>NC_044360.1:25108750-25743432 GCF_007364275.1 Archocentrus centrarchus | reverse complement strand
TTAAAGGTGTAACACCTGAAGTCACACAACATACAACAGTTACATTCAGTTAGAGCATCGAGGCAGGTCTACGAAGGGCACATAATTCAACCTACATGCTATTCTAATTTCTTATGACTTTTTAAAATACCATCAGCTTTTAGAGTGAGGCATAGAAAATAAGTTTGTCCTGCCCTTCAGAAACAAAACTGCTGAACTGACAACATAAATCACCTTGTACTCTTTAAACACCCACTCCTGAGGCCCTTCAGTACGCAGTAACTGGATGTACTGGAACATGTGGAAGATTATGTCCTCAACGTGCACTGCGGTGACACACAGATCATGCCTCAAAACATAATTACATTTCTTCTACCTTCACATGATAAGGAATAATCATAATTGCATGCAAAATACACAAACTAGGTACAGTACATGTAAAGTAGTGATATTCATGACTTACAGAGCCCCTCCTCAGTTAAGTCCACCTTGATGTTGAAGAACATGAATCCTCTGGCTCCTTCTTTGTGGCCTCCAAGAAGTGTGTTCACCCAGCCTTAGAAAGTAATTATCATGGTAATTTAATAACAAGTTTAAACTTCCTTTTCATTGTATGATTGCAAATGAAACCTCTTCATAACTTTACTGTACATTTTAAGTACTACGAGGATGTTTTCACTGTGTATTTCTCTTGTTCTAATTATGTTTGCCACCAGCTTGCAGTCTACTACCTTTCGATTTTAGTTCAGAAAACAAACTTCCAGGTCCTTCATGACCAATCAGATGTCCCAGATAACGTCCTGGCTTCGATTTGTAGTACTTCTTTAGGTCTGGGATGGGAAAAGTCACATAAAGTTTCCTAATGTCTTTGACAGGAACCACTTTGTAGAATTGCTGTGACAGAAAACAAAACAACACCAAAAGAAGTGTTACTAAGGAGCTTGTTCATCTGGTATTTTAACATTTGTGGTAATAGAAGAGTGCGCTGTTCCCACAATAATGAGAGTGGAAAACATTCTGACAGACACGCTACAGTACAGCAAAAATATAAAGGACTGAGATGTAAGTGGCTCACTTTGAGATGTTCTTCTTGTAAAGGGTGCTCAGGGAATTCTGGAACAGGCACATTCTTGTTCTCCACTTCTCCAAATAACTTAACCACCATGGATGTCAACTCATCTAGTGACTCTGTCAGTAAAGGGTTAAAAGGAAAAAAAAGCATTTTCATACTTAATTTACTGTTAAATTTAAAAAGACTAAGTGGCTCATATAAGGGCAAAAAGAGATCCAGTTAAACTACAACATTTACCTTTCATTCAGTCTTGAGCATTACAAATTTGCAGATGCTCACAACGTTTCATTCATACAGAAAAAAAAACAACAAAAAAACAAAACAAAAAAAAAAACAAGGCAGTAAAACATGTCAGCAGAGACCACTGAGGTAATAATGTTAAGACTGCACACTTCAGGCTGAACGTACTGAAAAGCCAGTAGCTCATAAAGCTATCATCACTTCCACTTCCTTAAATGGAAAACGAACATTCATAACGAGCCAGACGAGTTATCTTAAAAGTCTTTCTGTTTGTGGCAGTGACATCAAGATACAGGATCAAAACTGATCTGAGAATGACTCATTGTATTGCTGTATAATACAAAACCTGAAATACTAGAGTTCTGGCAACATTCACACATGACATGCATGACTTGCTCTTTGTTAAGGTCAAATGATGATTTTGCAACATTTAAACATCATATATATGAGCAAGGAAGTCTTACCTCTTCCTAACACACACAGTCCCATGAGGTTAGAAGAGTAATATGTAGAGTGAAATGTCAGAAGCTCCTGGCGGATGTCAGTCCCCTCTTTAGATGGTCTGGTCTCAAGTGTCAGTTTATTTCCTATGGAGGGGGAAAATGTAAAAAAAGAAAAAGAAAAAGAAAAAAGAAATTTTACATATATATATATATATATATATATAGTAATAGAGAGATTATATATATATGTTTTTTTTTTCTCTCCACTACAATCCATTAATGTACTTAAAAAAACAAAACACAAAATACACAGAAATAATGCACTGACCAAATATTGGTTACTATACTAGTATGATGTCGCTTCTTTTTTGTAGAATCCAAAGGATGCAGCCACAGAAATATGCAAGCATTGTCATTAAAATAAATACATAAATAAATAAATATACTGCCTTCAGAGTAACTAAAATAGGAAGCGGTTACTTTGAGAACATGGGAAATTGAGCAATTTTTTTTAAAATTAAATGCTGCACTAAAAACATGTCCAGTGCATGAACAAGTTGATTTTAAGCATGGAGCACTATTTGAAACAGAGTCTACATGTAGCACTTCAGGCAAATCAAGTGGTTGGGTTCTTTTGTTTGTTTTCTTTCACCAACAAAAGGAACAGCCAGGAGAAGCTTATGTTAGTCTGCTGAGCGCAACGCTTTCACGTCTGTACATCCATCACTTGTTACATGACTAACAAAATAAAAGCCTTTCTCAAAAAAGCTGCCATAATGAGTTCAACCCCTTCGGTCACTGCATACACAACTGTGTACATTGTTTTCTAGTTATAGATTATACTGTAATATTCATTTTCTGACATCTCCTACGTAAAAAGATTATGTAGACGGAAGATGAATCCCCCCCACCAAAATTCCCGTATCCTGACCGAAGGGGTTAAATATGTGAAGGGCCTTTGATTTGCTCTCCAGTCACAGATGCACATGATAACAAGTATGACAACCTGCCACAACAATCAAAACGGGATGCACCAAGTAGTCAGAATGAATAATGTAATCATACAGCATTAAAATGTAGCCTGGCAAGAACAGTTTCTACCTGTTCCAAATTTACTAAAAGGGTGGTTTGGGTTGCCAGTGGCCTTCTCCAACTGAAACAGCCTCCAGGCATCATTCATCAGGTTTTTCTCATGCTCAGAGTCCACAGCATTCACCTCACGGTCCTTGCAGCTCTCATCAAACAGTGGGCACAGAAAGAACTGGGCAAACCTACAAAGATAAAGGGCTGCTGTTATCAAAGAGTACATTTTAGTATGTAGAATAACCACAGAGACTTATGGCTGCATTTTTGGTGTCTACAATGTACAATGCTGTCTATATTAAATAAAGATTATACATTAGGACCATTTAAAAAATGAAAAAAAGCAATTTGCATGAGTACAAAGTCAGAGCAACTGCCATGCAAATGAAGAAATGCTAAGCACACACTAAAATTGATAGTGTTGAAGTAAAGATGTACGCTACAGATATACTGTAAAAAGCAATCACTGTAAGTGTACCTGTCACATCACGAGGCTGTTTAACAATCAAATACATTATGAACTTTTAATTGCTGAGGTGTTGCAAACTTAAAATGCACACTCCAAAACACTCAGTCATTTACTGTTTACCTCCTAAAAACCTGCTGGCCTGTAAATGTTGGTATCATTACAGTACATTACTATAATTACAAAAAACAGGACATTCAAATATATAGTCTGAATATTACAAGGATATAAAAATTAAACTGACACATATGATCCTTTTATTTTCCAAAAAGGTGTCATCATCAATAACTCAGATCACTCAGCACAGTTTTTTCCTACCACTGAAGTCCAGGTGGTCCTCACAATTCAGTGGCACAATAGAACAATTAGCCTGTGCCACAGAAACACGTGTTGGCTAGACCCAGCATTCAGGAAACTATGCTGACAGTTACAAAGGAGAGTGCAATGAAGCTCATCTGGTAACCAAACATATGCAGACCATGACCTGATGGGTCTCTTGGATTAACACCAGGACTCCCAAGGTGTACACTGTATACTGATAACCAGTCAGACAATTAAATATCTCCTGTAATCTGAAAAACATATATGCAACCTAAAAACAAAGACCACTGAGCTTTTAATCATGTATCATAAATCATCTAGACGTTTCTGCCAAAATTAATATCATCAATTGAACATCAAAGTACCTATCTAATGCTCCTTGCAAGTGCTCATGGGACACATCAAAGTAATAGTTGGTATGTTCTCCACTGGTGAAGGCATTGGAGCTGCCTGCATGCTCACTCAGGAACTGGCTGTACTCGTTCTCCTTGGGGTACTTCTGTGTTCCCAGGAACAGCATGTGTTCGCAAAAGTGCGCCAGTCCTGAAATGTTTGGTGGGTCAGACAGAGAACCTGTAAATGGAGGAGAAATTTGCAGAGAAATTTTGTTAATGGTGCTGCATCTCTTTGCTCACTGAAATTCAGATGCACAAATGTGAATTTCAAAGTTATTCACCATTTTTAATGAAAACACATCAAAACAATGTCATGGGACTTTTATACTTTTTCAGACCCTCAAAGCAACCATTAGGAAGAACTTAAAGATGTAAGTCACAACAATTACATACAATTTGCTGGTCAACAGTTGTATATATAATAAAGAAACCAGGTAAGTACATAACAACATTTTATATATAGATAAACAGAAATACCAGAAGATACACATCAAAAATACCCATCCAAAGCTTAAAATAAGTTTGGCAACTAATGAGAACTCTAAGCATAGAATTATACTGGGCTGCAAGGCACAGGTATATTACGATGTGAAAATTTTTTTTTTTCTGTTTTCCAAATGATCATCCAAATCATCAGTCAGGACAGCAGCAATGAATACCCACTTACCTATGTGGACATCCAAAGCAGCTGAAGACTTGTCTGTGGTTGGGTCACTGATAAGCATTGCCTTCAGACCATTGGCAAACTCCAGGCCCCTGTACTCCCGTTTGTCCTCGGGCGAGCGAATGACATCACTAACCACCCTCCTCACAGCTGGGTCAGTCATTCTGAGTGGCAGGGATGACACCAGCCTGCAAGCAAAGAAAATAAAATAGAAACTTCCAGTTAAGACTCTATTATATTCTGATGTATCCTGACATAATGACCAAAGGAGATTTTAGCACTAAAGTCTCCTCTAAATGCAGGTACACATACTATAGGGCCACACATACTACTGTGCAATAACTACCCCTCATTCCTTTATATTATTACCAGGGAAATGGGAATTAGGTGCAGCCATTAACTGAAACAGGTGCAAAAACAATTCTGATGAGCTTAGAAGTTAAAATTTGGTATGACCATCTTTATTCTTCAGCACAACACTGGTTCAAATGCAGCCCCAAACCATGACAGAGCCTCCACTGTGTTTTACAGATGGCTGTAGACACTGTTGTCTCTCAACATCCTCCATACATACTGATGAGGATTTGAACTGAAAATTTCAAATTTGGAATCATCACTATAGAAGACCATTTCATATTTCCACTGTTTTTCAGTTCTTGTGTAATTTTGCATACCTTAACATTCCTTAAGAAGGGAAACAGAGTGACAGCCGCCCTTCCACTAAAAAAATGTATACAATAAATAAAATCTGACTCTTTGGAAGCAAAATATACAGAAATGAGGGGTGGTTCAATACTTTTGCACAATGCCGTATACAGAAAAATGAATAAACCCTCTGCGTTTGAACAGATGCCGTGACTCACGCAGTTGCCACACATGGCATCACTAGAGGTGTTGGGCAACACATGGCTCGTACAGCACAGTTTTAGTTTAATACAACACTATACATCTTTCAGTTTGTTTTGGGAATATAATTTTAACGAAACCAGCAGCACAGTTTTGATAATCAGTTCTCATGACTTCCCCCGGTGTAGATGCGACTTTTAAAAAGCTACGTACAGTGAACGAGTCAGCAAAGACACTTAAAGAGAGAAAATTATATAGAAAACTGAAAACACGAACACACCTGCCTCTCACTGAGCACAGCGGGGATTACAGTGCGCTCCGCTAACTCACCGGAGGACATAAATTAATCCGACTGGCAGAAAGGAAACTGGCGTTAGCTTATTTATTTCAGAAACAAAGGCTTCGGAAAAGTTAGCAAGCAACCAAGTGGGAAACGGAATTTCTCGTCTAACTCTTTGACAACCTTTGATTCCGCCAGGTTGAAAGGTGTTTTGTAATTATTCACGGAAGCCCGGGACACAAACACTCAACAGAAACAGCTAACACTTTAGCTAGTCCGGTTAGCTGGATCAGAAAACCGGCTCGAGCCGCTAAGATTAGTTTGGTTGCTAACCTTAGCAGCCCGCTGCTTGGTGTGAAAATAATTCACCTAGTTTTCACTAAAAGTTACAACACTTACTTGACAACGTTTACCTAAAAGGTCGGTTAAGACAGAAACCGTAGTCTGCTGCCTGAAGATGTCTCGTTAACTGGGCCGTTTGGTTAATGCACTTAAACATACTTTGTACCCATGAAAAACAAACCTCGGCTGTTACAGCGCCATCTTTGAATAGGCGCAAGCAATCGATAGCAGACCAGAGCGCGACTCAACACGGCACGCTGTCAAATCTGTAATACATTCTGGCACTGATGTATTGGACCGCTTCAGCGTCAATCAGATAGCCATATACTTAGAAGTAATATAGCGACGGCGCGCCAAACTGTATAGAGTAGGTCAGACTATCGCGCACTGTCATTGATTCGGATACCGATTAAACAGACTGCGTGTGGATTTCCTTTCACGCTTAGCGTGACAGATCAAGTTTCCAGTCTTTTGTCTCAGTGAAAAATGATAAAGCTGCTAAAGAATGTGGCCATATATATATATTTATATATAAGAATTATATATATATAGATATATTTATATATATATATATATATATATATATTATATAGATATATATATATATATATATATATAATATATATATTATATATATATATATATATAATATATATAATCTTGCAGTTGAATTATTATATATACGCCTATATGACTTTGCAAATTATGCTTGCTATGTGTTTATTGTACTTCATTTCAACACACTGTACTTCATTTTAAATCTCTGTCTATGTCTGTTTGTTCTGTTCTCTGGAAACTTGCCACACCTTTACTGGTCTGTCCCATCTATTTCACTAACGTCAATGTTATTACTGGTTATGATACATAACTGATAATGTAATCATCCATGGAAGCACACCTTTATTCCGCCGCCTTTTCCTCCCTCTGTATTTTTTTTTCTTTTGTTTTTTTAGCTGACGAGTCTTGAGACATAATTGTGATGATCTACATCACACAGGATGAACTTGACACCAGCTTTGCCGGTGAAAATGATTCAACCAGTAGCATTAGGCTGTCAGTCTGTTAACATATTTGTCAGAATATTTCACTTTCTCTTACATCATTACTACTGATATAGTACACGCACAAAATAAAATAATAAAGGATTTAATTTTATTATTTTAAATTAATTTTTAAAAAAAATTCCCAACGTGTCTCGTGTGAAATTTCTATTGCACTTGGGGGCCCCCTGCTGGTGTGGTGTCTCTGCATGAGCCCTTGAATACGATATTATAGGTTGGTTTGGCATAGAATTTATCCTACTAATCAATACATGATGAAATATATAAAACAACAGACCCCAACTGTAAGTTCTGTAAAGAGAAACAATTTAGAAACAATCAGTCATTTATTCTGGAATTGTCACATCACAAGAAAATTTTGGAAAGAATGTAATAACTACAATTTGTAATATTGATACTAAATTTTCACTAACGTATGAGCATTTTATTTTTGGTTTTCATGGAAAGAATACGAATGCAAACAAAAGGCTTACGATCTAATTATTATATCTGGCAAATGTAAATTTTCATCATCTTCACCCTTTTTTTTTTTTTTTTTTTTTTTTTTACAGTTTTTGGTTAGGGAAATAGAGCTGCATTTATCCACTATTTACAAGAGTACAAACAAAAACGCTGTAAACACATATGAATATTGCAAGTCATTGAATTGAATTGAATCGAATTGAATTGAATAATTTATCATAACGTAATACAATGTACTAATGTATTTATTGTAGAAGCCTATACCCTTGTCATACTTTATTTCACATTCTGCGCTCTGTTTCTCGTTTTCTCTTTGTATTTGTAAACAAGTTGTTTCCTCAATAATAAAAAAAAAAAGTTGGTGTGGTCATTTCGTGAAAGCACTGTCAACCTATAGCCACTAGATGGCGACAGATTTCTAGTTTATATTATATATATATATATATTATAATATATATATATATATATATATAATATATATATATATATATATATAATATATATATCACACACGTTATTTGTTAGACCAGGAAATCCGATCAGTCACTCTACTCACCTCTTCCATTATAAGTTCAGGTGACACCCTCCCCTGCTCTGTACTTTTATGCACACATGATTACTGATTGTATGATGAGACCCCGTGATGTGTCCAATCTTTCCGGCCAACTGCTTCACACGAAGCCCCGTTTAACAGCTCATTCAGGAGTACTGAACATTGCTGGACATTTGATGTACAGCATTCCTATTGTTATGTTACATGTTGACTGGCGAATCTTTTAGCATAATTACGAAATTATCATGTCAAAATCTCCATTTGATTTATTGTAAAACCAGATTAAATAGATCTATGCTGATCGTGTGTGTGTTTGTGGATAAACAGTTACAGGAAGTGCTTGGGCGGAGGTGGGGGGTGCTTTATTGATTTTTATTCGCAAATAAAAAAAATGACAATGTTGGGGCTCAGGCGACTCCTCTTTTTAGGTGGAACTTCCCCAGCCTTAGAAAACACTCTCTCACAGACTGAAGCAGCAGGGGCGCGCTGAAAGTGAAGTTCTGATGTGTACAGGTGAGGATACAGGTGCTTCTGATCAGACTCACCTCAGATCACCCAGAGCACTTCCTCTATTTCCCACGTCTTTTTCAGCAACTCGAATCACACATAATGAGGCAGTCACGCGATTTAAAAAAACGGGGCCTCGTTTGGCTTTTGTCACGTGATATTCTGAAAACACAATCCAGGCCTGGACACAGGCTTCAATTGGAAACGCCCCCTTTGCGCGACACAGGCCTCGGGGCTTAATTATCAGACGTAACATCACTGAACTCACTGAGCTCAGGAAGATCTGTAGTGGGTTTTAGTGGCTTTTGCATGTGAGGTGAGTGTTTTCACTTTAGGGGAATTTCTCATAAAATTCAACTTATGCAACTGAAAAAACTTGGATAAAAGCACACAAAGGGATGTCTGGTTTAGGCTTTGTGACACCAGAGATGAGTATCTAACACTGTTTGGACAGTCCTGTTATCCGTTGCGTGTATTTGCTTTAAAAGGGGAACTGATTATGAAAGTAAAACGCTCCTCCTCTTTTAAATCTTAACTCAGCAGTCTCATAAATCACTTTGAACCGGACTCTTCGCGGGTCACACCACTATCGGACCCTGAGCACAATGGAGAGATCAGCTTCCAGACAGACCAAGAAAAAAGTTGTAGCAGTGGTGGGAGGTGGTTTGGTAAGACGAGAAAGTCAGAGTGAGATATTAATGTGTTTTTTTTTTTTTTTTCAATGGCATGTGTCTTTATGTGTGGGAGTGACTTTCACACTTCTTCTACAGTGTGGCTTAGGAAGTGTATTTGCATTTTTAAGGGAGAAGAGTGTTTAGTAATGGGAGTGCACTATACAGAAATAATATTAGTGTGTAGTCACAAGATAATGATGTGTGTATATATGACCGTGCAGAACTGAGATTGTTACAAGACCTTCAACAAACTTTCTCTCCACTCTTCAGGTCGGGGCACTGAATACCTGCTTCTTTGCCAACAGAGGCTTTGATGTGGAACTCTTTGAAAGTCGGGAAGGTAGAATTCAAAGCCTCTATTTATTTATTTATTTTTTTTTTAAGCCTGCATTTCTTAGTTATTAATATTGTCACACACCACTCTCTGACAAATACACCCACACACTAATGCTACAGTGTTACTGAACATTACACACGTGTGTAAAATATGTGATTTTTTTTTTTTTTTTTTTTTTTTTTGGTCAGATATCCGGCGAGCTAAAGTTGTGAAGGGGAGAAGCATCAACCTGGCCTTGTCTCATCGAGGCCGGCAAGCACTGAAACATGTTGGACTGGAAGAGAAGGTATTCACTGTTTAACTGGTAAAGTGGAGGTGAGGCCAAGTTCACAGCAGGGGGCATGGAGACCCTTTCCTGCTTGTCTGTTGGTTCAAATGAGGGGAGTATTCAAGACCTGTTGAACCACATATTATAGACCATAGTGCATATAGCCAAACCTTTTTTATTTTATTTTTATTATTTCTAGCAATGAGATATTAAATACAGTATGTGGCCATGCTCCAGGAAGTGTCCCACTCTCCTTTTTTTTGCTCACACTCCACTCAAGATGTTTTATACTGGCCATCTGAGCTCGGTGACCCTTTTTGTTGCTCCAAATTTGCTGCACTGATCACGTCATGAGACAACTCTGGATCAGTCCCTTATTTTTACACTTGCATGACTTTTTTAGGTCGACAGAATAAGGCCCGCTTCACCAGGTTTTCACATATACTCTAAAGGGCAGACGCTGAGTCACTGCACGCACGAGCTGGCTCTCCATTGATTGTCCTTGTTTAACTTTTGTGGAGATTTCTCTGTTGCAGACCACAACATTATACACAATTACTTATCCTAATGGCCCGGTTTTAAGATTAAATATGTTCTGCAGTCATTCTTTTTTTCTCTCTCGCTCAGATTGTCTCCCAGGGAATCCAGATGCAAGCAAGAATGATCCATTCACTGAATGGGAAACAGTCCCCAATTCCTTATGGCAAGAAAGGCCAGGTGAGCCTTAGCAAGTGTACTACTGCTGTCTGTAAAATTTTCTATTTCTGTGATGCCTCATACTTAGATAAGCAATACAAAAAAAGTCTAAATGAACTGAACTGCACTGTAAAGACTGAAAAATGAGCAGATAATATGTTGTTTAAATGTACGATGTATACTGCTTCTGTTTAATTGACAGCATCTCCATTATTTCCCATCATTAGGCTACAGAAAAATATTAGACAAGTGTGTGTTTGTTACTAAACATACTGTAAGAGTTGCCTCATATATACAGATTCGGCCTGCACATGAATTATTCATTTTGCAGCTTGTTAGACCTCACGCGTGTTCAAACGCACACACACACACAACAACTACAAGTGACAGGCAGTGCAGTCAGAGTTGAATTTTTATCACACAACAGCTATAGAGACCAACAAAATGGAGGCTTGTTTGTTTTTATAAAATGTCAGTTTTTTAGGGTGTGTAGTAGTAGAAGTAGTTAATTGGAGTGCCAACAGTGTGGCAGGGATTCTTCATCTTGTGGGGACCTACGCGGTTGGGGAAAAAAAGCTAAATTATACAGTGCAGATAGTGAAAGCAGAGGCAGGTGGCCTAAACCCTAGAGACTTCCTGTTCCCATATGGAAATGAACAGAGTTGATAAGCTGTACCTGTACAATAGCACCACATTACAGATTGTTCTCCTTTCAGTACATCCTGTCGGTAGACCGAGCCAATTTGAACAAAGAGCTGCTAACAGGTAAGAGCATAAATAGTGTCTCTGCAAGTGAGATGAATTACTGAGCAGCAGTCATACCAAAATGGAAATTTTTATCAGCCAAACAATGAATCTTTGTCACAAGGAAATGAGTCCACATGTGATTTTTGACAGTTTTCGCCCCTTTCAGACCTGCAGCCTGGATGGCAGTTGGTGTTCAAATGAGACATTTTTACATAAAGGTTAAAATGGCACATTTACCACACTTTTCCACACACAGTTCAAGAGTAGATTAACTTAAAGTAGAGCACCTCAGTTAATCAGTATTTGACAGAAGTCCCAACTAAATGTCATGACATTCAATACTTTATGCTCACTAATGAGCTTTAATGATTAAAGTGATGCAGACATATACTAGTGGATTTATTTCTTAAAGTTTATACCCCTTTTTTCAACAGTTGTCCTAATTTTGTTTGATTGTTATTGAGCTGAGCTTTGAGCGCTGCAGACGCCTGCGGTGCACCAGCTTTATACAAGTCTTCAAACTGGCTGAGTGCGTCACGCGACGTCAGAGGATATGTTAGTGTTTCAGCTAAAAAGGATTTTGCCGAATATTTAATGAAGAGCCTCGGCGTACGTTCGGAGATAATGTGCGACAGCACGGGTCTGCATTTAATTAGATTTCCTGCTCGTGCAGAAAGAGAGGCTGATTGCAAAGCCGTCACTCTTATCAGGGTCCATCCAGGCTTCTGGAGTTAACGCTGCGATAAAGAGATTTTGGAAAGTGTGGCAGCCTGAAACAGGTTTTCACAAAACCAGTTCCACTGTGTGCTGTGCTGTGGTGTTCATGAGATTCATGCTGATTGCCACAGGGCCATATTCCCCCAGCGGCTGAAAGTTTCCTGATAATTTTAATGAAATATTTACCGGTCATGTTAAACTGCTGCTGTTGTGTCACGCCTGCATCAGTGCTATAAGCTCTCTTTGTAACATTTTGCTCTCACAGCGGCAGAGTCGTATCCAAACACAAAGATGAACTTCGACCACAAACTGCAGGACTGGAATGCTGAAACGGGTCTAATGACCTTTGTCAGGTAAACAGTCACATGCACCCATACATGCAGGGGGTTCCCTAAGAAGCGGATCTGCAGGCTGGGATTCTTTGTTTTAACTCTGGACTGGGGCCCAGTACATGTTAAGGTTGGGGAGGGTGAACGACGTGCTGTCTTTGAAGCTTTGACGCGTGACGTTTTATTAGTTGCTTTGTAATTGCTTCTCCTTGAGGTAAATGTGACACACAATTTACAACTCAATTAATCCTGAAACAGCTCTGGGTCTTTTTAGTCGTGGTGATTAATGTATCCATGCAGTAAATTATTAACACAGCAGGCAGGGGCGCAAACTCTGCTCAGTTTGATCACAGGGTCCTAAATTGTATTCAGCCTTATCTAAAATGTGTAAAAATCCATTTGCTGTCTATGCTGTTGTTCCTGTTTGTTTATTCATTTGTTTCCCTAGTGGTACTTCATTAAATGTGGTCCAGAATGAGCCGCTGTGAAATCAGTGCTCTTAAACACGCTTTGATCTAATGAAGTCTGCTCTCGAGGCTCCGAACGTCACGCAGCCACACCCCTTACACATCCAGGGCACGTCTCTCCCCTTCTGCTGTGGTTGAACTGTGGCAGGTTATATTTGTTCTCTCCAGCTTGTGTAATTAAAAGCACATGAATGACCTGCTGCTGCTGTGGTAGTTGCATCCTCCCATACTACATGGGAAATGTGCAGAGAGCCATCAGCATGAAACATGTAGATGCAGATGACCTCTCTTTGCAGAATCCATGCAGCGGTCTATTGCAGTGCTGCTAATGGAATAACAGATAAATTTAAAGAATATGAAACCAGCATCCCATCATTGGGAAAGCAGATGCTATCAGATTTACTATGCACTAGATAATTATACAGCTTTAAAGCTGGTCATTAACGATTATGAATCCACTTAGCTGAAATTGTTGAAATGACAGTGAAGCACCCATCTGTATTCAGTGTGAAGTAACTATAAGTTACACAAATTCATACACATTGCTGGTAAGTTATTGCACAATTAAACAATTAAACTGAGCAAAAGCTCACTTTAATTGTTCAATTTACAGTAGTTTAATGCTTCCTGCAGCAATCGTGGTAACCAGCACGACTGAGGAGGACACTGAGCGGATGGGCCTATGCAGGTCACATTATGGGAAGTAACCCTTCATGCCTCTTTGAAACTAAGAGGTCATTCATCAGCATGTGGAACTAGTTTTGAAGCACGACCTTACTTGAGAATCACAGCCAGCTGCCCTTGTGTGTAATGGGTTCATTGATCCATAGACAAAAACAGATATTTTTGCACTTTTATAACTGTGGCTGCATTTCCCTGAGTGGACTATGAGTGTGAATGGAAAATGGAAAAGAAAAGTGGACTTGAGCCAAATGCCCCCCTGTTAATGCTGGTTGCCTGTCCAGTTCATGTGGCCTGCTGCCAGCCCTGCAGGGGTCTGTTATTAATGAATGCTAACTTAACATTGTGCATTCATAATATATATGGCAACCCAGTGAAAGATTTGATTATCTTTATTAGCCATGCTTTCAGTTTCATGCCACAGATGGAAATCGGGTCAGTTGGTCAGTACGCCACTCTAGTTCTTGTCTTAACCTCAGGCTATTGGAAGGAATACTGTAAAATATTGTGATGGCATTCATGTTCATCAAAAGATGACTCACCATAAAAAAATAGCTTTGGTAAACTCTAAAAAAGTCTTCTTGCATGATCAAGAAGTTGGCATTTCTGGTTTTGACTATCAACGCCTATCGGACCACAGCTTTGATTTGCCCAGCACTTTAATTTATGACAAAGTACATGTAAAATGAAAGGACATTGGTGTGTGTGGTGTGTGTGTGTGTGTGTGTATTGCTAATTAGCAAAAGTGTGATTATAACAGCTTTGCAAGTAGAGGGGGAGAAAAAAAAAAGCTGTGTTGAAATTTGTCTTAGACCTTTCTGCCGGAAAGAGTTTCTAAGACAAATTGACAAACAAAGTGATCTACTTTAACTCAAACCTGCATTTTTTTTTAAAGTAAATCTATCAATGCAGTTTTGTTGTCAAAAAAACCCCAAAAACAAAATAATTTGATAGTAGTTCATGATAGAGTCCACAAACTATGGTACAATTTCCTAACTTAAAATTTTTACTTTTTAATTTTTTGAAAATAGTGTGTAAATGATGTGTAATGTTATCATTAAATTTCACCAGCTAAACTTTAACTAGACTAAATTGAATCTAGTTTTACACAGGACCCCCATACACACCAGTCTCCTGGGTAACAGTCCTGTATTTGACGATTTACTCAGAGGTTGGGAGTTTTGGCCTCCTTTTTTTTTTTTTTTTAAATTTTTATTCTTTATACTACTTCTGCCACATTAACGTATTAGCATCTTTGTGGTTTACTTGCTGACGCATGTAGCCCTGAAGACTAGCTAACTTAGCATGCATACACTCATTTTCAGGTGGACTGAGAGTTATTTGAAGACCCAGTTCAGACTGTGTAGCACTGCATCATAGAAGAATGACCTGAAACAGATGAATACAATGGGCTGAAAAATAATTAAATGCATTTAAATAACTTGCACTCTGCCACACTGATTACTGGTGTATGATGCTCAAGCAATTTGGCAACACTAAATATAATTTTGTATTCTGCAAGGATCATTAAATAGGAAGATGAGTTGCCAAGAAAATATTCAGAAGTAGTTAACTTTGCAGAACTAGTATCCACCTACACACGCTGTCCTGTGAGCAGCATGAGATGTGTGGTCATATGTAAGGCCAGGAACCAGTGAGTAACACTTTGCATGCAGCACAGCAGACCAGAAGCTTTATAGGCAATTGCAAAACAGTTCATTATTTTTACCATCATTTATCTAAGTAAAATTGTCAATGACCACTAAATGATCAGCATGTTGTAGAATAGCTTTATTTCCATAGGAGCCAGGATGTTGATTTGAATCTCCACATGAAAACAATTATAAACTCTGAATTTGTAATTTTAATATATTTCTTTTCATTAAAAATTTGATTTTAGCTATACCTAATTGAGCATTCAGGAAGCTACAGTTTAAGTAAACTCAGGCTTTCAGTCAATATTACATTTGTGTCTCATTAAGCTAATGGGCTTGGGGCTGAGCAATTACCACATTTTCTCAGGTTAAGCATCAGGAAAATAGTTGTTTATAAAGCCAAACATCACCTGCATTGACAGTTCTGCAGGCAAAGGGACACTGCTTCCAGTAAGCCTAATGGGGAACTGATAAGTTGTCTTTGCTCAATGCTTATAGGTATTTTTTGTGTTAGGAGCTCTTAGACATACACATGGGAAGCAATTAGCCCTTTTAAATAATCTCCAAGTTAATCAGTCTTTAGTAGAGTTCATTTGTCATGCTGCTGATGTGTTTCTCAGGTCAGACGGGTCCAAGGAGCAGGCCAAGGCAGACTTGATTGTAGGGTGCGATGGAGCTTTCTCTGCCATCCGCAAGCAGTTCCTTCGACGCAGCCGCTTTGACTACAGCCAGACCTACATCCCTCATGGCTACATGGAGCTCACCATGCCACCCATTAATGGAGAGGTCAGCACAGTGCTAGTATCTGACTCTGGAAAATTCAGCTGCAGTTGTGGCTTCAGTTACAGTTATCTTTGTGCTGATTTAAATTGTGCTGGCCTCACTCTCTTCATCATCCCCAGTTTGCTATGAAGCCTAATTATCTACACATCTGGCCACGAAACACATTCATGATGATTGCCCTGCCCAACTTGGTAAGTGCGAACGTCTCCTCTTCAATGATTTTGCTGTTTTATGAAAACTATATCCATGAAGTAAGCAATTCAAGATCTATTTGTGAAGTTACTGCTGCTTATTTTGGGGGAAAAAACACTTGACTGACCTCTGCGATGTCCTCATAGAGTTAATTAGGCTCACTTCATAGCCACGAGAAGCTTACTCATCAGAAGTCTTACAGTACAACATATCTTGGCACCCTGAGGTTCACCCTACTTTTCACATAGCAGTGGTGTCCTCTTCCTCGCCTGTGCCTCGGCATGTTTTTCTCTGACTGACACACTCTGTGTTTTCTTCATCTGGTTAATCCCATAATGATTTGCCTGCATGGCTGACTCAGCACAAACTCTTTTGCTCACCTAAAGGAGACTAAGTTAAGGCAACTGACTTTGGAACGCCTTCACACTGTCACTCACTGCCCATTTCCCAGAAACACATTTAACAAGGCTGTGAAAAAAAAAAAGAAGTTTCCTGCTGTGGATGCCATGGTAACAGTGCTAAAATGTCCACAGGGAGGACTTTGTGATGATGGCACCTGCACACACATAAACATGAACAGATAATGGCACACACACACATCCATCACTTGCTCTGGGAAGCTTGCTCAGACTCATAAAATCAAGTGAAAAATGAATTAAACCAAATATATATGAAATACCTTGTATATAGCAGACCGCAGGATGCAGCATTTTTCAGAGGCTGCTAATTTGTTTCTAAGTGTGTAAGGTCTCACGAACAAAAGCTTTGGGAATGACCAGCTTTTTATTTTGCTACCTGTATGTGAGTGTTTTTATCTCAGGAAACCCACAGCAGCCTTTGGCTTTTCTGGACTTGAACTTATAGTACTTAAAATCCAGAAAGGAAGGGGTACTTTATTTATTTATATATATATATATATATATATATATATATATATATATATATAATTCACAGAATATCACTCTCTTCATCATCCCCAGTTTGCTATGAAGCCTAATGATCATTCACAGTATATCTCATTGGCTGTTATCATTTTCCATTACAATACAGTTTCTGCATTATCTCAGGATTCGCTCTGTAACGATACAGTCTTGAGAGCACATTTTTATATATGCCAGGCTTGACTGTCAACCCTGAAGGTTAGCATTTCCTGGTTTCGCTTGATAAAAATAGGATTTTTTTCCTTGAGGTTTTGGATAATTGCAGGAAGTAAGGTTCTGTGGGAAACAAAATATGTATCCTTTGGCTCAAAAAGATAAACTTCAAAAATAGCACAATTTTTGGGATTATTGAAGCGTAAATGAAATTTTCAAAGGTAAAATGCTAACAGCTATTAAAGAGCTCATCACAGCTGCATGACTTCGTCAGCACCGTTAAGCTCCTGTGTTTTAGGCAGTCGATGTGATCTGCTTCCTCATTTAGCCACTTTTTAGCAAATAACTTTTTTGGGACATGTAAAATTTCCAGCAGATATGCAAGTAACTAATTTACTTACATATTTTATGTTGCAGAATACTGCAAGGTTTAAGTTGACCATAGACTTTATTTCAAGCATTTTGACTTTGAGATTAGAGAACTAGAAGTGCAAAATGCTAACTCAGTTTCAGGTTTGATGGCTTATTCCAATCTATTAGCTGCGGACACGGCCACAGATAGCTGGAGACATGATGGCTGAGTAGTCATTCCTGTTGAGGTTTTGAAGTCTGCTTGGAGTCCACTGCCTGTGGTGCATGCACGGTTGGTGCATTGCAATGTGACGTTGCCGTAGATGAGCCTGGTCACAAAAAATTGGCCGTTGTGTGGATGCCTGCATGGACCCTAGCGCTCACTGTCTGATGACAAAATTTATACACCTTGAACCTGAGTGAACCCTACTGGACTTGTGGATGCAGAAAATATAATCAAAGCCTTAGTGTGGCAGACCTTGTTGGACTGTCAGTAGGTTCATCAGCCACATTGGTGTTAAATAGAATATTCCCAAAACTATTATTCAGTGGATTGCCACTCTTTATCAACCTTACAATCACCAGCATTTCCTTATAGAAAAATATCTTTGCTAAACTTTGGTTATGAATATTCACGGTCCCCAGAGGATAAGTTTTAAAACTGGTATAATCACAAAGCCAAAATGTTAGCTAATGCTTTATGACCAAATATATGTAAAAGTAATGACATTCAGCTTTAGCTATACTTTTGTAGCACTATATAAGATCAATTATGCTAACAGAGTTAGCATCTTTTGATATTTTAATATTAATCTTTTTTTTTTTTCTTTTTGCGGTGAATCCATCAAATAGCTATGTTTATTTAACAGTTTTACTTTGCATATTAAGATTAATTAAAATAAGAACAAATGCAGAATGCATAGCTGGCAGTATTAAAAAATATAGTTAGCTTCACATTAACAGCAGCATTAGCACGATTGATAAATAGAGAACGTAATTAGATATTATTCTGAATCAGCAAAATAACTGTTTTTGGTACTTTGTTTTTAATGCTTATATCCTCGTACATTTCCTGAATTAAAATTTTGTTATAAAGACTTGCTTATTTTAGTGCTGGCTACCATGTTGGCACACAGATAACATGGGTGTATAGCTTTAATTAAATTTTTTATTTGATTACTTTTCAAAGTGGCAATGGGCAAAACACTTAATAGTCTAATCACTCATTTAGATCT
Organism: Archocentrus centrarchus; assembly: GCF_007364275.1. Taxonomy (NCBI): domain Eukaryota; kingdom Metazoa; phylum Chordata; class Actinopteri; order Cichliformes; family Cichlidae; genus Archocentrus; species Archocentrus centrarchus. The sequence goes on along the minus strand of NC_044360.1, from coordinate 25,724,492 downwards.
ATTACTTGACATGATGCTAACAGTTTGGTGCTCATGCAGCACTGCTGGAACAGTGGGCTAATCATGTGAAGCATCCTGTGGTCAAGAGTGGCACAGTGGATTTGAGAGCTAACATCTCGATGCACTCTGTTTATTTTCCAATTTAGGACAAGACATTCACCTGTACGCTTTTCATGCCCTTTGAAGAGTTTGAGAAGATCACCACAGGAGATGAAGTCATTGAGTTTTTCCAAAAATACTTCCCTGACACCATCCCACTAATAGGAGTGTAAGTGACTTTCTCACTCCCCTCCCATCTCCCTGAATCCCCCATCTCTGCTTCCTCTTTCCTTGTGCTCTGCTGTTATCACTTCCTCCAACCTGCCAAAGTGTCTTCAACCCCCCCGCCCTTTTCCCCATCACCTCATCAGTTCCAGCCACACCCATAGTTCTGATCTGTGAAGTGTGAAATTACAGACTTACAGTTACATGGATTTTGTGAGGTGAGCTTTAATTTGAGGTGAACCATATGCTGTGTGTGCCAGAGGTGGGAGGGGCTGCATGAGGTGTAGAAACGCTCGAGGCTTTCTTTCACTTATTTCCACCCAGGGCTGAGTTTATTCAGAGAGCTCAGGCATAAACGGCTGAATGCCAGCTTCCATTTTGCAGTTTGACTGTTTATTTAGACAGAGAGCTCATAGTTGTTTTTAGTCTTGCAGCAAACAAAAAAAAACATTGTGTTGCAACTGTCAAATTAAATTGTGCAAAATAGGTTTGTAATTCTTGAATTTCAATTTGTGTGTTGCAGTAACACTCTCCAGAGAGATTATTTCCGATTGCCTGCACAGGCCATGGTGTCTGTCAAATGCAACCCATATCACATCGGTGACATGTGTGTCCTTATGGGTGACGCAGCCCATGCAGTAGTGCCTTTCTATGGGCAGGGGATGAACGCTGTAAGTAGCGCTAAATGGAGGAGAGAAAAAAGGCAGAAGGGTATTAACGCAGAAACTAATTCATCCATTCATGTTTTATAGGGCTTTGAGGACTGCATTGTCTTTGATGAAATAATGGATCAGTTCAATGAGGATTTCAGTAAGTACTTTTTAAATGACCAAAGATTAAAGAAGACAGAAAATAAGCTGAGCATACAGTAGGATCTCCATCCTTTGTGCATCCCTCTAGGTGCAGTTCTGCCTGAGTATACCAGAGTTCGGGTTCCAGATGATCATGCAATTGCAGACCTGGCCATGTACAACTACACTGAAGTAATCCAGATTTATTTAATGTCCAATTTAGCCATAACAGGCCACTTGTACTATTTTAGATGCATTGACTTTAACACAAAAAATGGGATGGGTGATAATAGAATAATGTTAGCATCTCTTACTTACAGTTGTGGTCAAAGTTTGCGCACACTCATCATGGGTATGAATGCTATGGTAATTTGGGGCTTTTAAGGATTTCTTTGACCTATTCAGGAATGGTCTTCCAAAGCCCCGGCCTCCTACTGAAAATTTGTGGACTATGCTTAAAGCCAGGTCTGTATCAGGAAACCAGCCAATTTAAATGAACTCCACCAATTCTGCAAAGAAGAGTGGTCAAATATCCAGCCAGAATTATGCCAGAAGCTTGTCCATGGCTACCAAAAGCATCTGGTTGAGGTGCAACTTGCTAAAGGACATTTAACCAAATATTAGTGGGGTTGTATGTGTATGTTTGAGTCCGTGTGGATTAGAGAAAATCTAAATAAATTCAAACTTGCACCCAATTCTTGGTTTTAAAGTTATGAAATATTTATGCTGTACAATCATTCCACCCTGGAAAAAGAACCGTTCAAAGAACTCATTAAAAGCCCAAAATTATCATGACATTCAAGCCCGTGAGGAGTGGATGAGAACTTGTGACCACAACTGTAAGCAAAAGTAACAAAACCACAGTATAAAAACAGGTCGTTACAAGAGCTATTAAATAGTAAAAAACAAATAGAAATGGACAAGCATAACTTGATACTACCCAGAAGTACTGTACAAGAGTAGAATACTCAGTACAGTACTTCTTGTACAGTACTAGTTAATTAGAACCATACATTCTAATTAACCTAAAACTAACCATTAGAGGTATTTCCACTGAAGTGACAACTGAAAACCTTTTGTAAGATGTGTAGAAAAGCTGTTCACAGGCATAAGAAACTCTAAATATGCTGACTACAATTATCTGAAGCTGAACAGCTCCCTAACCTTCAGTACATTAAAAGTCCCACTTTCATAGGTAACTGCTAAAGCAGTTAAAACTGACAGCAGCTTGTGTTAGCTTAATAACACTCCTGCTCTCCCAGTGCTGTGGTTATACCCGGAAGCGTGAAGAAGGAAGTCTGGAGTTTCTCATATGGCTCTGTTTTAATGATATTACAAGTTAGACGGATGGTTCACAAACACATTTTTTACATTGTTTTGTAGATGCGAGCGCACGTCAACTCCAAATGGTTCATTTTCAGAAAGCGTGTTGATAACATTCTCCACTTCTTGATGCCAAAGGCAATAATTCCACTTTACACGATGGTAAGTTAGATGTCTGTAATGAATAATAGCTGTTGCCACATTATTTTGTCTACCCCCAAACCTTCTATTCTTTCTCCTTTCTTGTCTCTAGGTCACTTTCACTAGGACCAGATACCATGAAGCAGTTAAGCAGTGGCACTGGCAAAACAAAGTAAAACACTTGGAGAAAATGTGCTTTTTCACTGCACTTTCATTTCAGCTTTCATGAATACGGTTTAATTTTGATGGGACTTCTCATACCTTTTGATATAAATATATAATGCTGTAATTAAGGACTCTTTTGAAGTGACAGTGTTATCAGAAGCAGCACTAAAGGTGGCCGTGGCTCTGAGTTAACAATTCTCCATTTAATACATAGCTCACCTGCACAGAGAAATATTTCTGATTTCTCTCGCTGGGCTGGAGATAAGACAGTGAGTCCTTGGCTCTGTGCTGGGCTGTCTGATTTGGCCTGTGCTGGCAGCTTCTGCTCTAATAGACAGTTGGACAGCAGGGATTTTCACAGCCTCCCTTGTAAATTGATTGAGCCCGTAGGGCTGTGTAGGCAAATGGTGAAATGACCTTCATGGGGTGAGAAAAGAAATACTATATCCAGCAGTATATTTAATAAGCATTTCTGAAGGTCTTTCAAAGGTTTTCTGTGGGCATTGGCTGCTTTTTCACTTGTTTTCACTCCAGTCCTTGTACCTGACCATTTTCAGAGGTTTATTAAGCCACATAACACTGACCTTTGAATAATTCGAGTACAGCTGACCTCAAGGGATAACGAACAAAAGGCAGCCAAGATCCAAAGAACTTTGGACAACTATTCCTGAGTTCAGGAATTTTAAGCTCATTTAAACTATATAAATTCTGTTTTTGCCTTCTTTACTGTATTTGTATTTCCACATATGTTCATACATATTTCAGTAAAATGCTGCCATTTTCCTAGCAAAATATATATAAAGAAAGGTGGGGCTTAAGACATTTGCCTCAAACTTTATGTTCAACTGCTTGATTTCAGGTTATTGTTAGACTCTAAAGGTTTTTGGTGACAGTTATGATCATGCTAGTATTCCTTTGCTCCTCTGCTCTCAGTTTCACTGTCTGTTTCACCTTATGCTACTGTTAAAAAAGCCTCCCAATAAGTGTTGATTTGTCTTACAGCTCAGTTGAGAATAGCTGAAAACTGAACATTTGGAAAATCTTACGTGCTGCCATAGAGCTCCAGGGAAACCTGAAGCCTGGGTGTTTTCCTTGCAGCTGCTTTAGAGAGACTAATTGTACAGCACCTCAAATTGGAAGCAATTTACAAACCTTTGTGTGATGTGTGAGAAACAAATAACTGAATTCAAATAAGGTTTGTTATCTATTCCTTTCTTCACAGGTGATAAACCGTGGCCTGCTGCTCAGTGCTGTCGGGGCTGTTCTGGGAGGCTCCTATCTGCTCATTAAACATCCTCCAGATCTCAGCAAGCTCATCGTCTCTGCTGAAGAAATGTGGGACAGGCTCGTGGCTCTCAGGACACCCTGAGCATGGGCATCATTGCTGATCTGACAGACAGGTGGACAGGCTGCAGAGTTAAACACTAGAAAAGAACTGAGAGGGACCCAAATATTAATTACATTTTGACTGAATTGTCTAATTCACAGTGATGGCCCCAGTAATGGCAAATTACTCTAATAATGGCTACCTTCACTTAAACCACTGATGATTGATAAGAACATCTTACACTATTTAATCAGTGCTTAAACGACAATGATTAGAATCAGAACAGTGGGGTTTTAATTATTAAACAAGTTTTAATGTGAAAACAAAATGTCAGTATTAGGCCTGTGTGTAAGTTTACCTATAGCTGCTTTTACACAGGAATGACATATTAAAGTTACCTCAGCTCATGGATATCACCAGATTTTTTTTCTTCTTTTTTTTTGTCTTCATGGTCCCCAATGACCTCTACTTGATACAAAGTATTTTAAGGGTAAATTAATTCATTTGGGGGAAGTTATCAATTAATAGTTATTTTACCTGATGTTTTTGCAATTGTTTATACATATACAGTATTGTGCAAATGTGTTGAGTCACCCATTTTTCTATGAAATGAGAAATAGGTGCAGTGATTTATTCAAATGTGCTAAAACATATATACCTTGTGCCTATAGTATATAAGGCAACAACAGAGCCTGTACAGTTCAAATAAGCTCTTATTTGGATGTTATTGTTCCATTTTCTTAGGCCTGATGGTGCCACACTGCTTCAAGAAAGTAGAAATTTCAAATTTGGATTCATCACTTAATAAGAGTGATGTTGCCACTGATTCTCAGTCCAGTTCTTGTGTAATTTGACATACCTCAGTCTTTTCTCTCCGGTTCCCTTCCTCAAGAATCGCTTGTTGACAGCCACCCTTCCACTGAGACCATTTCTGATGAGGCTTCAGTGAACAGTAAATGGCTCAATTGAAGGGTCAGATGTATCTCCCAGGTCCTGTCAGGTCTTTGCTGGATTTTCTTTCTTGTATTTCTTGAGGACATGATTTACAAACACTGTTCATTGGCTGTACAGTTTTTTTTTTCAGGCCTGCCACTTGTTCTGGTGGCTCAAGACTTTTGCCTATTACTGTATTTACTCTGTTTTGTTTCAGAGTCTGGCTGGTTTCTTCAGCTGTCAAATGTACTGCTGTGCTCACCGGGCAATAGGGTATATAAAATGAGTGAACATGAGTGGTTTTAAGGACTTTTATTTGACCTTTATGAAACTCACTGATCAGTTTTGCACTCTGGCAACAAGCGTAAATGTTAAATTTTCAGCTTCTGGACACAGCTAGGCAAGCTGTTTCCTGTTTCCAGGCTTTATTATAAGATAAGCTTCATATTGAAAATACAGTAAGAAATCAAGCAAGTTTCAGTTTTCCAACTATTAAAAAAACCTTCCTCATTCTCAGATGAACAATGAAAAGGGTTTATATCAGCTGAGGAAATCCATTCATTAAGTCTATTCATAGCTGACAGCTCAGGAGGAAATGAAAGGAGTGTGCCACTGAGGTCTTAGTCTCATTTCCTTTTAGTCCTCAAGGAGGACTACTCCCATAGTTCTCATACATACAAGTCAACCAAATGTAATTTCACAGTGACTGATCTTGTCACCCTGGATGTTTACACTGAAATGAGATGAGCTTAAGTAAACAGGCTAGGTAGCTTAAAATAGGATATCTTTATTGAACCCATACACAGTAATGCCAGTTTGTGCATTATGGTTTATGGCTAAGAAGCTAAGGCTTATATTCCATTATACACAGTTGGGTACCAACCAAAAAGATGAAAATGCTACCACATGTTAATCCAAACTCAGGTCCTCAACTGCCCTCCATATACTCAACACAGTCCTACAGCTGTCACATATACTGTACGGTATATCTGACAAATAAGTGTGAGAAGCATACCACTAGTACTTAACTACATCATGAAGTTACTTATATCACAACAGCTGATGTTAGATGAGGGTGTCACACTTTCTTACCACTCAAACAGGTTTATTTGAGATCTTGAGCTTACAGCTGGATTTTTACACTACGCTGTAACAAGTCTGTAACCATGTGTGGACACAGAAACAGCCAGGGAGGTCAGACAGGATTTTTTTGGCTTGGAATTGCACGTTAGGTCCTAAGGCATACCGAGTGGTGGGGTGAGAAGTCTGTTGTTTACGGCTCACAGTGGCCTCACTTGGATAATGTTGAACTGCGTGGAGTTTCCAGCCTTGGAGGTTACATCCAGGTGCTGGAAGTCATCACTGGTGATGATGAAGACGATTGAGGAGGAATTGAAGGTGACCCTTTTTTTGGGTCGGTCCTTGCTGCTGCTGCACATACTGGACACAACGATGGGTCGGACGGGACGCTCGATTGGCGCCAGGGGGCGCTCTTTGAGGCCGCGCTGCGGCCAGGAGATCCGGGAGCAGAGCAGCTGCAGCAAACAGCGGCGGAACTGTGACAGGAGAAAGAGAAGCATGGTATTTAACAACAGCCGCCTTTCCTCACTCATTAGTATGTCAAATGCACCAGAGATCAGCCTCTTGCCAGCAAGCCAAAAGACTAGTGGAACTGCCAATTTCACTCTGATATACAAAATAAAATAAAAATGTATCCTGTTCAGATTCAGGATTAAAATATATTAAAGTGTGAAATCAAACTGTGTAATTTTGTGGTAAAATATTCCTGCAAACTGCTACTCAAAAATGCAGCTGCACAAGAGGAGAACACAACGTCACGCCTCACTGAGATGCCATTGATTTGTTGTGGTTGTCCATATTTAATTATGGGTTCAGCTGTGGTCACTCGAGAGGAAAAAATAAATCGACACACTACACAGTAAGCGGCTATTCACAGCTCTCAAGTGAAATATATATAATGTATTCCAGACAGCAGCCTAACCTTGGCTGTGCAGTGAGGGAGGGTTCTTGAGCAACAACAAAAATAAATTGGTGCTGGAGAGGTAGTTTTTTTCCCCCAAACATAAAAAAAAGAAAAATTGATTTGATTAAAAACCTTTCTGCTCATAAAGACGTAGATGAGTGGGTTGTATGCCGTGCTGGACTTGGCAAAGAATGATGGGATGATGGCCACTGTGGGAGAGACCATGCTCTTCCTGCCAAAGGCCTCCATCATGGACACAACAGCGTAGGGCGTCCAACACACCAGGAAGCAGGATATCATCAGGAGAAACATCACAGCCACTTTCTTCTCGTAACGCAAAATCTTGATGATTTGAACCGTTTGGAGGTCTTGGAGAGAGCGCAGCTGTAAGAGACAGGAAAGAGCAGGACGCCAACATGAAGGGATATTTCTTTAACAAGCAGAGCGGCTTGATTCTGCTGTAATTTATTGCACAGTATTAACAAGTTACAGTGACTCATTAAGTGTCATTCAGTATATTTCTGTCAGTCTTTTGTTTGCAGTTTTAGTTTTCTTTTGAAAAGTTGCTTTTGTTGTTTTTTTGTTTTTCCTGCCTTTGTCTTTTTCCCCATCTTATGTGCTTATATGCCTGCTCTTCCTCATTAGTGTATTCTACTCATCTAAGCCAGTATTTTATGTTTTATTAGGTTTACCTTAATTTTTACACCATAGGAATTTTCCAACATTCAGATTAATAAAGTATTTCTTACCCTAACACCCCCCCCCCCCCCCCCCCCCCCCCCACCCCCGTCTGCGCTGTTCCCTCGGCAGCCCTTCTGCCTCTGTACCCACATTCCAGTGTTTTGCATTCAGTTTTTCTTTGGTTTAGTTTTTATCATCCTAGGGGCTTTGCCTGCGTTTCATCTTGGGACCCGTTCCAGAAAGCAGGCTTAGTCAAAGAGAGGTTATTTAAACTCTAGGTCAGTTACCATGGCAACAGACTTTGTGACCCTAACCTGCTCGCTAGTAGGATTTTGTACAACAAACCTCTCCTTCAGCTGCAGGAGCTGTTTGACTCCTAAAGTTAGAGTCGAAACACGTATCAGAACAAATGAATCTGTGGAAGTTTGTTTGTCTGGAACAGAAATCTCTGTGAGCTATTAGTTTGTGATCCAAGAAGTATCTTTAACGTACCTGCTTTTATACAAGGACAGAAACAGAATATGTGGACGCTGGTTTTGTTCTTGGCTCAGAGTCAAACTTTTGCAGTGTCCTCCTTTCTAACACATTAAGACAGCTGCCAGGTTGTCAACCAGTTCCCCTGCACTGAAATATTTATCGTACATTAATAATCAACGTTTAAACCAAACAAATTTATATGACACTTCAGACACAGGCCAGTCAACAACTGCTTAAAATGTTACTTTTTTAAAAAAAATTCTATAGCTTGAATAGTTTAAATGTTATTTTACTTCCATGTAGTCTGCATGTTTTCTCAGCATTTCAGTACATGTCAAAAAATGTGTGGTCACTTTGAACTGATGCACCTTTAACCACCAACATTATTATTACTGGATTCTCAAAATTTATCATCTCTCAGTGAATCAGCTCAGAACTAAACCTGCTTTCCGGAGCAGACCCCTTTACTCCTCCTGTTTGATTTCATTTGCTGCCTGAGTTGGTTTCAGTAACATTTCTATTATTTCCATAGTGTTGTGTTATCCTGTCAGCGGGCACTAGTTTTTGTGTTAACACAGTGTGTGCTCCCCGTTATATGATTGGCCTCTGACTCTAAGATACTGCACAATCTCTCTCCTGGCTGCCATCATTAAGATGGTGATTGGATGGCTGCCGAGTCCAGCTCTCCACTCAGATTAAATCAATTTAAGCTCCGCATCAGGATGCAGTGGTAAATGTTTTGGTTTGGTAGCCACGTGGATGGATAGTTAAGCGATAGAAAGTTAGTCACGTTTTCATTTTGTTGGGAGTTCTCTCTCTCTTTTGGTTTTATTTCTTTTTTTTTTAACTAGACCCAAAACTCTACAGCTGTCAGGCTAATCTGCTGGTTACAATAATTTACCCTGCTCTGCCTCTGTTTCCTCCTCTGAGGTGGCTCTTAAGATGTTGGCAACAGCTGAAAGCTCATGAAAACATGAAAATGCCTCAGTAATAGACCTGGGTTCACAGCACTGCAGATCAGAATACAGCAGCTAATCTGTAGACATGAATACAATATTTGTGATTTCACAATTTCTGTTTGTTACATTCTTTTTCTTATTAATCCACAACCTTTTCCATGCTTAAGTTCTGTTATTTCTCCAGGTCTTCAGACATCTACAATGAGATTTTCTGACTCTGGCCAAGCTGGCCAGCTGCTCTTGTATCAAACCAGAAAAAGCCTGCCGGGTAGTGAGTTATTCCTCTTTGAAGATGTTCCCAAAATACTGTGACGTGTGATGAATCCACGCAGGCCTCTGAGGAGTTCGGGCTTGGGGCTCTGAGAACGCAGCAGCTCACACTTCCTGCATGATTGTGCATATTTAAGAAAGGAAAGTGTGATGCAGACAGTCTTGGAAATCATTTAGAGCTTTTTAAACAAACTCTCACTTTTCTTTTGCCACAATCAGGGACATTTTAAGGTGATGCTTCTAAGAGGCACAGCAGCGAGCTTTCTGCATGAATTCCACTGCACAGGACAAGCCCCAAAGGCACAGAGGAATAATATGATAATAGAAGCTATAATGAAAGAGGAGTAAAAGGCAGCACTTGACCAGTTAAGGTCAAGGAGTGTCTTTTTATTAAAATGAACACCCCAGAGTCTGCATTGTTCAGGATTTAGCTGAAAGCTATAAAATAACTGTGTCTAGAAAACACACAAAAAAAAACCCCACTGGATTTAAGTATTCGCAATCTGGGAACCTATTGGCTAGTATGCTTACTTAGCCTCTGGGATGATGACCTGTATTTTTGTGGTTTCTGGTATAGCCATCGGACTACTTAAAATTTCACCAAATTTTTGCTCCTGATGTACTGGGCAATATTCACTTCAAACTGTTCAGATTCTGATAATCATTTTGTGCATGCAAAAGCGTTAAGATTCTCAACACTTTTGCATACACAAAATGATAAAGAACTTCATGACATACCAAATTATGTGATAGCTTGAAATATCACTTTGACACATGCTGTATACCACTTGTTTCCTCTAAGGTGTTGATGATATTATTGGTCATAATCATGGAGGGAGTGGTGCCACTGGCCGACTCCCGCAAGGCGTGTTTGGGGCCTTCCTATCACCCTTATGCCAACATCAGCAATATGGTCAGTGGAACTCTTTGGTGCGAGGCATGGCTCCGCAAGGTGCTGGGTGGTTCTTGGGCACCTGGGGCCCTTGGCTGGGTTGGCCTCTCGTTCCCTCTGTTTCACTTTCCCTTTGGATGTGTGTCCTTTAGCCTCCCTCTTCCTTCTGCAGGGGTGGGCACGCAGTAGTCCTTGGGATCTGTGGCCTCAGGTGTTCAGTGCTCCTGGGGGTCCATGGATGAGTCTTTGTCTGCCTCTGGGTTCCAGGGGGCGTTGTTACAGCATCTCATCATCATTATCGAGCACATTTCATGACAAACGCACACACACACACACACACACACACACACACACACACACACACACACACACACACACACACACACACAAACAACACAGAAATACTGTATCTTTGTTTGTGTATCTGCTTCTATTTTTCTCTCTTTCAGCTGCCACCTTTTTCTTTGAGTGTGTTTTGTTACAGATGCTTCATTGGGCCGTACAGCCAATCAGTGATAAGAGTCTTATCCCATTCTTTCTATAGTTACACTTCTGTGCTGCCAACAGCAAAGTAGCCGAGTGCCCTCTGGTGGACAAACTATGGAATGTCAATACTCATCACATAGTTGAAGGGTGTTTCTTCCCTCTTCTTTACTTTGTAATTTTTCATTTATCAGCCATTATAAATGCTGATACTGATCAAATGAAATGCGCCAAATGTTTTCAATTAGTGAAATGTCTGGACTGCAGGCAGGCCTCTTCAGCACCCAGACTCTTCTATGAAGCCATGCTGTTATAATAGCTGCAGTATGCGGTTTAGCATTGTCTTGCTGAAATTTGCAAGGCCTTCCTTGAGAAAAACATTGTCTGGATGGGAGCATATGTTGCTCTAAAAACCTGTATACACCTTTCAGCATTGATAGTGCCTTTGCAGATGTGCAAACTCCTAGTTCCATAGGCAGATATGCCCCCCCATACCATCAGAAACACAGGCTTTTGAACTGAGTGCTGAGTCCCTTTCAGTTTAGAGGAAGTGATGTCCATGTTTTTCAAAAAGAATTTCACATTTTAATTTGTCTGACCAGTTTTCCACTTTGGCCCAGTCTATATTAAATGAACTTTGGTCCAGAGAAGACAGCAGTATTTTTGGATCATTTTTACATGGCTTCCTCTTAGCATGATAACCTGTGTTTGTGGATGGCACAGTGACCTGTGTTCACAGACACTGATTTCTGGAAGTGTTGCTGACCCCATGCAGTGATTTCCATGAGTGAATCATTCCTGTTTTTAATGCAGCGCCACGTGAGAACCTGAAGATCACAGGCATCCAATATTGATTTCCAGTTTTGCACACAGAGATTTCTTCAGATTCACTGAATCTTTTGATATTACTGTATGTACTGTAAGCCTTTACAATTTTACATGGAGGAACATTATTCTGAAATTGTTTCACAATTTGTAGACACAGTTTTTGGATATTCTGAGAAACTCTTTTCATACCTGGTCATGTTACTGACCTGTTGCCAATTAATTTAATTAGTTGCAAAATGTTCCTCCAGCGATTTCCTTTTAGTACCACTTTCTTTTCCAGCCTGTTGCTACCCCAGTCCAAACTTTGAGGCATGTTGCTGCCATCAAATTAAAAATTAGCTAATATTTTTATGAAATAGTAAAATTTCTCACTTTAAGCATTTGATTTGTTTTCTATGATCTACTGTGAACAAAATATGAGTTATGAGATTTACAAATCATTGCATTCTGTATTTATTTAAATTTTAAATTGCTTCCCAACTTTTTTTGGAATTACATTAACAGTTTAAACTCAAAGCTGGAGTTTTGTTTTTGTATTGGTTCTTGATATCTCACTTGTACAGTTGAGTTGTCAGTTGTAGGATAAGGGAAGAAAACCGCAGTGAAAATTTTAGTTAAAGCAAAAACACTGAAAATGTTTCAGGAATGTGACCTAAAAGCAGTCAAAATGTCAATGGTACTGCAACTGCAGTCTGTACTGGTGATGAGCAATAACAAGGTATAAAACTTTACACCAATAGTGATAAAGGAGATTTTCATTCCTACAGTTATCTTTAATGTTTTCTTCACAGATATTTGCCAATGTAGCCCTTTACATTCCTTACCCTCTGCACTGTGTACAGGATGTTCCCATAGCAGTAGATCATGATACCAACAGGCACAAAGAAACATGCCAGGAGGAAGAAGAGGATGAAGGCGGCATCGTTTGGGTCCTTAGAGGTCCAGTCCAGAGAGCAGCCCAGCCTGTGGATCTCTAGAGTGTAGCGGTTCCACCCGAGCAGAGGAGCTCCTGTCCAGGCCAGGGAGTAGAGCCAGATGTGGGCAATGGCCCGCCACGCCCAGGGGAAGTCCACCACCTGGGCATGGACCACCCGGATATAGCGCTCATAAGCCAGGGCAGCCAGAGTCATGATGGAAACGATACCTGGCAGCAAAGGGAGAGAGACAGTCAAGCTGAGTAATGCAGACCGCTCACTGCAGGATCTGGGTCAGTGTGTCTGGGCTGAGTGCACATCACACTCAAATCTGAGCATCTTGTGGCTGGACATCACACTCAATCATTTCATTGCAAAGCCTTGTGAAGACTCACAGAAAGAGGCTCTTGACTCCCACGCACACACACCTCCAGGACCTGCATCTGCATTACACAGCCTACTTTTTCCACAGAAACTGTAGTGGCTGTGGCTCTTTTGTTCATCCTGTGCATCATTTTACTTCTAGGTTTATGTGGCACGCAAGCTTAAGAGCACCTCTTCAACCCCTGGTATAGCATCTAAAATAACTGCATTATTTAGTCAAGCTTCCTCATATACCCTCACCTAACCTATATACATGTATATCCAGTTATGTCTTATAGTTCTTGTCTGAGCTAGGTTTATTAAGCTCTTGATGCATATGAATAACACAGATACAGTTTCAGTAAACGGATGCACAGGTTACAAACAGATTGCACTGAGTTTGAGCCACAGCAAGGACATGCATGGACAGAACTGCCAGGGCTTATTGCTGCAGCTCCTGTAGTATTTGTATGTGAGCTGCCAAGTAATACTTGGAGTAATGTGCAAAGAGGACAGCACATTTGTGTATAGAGGGCTGGAGGACACATGTACTGTCAAGCCAGGAGGGTTATTTTTGTATACTTCAGTTTTGACAGGATATACAGAGCTTTGCAGTTTGTACCCAATCAAGCCAGGACTACCTGTGTGACCTTGAGCTTTTCACATATCAAATGTCATACAAAAGATTTCTTTTTCTGAAGTGCCGTGTCGTGAATCACAAGTAAGGGAAAACGAGGCAGAACGCAACATCTTCTCGCTTCAATGTCACTTTACTCATGAAAGACTTCTGCGTCTTATATCAACACAGCTTTTGCATGCCTTTTGATTCTGAATTCTCCTTTGACATCAGCACTGCAAACCAGATCTACTCAATCATTGCTGCAGTGCTGCACACCACACAGGCGGGCAAAAGTGTCCTTTAGAACATGTGCAAAGACAATGTCACTTAAAGGACAGCAGGATGACAGAAGTCCAGCTGGTTCTCTGGGTTTCATTTGCTAAAGCAGTAGAAAAAAAAAAAAAAAAAAAGACTTGGAGGGTTGCACTAATGAGCTCATTACCACACAACCGTCCTGCTGAGCTCTAATTCCTACACTAGTGGGACCCAGACAATGACCCTCAGTGTTTCCTCACACTTCCCTGCTGAACAGACTTGTGCTGGAAATAAATGGACACTTTTGCTAACACAGAAGGACAGCCACAGTGGAGGTGTCAAAGGATTCCTCACTGCATGAAGCACGCACGAACAACACTGCCTGATAAATACAGAAAAGAAAAAAAAACACAGGCGATATTTAGCTCAGCAGGGCAGTTTGATATCACTACAGCTCAGCGTGGGGAGGGACTGCATGGTTCAGTCTGTATTTTAACACAATTTTAGAGGAAATTTGCACCAGAGCTCCCAGAAAAAGTCTAATTTTCATAAAAATATGCATTTATAGTAAGTGACGTCCTTCATGATATGTTTTATAGTATAAATGAGCTCCTCTCTGCTTTCTGCCTAATTTTCTTATTTATAGTGAGAAACACAAATAAAGGCAATAGAGGTAAACATGAATAAAGATTTAATTTGTTTGGAAATATTTAAATAAAAAACTTAACGTTAAATGTTAATACATTCATTATGCTAGCATAAATGAATGAATTATTTCTTAATTTTATTCTCTCTCACCAAATAAGCTGTTGCTGAAGCCGTCCCAGACGCACGTCGCCTGGCTCCAAATCCATCCGCCTTTGACGCACGACGCAAAGGTAAAGTTTATCCCGATGACAGAAACCAGAAAATCGCTCAAACTTATGTTGACCAGCAACAAATTTGTAGGCGTCCGGAGTCTCTTGAACCGACAGTAGAGTATAATGACAACAACGTTATTGCAAAAGCCGCACACTCCGATGGTCCCAATGGTAAAAGCGAGAAGTTTGTAGGTGCCGAGTGTGAAAATATAATGTTCTGTACTTCTGCCGGCTCTGGTTTCGTTAGCGGGATTCATTTCGCGGATGCAAACTTGGTTTCCAGCATTGTGCTGCGCGCGTCTCTGGGCACGAGATGCTGTGCGCTCCCACACGGACTCCTCGCGCGCCGCTAATTCAAACCCAGGCTGAGACCGCTGTTTGCTAAAACTAGGTCAATATACCAGGGACAAGTCTCACTCAACGGCAACGTCATGCTTCCTCTTATACTTTCAAAGTAATTTCCCCCTCCGTTCAATATATAGGTCAAACACATAAATGTTTAAATAAAGGCCTTTATTTATTTCTTGAACTACCTTCTAGGCTAAACAGTTAACAGATAATGCTGCTGCCGCTTTATTTCGACTTTATTTTGTTTTCAATTCCACCTCTTTTATTTTGAAACCGAAGCATCCTCAGTCTCCAGACTTTAGCGGGACCGTCAGTGGGCGAGCTTCTCTTTGATGGTCCTGACAGATGAAACGAATTCATTCAGCAAACATCAGCGTTACTTACATTTGACCCTGTTTCTATTTCAGAATCAGCCACACGTATTTTAAAAATGTAAATCCATTTATGATTTTTAATTGAGGATTGTTATAATCCAGTTAAAAACTGCATTCCTTCTGATGCACATGGGCTAATTATATCACAGTTAGTATAATGCAGAGCTTTAAAATGTTCTCTTTACAGATGCTTATTTTTCCCCCGAGCATCATTTTTTTTCTAACACATTTTTCTATTACCTGTTGGTGAGTACACTAATCTCTAACTATTGTTATTATAGCTGTACATTTTTTTTATATATAATAGCAGGGAAACAGGGGTAATGATGAGAGTATAAATACACACATTCTGTATTCTGAGCCTCTGTGGGAAACTTCTCATGTGCACCAGGAATCAAATGATGACAGTTCATCAGCTCTGCTGCTGCTTTTTTAAAAAAATTTTTTATGTCTATCTGTAAGTCCTGTGACATTTTGAGGTGCTCTTTTTCCACCTCATTTTGTCCACGGAGAAATGTCACCAGGGTTCCCACGGCGACGTTGTTTGTGTCTGACCTCATTTCTCGCGCCTACAGGTTGATTTAAAATAGCAGAAATCTCTTTAAGATGTGGGGATGTGCACAGACTGGGAATGTCTAAACCAGGCATTTCACCCACTGACTCACTCACGTGCTTTTCATTCATTTGAAGGTTTTTCATTCAAGGCAAAGAAGAAGCGTTATGTTCTCCTCCATTCAATCACATCTGCAGGGATGTATGCCACAGCCCGGCACTGTGATGAAATATGGTTTTGTTTTCTTGCCAAGGATATTGCAGGAAAGGTAAATTGTAAGCCTGGTATTATTACTGGCCTGTAAACACTGTAGATTGCAGAAGAACAGTGATGCAATTATGCTGCTATGCTGGGAAACGGTGATCCATTGATCCAGTGTTCAGAGCAGTAACACTTGAAACTAAATGGCAAAATCCAATTAATATATAGGTCAACAGCATTCAGATACCCACAGGTTTTGTGTGGGCATCACCCCTTTATGTTTGCTTTTATAGCTTTTACTGCTGAGATAATCATAAGTATTTAAAGACAGACAATTCTTTCATTTTTTTTCTCCTCTTTTTCTGTCTGGTCAGAGTTTCTGGAATTAGGTCAAGCTTCTGAGTAAGACATTTCCTAATTTGGCTCTCTTAATTTAGCGAGAGACCGCAGGTTTAATTGAATGGAGTCCCTATAAAGGTGATCTCTGAGAACATTCACATCTGCTCACATGTACAGAATCACCCACTGCTTTCCTCCCCAGAGATGCAATTACTACAGCACTGCTCTCACTGTACTGGGAATTGGCTCCATAATGAACGTTAAAGTAGTTTTTTTTCTTTCTCTGTCGCAAACATTAGCACTTCAAACATGACAGAGCTCACTCTCTAGCAGTTCTACCATCACTCAAAAATCTGTCAGCATCAGTGCTCGTTTCCTGACTCTCTCCAGTCAGGCTGCAGTGGTTCACTGACCACCCCTCCGGTCTCTTTTGAGCAAGTCTGTGTGGGGGGTGCAGCTCTTTCTTGCTGAGAGTTTAAAAAGAAACTCAATACCACTCTTATTTTATGCTGTATATGAAGAATCAGTCAGCAGGTGGTAACCTAATTCAGTATAAAATTAGTAGACTTGATGGACTGTTAAGACATGCAAGTTAAAGTGACTCACAGAAACGACCAAAAAAGGATAGCGAGCTTACTATAAAGAAAAACAAAATGTGAAGGTATTTATCCAACAAATGCAGTCCTCAAAACCACAGCCTGTAAATGAAATTACAGGATGTCTTTTTAATTACACCCTGCCACTACAGTCATCCACACCCTGAGTGCACCTGTTATGATTCTCCAAAGGCATTTAAAAGTCTTAGTTTTGTTTTGAACCTTTTTTTTCAAAAAAGGTTTTAGTTTTCCCCCCTCAAAGACGTTGAATTTCAAAGCCATTAACCGTGGTTCATTGAAGTTATTAAACAGTTGAATGTAAATTTAATGTGAACCAGCTTGGCTTAACGATCTCACCGCTGTGGTTTTTGGAAAATGTGATTTCAGTAAAGGAATTTAAAAAAAAAAAGGATTTATAAACAAAACATGGGATCCATGATGAATAGGCATGAACATGCAGATCAGATATTAACTCATTTAAAGATCATTTCAAAGAGGACCTATCATGCTCGTTTCCAGCTCCCTGTTTTCATTCATGCATAATTGACAGAATAATCCTTATTATCTTATGCTGGGCCTCGGTGCAGCCCCTCAGTTCCTCTGCTCTGAAACAAGCTATTTTAGCTCCTCTTTTTTTGAGGCCACCCTGCCTTTAAGTCAGCTTTCCTCAGATTAACTGCTTCTCACAAACAAAAGACATGAACAGCAGGTGGGTTTAGCTGTGTGTCTTAGATATGCCCTCTATCTGACATCATACAGAGCTAAGAGTAGAAGAACAGTCTGAAACAGAGCATTTAGAGGCCAAATTTTGGTGTGTGGGGATTATTTGCATCTACACTGATCTCATTGTTTCAAACGCTTGCCAATGCTTAATACAATAATTCACTATGACAGGAAATAATGAAAAGCATAATCGCTTCATTTATGCATTACAGCCCTGTTAACACAGAGCGTTTTGCCGCGCCAAGCAATTTACCTCGGCTACTCCTGGCTCCATGCACGATATCCAGAGAAATTACTGAACGGAACGACAGCTCAGTAACTTTGTAACTAATAAAGTTCATTTTCACTTTCCCCTGCCCCCACCTAATGGGTAAAACCTACTGACTGGTACGACCCGGCTGGGCAATTTGATTAGTCACAAATTCAGATTGTCTGATTCCACAAACAGCTGTCACATTTGACGTGGCTCCTGACTTACACTTAGCCCACATCCACTGCTTCAACAGCTGGCGTCTGCTCATTTTAATAAATAGCAGAATAAAGCATGTGCCCGAAAACCAGGTTCTCTCTAATGGCTGTGTCACATATCATCCCTGCCCTCTCTGAGGGATTAACAGAGTGGAGGCAGAGGACAGGACATGCTGCAGCTTTAATGCACAGCTGTAGCTACAACCTGTGCTTCCTCACAGCTAAAATAACTGGATAAAGGCTTTTCAACTGTGTAAACAATACTCTCCAGATAGCGGCTGTCATTGTCACTGACACGCTTATCTCTCTGTTTAGTATCTCCTCACTGCTAAGCGTCATTGAAATTTTGCCAAAGAATCTCTTCTGTCAGTCTAAATAAAAATATGTAAGCGTTACTGAAGAACAGAGACAAATGTTAGCACATGCAGAGGATGCGCACGTGTGCATGGTGAGACGGTGATAACACGTCACGAGTCTTCCTTCTTTAATCTCTCTGTGTTAACGTTTCACGAGACACAAGTCAAAGTCCATGTGCAGCTACAAGGGCAGGCAGAATTAAACTCTAATCACAGTGAGTCACAGATTGGTGGGCCCAATTCTGCCCCTGCAAAGAGCAACTTAATTATGGTGGGCAATTGTGGCAGCTGAATTCCAGAAATAATCGTTTAAAGGGATTCCAGGGAGCACGCTTTAGATTAACACGCTAACCTTTGTGGTGCATCTTTATTGAGTTATGAATAATTCATTGCAGTAAACCTTGTCCTCACAGTAATGAGATAAATGTGTGTGTGTATGTGTGAATGAGCTGTCAGAAATGTAAATTATAGCACGCCATTGTGTGAGAGAGAATGCCATTGTTGACTCTGAGGTCTGCAAATCCCAGAGCCACAGAGAAGCAGTGGAAGTATTCTTGGATGCTCTCGCTCCACAGTGGAGGCATCCAAAAGGGGTTTGTTGGTTTGTTGCCACACTTGTGTTGTATATTTCCTAGCCTGGCTGCTGTCATGAAGAGCAGACATAGTAAGGCAATTTCTAAAATGTTTCATGTCTAACTGTCACAAAGAAGCTAAAGTGGGGGAACCTTGAAATCCGGTGTCGTGGTGCAGTGTGGGTAAAACAATAATTTAGAAGGAAGTCATAATAATTTGTACTGTTAGTGCTTGCAGAGATGAAATCAGCTGACGTGCTACTGCTACTCTTTGTGAATATCCCGTTGAATTAATCACGATATAGGCAGATGTTACATGAGCTGTTATGGCTGTTTTCCAATTCCAAGTCACTCTAAAGTTACTGTGAAACTC
The DNA here is from genome assembly GCF_007364275.1 of Archocentrus centrarchus. Lineage (NCBI taxonomy): Eukaryota > Metazoa > Chordata > Actinopteri > Cichliformes > Cichlidae > Archocentrus > Archocentrus centrarchus. The sequence continues at coordinate 25,705,060 of NC_044360.1, read as the reverse complement.
AAGAGCATCAGCAGCTTAAATTTAAACTGACTACCCTTGATATAACCCAGAAGTTCCCATGAACACCTCAGCCTCCCTGCACCAGTCTAGCATTTTTGTAAACTGTACCACAACACCGCAGTCTAGTTCAGCCTGCACCACACTGTATTACCCTTCCTAGTATTGTCATAAAATATGCTTAGAAATCTATATGAAATTACCAAGTAGTTTTAGCAGCACTTCATGCACAGAATTGGGACAGTCCATCCATTCATCCATCCATTCCATGTAAGCCTTAAAATTTTGGTCTTATCAACTGTCACTTGTTGAGCACTTCTTATTTTTGAAAATGATCTCTCATCTCCTCTCTCCTGTCCTCTCCTTCCTACAACTTTCTCCCTCTCTGAGAGGGAACTACAGGCTTTGTGCCATTAGCTCACAGACAGATTGCGATCTAACCTGCACATAAATAGTTTGTTTGTTTGCTGATATTTGCTGAGCTGCTTGAAAAAATGGCATCTGAAAAAAGCAGTTGCTTCTTTATGCTGGTCCCTCTTCTGTAGAGCACACTAGGTGCTGAAGTATTGAAGTACCCAGGCTGCAGCTTTATTAGCATCAGGGAGGCGTGACGAGGATGCGAAGGAAAAAAGGATGTGCTGAGGGTGTGAGGGAGACTGTGGGGTGACATCATGTTCTGATTTGCTGAGCAAGTAACTCCATGTGGTCTGCTGGAAGCAACTGCAGGCTTCAAGACACAAAAAAAATTAATATTATAGGTCAGTGGAGAGCTTTATATTGTTTTATATTAAACTGCCTGTCAGATTTAATTACTCTGTTAGGTGTAGGAAGGGGTTACATAAAAAATAAAGTGGCAATCTCTTTTGCAAGTATTTGTGTGACTCAGCATTAATACACCTGCTCTGAGTCCTATATTATGATGAATCCACTCATTTTTGTCACTTAAAATAAATTTATAGAGCTGGTATGTTATATTTGTTACAACATCTGGTGCCCTCCTGGGCACATCCCTATTGAAGAGGAGATTAATCTCAATGGCACTTTTTAAAGGATGCATAAAAATTATTTTGTCAAAAACTGATTGCAGGCTTGGTGTCATTCATGGAAAACGTTTGACAAATTATGATTTACAACACTTTAAATACTGGCAATCATTTTTTGGCAGATGATCACTTTTTTGGCAAAACATCGATTGTTACATTACCCCAACTACCTGACGCTACATAATGTTAAGTTCTCTGTCTTGTAGAAATATAGGCTGACTTTTAAAGGGCACCAAGGCAGAACTGGGTCTGCCTTAAAGAGGCAACTGTGGAACATTTAGCAGAATAAGAGCTGGATTATTCCCTACGCAGCAGAAAGCAAAGCTTAAGGATGACTTACATTTGTCCAGTGGCCCAAAATGTGCAAATATACAAACTATAGCAAGTAGTAACATGGCTGTATTTTCAGCTTGATTTGCAAAATGAGTGCAGCTTAAATGTGAAATGTAATATTCAATTCATTTGAATGTCTTAAAAGTTAAATATTTCAGTCAACTTCTGCAGAAATGAAGGAATTTATTTTTCTCAGTTATTTCTAAAGTGCTTTGTTTGAAGATAAAAAAGAGGCTCTGTAATCTTTCTGTCTGCAGAGATTCTTGGTTTGTTTGCATAGCATCTGTGTACACATCCTCAGCTATAGTTCTCCACCTTCATGTTATGTATTTTCAGTGGTTTTAAGATACATTTGTGTTTCAAGGTACTGGAATAGACACACACACACACACACACACACACACACACACACACACACACACACACACACTCTTGACCTAAATCTCTTCACAGACGGAGTTTGAAGCTCTAATGTCAGCGCATCAAGTGCATCAGCACTTGCTTTTGTGCACGCCTGTTTCTTCTGCCGATCTCTCTTTTGAGCACCCTTCACTCTTCTTTCAACTTCCGAGCATAGCGCTTTGACGTCAACACACACCTACTTCTGTACCAGTGCAGAAGCTGACTGACTCAAGTACTGCTGCATGCTAGAAATGTCAAAGAGCTATCTTTGTAATTTGTTGTTTTTGCAGATGCCGTCTTCAGAACCTGTGCCTGTGGACATGAAATGCATCCAACACACAGTCACCCACTGGGACCTGTCAGTGTCAGCTGTCTATTTTCTGCTCCTCTCCATCAGCCTCTATCCTCACCTCACCACTGGGTAATCTCCTGCCGCTTGGGTTCAGTTTTCTCAATCTGCCATGAGAATAAGTGCTTGTGTTCATCTCAGGCTAACTTCTCTGCAGTGGTCATCATTATATAACTATCATCCTTACAGACAACGTCTCACCACCTCGCTTTGAAAAGTCCACCGTGAGCAGCGCCTCTGTGTCATCTTTGATGTCCTTTGCTGTCATGTGAGAAATGCTGAGGATGCTCGTCGTCATCACATTCATGCAGTTGTTGTTCACAAAACACAGGCGTGTGTGCGTGTTATCATCATAAATGCATCTTTAGGACTGGTGCTGGGTGGGTGATTAAAAAAACAATCAAACCTTTGCACAGGGAGTCTGGAGGAGGCTTCCCTGAGAAAATGATAGCTATTTAAAAACTATTTTCTGCTATTTCACATTTGATTTGCATAATTAATATCCATCTGAATTACCCTCGTTCTCACAGGTCAGAAAATCATGGCGTACCTGTCAGTAGGTTAGATGTGATTTATGTCTAAAGAGCATCCAGCAGCACTGATGCACTGTTTCTTTTCATTCACCTCTTTTTACTCTGTATATACCCCACTCTGCATTTAATCACTAGTTATTATTAATCTCTGGCTCTCTTCCACAGTGTGTCTTTTGTCCTGTCTCTCTCCCCTCTTCGCCAACGGGTCGTGGGAGATCGCTGCCCCTCCCTGAGCCTGGTTCTGCTGGAGGTTTCCTCCTGTTAAAAGGGAGTTTTTCCTTCCCACTGTCACAAAATGCGTGCTCATAGGGGGTCGTTTTGATTGTTGGGTTTTCTGTGTAATTATTGTAGGGTTTACCTTACAATATAAAGCACCTTGAGGCAACTGTTTGTTGTGATTTAGCACTATATAAATAAAAGTGAACTGAATAGAATTGAACTTCAATCACATCTTGATTGTTTGATTTAAAAGCCACTGGACTTATTTGTATATAGTGTCATTTCTAGTTCATTTTTAATAACTATTTCACAAATGTGCATATGAGAAAAAGTTAAAATAACATCTGGATAAAGAGAGTGACTTTCTCAGCTGACCCACTTATTGACTGTTAAACTTTATCTGGTTCCTTGTATGCAAAACAGGCTTGATTTGATAGAACAGAATAGAAGCTGATTCAAAGGGTGTCCTTGCTTTTAATCTTTTAGCTCCAACACTGGCACTCGCTGTCCCTTCCTTGTGAGATCAGCTAGTGCCTCAGTGTGAAAAGCTTTTGAAGCATACTTATTGACACTGGCCTTCGTATAATGCCCTATAATTAGCACATGGTTATATTATTTGGTGAATTCATACATAACTAAAACTTCACAGTGTGTTCACAATGTTTCAGGGTGTTCCTAGATTGTTTCCAGCCTTTGTGCTATTTCAGACATGTAGATGGTGATGATATTCTCACTTAATTTGCAGCAGGAGCACAAATGTTGACCTTTTTTGGAAAATTGCTTCCACATGTTCAAACTTCCTCATGCTGTCCTCTCTTCTCTTTATCAGTGACCCTGCCCCTCATTTCACCTCCTCTAAGCTTTGGCCTCTGTAGCTGGCTGTGTGACAAACACATTAGCCAGAGGAGACGCCTCGCTTGTCTCCAAGGACGCACTGTCCTCTGTGATTGACACACTCACTCACGGTGTTCTATTCTCTCCACACAAATCAGTGTTAAGTGCACTCGCAGATAAACAACACAAACTGAAGCGAATGTATAGTAAACACAAAGCTGGCGATTGAGATCGCAATTTATCGAAAGCTAATAGTCACTGTGATAAATGTGTTGTCAGAGGAAGCAATGACCTGCAAGGAGGAAGAGACAAGCACCATCCTTCAGTACAGTGCAAAAAACATTACATCATATCACTCACTTCAACTAATCATTCAAGCTAGAACTAATTTTTAAGTGTTGCTGTTGTTGGATTTTAAGTCTGCAGGTTTGCTAGACACCTTTTAATGTGGAAATTATATAATTATAAATGATTAAGATCAATATTTTAAATAACTGGACCGAAATCCTTCCAACGCAGCAAGCACAATAACATGCCAATCATGCACACACACACAATGGGCTCTAATGCTCCGCTTACCAGTGCCTGCCCTCTCGCACCAAACTCTGGTTTTGGGCTGGTTTTGTCACATAGACCTGGCAGCTCAGCACACTGATCTGGTCACTGAGCAAAGGCACACCAAACAGAACAGAAAGGCAGAACTGATCCTAACACTGCGTCAGAATTCAGGCTCATGAGGTGACACTAAAATTGTGAGATTACCTGAGTTTAACTTTAATGTGATTCCTCATTTTCACTTTGTAATCACAAGTATTTCCATTCAAGTCAAAGGTTTCCAGAATTCTTATACTTTGATTAGATTTTATATGTGCTATTTGACAGTTAACGTGCTTTTCAAGACTCAACTCAAATAATCCAATTTTTTATAGCCAATTTTTAAAAAAAAAAAGTAGTGCAATACTGTAACACGTTGCATTCCATCAGGCAGCCACAAGCAATGGTAGCATACTCTCTCAAATTAAAGACTTTCATTGGTGACATTTAAATTACATCATTGCTCACTACTTATGTGTTGTGTTTACAATGAGCAGGATATGACACTGTACACTCTCTGCTTCCACAGTGCAGTCATTAAGCCAACCTCGTCTATCATGAAGGTAAAGAAAAGTTGCCTTAGCAACTGAACTGAAGGCCTAATGGAGCGAACACAGAACTGCTCATTACGATGTGATATAATATTTAGGATTTGCAACAAAAATATGGATAAGTGTAGACTACAGCAGATGTACACAATGCACATATATGTACTGTGAAATTATACTTTTTAATGGTGCAAACTTAATCCACAGAACCGCTCACAAAAAACTGACTTCACTAACTCAAGAGGGGAGAAGTTACCACCATCATCTAGTAAGCTGCTTTGGAATCACTAATTAGTATTAATGTTTTTGGACTGTGGGAGGAAGAAAACTCCTCACAGTGTGAAAAAAGTCATCACAACAGTTTTCAGGGTCAGTAAACCAGCTTTAACCAAGTGGAGTGAAATGCACTGCGCATTCAGATGAACAGACCTCATTAAGTAGCCGGTGACAATTAGGCCGAACAATAGAAAAAGAATCAAATACAGAGTGAAACAAGAAATGCAATCCTACAAAGACAGAACACGCCGCACTGACAACACCGCACAAAAGGTCGTAACAGACACAATGAGGAACATCGGAGCAATGGGACTGCAAAATCCTGGATTAGTGCAAGTTGGTGGCAGATAATAAAGTAACTCTGTATTTCATTTTCAACCAGGGCTGCAGGAGGAGAAGGCAGCAGCTGAAGGACTGGGAATCAGAGTGGAAGTGGAAGAAATGCACTCAGGATTTAAAAGTCAAGTAAATGTCATGCAGCAACTGAAACATGACAAGTATTGACAAAGGAGCTACCCACAGAAAATCTCATTGCTTCTATTGATGCTCAGGTTTTAGTACAAACTTTACATTCAATATTAGCCTGTGCAGTGCCTGTGGTTTATTATGTTAGCACTGTAGACTGATTGTGGTCATTAAATAACTTCCTGAAAGACGAGCTTTGAACTCTCAGTGATTTCCTTTGTTAATGTTGATGCAGAGAAACACTGACATAGCAGTAAAATGTACACCAGCTGCAACAGAAATGAATTACAGAGTAGGGATACACTGCGGCAAATACATCACATTTACCTCTAACAGCCAGAAAGAAGAAGAGTATGTCATTTGATATAACAGCACTGCCCCTGTAGTGAAACTGATGATGGATAATGAAAAGAACTCAGGGCCAGGACTAGCAGCTCCTCTCAGCACACCCCTGCTGCGTCTGAAAGCTTATATAGACAGGTGGGGGTGAAACCAGATAACAAAGTCAAAGGAGAGTGACAATTTAGAGCCATCCGATCCTCAGTCACCCTAGCTGTCCAGCTAATCTCCTGATAGTGAGAACAGTGTTGCTGCTTTGTCCAGGTGAGGTTTGGGGTGAATGAAGGTTAGGCAGAGGGCTGCCTGTGGCTGCAAGTTACTTTTGATACTTTTAAACAAGAATTCACTTCATAACTTGCAAATTGTTTCTGCAGTAATTAATTATAAAAATAACTTATTGAAAGTTACATCAAACAGCTAAAATGTCAGATTTAATGACTATGAAGGAACGCTCAGCTGACTGCATAGATGTTTGTTTCCACTGCATGTGGAAAATCACAGTGTGAGGAAACGTGACCTCTCTTTAATGACTCACACTCTCATTTTACTTTGGAATTAAATGCAGCCATTTGAGAGGCAACTACAAAAGACATACAAGTTAGACTGACAAACCATCCCAGTGCTAAGTGAAATTAATTACCTCCAGCAGCAAAGCCCACACACTGTGACATCCCTTACCTCCATCTGGCGCAGGTGGGTGAGATGCAGAGAGACAAGTACCTCCAGTTAAACAGCCATTTAGCATTCTGGTATGTAAAGAACTGCTGTCACTGCTGTAAGACCACGCTGCTTTAAGTAATCACCATCATTCATATCAAAATTATAATTATTCACCTACAGTGCCTCAGACTAACTAGCTTGGTGAGATATAAGATGTGACTGTACATTTCAGCGCAGACTGATCAGAAAGTGATCTACCAGGGCCATAGACTGTATATAAAAGATGGACTTTGGCAAAGTGACAATGGAAACTGTAGCCTCAGTTTTAACATTCTGGCTGCTGCCATATATATATATATATATATATATATATATATATATATATATATATATATATATATATATATATATATATATATATATATATATATATATATATACACACATATATATATATGTGTGTGTGTGTGTGTGTGTGTGTGTGTGTGTGTGTGTGTGTGTGCGTGGCATTATTTTGGAGGTTGCAGCTTGCTTAGGGTAATGTTTACTCAAAAAATAATGCACCGCACATTACTTGTTACTTTTTAAAAGGAAATACATTACTTTGGTTTCTTACTTTATGTAAAATTAATTTATTAGACAATTTGTTACATTGTTTCAGTGCCTTGTCTTAAGTTCCCTGCTGCATGCATATAGTGCCATTTAACAACTTGACACTCTCCGTCACTGTAGCTCTCAACAAAATCAATCCAGCTAAATCTCATCATCAATAGGAAATTTCAAATGGAGCTTTTCTGTGAAATTATGGCATCAATGGAAGATGCATTTGTAGGTGAGTAGCTACTTAGCACACCGCAGGCTGCAGTCACGTGGGAGAACCACTGACACTAATGTGCTCTAGTTTTTATCATGCTTTAGTGTTGGGCAGGTATGCCAAGTATGTCAAAAAAATATCCCGAATGCAAACCTGGTGAAGAAGTTTAAAAGTCTGACTCCACAACTGAGCAGTTCTTCAAAAGCAAATGTCTCAATTTCTTTTACACAGACAGTTGTAACATAATTTTATGACTCAGACAGAGAGCTGGGTAGCTAATAACTTAGCATAAATACTATAGTCCACTATTCCTGATGTAAAAAATAAGAAGTTCACTTAGTAGCAGATTAAAAACCACTGCTTGTGTGAGGACAATAATGCAACTTTGCAAATCATTTAGCCTGCATATTTGATGTATTAATTACTTGCCATGAAACTTCCAAGAGACAAATTAAGTTTGTGTTTCTGTGGACATCAATGAGCATGAGCTGAGTTTTAATGCCAGACAAAACAACTTTGCAGCATAAAGAAACTGAGCTGCTCGTTTTGCTATTTGAGGCCTCAAAGCGCATTAAATTGAACTCTGTGTGTGTGTGTGTGTGTGTGTGTGTGTGTGTGTGTAGGAGGGAATGCAGCGTTTTCTCGAAGAGATTCCTCTTTTAGGGTATCAGCCTGAGAAAATAATACTCCCTTTCTGGTCCTATAACTGCGGGTGCTGGTGAATTATTCATCGATGAGCTTCATTTTATAGTGAACCAGAAAGACAAATGCCTCAAAGATTATTTGAGCGCTTTCAAGTAAAATACAGTAGCAGCAGCAGAGTGACCCAAATGCCTGCAGCTATACAAGAATTCATTTTTGGGTTTCATGATGGACAGTGGAAGCAGAGCAGTGTGTCACACAGGCCAAAGTCCAACTGAAAGAGTTTTTTTGTGGAAAACCATCAGAAGCCTTAAATATAGGCCTAAAAATGGGTCAGCGGGATGAAGATTTGAGGGAAATTGTAGTGTTGTTTTACTTTGTACCCATGATTCACAGCTGAAACCTCTATATGGGGTCATTCCATGTCAGTTCAAATGCCTCCCACCTGACCATCTTTCATAAATATTAAAGTTGCAATATGGGAAAACACATTTTCATCAAAGTTCAGTGTAATAATGGCACCATGTATCAAATCTACATTGATTAAAATGGCAAAAATGTAGAATTTTATAAAGAGAAAGTCTCTGTTAATATCTAAGATGTTTTTTATTAAAATTATGCACCCTCAGGGCCTGGCAAGTTTGTGTTTCCTTTTGTTTTTCAGGCCAAGAAGAGAGGACATGTACTGGGTGCCATTATGATACCACATGGCACAACACATGTGACCCAGATCCCTTGGGCTGTGTAAGAATTGTGTTTTGGGTTTCACGATACACAATGCAAACTGAACAGCACCACAGTGTAGAAAACCAGCAGACGCTTTAAATGAAGAGCTAAAAACTGACTCAGTGGGAGGAAGATTTGAGGAAAATTCACAATGAAATTCAGATTCAGTGTTGTTTTACTTTATGCCCATGACTCACAACTGAAAGCTGTATATTAAAATGAAACTTACCTGTATTTAGGGGTAATTAGTAAATGTTAGCATGCAAACGCAAGAGTGAAGTGGGAACATTATACGACCCCAGCTGTGTAAAATGTAATTACAAGAATGCAGTGATTTGCAAATCTCATACACTGATTTTATTCATCTTACTATTTCATAAAAAAATATTAGCTCATTTCGAGTTTGATGACAGCACACCTCTGAAAAAGTTGGGACGGGGGAACAAAAGGCTGGAAAAGTAAGACTTACTACAACAAAACAGCTCTGTGTGCAAAAATCAGTATTGGATGCTCGTGATCTTTGGGCTGTCAGGTGGCATGGCATTAAAAACAGGCACAATTCTCTCATGGAAATCACTGCATGTGCTCAGCAACACTTCCAGAAATTACTGTCTGTGGACACGGCTCACCGTGTAGATTAAAGCTTTATCATGTAAAGAAGAAGCCAAATGTGAACATGAATGCTGCCCAGCAAGATCGCATACTGCATCTATTACAACAGCATGGCTTCACAGTAGAAGAGTCTGCCTGCAGTCCAGACCTTTCACCAGTTGAAAACATTTGGTTGCATCATGAAACTAAAAATATGACAAAGAAGACCCAGTTAGAAGCCTGTTCCCAGTTAAGTAATGCTGGAAAAGCAAGAGACAGCTGTGGACATTTAAGTGGAAAACTTGTAAAGCACCCTCTCTTAGGAATCTTATCACTGAAAAAGGATCTAGGTCAAACGTGTGAATATAGAGCAATGAATGGGGCCCGTGGTGCCAAAGGAAGACAGCAGCAGGTAAAAGAAAATCAGTTCATCTCATATTTAATACATTACTTCTATATGGGAGCAGAGCTGAGTCTGAGCCTTGTTTGAAGTCTCCTAACCTCATTAGGAGCTGGTTTGCTTTTGGGGAATCCTGTGCATGCCTGTGTGGAGTAAGACTCTAAAGGAGCGGGTTTGGATGCTTCTTTGATGTTCACATCAAGAGACTGTGTGTTTCTTGCCAGGAGAATGGTCCATTGTGGCTGCAAAATTCATCTTCTCTGAACTCACTCACAGGAGCAAACACAGGCACAAGAACAACACATCTAAACATCAGATTTTTACATAACACACAGTTTTATTAGTAGTGTTGACAATATTTGCAGCAGTTATTAATGTGAAAAATCCGGGGTGAAGCAACAGCTCTATTGCAGATTTTATTTCTATCTTTCTCATGTAGTCTCTTTAAATAGTTGGTACATTGTAATGCAGCGGTGAACAGTTATCCTGGATAAAATGCAGTGTCTGTTTTGGTAATGACATGCTCTCTAACAGCAGGTGTTCCCGTCTTGCTGGGATTACAGAGTTTGTGCAGGATGGAATTTTTCTCCCTGCTCAATGTCAAAGTCACGACTCTCTGAGGAAAAGTCTTTGAATGGATAACGAATTCTCTTTACGGATAGCTGTTTGTGCTGGAAATTGCCCGTCCATGTAGTGCAGTTCCACATTAGAGAGAAATGTTGAGGGTGATAAGAGCAAAAAAAAAAGAAAGATGCGAGTGCATGGCTTTTTTTTTTTTTTTTTTAACTTTTAAAGAAGGCTGCAGACTAGTTTATTTCAGGATGGTAATAGCTCCTGTGGTTTATATGTCTTGGGAGAAAAACTGTTGAAAACTGAGCATTACTAAAACATTGATAATAATCTTTCTGTACTTTTCATTTAGATTCACCTCATGGTGCTTTGACTGCACATCTTTTCAGACTGTGCCTCAGCTTCTCTTGCAGGGATTTACTGTTATAAGCATGCCAAATGTCCTTGAGTTTAATGGTTGCTGAGAATTAAAGAAAGTAACCTGAGTGCTGCATCCATCTCTCATCTTCATGCTATATCTGAGTGAGTGAGCGACACACAGAGAGAGAATAACAGCCCTCCCTGATGCCATCCATCCATCTGCACATGAAGGGAGCACCCATTTTCTAAAAGTAATAACAGTGAAATGACTGAAACTGCATCCCGAGTGACTGAAAACGATGACGTGCGGGGGAGTGAGAGATCAGTAGGCTAATTTTGATGTGTGAAATAAGAAACCTGTTTGTTACAGCTTGCTGGAGGCTTTAAAGACCTTACTGGCGTCATCAAGTTGGACAGGTGCAAGCCGACAAGTAAATCTATATTTTTCAGTGTGTCAGCTGAAGTAAGTCAGCTTTTAGTAATCTCCTTGGATATATTAACGCTATATTATTTAAAAAAAACAAAAAAACAGCACAGTGCGTGCAGTACCTGTAGGCAGGCCCTTCTTAATGCTCTTCAGCAAGTTCAAGTTTGTATGGAAAGTTTTTATGTAACATGAGAAATATGTATTATTACATATTATTATTAGTCAATGTGGATGGAAGGGTTCGCAGCGTACATAAAATAGGTTTTACATCAGACAGTTAAAGCATACAGCACAGCACGGTTTTCAAACCATTTTGGGCCTTTCGTGTGTTCGTGGTTACGAGTCTGTGTCATGTGACCTGATGTCAGTTCTTCCAGTGATTGTATTTTGACAGCCTGTTGCAGCATATGGAGCAAGCATGCAATTCATTTATTATTAATTTTTTATAAGAATGCCTCCAGTCTGCTGTGAGTTCAGATCCAGTACTGTTTAGAAGTAGGGCAACTTTTTCTCTGAAGGACTGGTTGGTTTCCAAAGGCCTCACACACAGTGAAGCACTCACAGAACTTATGCCCAACATACTTTTTGTTTTCTTTGAAAGATTTATAAAAGATTTAAGTCTGACACAGTCTTACATCTAAAGATAATATGTCATAAGTCATAGTTTGTTTGTTTTTGATTCACAGTGCCTCTAAGTCTCAGTAACTAACACCTTAGTTAAATATGTTTGTTTCCGCCGTGTGAAAGCTGGACAAAAACTATTTCTAGTTTTTAAGCCCAGAAAAAAACAATTTATAAAATGTAGTTGGTTTGTCAGAACAAGTAAAGAATCTGTAAGTAACATATTTGGATTATATATTGACTATTGAATAAAATTATTATGTTTGCTGTGGACTCTTGTAGGTTGGATGAGTTCAGGTACCTCCAGTGAGCTCAAAGTAGCATCTTTCTCTCACATCCTCATATTGACCTTAAAGTCCATTAGTTCCCATGACCTTCAAAAACCTTTTATCATATTGCGTTCTTTTGTGCCGTCCTATTGGCACATCACGGTGATGCTCTTTAGAAACTTTATAATACCGGACAGTTAATCTTGATAATGAGGCTTTCAGTGCCTGTGTAAGAGGTGCTCAGTCTTAATTTATAAAACAGGCTCAAGTTTGACAAGATTCCTCTTCTTGTTTGCTGTGTGGATTAATCCTGTTGTTTGTTTTGCAGGTTTTTCGGTTTGTACCTCATCTGTAATTCCCTGTTGCTGCAGTTCTGCAGTATTAGTTGCAGTTGTATCACTTTCAGAGTCAAAAATGCAAATCAGAGAAGATATTCATGAGCAATTTAACTGGATAAAACTTCTAATGGTTATCATTTGAGTCACTAAGCTCACTTTTTTGAATATATATATATATATACAACAAGATAAAGCAAAACATGCACGTGTTTGTGTGATGTATTCAATGGCTCAGTGGCTGTTAAATACATTTAAATATTTCATGTTCTTTTTGTTTGAAGCATGCAATATTTTATACCCTCTTCTAATGCCAGGACTGTTTTTCCAAACAATGAGGTGTCAAAGTTAATATTTAGCACATTTTTAAAAGAAGTTGCTTTAATACGAGGAGTGATCAAAAAAACAAAACAAAAAAACACAAAAGCTTTACCTCGTTTAAATTTGGACCTCTCTTTGACCTCCCAGATGTGATTGAACTCTTGATCATGGCTGATGAGCTTGGGTGGGAGATTAAATGCATCTCTGTCTGATGATGAGAAGATGTGTGTGTCTGTGTATGATGCAGAATAATGATAATGCTACAGTATTTAAGACAGGAAATTATGCACATTTTGGATCAAATGGCCACCTACATCTGTATCCACAATGTACAGCAGTGCCATAATTGATGCTGTCATGGCAGTTTCATGTAGTCTTTCATGACTGCTGCATTGTGACTGGAAGCTAGGAGCAGCTTGAAACCAGGTTCCCTCTGACTCCTACGGTGGTTTCAAACAGGGCCGAGGCCGGCTTTAGATGATTATTCTGAGAAAACAGCAACCAACACAGAAAATGAACTGAGATCAATACTCTGCTAGCCTCTCTTTCATGATGGCATGATGGGGGGTCGTGTAACATTTGTGGCAGCTAATGTCATTACTGTAGCGTGACAGGTGTCAGAGCCAAAGCCAAGGACAAAATAATTCAGAGACCATTAGCAGGAGTGATTTGTTTGGGTGTACAGTAATGAGGTGAAACAAATGCTTTTTATTCTTGGTGGTATCTCATTTTCTTATGATCTTTTGATCTCTTCTAACATTAAGAAATACTTTATTTTTTACCCATAGCCCCCCCCCAAGACCTTATGTACCTAAATAATTCAACCTTGTGGCGCTCGTTCAGATTTCTTAAAGCACAAAAATCTAGCGGTGATACTTTTGTAAAACAGATCACACAAAGCCCCAGATTTCCAAGCGTGCAACTGATGCACAAAACGCTCAGTATCAGCCTCTGTGGGATATGAGAGGTGCTTCAGTCTATGAGGAGGCTTTACAGGGAAATGCCATCAGCGGCAGCCTGGAAGCACTGAGTCCAGCTGCTGTGGAGAATCTCTGCCTGGAATAAGTGGGGAGATTACAGATTTCCAGAAGTGAGATATTTAAAAAGGACATATTTAAAAATATGATGAATTGGTGGGATGGATGCAATGCTGCTCATTTTTCAATTTTTAAAATTTTTTTCTTCTGCAGCTCTGGTGATGGTTAGCAGGTACTATAGGTACAAATTTGATACAAGGTCAAGTACAAATAGGTGTCCTCAAGAAATTAAGGTGTGTAGAAGAATCTATATTTATTACTGATGCTCATTAGGGAAACAAAGACTAGATGCCATTAAAAAACAACAAAAAAAACTTAAGCCCCTCCCATTGTCCATGCAAAGAGGTCCTAGGCTGAAACTATTTTCTGGAGAATTGATAATGAAAAGCTAGATAATTGTCTGACTGCCTTCTTGCAATACTACTGTGACATGTTGCTCACAATAATGATGAAATCATGACACCACAATTTTGCAATACCCATTACAAGATAATTACCTGTGATACATCTCTGTATCTGTGTAACTGAGACAAGAAAAGAAAAAAGTCATTAATATATGTCGCATAATCATTAATAATGAATCAGTTCAATTATTCTGTCTGATTTGCTTTTGCTCTGCTGTTTAAAACTGTCTGTTTTCCCCGTGTGTGTTTCTTCTTCTTCTCTTTTACCTTCTGTTCACTTGACCTTTTGACACCAACACAAGGCGTTGTGAAGTATTGGCTGGTAAGTCCAGGGCAGTTTAGAGACACAAGATTAATACAAAAATATCAGTATACTCCTGATCAAAATCTGAAGACCAGTTAAAAAATTGCAAGAATTTGCATTTTGCACTATTGGATCTTAAGAAGGTTCTAAGTAGAGCTTCACAATGCTAAAAGAAGAAATCAGCACAAGAGACAAAAACTTTTGAGCAGGGAATTTCTTGAAAACTGCATTTACACTCAAACATGATTTTTTCAGCTGTGTGAATGCCTTGGGCTCTTTTTCATGTTCTCTGAGCCCTTCCTGAAGAGCTTTAGCAATGCGGCGCATTCATTAGACTGCTGGGGGTGGATACTGCGGACTGGGAGTGCTGTTGCCATAAGGGAGTGCACTTGGTCTTACAACAATGTTTAAGTTGGTCATACAAGTCAAAGCCAAATGCCAGGACTCAAGGTTTGACAGGAAAACATTGCATTTGTAGTCGATTTTATTCACATCAGGGGCTTTAATTTTGTGGCTGATCAGTGCATGTATGAGTATAGATCCTTTAATCAATACACACCTCTGTGTTGTTTTTCTTTATGCATGGGCCATTGATCGGAACCCATTCATTTTCAGGGTGCCCAGCTGCAAAACAATACTGTAATCTCAGCAGTAGCTTACAGTACTGCTGCACTAAAGCTCTGCAGTCCATTTATATAAGATACTACAGCACTGTGCAATTATAGCCAGGAAATGATGACCATAAATTTAACACACACATATCTATAATCTTTTGAGGAAATACACAGACACACACACACACACACACGCACACACACACACACACAGTGTGATGGAGTGATGGAGAAGCCAGAAGAAAAGAGCTGTGTGACGTAAAAGTACAGAAAGTTTTTAATATGAGCCAAAATACTGCTGAAACACATCTGAGATGTTAAACTACATTTGTGGGATGCAGAAAATGAAATGCCAGTCCCTCCAACCTTCCTCAGGAGGACCCCGGCTCTCCTACTAAAAGAAAAATAAGTGCAGTGATGTTGATTCCTGCAGTGACTGCTGTTCTTCAGCCTGCAGAAACCGTCCTACAGCTGCTGCACAGGCGCTGAAACTTTTAGTGTCAGAAATGTTGCTTTGGTCAAGTGTTTATCATCCTTATTGCTGTCAGGGAATGTTTACAGCATCTTGGACAGAGGAGATGCCAGAGTGTCAAACCAGCAACCTTCAGGTCACTAGTTAGTTAGTTGCTCTAACTTGTGGTTTTGTCCTCATTCAAGTAGCCCACCAGTTACTTCCAGCTGCCCACCCAAAGAGCCTCACAGCATTATTTTACTTCTTTGTGGGTGGCTCAAGGATACATGGACATGTTTTCTTTAAGAAAAATAATTAAACAAATGGGTCGTGTGGTGGTTAGTGCTGTTGCCTCACAGCAAGAAGGTCCTGGGCTCGAGTCCACCTCGGCCGGCACCTTTCTGTGTGGAGTTTGAATGTTCTCCCCGTGTTTGTGGGTTTCCTTTGAGCATTCTGGTTTTATCTCATGGTCCAAGGACTAAATTGCCCACAGGTGTGAGTGTGAGTGGTTGTCTGTCTCTGTGTGTTAGCCCTGTGACAGGCTGGTGACTCGACCAGGGTGTAACCTGCCTCTCACCTTATGACAGCTGGGATGGGCTCCAGCACCCCTGCAACCCTTACAAAGATATGCAGAAGGAAATGGATGAATGAAACAAACCCCAATAACATTACTATTTTGGCAGTGCCCATTGGTCAGAAACAGCTGTTGTTGCTAGGCAACAGGAGCACCTGATAATGCTGTTCCGCATGCTTCAAATTTTAAAGAACATTCAGTAAAACTCTGATGTCACCAAATCGCTTAGTTTCAGCACTTTTCAAAGAAAACAACAGGCAGACAGCACACAACTGTACAGCACCTCAGCTTGCAGCAGCACAACCAAAGCAAACTTTGTGACGAAAACACCATCAGCTGCTCCCAGCGTCTATAAGGTAGCTTCATTTCCCCTGTTACAAATTTCTTCCTCTGATTTAACTTTTTCTCAATTGATTTGGTGTATTTCTCACAGCAGAAAAGTGATTTTCACCACTCTTAATGCAGTTCTCCAAACAGTTAAAGCTTTTTTCATAACTCACACTCACCTGTGCAAAAGGCATCAGAATTTTTTGTATTTAGAGCAAAACCTTATGAAAGAGTACTGCAAAAATGTGGGCCTAATGCAGAGTAAAACATGCTGAGACACAAAATGAAATGTGAAGGATTTATTTGACACATTGTTAATTTCTGAAGTGATTTTGTGAAATATATGCATGAGAAAACAAGGAGAGCCTATACAATATGAGAACATGGCATCAACTACTTTGAGTGATATATATTTGGTTGGTTGGTCTGAAAAAAGTTTGAGGTAGTTTAATTGAAACAGTAACGCAGTGCTGGATAGTATTCAGGAAAATGAGAGATGGAGAGGTGTGAGTGACAAAAGCACAAACAGTTTTAGGACAGAAGTGAGAAGCGCATCAATACAGTAACAAATATCTTCAGTAGTGAAACATGTGCATAAACAACAGCAGAGTGTATAAAAACACTGAGAAATGCTAATGTGGGTGAGGAAATGCCTTCCTGGTGAGGATGACTTTTCTGCTGTGAGAACTGCTCCAAATCCATTGAGAAGAAACTGTAACAGCACTTTTAAAAAAAAACAAAATATATAAATATATTTTCATGGGAGGCTAATAATTCTGTCCTTATCTGTAGCTCCACTTCCACGATGAAGAAGCCAAAATTCACTGCAGGACTGCTGAGGGCCTCACCGTTTAGAGTCCTCCAGGCTGACGACACCACATTTACAGAGGAGCCAGAAGAAACAGAACACATGAAAGCATCCACAAAGGTAAAGGACTTTAACTTTTATTAATATTTACATTGGACACCAACATGTACTGTAACAATATACCTCAGACATTATACAAGGTATTGTGGTGTATAAAAGCCTCCCAACAGTATCCATAAATAGAACAAATAAAACAAAACAATTCTTTATGAATAAGTAATGGAGACTATACGACACCCAAGAAGAGACATAAGGAAATCTAACACATTATCAAATGACTCCTCTAGATTTTAGACACCTGCAACTGATATGTTTCGTTGCTTTTTCATTATTTTCCTTTTTATTATTTTTCTTTGTCTAAATACGTGTTCACCTGTTTTGTTTGTTTTTTGTTTTGTAAAGGACTTCTTCAAAGAAGTTAAGAAGAATTTACAAATCCAGTTAAATGAAGCAAAGAAAAAGATGACGGCCAAATGGAAGCAAGCAAAAAGGAAACTGAAACCTGACGTCAGCGAGGAAGAGCAGCCGCTTCTGTCCAACATAGAGCTCCAATAACAGAAGAAATCCACAACCAACAAATGAAAATGCTGTGAAGTCCTCTTTCCCTCCTCGATTCCTCCTCCCTCTCTTCCTTTCCTTCTCCTTTCTTTTACTCACTCCTTCACTCACCCCTTCTCTACACCTTCTCTCATCTCTCTCTCTCCTTCATCCTCCTCTCCTCACCACTTTCAAGCAACACAGCATTAAATGAATATCATCAAATGTACAAATTTCAAATCAAAAAAGAATAAATTGTATTTTGAAAACATAAAAGGTTATACTTCATTTATCTCAATTGTACACCAGAGTGGCACAAAGAAGTCACACTTTTCAAACTGAGAGTTTTTGGTTTATTTTTCTTTTTTTAACAATCAGTCACGTCTGCCAGAATCAGAGGCAAAAAGATGTTGCCTCCCCTTGTTCTAGTCATCTCTGCATCCATGTGGAGAAGACTCGAAGTACTTATTTTGAAGGATTATCTAAATAACCTTTAACTTCTGTGGTCACTAGCACATAGAAACTGTACAGAATCTCCAAAATCTGATATTTCAAAAGAAAAATTCATAAAATTTGCCCATAATATTTATTTTCATCAAGCCATGCGTGCATGGGTTTAACTATTCAGCTGATAAGACTAAAATGTTTTTTACAAGGAAAATAGTTGGTGAAAGAATCAAGCTAAAATTACATGGACGAGAGTTGAAAAAAAGCTTTTAAAAAATTAGTTTATTTTGGGTTGTGGTTTGATGAAAGAGTCACACAGGCTGTGCATCCTCAAAAAGACAGTAGACAAGTGCAAGAAAGTGTTAAAATGACGAGATTTTTATTTGGAAGTGACAAACAGGAATTGTCTGAAAACCGTACACACTGAGTTAATCAGGTCAGTGTTAGATTACAGGTGTGCAGCAGGGTTATAATAGTTTTGGATTTTACATTATCGTTTAGTTTTAGTTCGTTTTTACTTTTTTCCCCCTCTAATTCAGTTAGTTTTAATTAGTTTCACTTGTTTTTATTAGTTTTTAGTTTAGGTTTATTGCTTAGTTTTAGTTTAGTTTTGTTAGTTTCAGTATTAGTTTTAGTTTTTCATACTTTGTCAGGTGCAAGATACAAAGCACAAGAGTGACTATTGTGTAATAAAAACTCAAGAAAAGTGTCCGACCTCATGTCCGCATTTATGCTTGTGTAGCTGGATTGTGGTTGTTCCTCACTCTTTGTGCTCAGTTTTTTTGGCTGCAAACATATTTGTCCCTGTTTTTTCACTTTCTTCAGTCCCTCACGTCCATTCCGATAATTTCAGCAGCCTCCCTCCAGGAATGTGCTGACATTTGTGAGTCCTTATATTGATGCTTTGATTATTAGGCCTGATTGTTATTCTCTGACTGATAAAGTAGCCGGAAACGGACAAGGACGGAACAGGATAATCCCAACATTGTGGCTGCGTGGACCCGACCAGTAGTTACTTTTCTCCGGAGGTGAACGTCAGGTTACGTCGGTTCAGAGCGACTCTGCCACTTTCTCGTGCACACGCACGCACACAGCTGCCCGACGGCGCTCCCAGCTTAAACTCAGAGAGCGGAAAAATGATCAAGCCACAAGTCTTTAAAATAAAATGACAAACAAGAAAAGAAAGTCATTTTATCTATAATTTCAGGTAGTTTTAGTTAGTTTTTAAACTCACAATACAGTTTTAGTTAGTTATCGTTTTTTCCTTTTAATTGTAGTTTTTATTTATTTCAGTTAACGACAATGTTTTTTCAATTTCAGTTTTCGTTATTTCGTTCGTTTTCCTTAACTATAATAACCCTGGTGTGCAGCATATACTTCAGCAGCAGGAACAAGTCTGTTTAAACTGTGGATATTGGTCAACTTCAGTTTTCTACAAATTCACTGCCTACAAGTATAAATACTGGAACTGGAGGCCAGTTTTGTCTGGAGGTACACACATCAGTGTGATGGAAAGTCACCGTCTCACCCTGTCCTGAACCAGCTGCCTTAAAGAACCAGGGGGAAATTAAGAGGAGCCTGATGGGAGGGACTGAAACAGCTTTCTATCAGGAGATGAGATAATCTGAGGAGCAGCGCGCGTGCACACATTCACACACACACACACACACACACACACACACACACACAGTTGAACATGATGGATGTTGACTTGGATATGGAGTTTTAGAAAAACGAGTGTTAAGCTGTGTATGTAAAGCAGTTCCTTTAGCAGATTGTCTTGGCTGTGTGTGTGTGTGTGTGTGTGTGTGTGTGTGTGTGTGTGTGTGTGTGTGTGTGTGTGTGTGTGTGTGTGTGTGTGTGTGTGTGTGTGTGTGTGTATGAACTGAGGCATTACAGCCAGGTGGGGGTTGTGTGTGTGAGAGGACTACAGTGTCTCAAGGACAAAGTCAGTGTAGAAGATGCTGCAGGAGGAGGAGGTGACAGATCACAGCTTGTCAAACTGAGCAAAGTGGCTTGTGGTGCTGTTAACATAAATGATGTATGCACTGATATATCTATCCACAGGCTTATTGTTTACCCAACAGCCTTGTGCTGAGAGCTGATGAAGACTTTATGGTACAGGTACAAACTCAGTTACAACACTGATGCTTAACTACTGACACTGCAGTACAGCAAAAACAAACTGTCATATGGCTTTTTTTTCTTTTACACTGCTGTGTGGGTTGGTAACAGTAGTCAGTGATGGCAGGATAGATTTTTCATCTGCATTCATTACCCCCCCTCCCCTCTGTTCTATCCTTTGAGTCTCGTTTTCCGTCTCATTTGCCACCTCCTTTCTTCTCCTGTGATTCTCCTCCTCCATCACACTCTGGTTACTGGCACAAACAGGGGGAAGCACTGCTGAGACAAACGAGACGCTGCAGCTGCCTGTTTCACACTTTTAATGGGCCAAGACGCACACACTGGCATGTACCCACACACTGTAGCCCTCTCTTTATTTCTTATTCTTATGGTGTCTTTGACCATTGCAGCTGAGTCTTTCTGCCTAATATGCCAAAGCCTTATTCAGTAAAGGAAAAGGTGTTTTTTGTTGCTTTTTTTTTTTTTTTTGGTGCAGTTGGACATTTTTAGTTTAACTGGACCAGAAATTTGTGGAGTCATCAATAAAAACAAATCAGAAATCATAAAAATTGAAGCCAGACTTCAAATGTCTTCTTGCAGTTTGGAGATAGAAACGGAAACAGAGAGGGAGGCAGCAAATGGGCAGTAGACAGAGGGAGGTGATGCTGGAGGTGGCAGCCTGTGTTTGTGTAGCAGGACACTCGCTGTTTTCCACTTTGTTTGCAGATCAATACAGAGCACTTTTCTACCAGTGACCCGCTTTAAACGTATTGAAATAACAAGAGCGCAGCACCATACCCTATGAAGGCTCTCTGCTGCAGTCCTTCTCAAACATTCACATTATTTTGATTGCTGCTCCCTGGCTACCTGTGTAGATTTTCTGCAAAGGCTCACTAAAGTTTTTCTATTGGGATGTTTTAATTTCCTGAATCTATATGTCCAATTGAAGTTAAAAAGCTGTTGTTACATAACTACAAACCATGGCAAGATTGTGTGTATGTGTGTATATGTATATACACACATATCTCCTTCCTCTCTTCTTCTCTATCTCCTTCCTCCATGCCTGTCAGACCTGGCATAAATAAATAAAATAAAAATAAACATACAAACATTAACAAGAGTAGCCTGTAGAAAACTTATAGCGCTCTTCTTGTAAAAGCAAATATGTTTGGTACAACAGTGCATTTGGATCATCATTCTGATTGCAAAAACTGGCATACAGGACAGGCTAGAAAAAAGCTGTAAATGTGTAGCATGTGATGCATGATAAAAACTTTTAGTGGTCCAGCAGGCACACGGAAACATCGACGGTCATGTTTCTTGAAAGTAGGTTATCTGTAAAGAGGGTTTAGCAGTGCTCCACAGCAGATAATGGTCAGGTTTTCAGCTAACAACAGCTAAATGGTGAACCCCATTCGCCCACTCATACGGCGCGTTTATTCCAGCAAAAATAGAAGAGTCCTTAAACGTTGTAAACAATCATCAGTGTTTGCACAGTGGTTCACAGTGATCCTGCTGTTCTATGCTGGGTAATATTTAGAAATATGCCTACCATCAAAAAGCATTCAATTTGAGGTTTGGAGTGACCAAAGCCTGCTGTGGGACAGTGCTGGCAGAGATCTGCTGCATTTGCTGCTGTACTGTTCAGGTATCAGCAAATGCACTTGCTTTTATGACAGGATGGCCTTGGCTAATGGCAGATGGCCTTCACAGTGCGTATCTAATTGCACTGCAATGGTTCGATGTATTTTTCAACCACCCTGTGCCTCAGGAGAATAGTGACTCTTTGATCTGTGACCAAATCAGCCACCCACAATGCAGGAGAGAGAAGCATTTTAATGCTGACGCAGGTGCAATACTCTTACCATTTGTCACACTGTAAAGTGTCATTAAAAACAAACAGCTGCAATAGGCAGTTTAGTGGCTGCAGAATAAAACTAAGGTGTTATTATTGATTATCAGGCTGAGTTGGAGACAATTTTCATTGGTTAGGAATGTTTCTAGTTTCAAACTGGGAAGGAGAAGTAGAACTGAGTTTACTTGTTCAAACTGGGAAAGAAGTTTGCACAACACAGGTGTCGACCTGTGCACGATTTTCTTTCTTTTTTTTTTTTTTTGCATTTCATTAACAGAGGAGTGTTTTTTTTTATGAAATCTTAAAGGCAATAGCAGCATAAATGTGATATTTGAATGTCAATTTTAAAGTTAGATTAAATTGATCTTTTTTTAATGTTTATATTTCAGCACTGCTGTGCAGGATGTCCAGGAGGTCTTAGAATTTCCCCTTAAACTGCCAATTAGTCCCACAAAGCTGTGCAAACTATTGACCTGTGCTGTTGAACCCTAAATTACGTCTTCAGTTGACTCCCCCTGAGGAGAAAAATAAGCCCGTCTCAGATTAAAAGATCTTCTTTCCCTCGTGGTTTGTCTGGCAGCCCATTAAAAGTGTTATTTCAGTTTTTGAAAGTGGACTGGAAAAGTGTTTGAACCACTTTTATTCTCTTTTATCATCTATTCTTCTGTCCCTCTTCAGTCAACCACAAACACCAATTCTCAGAGAAGCAAAATAAGCAATGTGGTATTAAGCATACATGGATCTGCAAAAGACACGTATCTTTGTGATAAAATTCCTGCTCAGTTCAAAGAAAAATCCCTGCATTTTACCTCAGAGTGCTTTAAAATCCTCTGTAACATTTTTTTTTCTCTTTGATGTATGAAAAGCTTTGATTTGCAGAAAGACATTCTCAGCATAAATAACAATGAATGATTACCTACATTGTTGACATAATTGGAAAGCAAGCTATTCAACGTGACTATAATATTCCAGCTCTTTGTTTTCAGTGAGAGATTTTCCTGCTAAACAGTGAATTAAAAAGTAATCCATCAAATGTGTTCTTCATGCCTCTTGAAGGCCCTTTGTTTTAACCAAATGGGTTATGTGTTAGAAAAGGTCCATTAAGCTTCTGGAATGACCTTCCCAAAGCCCTGACCTCAACCCTACTGAAGATTTGTGGTCTGTGATTAAAAGTCAGTTCCAGGCCAGGAAACCAACCAATTTAATTAAACTACTAACTCTGCCAGGAAGACTTGTTGAAGAAGCTTGTTGATTGCTACCAAAAGCATCTGGTTTAGGTGCAACTTGCTAAGGGACATTTAATCGAATACTAGTGGGGGTGTATGTGTATGTTCGACCATCCATGTTTACTTTTCATTGTGTTTGAATTAGAGAAAATAAATTCTAACTTGTGCACCAAATCCTTGTTTTTTAAAGTCATTAAGGATGCATGCTGTACAGTCATTCCACCCTGGAAAAAGAACAGTTCAGGAAATCATCAAAAGCCCTAAATTACCATGACATTCATGCCTGTGATGAACTTCTGACCACAACTGTATGTAAAAAGCAGTGAATGTTTCAGATGTCCCCCTCTAAGCCCACTGACCCGCTTGCTGCTTAACTGAAGTTCGTACACATATTGTCAGTCACCTTCTGTTATGGCCCTAGCAGGGCCTGCTGTGATTTTTGACCTCGTGGGTGTGGCTTGCTCTTTGTCCAACCTTAGGTTTTGTACAGCTGACTCAACTCAGCAATTAAGCCAGGGTACTTAAGGCCAGAGAGTGGCGCGCTCCAGTGCCAGAGATCCTTTGTGATGCAGCTGTGAGCTGTGTTGTAGCTGCTTACTCCTGCTCTGTGGAGAGAAGGTTGTTTTGGTGATTGAGGCCTTTTTTGCTCACTTTGTTGAAGTGGTGACTACCTTCTGTTGATTTTTTATTTTCCTTTTGAAGGTGACAGCCGCCTGTCTGTCTTGTTGTTTAACCATTAAAAAAAGCTTTTACTTTAACAGTTTTGCCTCCGTGTGTCCTTTTTGTCAACCTGAACATTTTTTGTTACCCTCCCACATCCCCTGGACTTCGAAGGGGAACATAACACCTTCCCAACTCCAAAATGAGCTGAGTTGGGATGGGTTTCTTTAAAGGGATAGTTCCTCATTTCAAAAAGTACACTTACTTCCTTTCCTACCAGGAGTTAGATAAGATGATGAATACCTTTCGTATTGCCAGGTTGCCCAGAGGCTGAGCATACCCTCAACCTTTTGGCGACCACTTTTAGCCACAAGGCGACAAGGATATAAAATTTCTTACTCTCATCTTTTTAAGCAATGTGTTTTAAGCACAGTGTTCACTGTGTTCAAAGGCAGTTGGGGTCACTGGACCCTCGATTAATATGAGTTCCTCTCTGGCTTGAAAATTCAACATGGAAACTGCATGCTCAGTTGTTGCTTGTGTTGAATTTAAACGATGTGTGTGACATTTACAGCACTGTCAAGACTTGGAGAGGGTTTGTAATGACAGTGTGTGCAAGTGCTCACTGTTAACCTTTTATAAGGCCATGACAAAATGTCACTATTGCTGAAGACATCACTTCACAGCCACGACACGGAGGTGAAGAGCTATACAAGTGTTAGCCGTTTGTCACTCTTCCCCTGTTATCAACTTGCTTGTCATTTCTTCATGTACTGTCAAACACTCCCCAGAAGTCTTCCTATCCTGGCCTTCGTGCACCTGTTATCAACTCCAGCCTCACTCTGAAAATGTAACCAAAGTGTTGCTAACAAACCCGAAGCTTACTAGACTTGATAATCTGTTTTACTGCATGTATTTCCCACGAGGTAACCATCAAGACTAAAAAATGAAAGCAACACTCAAGTGCTGAAAGTCCAGTGATGCAGTGGTAAGCAGTGTTGCCTTACAGAAAAGAGGTCCTGGGTTCAAATCCATTGGAGCCTTTCTTCTCCCTGGGCCTGTGTGGGTTCTCTCTGGGTACCACAGCTTCCTCCCACAGTCCAAAGACACACATGTTAGGTTAATTGGTGTGAATCTGAGAATGAATGGTTGTCTGTTTCTCTGTGGATGAGGCTGCATTATTTGACAAGTATGTCAACACTGGGAGCTGGAACTGATCACTGTCTGCTGATCACAAGCTGGACCTTGCTGTTAGAAAGTCCAGAAAAATAAAACACTGGGTAAACTGATCCAGGACCATGACACCCGTGTTTCTGTTGGTGCCTTTTGGAGCATTTTAATACAATTACCTTTCTGTGTGACAATCCAGGAAATTCTTGTACTTTTTTATTCTCTTACTTAGCACTACTTAGCAGGTACCTGTGAAAAAAAGTAATAGCTCTCTCTGTTTAAATCACAAAGGATGCTTTGGCGTGACCTCAAACAGGCCGTTCAGGCTCGAAAACCCTCCAATGTGGCTGAATTAAAACAATTCTGTAAAGAAGAGCGGGCCAAAATTCCCCCACAGTGATGTGAAAGACTTATTGCCAAATGTCTCAGCAGGTCAACTCTTAAATGCATCATGGTGACTCAAACTCATGACGCTTAAACTTGTGCAAACTATCCCCGAGGGTCATGTTTTCTGTCATCCCCTATTTTTCCTGCTGGTACAACAGCACAGTAGAGGCACTAGAAGTGAACCTCAGGTGGACAGATGAGGAGCTGCTGTGTGCTCTGAAAAGCAGTTCAGATAATTGATTGTCCGTGTTTCTGTCATTGCATCCCTCGGGTGCAGCCTCCTCCTCCTCAGATCCCTGACAGCTCTCCCAGATACGAGAACACTTTGAAAATGCTTGTTCTCATTATATGGTCCTCTGCTTCCAAAACAGCACATCAGGAGCATTACCACGGGTGGGGTGGAGCACACATTCACATGGCCCCTTTGTGCTGCTCTCTCATCATGGAAAAGGTTGCTGTTATTTATTAAAAACCGTCTCAAGTCCTTCCCAAAAAGGTATTTTACAGGGAACTGTTACCTTTCAGTGGCATTTTCTCAGAAGGAGGCCAGCTTGGATCAGAATTCAGCAACGGTACTTAACAGACATCATGATGGTAACATATTAAAGCTGCTGCACATCTGTTCACGTGTCCGAGGATTAAGGGGTTTAAGGATAAATCAACTACTTGTGTTTTTTGTTTTTTTTTAACCTTATTCCTTTCGGGTCATGTGGGTATTTAATATCAGGATCTGTCAGAGTAGAGTCTCTTAACTTAATGCAAATAGTTCAATAAGAAAAAAGAGGGTTTGATTCTAACAGTTGGGTAACTGTCCCCTTATTTGCCCCTGTCTCTGACTCATCTCTGCTTCAGAGAATCTCAGCTGCTCACCACACAGACAGCACCACAACACTGAGGGAGTCCCTTTGGGGTAGGCAGCTGGCCACTATGTGATTGCAGAGAGCTGCTGGTGCAGATGAATATCGGTAATTCCACCCACATTCCCGCTTCCACCTGTCAGAAATCACAGCTGGAGGAGAAATGTTTTTAGCCTGTTGTGCTCTGTTTGCTTTGCTGTGTGCAAAAAGCAGCTTTTTGGTTTGTGCCATATGGACAGAGAGTTCAAATGTATGAATGGCAAATATACAAGGGGTTGATTATATAATAAAGGTCTTTTCAGTTGAATATAAATACTAACAGTGTCAGGATAGCTACTACTACAAACACTGACTTTGAATCTAAACAGAAACACTGAAAACATTAAAAACCTAAAAAGAAAAATAATTTTGCCTTTTATTAATTAGATTATGCTTCAGTCACACCAGAGTAAAAATAGGACAGAAATCTCCCTGTGACTAACTCAGTGGTTGCCTGGTGATTGCATCTAATTTGGTGACCGATTGCAAGCAGTTGAGGTGACCATCTGGTCCACTACAGGTTGAGTACCATCAACTTCTTGGTGACCAGTTTTGATTGCAAGGAAACTGCAAAGTTTGCCTGGTGGGAAACAACCAGTCTCCAAACAATCACAGTCCAACGTAGATTGACTGCAGTCAGGCTCACACTGGAAAAGGTTTGCAAATAATTGCAAACTCAATTATTGGTCTGTCTACAAAGCAACCACTTCCGAGGCAAGTCTATCACACAGGTTAAATTACAGTGATCCCTCACCTACTGTGGGGGTTCCAGAGACCCCCGAGATAGGTTAAAATCTGCGAAGTAGCAGCATTTTATTTATTATATATTTATTTTATTATTTATATATATTTTAAGGCTTTATAAACCCTTCCCACACTCCTATAAACCATTCCCACACTCTTACTACAACTTGACTGATGAAGATGATGATGGTGATGAAGGTGGTGCAGTATATTCACTCTCTTCGACTTAGTGCAGAACATCGTTACGGGGTGTTAGAGAAATACCTATATATAAAAAAATCTGCGATACAGTGAAGCCACAATAAGTGAACTGCGAAATAGTGAGGGACCACTGTATTCTGGTCGTGCTGCAGTCCAGTGCTGTAACTGCAGCATTAGACTTTTACTAACAGTAAAATAAAAATGTCTGATGGCTGTTTGGAGCTTAGAACTCCTGAACCTGAGGAAAGCTGCTGCGCATGTGTTGAGTTTGCAATTAGTCAATGCATGTGATGAATCCATATTGCATGTGTTCAGTCCGTTAATGGTATGGTATCAGTCCACAGTCCTCCACAGTCCTCCACAGGCCTCCGCAGTCCGGCTGAAGGTGGCAGATAATGTAGACTTTGGAAAAATATATTTTTATAGCCCTGATTTTTGGCGCAGATGGGCAGCAGGTGCTGTGTTCACTCCACCACATTTGCCATCAGTACGTCCTACCAACGCAGGGATCCGCCACCATCTGCAACACACTTGTTCAGTAACTCTTCAACTGTCCAGTGTCTGCATGTGCACATCCACCACCTCTCCACAGAATTTTCCACCTTGCACACATGATCTGCACATGTTTGGGTCAATAACAGTTGGCCAAGTGGTCGTGACAGCACTCACCAGTGAGTCTCATTTATGACCTCTTACAGAAAGGTCTGTGTGCCTCTGGCAAATCAAGAACCCAGAACTTTGGAGATGTTTATGGACCAGCGCTGGTGCTGAAACACAGAACAAACCTGATGCTAAGACTTTAAAAATTACTAAAAAAGCTGGGGATAATATTCATTTGGTCACCAGGAAAGCGTGTCTCACATACCTTAAGCATCTTGAGATGGTAAATGTGTCTTATAACAATTTCTGCTTATAGTTTAATACATGAATAGATGTTGCAAAACAAATAATCACACAGAACAAAAGGATATCAAGATAAAACAGCACCTTAACTGATCTAAGTGATGCTTCCTGGCACGCAGAACATCCATCCATTGAAAAGTTGACTGCAGCGGCCTGTTGTGAGCGGTGATAATTGTTCGGCTGTAATGTCAGCAAAAAAATGAAACTGGAGCAACATCAGATCCAAGATTAGTTTTTGGTAACATTGTAAACATGGTTAGTGAACAGTGGCTAGTTACTTCTGCAGCGTCTCACTCCTTTGGAAAAACTAACATGTTGAAACCATCATTCGTGTTAAATAATTAATGATTTGAACACTGTACAAAGTGTAAAATGGTGTGATACACAGTCAGTATAAACACTATTGTGTGAATCAGACCACTGTATTCTGGTCATGCTGCAGTCCAGTGCTGTAACTGCAGCATTAGACTTTTACTAACAGTAAAATAAAAATGTCTGATGGCTGTTTGGAGCTTAGAACTCCTGAACCTGAGGAAAGCTGCTGCGCATGTGTTGAGTTTGCAATTAGTCAATGCATGTGATGAATCCATATTGCATGTGTTCAGTCCGTTAATGGTATGGTATCAGTCCACAGTCCTCCACAGTCCTCCACAGGCCTCCGCAGTCCGGCTGAAGGTGGCAGATAATGTAGACTTTGGAAAAATATATTTTTATAGCCCTGATTTTTGGCGCAGATGGGCAGCAGGTGCTGTGTTCACTCCACCACATTTGCCATCAGTACGTCCTACCAATGCAGGGATCCGCCACCATCTGCAACACACTTGTTCAGTAACTCTTCAACTGTCCAGTGTCTGCATGTGCACATCCACCACCTCTCCACAGAATTTTCCACCTTGCACATGTAACCCTGTTAAAATCTGTTCATGTAATGTATGCGGAAATAAATAAGTTCATAGTTCGTAAATGGTATTTGTTAAAAATTCGTTAAACAGCAAATGAGGTTTGACGTTTAAAATTGTTTAAGAAAGAAAAAGACAAAAGTTGTATATTTTATTTCTGTAACCTTTTGTGAGGGAAGTGATCACATCTCCGGTGAATGGACAGGAAATGAGGTGAGAGGAAAACGTGAGGGATACGTGGTGGAGAGAGCAAGAGAAAAGTGAGAGAGAGAGACGAGCGAAAGAGATGCAGGTGTACACTGCGGACTGTTAAGCCAGCTTTTATCATCGTTCAGTGAAAGTGCTCGACAAGGACTCTTTTCCAAAACCTGAATGGTGGTGAAGTTGGTGAGTTTGAGTGGAAAACTCAACCGAGGACTGACGTTAGCCGAGTGAGCTGCTAATACAGTGGCTAATGCTTTCGCCTGTGCCATGCTAAGAAGCTAGCAACCCGCGAACTCAATTAGCAGAGCCTGCGTGAAGCTGTGAGCGGACGACGAGGACAGAGAGCCGACGGAGCTGGTCAGCGCTGTGTGTGAGGGCTGTGCCTGCATCGTCTGCTGCGTGTTTCCCCTCGTCTTCCAGGCGAATCACCTCTTCTCATCTTCTTCTCCTGCGTCCTTGACTGTGTGAGTGGTTGACTCCATCAGCAAAAGGTACCGCTTTTTATTTTGCCCTTGAGGTGAAACGGCCATTTGTTTAAGGCTACAGCGTTCCCGAGCAGCGTTCAGGCCTGCAACGATTGGACTGGAGTATCATATTATTTTGTTTTCTTGCCGGCTGTAGGTTAATTATTGGGGCCCATAGGAGATATTTAAGTTTGACGTTTTATTGAATGTTGAATGCATTTATTGGTTCAAAAGAAACTGAACAGAATATGTAAATAATTCCTTCTATTTTGCTAAGTAAATGTTCTATATATTTTTCAATTAATTGGTGTGTTTATTGACTGTTCTGATATTATAAGTGTATTAGTCAATGCAGGGTTTAAAGGGACATTTATTTAAATTTCGTAGAGAAACCCCAGGTTCTGTGAATACTTAAAAGAACTCAGGTTAGCCACCTCTCGTTATAGCTGTACGCACTAGAGAGGCGCTACATAAATTGGAGGCACTGCTGGGATCAGGATTATTGTGTGGGTTTCTTGTTTTTTGTGCATTATCTTGTGAAAAGTATTCTGTTGAAACCGTAAATGGTGAAAAGTTTTTCTCTTTAACATGGGAACTCGAGACGAGTTGGTATTAGAGTTAAAGGGTTGGTGCCAAGGGGAGTCAGTAGATGAGGCTCATGCAGTCTTGGTGCTCATGCAAGAAGATGTAACTGCAGCAGTTATTGAGGAGACTATGCAAACAGTGAAGAGTCTGGGACGTGTTCGTGTCAGAGGCCGAACACTAAGTTTACGGCAAAACAGATTTCTTGTCTTGTGTGAATGCAAGGAGGCCGTAAAGAGAGACATGGTTCCCTTTGAGGTGTTCCCCATTGATGGGGGAGGGCCGTGGTCTGTGGTCACAGTTGATGAAGGTCTTCGAGCTAGTGCACAAGCTCAGGGGTCATCTGGACCACAGCAGGCTAAAGATAAGCCTGTAGATGAACAGTGCACATTATTCCCAGAGGGAGATACTGTTGCTAAGTCAACAGAAGCTATTTTGCGAGCTGTGAGTGAGATACTTGACAAGAGCAAGTCTTCGAGTGAGCATGGAAGCTATCGCCGCTTACGAACCTTTTCGGGGTTGTTGCCCACCCCGGCTGGAGAGGAGCAGTTTGACCACTGGTTGAGCCAAGCACGGCTCATGGTGGAAGAGTGTGATTGCTCCCTCAAAGAGAAAAGACGGCGACTGATGGAGAGTCTTAGGGGCCCGGCGCTTGAGATTGTCCAAGCAGCACGCGCTGGCAATCCTGACGTTAGCCCTGAAACCTGCTTGGAGGCACTTGAACATGCTTTTGGAATAGCAGAAACAGGTGAGGAGTTGTATTTTGCTTTTCGTTTGTTGCAGCAACAACCAACTGAGAGGCTCTCTGACTTCCTTAGACGTCTAGAACAGTCGTTAAACCGGGTCGTGCAGAGAGGTGGCCTTCCTCCTGGTTGTGCTGACAGAGTAATGCTAGATCAGTTGTTGCGTGGTGCTACCGCTTCTGATCTGATGCTGATTAATCTTCGGCTTAGGGAGAGAAAAGATAAGCCACCCTCTTTTCTCCAATTGTTAAAAGAGATTCGTACAGAGGAAGAATATGAGGCCTCAAGAAAAAAGCTTCATCCTGTTGTGCAAAGTGCATATGTAAAGCAGGAAGTTGTTGACAAGCAGACTGAATTTCAGAATTTGAAGTCTGAGATGAAGGAGCTCAGGTCCTTAGTTGCTGCTGCTGTGTCTAAGCCAGTTCGAGACACACTAGCTAGCACTGATCAGACTCCTCGTAATGCTGTAGCCAGTGAGTGCAGTCCTGACAATGAGATAACTGCATTGAAAAAGCAGTTAAAGCACTTGCAGCAGAAGTTCACAAAGAATGTGGCTGAACCACAAGCAGCTGTTTCATCCGTAAAGACATCAAAGCTAGCTGCTAGCTCTCCACAGAGATCACTCAAAGTCTCAGAGGAACATTTTTGTTATCGGTGTGGAGAGAATGGACATTTCGCAGGGAAATGTCAAAATCCGGAAAATCAGGCTAAAGTTATCAAGAGATTAATTCAAGCCCTGAAGTTGTCTAAGACCAACAAATCATCTGGTGATGCCCCTGCTAGCACAATGAACTGTTCAGTCGAGAATAGTACTGCAGACATGCCAGAAAATGTGAGCATTCCAGATGGGCTGGTGGGGCCGCCTAGCCTGGTCCCACTGAAAGTTAATGGGCAGCCCTGTACTGCTTTATTGGATAGTGGCTCCCAGGTGACAATCATTTTTGAACACTGGTACCAGAAATACTTGTCTGATATCCCCATTCAGCCAGTATCTGGTCTATCCTTGTGGGGCCTAAGTGAGTCAGGTGTTAGCTACCCATACACTGGGTACGTGGTAGTCGACCTTGAGTATCCAGCTGAGGTGCTAGGAACTGTTCAGACAGTAACTGTCCTTGCCCTCATATGCCCTAGTCCAAGAGCTGATGACAATACCTCTGTCATTGTAGGTACTAATGCTAGCCATGTCAGACGCTTGGTGAACCAATGCAAGGACAATGGTGTTGATGTCACACGGGCCCTGGGCCTTCGTGTTTGTGTCAGTGAAGGCCAACCTGTACTCAAAGGCGTTACTGTTCCTGTCCAGGATGACGACGAGGCTGGTCGTGTCCGATGGATGGGTCCAGGCCCTTTGACTGTACCACCACACGGTGATGCACCAGTTGTGTGCAAAGTGGAACTGAAGAAGCCTGTTCAGCAGGAAATCCTCCTGATGGATTCCTCACCAGCAGTCACTCTACCTGCTGACGTGTTCATCCTTCCCATGGTAATGCCCAGTGGGGCATTAGATGCTAATAGGTTCAAAGTCCTAGTCAGGAATGAGTCTACAAGAGAGATTTCTATACCTGTGGGAACAGTGATTGGCAGTGTGTTTCACATTGATTCAGTTTCTACCATTCCACCGAAAGAGACAGCTCCCTCCAACTTTGATGTGAGCAAAATAAACTTTGGAGACTCTCCCATCTCCGAAAAATGGAAGAACCGGCTGCGTCAGAAGCTAACCCAGAAGTCTCATGTCTTCTCAATGAATGAGTGGGATGTGGGGTTAGCAAAAGGGGTGGAGCACAGAATTCGACTGTCGGATTCCAGGCCTTTCCGTCAACGATCACGTCGATTGGCGCCAGCCGACATTGAAGATGTGAGACGACACTTACAAGAGCTGCTACAGGCAGGGATCATAAAAGAGTCAAGAAGTCCCTATGCATCCCCGATAGTTGTTGTTCGGAAGAAAAATGGCACTGTCAGGATGTGCATAGATTACCGACTATTGAATAGCCGAACAGTACCAGATCAGTACACCACCCCATGCATTGAGGACGCACTGAATGCCTTGACAGGGAGTCAGTGGTTCTCTGTGCTTGATCTGCGTTCA
This sequence comes from Archocentrus centrarchus, assembly GCF_007364275.1. Taxonomy (NCBI): domain Eukaryota; kingdom Metazoa; phylum Chordata; class Actinopteri; order Cichliformes; family Cichlidae; genus Archocentrus; species Archocentrus centrarchus. The sequence continues at coordinate 25,671,682 of NC_044360.1, read as the reverse complement.
GGCTACTACCAGATTGCCATGTCTGAAGAAGACAAAGAGAAGACGGCATTCATTTGTCCGTTAGGCTTTTTCCAGTTTGAGAGGATGCCGCAAGGCATCACAGGAGCTCCGGCAACCTTTCAGAGGTTAATGGAGAAGGCAGTCGGAGACATGAACCTCTTGCAAGTGCTAGTGTACCTTGACGATCTGATTGTTTTCGGAAAGACTCTTGAAGAGCACGAAGAGAGACTGCTCAAGGTCATAGATCGTCTTGGGGAGGTAGGACTCAAACTTTCAGTCGACAAGTGTCAGATCTGTCTGCCCAGAGTCAAGTACCTGGGGCACGTAGTGTCTGCTGACGGTGTTGCCCCAGATCCAGACAAGATAGAGGCTGTTACCACCTGGCCTATGCCAACAAACCTAAAGACACTGCAATCGTTCTTAGGGTTTTGCGGCTATTACAGAAGATTCATCCAGAACTATTCTGCAATCGTTCGACCGTTGACCGAGCTCACCAAGGGTTATGCTCCTACCCAAAAGGGAAAGAAGCAAGCCCCTGATGTCAACAAAGTCTACTTGAAAGAGTCAGAGCCCTTTGGAGACAGATGGGACAAAGCATGCACAGATGCGTTCCACCAGATTATCCATTGCCTGACCCATGCACCTGTCTTGGCATTTGCCAACCCACAAAAGCCATACACTCTGCATGTTGACGCAAGCTTGAAGGGTCTTGGTGCAGTACTTTACCAAGAGTACCCTGAAGGCCTGCGGCCAGTTGCTTTTGCAAGCAGAAAGCTGAGCACAGCTGAGAGAAATTATCCCATACACCAACTGGAATTCTTGTCTCTCAAGTGGGCAGTAGTCGACAAGTTCCACGACTACTTGTATGGGGCAAGATTCACAGTACGTACCGATAACAACCCGCTTACGTACGTGCTGTCAACAGCTAGGCTTAACGCGGTAGGGCATCGCTGGCTAGCTGCCCTGTCGACGTATGAGTTTGACATCCAGTATCGTCCAGGTCGACACAACATCGACGCCGACCTGTTGTCACGGAACACCCCAGATGTGGATGACAACGGTTGGGTGACTATACCGCAGTCTGGTGTCAAGACTATTTGTCAGCAAGTCTGTGTACCAGAAGCTGCTCATTTGACACCTGTATATGTCGCGCAGCTAGGGGCATCTGCACAGTGTGTTCCTGACCTGTATGCATATCCAATGCATATGAACTTGAAATCGCTTGAGCTCATGTCAAAGCAGAGTCTCAAGAAAGCTCAAGAAGGAGATGAAGCCATTGGACCAGCCATCCAAGCTGTCAAGCATGGACAGTGGCCTGATGAAGTGTCAAAGAATCTAGAGTTATTGAGATTGAAAAGAGAAATAGGAAAGCTTTCCATGAAAGATGGATTGTTGTACCGTTACAGTAAGAAACCATCTGGAGAAATGGTCACTCAGCTTGTCCTTCCAAGGGAGTTTCGACCGATGGTCATGCGAGCCATGCATGATGATCTGGGACACCTTGGGCAGGAGAGAACTATTGACCTTCTCCGTAGCCGATTCTTTTGGCCAAAGATGTCAATGGAGGTGGAAGAGTATATCAGGAACTGTGGAGAGTGTGTTGCTCATAAGACCCCTCCACAGAAAGCTGCTCCATTGCACCAGATTGTCAGCCATGGGCCAATGGATCTAGTGTGCATGGACTTCCTTTCCATGGAGCCTGACTCCAAGGGCATAGCTAATGTCTTGGTAGTCACAGATCATTTTACAAGGTATGCTCAGGCTTTCCCAACTAAAAGCCAGAAGGCCCAAGTAGTGGCTAAGACCCTGATGGAGAAATATTTTGTTCATTATGGGCTGCCATCAAGGATCCATTCTGATCAAGGGAGGGATTTTGAGAGCAGACTGATCCAGGAACTACTGCATCTGATGGGGATACGCAAGTCACGGACTACTCCCTATCACCCGCAAGGAGACCCGCAGCCAGAAAGGTTTAATAGAACGCTGATCTCTATGCTTAGCACGCTGGGTCGTGAGAAGAAACATAGCTGGAGCCAGCATGTTCCTTACTTGGTCCATGCGTACAATTGCACAAAGTGTGACGCTACAGGGTACTCACCCTACCATCTAATGTTTGGTAGGGAGGCAAGACTTCCTGTTGATCTGTGTTTTAAAACATCCCCAGATGGCCTAGAGGATGCATGCCACACCCGATATGTCACTAAGCTGAAAGAAGATCTGAAACAAGCCTACAAGTTAGCCTCGGAGGCTTCAGACAAAAGGCACCAGAGAAACAAACGGTTGTATGACCTGCGAGTTACCTTTCAGTCCCTCGAGATTGGTGACAGAGTTCTACTCCGAAACTTGGGTCTGAGAGGAAAGCATAAGCTGGGAAGCAAGTGGAGTACTGAACCTTATGTTGTCACGGGAAAGCTGCCCAACCTACCTGTGTTCAAGATCAAACGGGAGGATGGAAAGCCAGGGACAAAGACTATCCATAGGGACCACCTTCTACCTATTGGACAGTTTGTGAGAATGCCACTCACCAAACAGATTGAGGATCCACCTGCCAGGCCCAGGACCAGAGCATTCACTCAAAAGAAAAACCAAAGAGACCAAAGTCCAGAGACTCCAGAGTTACAGGAGTTCTCTGACTCGTCTTCTGATGTGGAGTATTTTGTCACTCACCGGGCTATGCCAAAAGACCTTGCCCGTAGAGTGTTGAATACTGCCAGGTCAGTTGACATAGATGATGAATCTGATCCAGAGCACGACGCTGACTCAGAGTATGATAATGACACGAGAGTTGAACCTGTTGATGGACAAGACTCGGATATAAACAATGATGGTCACAACTCTGATCCTGAACTAGAGGATGAAAGGGGTAAGGGGTGTGAAAGAGGAAAAGTTCCAGAACATGTCAGTGAGAATGAATTGGAGTCTGGAGAAGAATCTGTAGTTGAGGTCCGGGAAGAGAGACTGAGAACCAGAGCTGAACCCAGACCAAAAAGAACTATTAAGCCTACCATTAGACTCACCTATGATGAGCCTGGTAGATCCAGTGACAAGCCCTTGACCATAGTCCACAGGGGAATTGTTATTAAAATAGGACCACCCTAGAGGTACTAGGTGTTGTGCCCTTAGGACTCCTTAGTTTGGTGTCTGGTGAGGACACACAGACATTTCAAAAGGGGGAGGGTGTAACCCTGTTAAAATCTGTTCATGTAATGTATGCGGAAATAAATAAGTTCATAGTTCGTAAATGGTATTTGTTAAAAATTCGTTAAACAGCAAATGAGGTTTGACGTTTAAAATTGTTTAAGAAAGAAAAAGACAAAAGTTGTATATTTTATTTCTGTAACCTTTTGTGAGGGAAGTGATCACATCTCCGGTGAATGGACAGGAAATGAGGTGAGAGGAAAACGTGAGGGATACGTGGTGGAGAGAGCAAGAGAAAAGTGAGAGAGAGAGACGAGCGAAAGAGATGCAGGTGTACACTGCGGACTGTTAAGCCAGCTTTTATCATCGTTCAGTGAAAGTGCTCGACAAGGACTCTTTTCCAAAACCTGAATGGTGGTGAAGTTGGTGAGTTTGAGTGGAAAACTCAACCGAGGACTGACGTTAGCCGAGTGAGCTGCTAATACAGTGGCTAATGCTTTCGCCTGTGCCATGCTAAGAAGCTAGCAACCCGCGAACTCAATTAGCAGAGCCTGCGTGAAGCTGTGAGCGGACGACGAGGACAGAGAGCCGACGGAGCTGGTCAGCGCTGTGTGTGAGGGCTGTGCCTGCATCGTCTGCTGCGTGTTTCCCCTCGTCTTCCAGGCGAATCACCTCTTCTCATCTTCTTCTCCTGCGTCCTTGACTGTGTGAGTGGTTGACTCCATCAGCAAAAGGTACCGCTTTTTATTTTGCCCTTGAGGTGAAACGGCCATTTGTTTAAGGCTACAGCGTTCCCGAGCAGCGTTCAGGCCTGCAACGATTGGACTGGAGTATCATATTATTTTGTTTTCTTGCCGGCTGTAGGTTAATTATTGGGGCCCATAGGAGATATTTAAGTTTGACGTTTTATTGAATGTTGAATGCATTTATTGGTTCAAAAGAAACTGAACAGAATATGTAAATAATTCCTTCTATTTTGCTAAGTAAATGTTCTATATATTTTTCAATTAATTGGTGTGTTTATTGACTGTTCTGATATTATAAGTGTATTAGTCAATGCAGGGTTTAAAGGGACATTTATTTAAATTTCGTAGAGAAACCCCAGGTTCTGTGAATACTTAAAAGAACTCAGGTTAGCCACCTCTCGTTATAGCTGTACGCACTAGAGAGGCGCTACATAAATTGGAGGCACTGCTGGGATCAGGATTATTGTGTGGGTTTCTTGTTTTTTGTGCATTATCTTGTGAAAAGTATTCTGTTGAAACCGTAAATGGTGAAAAGTTTTTCTCTTTAACATGGGAACTCGAGACGAGTTGGTATTAGAGTTAAAGGGTTGGTGCCAAGGGGAGTCAGTAGATGAGGCTCATGCAGTCTTGGTGCTCATGCAAGAAGATGTAACTGCAGCAGTTATTGAGGAGACTATGCAAACAGTGAAGAGTCTGGGACGTGTTCGTGTCAGAGGCCGAACACTAAGTTTACGGCAAAACAGATTTCTTGTCTTGTGTGAATGCAAGGAGGCCGTAAAGAGAGACATGGTTCCCTTTGAGGTGTTCCCCATTGATGGGGGAGGGCCGTGGTCTGTGGTCACAGTTGATGAAGGTCTTCGAGCTAGTGCACAAGCTCAGGGGTCATCTGGACCACAGCAGGCTAAAGATAAGCCTGTAGATGAACAGTGCACATTATTCCCAGAGGGAGATACTGTTGCTAAGTCAACAGAAGCTATTTTGCGAGCTGTGAGTGAGATACTTGACAAGAGCAAGTCTTCGAGTGAGCATGGAAGCTATCGCCGCTTACGAACCTTTTCGGGGTTGTTGCCCACCCCGGCTGGAGAGGAGCAGTTTGACCACTGGTTGAGCCAAGCACGGCTCATGGTGGAAGAGTGTGATTGCTCCCTCAAAGAGAAAAGACGGCGACTGATGGAGAGTCTTAGGGGCCCGGCGCTTGAGATTGTCCAAGCAGCACGCGCTGGCAATCCTGACGTTAGCCCTGAAACCTGCTTGGAGGCACTTGAACATGCTTTTGGAATAGCAGAAACAGGTGAGGAGTTGTATTTTGCTTTTCGTTTGTTGCAGCAACAACCAACTGAGAGGCTCTCTGACTTCCTTAGACGTCTAGAACAGTCGTTAAACCGGGTCGTGCAGAGAGGTGGCCTTCCTCCTGGTTGTGCTGACAGAGTAATGCTAGATCAGTTGTTGCGTGGTGCTACCGCTTCTGATCTGATGCTGATTAATCTTCGGCTTAGGGAGAGAAAAGATAAGCCACCCTCTTTTCTCCAATTGTTAAAAGAGATTCGTACAGAGGAAGAATATGAGGCCTCAAGAAAAAAGCTTCATCCTGTTGTGCAAAGTGCATATGTAAAGCAGGAAGTTGTTGACAAGCAGACTGAATTTCAGAATTTGAAGTCTGAGATGAAGGAGCTCAGGTCCTTAGTTGCTGCTGCTGTGTCTAAGCCAGTTCGAGACACACTAGCTAGCACTGATCAGACTCCTCGTAATGCTGTAGCCAGTGAGTGCAGTCCTGACAATGAGATAACTGCATTGAAAAAGCAGTTAAAGCACTTGCAGCAGAAGTTCACAAAGAATGTGGCTGAACCACAAGCAGCTGTTTCATCCGTAAAGACATCAAAGCTAGCTGCTAGCTCTCCACAGAGATCACTCAAAGTCTCAGAGGAACATTTTTGTTATCGGTGTGGAGAGAATGGACATTTCGCAGGGAAATGTCAAAATCCGGAAAATCAGGCTAAAGTTATCAAGAGATTAATTCAAGCCCTGAAGTTGTCTAAGACCAACAAATCATCTGGTGATGCCCCTGCTAGCACAATGAACTGTTCAGTCGAGAATAGTACTGCAGACATGCCAGAAAATGTGAGCATTCCAGATGGGCTGGTGGGGCCGCCTAGCCTGGTCCCACTGAAAGTTAATGGGCAGCCCTGTACTGCTTTATTGGATAGTGGCTCCCAGGTGACAATCATTTTTGAACACTGGTACCAGAAATACTTGTCTGATATCCCCATTCAGCCAGTATCTGGTCTATCCTTGTGGGGCCTAAGTGAGTCAGGTGTTAGCTACCCATACACTGGGTACGTGGTAGTCGACCTTGAGTATCCAGCTGAGGTGCTAGGAACTGTTCAGACAGTAACTGTCCTTGCCCTCATATGCCCTAGTCCAAGAGCTGATGACAATACCTCTGTCATTGTAGGTACTAATGCTAGCCATGTCAGACGCTTGGTGAACCAATGCAAGGACAATGGTGTTGATGTCACACGGGCCCTGGGCCTTCGTGTTTGTGTCAGTGAAGGCCAACCTGTACTCAAAGGCGTTACTGTTCCTGTCCAGGATGACGACGAGGCTGGTCGTGTCCGATGGATGGGTCCAGGCCCTTTGACTGTACCACCACACGGTGATGCACCAGTTGTGTGCAAAGTGGAACTGAAGAAGCCTGTTCAGCAGGAAATCCTCCTGATGGATTCCTCACCAGCAGTCACTCTACCTGCTGACGTGTTCATCCTTCCCATGGTAATGCCCAGTGGGGCATTAGATGCTAATAGGTTCAAAGTCCTAGTCAGGAATGAGTCTACAAGAGAGATTTCTATACCTGTGGGAACAGTGATTGGCAGTGTGTTTCACATTGATTCAGTTTCTACCATTCCACCGAAAGAGACAGCTCCCTCCAACTTTGATGTGAGCAAAATAAACTTTGGAGACTCTCCCATCTCCGAAAAATGGAAGAACCGGCTGCGTCAGAAGCTAACCCAGAAGTCTCATGTCTTCTCAATGAATGAGTGGGATGTGGGGTTAGCAAAAGGGGTGGAGCACAGAATTCGACTGTCGGATTCCAGGCCTTTCCGTCAACGATCACGTCGATTGGCGCCAGCCGACATTGAAGATGTGAGACGACACTTACAAGAGCTGCTACAGGCAGGGATCATAAAAGAGTCAAGAAGTCCCTATGCATCCCCGATAGTTGTTGTTCGGAAGAAAAATGGCACTGTCAGGATGTGCATAGATTACCGACTATTGAATAGCCGAACAGTACCAGATCAGTACACCACCCCATGCATTGAGGACGCACTGAATGCCTTGACAGGGAGTCAGTGGTTCTCTGTGCTTGATCTGCGTTCAGGCTACTACCAGATTGCCATGTCTGAAGAAGACAAAGAGAAGACGGCATTCATTTGTCCGTTAGGCTTTTTCCAGTTTGAGAGGATGCCGCAAGGCATCACAGGAGCTCCGGCAACCTTTCAGAGGTTAATGGAGAAGGCAGTCGGAGACATGAACCTCTTGCAAGTGCTAGTGTACCTTGACGATCTGATTGTTTTCGGAAAGACTCTTGAAGAGCACGAAGAGAGACTGCTCAAGGTCATAGATCGTCTTGGGGAGGTAGGACTCAAACTTTCAGTCGACAAGTGTCAGATCTGTCTGCCCAGAGTCAAGTACCTGGGGCACGTAGTGTCTGCTGACGGTGTTGCCCCAGATCCAGACAAGATAGAGGCTGTTACCACCTGGCCTATGCCAACAAACCTAAAGACACTGCAATCGTTCTTAGGGTTTTGCGGCTATTACAGAAGATTCATCCAGAACTATTCTGCAATCGTTCGACCGTTGACCGAGCTCACCAAGGGTTATGCTCCTACCCAAAAGGGAAAGAAGCAAGCCCCTGATGTCAACAAAGTCTACTTGAAAGAGTCAGAGCCCTTTGGAGACAGATGGGACAAAGCATGCACAGATGCGTTCCACCAGATTATCCATTGCCTGACCCATGCACCTGTCTTGGCATTTGCCAACCCACAAAAGCCATACACTCTGCATGTTGACGCAAGCTTGAAGGGTCTTGGTGCAGTACTTTACCAAGAGTACCCTGAAGGCCTGCGGCCAGTTGCTTTTGCAAGCAGAAAGCTGAGCACAGCTGAGAGAAATTATCCCATACACCAACTGGAATTCTTGTCTCTCAAGTGGGCAGTAGTCGACAAGTTCCACGACTACTTGTATGGGGCAAGATTCACAGTACGTACCGATAACAACCCGCTTACGTACGTGCTGTCAACAGCTAGGCTTAACGCGGTAGGGCATCGCTGGCTAGCTGCCCTGTCGACGTATGAGTTTGACATCCAGTATCGTCCAGGTCGACACAACATCGACGCCGACCTGTTGTCACGGAACACCCCAGATGTGGATGACAACGGTTGGGTGACTATACCGCAGTCTGGTGTCAAGACTATTTGTCAGCAAGTCTGTGTACCAGAAGCTGCTCATTTGACACCTGTATATGTCGCGCAGCTAGGGGCATCTGCACAGTGTGTTCCTGACCTGTATGCATATCCAATGCATATGAACTTGAAATCGCTTGAGCTCATGTCAAAGCAGAGTCTCAAGAAAGCTCAAGAAGGAGATGAAGCCATTGGACCAGCCATCCAAGCTGTCAAGCATGGACAGTGGCCTGATGAAGTGTCAAAGAATCTAGAGTTATTGAGATTGAAAAGAGAAATAGGAAAGCTTTCCATGAAAGATGGATTGTTGTACCGTTACAGTAAGAAACCATCTGGAGAAATGGTCACTCAGCTTGTCCTTCCAAGGGAGTTTCGACCGATGGTCATGCGAGCCATGCATGATGATCTGGGACACCTTGGGCAGGAGAGAACTATTGACCTTCTCCGTAGCCGATTCTTTTGGCCAAAGATGTCAATGGAGGTGGAAGAGTATATCAGGAACTGTGGAGAGTGTGTTGCTCATAAGACCCCTCCACAGAAAGCTGCTCCATTGCACCAGATTGTCAGCCATGGGCCAATGGATCTAGTGTGCATGGACTTCCTTTCCATGGAGCCTGACTCCAAGGGCATAGCTAATGTCTTGGTAGTCACAGATCATTTTACAAGGTATGCTCAGGCTTTCCCAACTAAAAGCCAGAAGGCCCAAGTAGTGGCTAAGACCCTGATGGAGAAATATTTTGTTCATTATGGGCTGCCATCAAGGATCCATTCTGATCAAGGGAGGGATTTTGAGAGCAGACTGATCCAGGAACTACTGCATCTGATGGGGATACGCAAGTCACGGACTACTCCCTATCACCCGCAAGGAGACCCGCAGCCAGAAAGGTTTAATAGAACGCTGATCTCTATGCTTAGCACGCTGGGTCGTGAGAAGAAACATAGCTGGAGCCAGCATGTTCCTTACTTGGTCCATGCGTACAATTGCACAAAGTGTGACGCTACAGGGTACTCACCCTACCATCTAATGTTTGGTAGGGAGGCAAGACTTCCTGTTGATCTGTGTTTTAAAACATCCCCAGATGGCCTAGAGGATGCATGCCACACCCGATATGTCACTAAGCTGAAAGAAGATCTGAAACAAGCCTACAAGTTAGCCTCGGAGGCTTCAGACAAAAGGCACCAGAGAAACAAACGGTTGTATGACCTGCGAGTTACCTTTCAGTCCCTCGAGATTGGTGACAGAGTTCTACTCCGAAACTTGGGTCTGAGAGGAAAGCATAAGCTGGGAAGCAAGTGGAGTACTGAACCTTATGTTGTCACGGGAAAGCTGCCCAACCTACCTGTGTTCAAGATCAAACGGGAGGATGGAAAGCCAGGGACAAAGACTATCCATAGGGACCACCTTCTACCTATTGGACAGTTTGTGAGAATGCCACTCACCAAACAGATTGAGGATCCACCTGCCAGGCCCAGGACCAGAGCATTCACTCAAAAGAAAAACCAAAGAGACCAAAGTCCAGAGACTCCAGAGTTACAGGAGTTCTCTGACTCGTCTTCTGATGTGGAGTATTTTGTCACTCACCGGGCTATGCCAAAAGACCTTGCCCGTAGAGTGTTGAATACTGCCAGGTCAGTTGACATAGATGATGAATCTGATCCAGAGCACGACGCTGACTCAGAGTATGATAATGACACGAGAGTTGAACCTGTTGATGGACAAGACTCGGATATAAACAATGATGGTCACAACTCTGATCCTGAACTAGAGGATGAAAGGGGTAAGGGGTGTGAAAGAGGAAAAGTTCCAGAACATGTCAGTGAGAATGAATTGGAGTCTGGAGAAGAATCTGTAGTTGAGGTCCGGGAAGAGAGACTGAGAACCAGAGCTGAACCCAGACCAAAAAGAACTATTAAGCCTACCATTAGACTCACCTATGATGAGCCTGGTAGATCCAGTGACAAGCCCTTGACCATAGTCCACAGGGGAATTGTTATTAAAATAGGACCACCCTAGAGGTACTAGGTGTTGTGCCCTTAGGACTCCTTAGTTTGGTGTCTGGTGAGGACACACAGACATTTCAAAAGGGGGAGGGTGTAACCCTGTTAAAATCTGTTCATGTAATGTATGCGGAAATAAATAAGTTCATAGTTCGTAAATGGTATTTGTTAAAAATTCGTTAAACAGCAAATGAGGTTTGACGTTTAAAATTGTTTAAGAAAGAAAAAGACAAAAGTTGTATATTTTATTTCTGTAACCTTTTGTGAGGGAAGTGATCACATCTCCGGTGAATGGACAGGAAATGAGGTGAGAGGAAAACGTGAGGGATACGTGGTGGAGAGAGCAAGAGAAAAGTGAGAGAGAGAGACGAGCGAAAGAGATGCAGGTGTACACTGCGGACTGTTAAGCCAGCTTTTATCATCGTTCAGTGAAAGTGCTCGACAAGGACTCTTTTCCAAAACCTGAATGGTGGTGAAGTTGGTGAGTTTGAGTGGAAAACTCAACCGAGGACTGACGTTAGCCGAGTGAGCTGCTAATACAGTGGCTAATGCTTTCGCCTGTGCCATGCTAAGAAGCTAGCAACCCGCGAACTCAATTAGCAGAGCCTGCGTGAAGCTGTGAGCGGACGACGAGGACAGAGAGCCGACGGAGATGGTCAGCGCTGTGTGTGAGGGCTGTGCCTGCATCGTCTGCTGCGTGTTTCCCCTCGTCTTCCAGGCGAATCACCTCTTCTCATCTTCTTCTCCTGCGTCCTTGACTGTGTGAGTGGTTGACTCCATCAGCAAAAGGTACCGCTTTTTATTTTGCCCTTGAGGTGAAACGGCCATTTGTTTAAGGCTACAGCGTTCCCGAGCAGCGTTCAGGCCTGCAACGATTGGACTGGAGTATCATATTATTTTGTTTTCTTGCCGGCTGTAGGTTAATTATTGGGGCCCATAGGAGATATTTAAGTTTGACGTTTTATTGAATGTTGAATGCATTTATTGGTTCAAAAGAAACTGAACAGAATATGTAAATAATTCCTTCTATTTTGCTAAGTAAATGTTCTATATATTTTTCAATTAATTGGTGTGTTTATTGACTGTTCTGATATTATAAGTGTATTAGTCAATGCAGGGTTTAAAGGGACATTTATTTAAATTTCGTAGAGAAACCCCAGGTTCTGTGAATACTTAAAAGAACTCAGGTTAGCCACCTCTCGTTATAGCTGTACGCACTAGAGAGGCGCTACACACACATGATCTGCACATGTTTGGGTCAATAACAGTTGGCCAAGTGGTCGTGACAGCACTCACCAGTGAGTCTCATTTATGACCTCTTACAGAAAGGTCTGTGTGCCTCTGGCAAATCAAGAACCCAGAACTTTGGAGATGTTTATGGACCAGCGCTGGTGCTGAAACACAGAACAAACCTGATGCTAAGACTTTAAAAATTACTAAAAAAGCTGGGGATAATATTCATTTGGTCACCAGGATAGCGTGTCTCACATACCTTAAGCATCTTGAGATGGTAAATGTGTCTTATAACAATTTCTGCTTATAGTTTAATACATGAATAGATGTTGCAAAACAAATAATCACACAGAACAAAAGGATATCAAGATAAAACAGCACCTTAACTGATCTAAGTGATGCTTCCTGGCACGCAGAACATCCATCCATTGAAAAGTTGACTGCAGTGGCCTGTTGTGAGCGGTGATAATTGTTCGGCTGTAATGTCAGCAAAAAAATGAAACTGGAGCAACATCAAATCCAAGATTAGTTTTTGGTAACATTGTAAACATGGTTAGTGAACAGTGGCTAGTTACTTCTGCAGCGTCTCACTCCTTTGGAAAAACTAACATGTTGAAACCATCATTCGTGTTAAATAATTAATGATTTGAACACTGTACAAAGTGTAAAATGGTGTGATACACAGTCAGTATAAACACTATTGTGTGAATCAGACCCTTGAAATAGAATGTCCTTTTTAATCGGCATTATGCATTAATTAATTCATCCGTCAAGGACCCCAAGAAAGGTAACGGTGCCATGCATCATTTCTGATTGCCAGTGATTTATGACAGCTGAGTCATCGGGTAACAGTGACGATGGTAACTGGGGGCCATAGTCATACTTCTTCTCTGTCTCATTTTTTCTTCAGATAGGTTGATGGATGACCTTGGAGTGACAAGGTTTCAGCATGTTTTTTACCTCCTCCTAGCAGCCTTTAAAAACACATTTAATTACATTTAGCCACATGACTGTACAGGCCATTATCTTCTTTTCCCATAAGAAAGTAGCTACACATCTACTGACTTTTTTTAGAGTAATGCGAAATGAATTCATAATGGCCTCCTACAGATGGGCCATGTAGTCACAGCATGTAGTTAAAGGCATGCATTACAATTACTTATCACTCACAGAAGACCAATGCTGGATCCAGCCGGGGTTCCACAGTTGTGTTAGGGTGTATTTACATTTTCAGAAATGTGCACTGCTCAAGTCAAGTAACAGCCCAGGGAGAGGTTCTAATTAATTTTCCTATATGTCACTTTTTGGATTTGACATTTTAGTTTGGTCTTTCAAATCAATTTCTTTTGATCCAAGAGAAGTCTTGTCTTGGTATGGAAGTCCTACAAAGTTAAAAGGTAAGAAAGATAAATTAAAAAAAGGGAGAATAAAAGCTGCTCATTCATGGTTTATGGTTATAAATGTATCCATCAGATGGGATAAAAATCTTAAATGGATGTGTTTCTCTTGGTTACAATCAGTATATGATAAATTAATCCTTGTTTGGTGCTTTTTTAAATATAATTTCCACAGGCTCAATGATAAGATCTTAAAAGTAGTAGTAGTAGTAAAAGTAGTAAAAGAAAATGTTTCTATTCAGGTTCATATAACTGTTTAGTCCCAAAAACCACTTTTAAAAGATTCTACATGTATGATAGTAAATCACAGCAGTGATGCACAAACACAAATGCACCTGCATTTGTCCCCAGGCTTACACAGGCATCCAGAAAGTTCTGTTGTTTTATATGCAAAGCTGCACACCTCTTGCTTTTCCCGGCCATGTAACCTTTACTGTGTCATTATTGATCACCGGCAATTTGTATGCAAGTCACCAGGAGATAGTCAGACACAAAACACCTGACTTTAATCTCAATCAGTAAAGCACGGCCTGCATGCTGCTGCCATGAAAAGACACAAAGGACTCCGAGGCTTACCGTACAGCACGGCCACACCTTGATAAATCCAGTGTCTCCAGTTACACAAGTTTGCAGACCTCAGATTTTATTGCACACTCAGATATGAATTATGGGTTGATTGAAATACTCTGACCCACTTACCTTAATTCAGCGACAGTGGGATGTTTAATAAAGGATGTATGGGGAGAATGGAAGTTGAGTCTATTATTTATTATAGAAATTATCTCTGGACTGCCTCGTACTGGACGCAGATTAGTTGCACCATATTCATCTGGACACTAGGTGGCATATGAGGCCGAATAATCCACACCGTCTCACAGCCTGAAAGGCTAAAAAATACTATTATCCAAGAAGATTTCCACACTGATGCCTTTTGATTTTCAGCCTCTTTTTGAGGTTTGAAAAATTCGCATAACTTTATACACTTTAGGAAACTACAGCTTTAAACACTAACACTCTCTGACACTTCAGGCTGCTTTGAAGAGGTTTCCTCCTCATCACGAAACAAGCAGCTCCGCTTGAGGATTTACAAAGTGACTGATCTGTTGGAGGAGAGCAAGTAATGGCTTCATCACAGTTATGGGGTTCTCAATCAAAATATGTTTAAATGTGCATTGTCATAAGTCACCTTCTCGGACCTGTCACCTCAAAATGTTTAAGCACATACTCTTTCACACATAAACATGTAAAAAGTTTTTGTGTGTCTTAGCACATGCATAAAGCTGGCGTAAACCTGTCAAAAGAAATCAGGCTAGAAAACTGAACCGTGACCACTTAAGACCAAACAAAAACTTTCCACATGGCTTGCTACTGTAAGTCAGAACAACCGCAACAAAGAGATTGCAGAAACGATTTCATAAACATAATCATTTTACTGCATTCACAGATGAGATTTCAGTCATATGGCGAGTGTATTGTGACTGCTCCGCTTTCTGAGTTGTTAAACTTGTCTAATAAGGTTTATGTAATTTAGAAAAGCCGACTTGGATCGGATCATTCTGGGGTTTTAATGGATAAGTTAGCATGCAAGGATTAATCTGCTGAAATATTCCGTAGTAATGTTCAGTGTCAGCTGGAGGCTTTTCATAATGCCAACACAGTGCAGCTCATTATAAGGTGTCAATATTTATTCTAAATTATACTCGCACTTAGTTGTAGGTTTTTCAGTCTCAGGAAAGCAGGAGACAGACCTGATGTTTATATTTTACTGCTCTGGAGGATGGAGATGTTTCCAAACTGAAGAAGTCGCTTTTTGAATCTGTCGTTGCAAATGTTTAGCAAACACGTCACAATTTTCCTGTCATTTTCACATTCTTTAATATGTTGGCCTATAAAACTGAAATTCAATTTTAAACCCATTAGAATGAAAAACCATTAGCTGCATTGTCACACTGATGCAAAAATGCCTGTGGCTTGTTGGCACCGTGTTAGTGATCTGAATATAACGCTGCTCATGGTAACACAAACGTGCGTGACCCTGAGAAGGTTAAAAGAAATGATTTAGAATATTTACCAAGCTCCATTCTGCAAATTTCTAATTTCTAATTCTAATTTCTAGTTAATCAAGAGATTTTGATTAACTATGAACAAAAATATCATTTTTGTTTCCAAGAAAACTCCAGAAGGTGAGAAATGATGCTGTCTCATCTAAGTATTCAGTGATAAAAAGCTGCCACCCAGTGGTTCCACAGATAGCATGAAAGCACAGTCAATGGGAAGACACATACTACATCTATGTATAGTACTGTCATACTTGTACTTTATCTGTTTAACTAGGTCCTACAAATTGATGTGGCAGCTGCACCATCTTGGTGCAGCTCGGTTCAGCGCAGAAATACTCTACTAGAATATCTTAGCATGATACACAGTGATCTGTATCAGCCCTCAGTTCATCCAATGTGTGAAACAAATTGTTTTAGTTCCCTTACCTGTCTCTCCTCTGATTGGTAGCCCTTTGTGCACAAAAGATTTGAAAAACAGGTGCTCACGGCCAGAGCTGTCAGAGCATCATTCAAAGCCAAGAGCAGGGTAGAACTGTACAGACACTGTCCTCATTATGTCAAAGTTTAATATAAGAATCCATCACTGTGATAGTGACAACAGTTCGAGCTTCTGAAAATGGAGACTTTGTATTAAAATATCTGTAATTCCTAAACAGTTAATGCAATACTTTTGTTAAACCACTTGAATTAAAGCTGAAAGTCTGCATTTCAACGACATCTTGATTGCTTGATGTAAAATCCACTGTGGTGATGTACAGAGCAAAATTGCAAAATTGTTGTAATTGTCCAAATATTTATGGAATTCATTGCACATGACGGAAAATAAAATAAATTACAACTGATCTCCTTCAATGCATTTATAATATTATATTATAATAATTATAATTATATTATAATAATATAATATAATATTAGATTTCATAGTTGCTGCAGGACCAAAACAAGTCTGTTTTGTTTTTCTTTTCAATCTTCTCGTAAACAATCTTACATCTTACTGCCAGTAAGAGAATATTTGACATTTTGCGCCTGATTGGCTTTGCAGTGTGTTAGAGAGGTAGTGCAGATTTGCACACACTGTAGCAATCATCAGGTCATTACTAAATGCCACCTCCTCCTCTTGTTCTGTGCGCAAAAATTTGCCAAATGTGTTTCATTTGTCGTTTCTATATGTTGAGATTACAGCCACACGTTATAGACCACACAAAATAAATATACAGCATACCAATCTAACCTCACATGACTCAGAGCATGCTTAGAATACCTTACTGCTCTGTCAGCTCTGCACACCAGCTGGCACATCACAGTGTTCGGAGTTTAGATTGTTTCAGTCTCTTTCACTGCAGCGTAGCCACACATCTGACCACCAGTCATTACCTTTCAGTGATTTAAGTCGTTTATGATACTTACAGTACTTGATCGCAGATACATGTTATTGGACAGGAAATCATCCTCACCCCAGTTTTTGATTGGTTGCCATATCAATAAAAAGGAATATAGGTTCTGTTCTGGGTTTATCGGAGAGTCCACCAGTTGCTTTGACTTACATTACCACATTTTTTAATTTGTCTAACTTAGGAATCATTAAACCGAAGGACACGACCTAACAAACAGTTCTTGGTGTTTTTACTAGCCTTGTGTTTCTTACTGTTAATTTATTATAATTTCCTTGGCTGTGCGCATCATGGCCACCTCTGCTTACGCACGGCCCCCAAACAGTTGGCCTTGGCTGACTGGGTAGTGAAGTTGTTGCGCCCATGTGACATGTTTGGTGACCGATTTTGACGGGGGCACTAATGATCGCGAGGCACGCAAATGGGTCATTAGCCAAGCGGTTGAATTAGCAGGTTGCACGCAAAGGGCTTGGGATCAGGCCAGACCACAAAGTAGTTGAGTCATTTTCATCCTTCCTCTCCCTGCCCGCGGAGGGAAATGCAAATACAGATAATCTCATTAGCAAAACATAACTTTTGGAAAAAGAGCTTTAGAGTAACCCGCGGCTGTGCTACATGTCACATACGCCTTCAGCCTAAAATGCACAACTTCTGTCATCCTCATGTTATGGTTGTTACACTATGTGATGGTTAACTTCTTGCTCTTAATTCCTGCTGATTCTGTGCTTTGAGTCTTGAGCTTCGGGCTCACCGCTGAATCATGAAGAATGGAAGATATAGGATGGAGGAGGTGGCATGGTCATCTAAAGATCCTCTGATATATGGAGCCATAAGACAAAAATGTGCTGATCTGTATTATCATTTATGTTTTGATTACTTAAACTCTCTCTCAGTATTTAAAAGTTTTGACAAGCTCATGATAGTTGTGTTTTCTTTTTCCTGCCAATATAAATGATTTGTCCTTAAATCTAATTTACTGCAGTAAGGGACAAGAATGTGATGGCAAAGATCAAATTATGCTTTGTCCAGCTAATATTTCTACATGAACTCACAGTAGAATCAGTGTCGCCACCATCTCAAGTTCTCTGTTTTTCATCCACTTTGTCTTTGATTTGTGGTAACACTTAAATAGACAACTATAAGAAGGTCCTCCTTATTAGGATAGGGAGTTGTGCAGATGTTCGGCATAGGAAAAGTTTAGTGTTATATTATTAAATGGTAATTAAACTGGTAATGTTGTAGAGTAATGCAAATGTAGTGTAATAGGTAGTTTAAGTATTCACTTTCTAAAGGAGGCAAATAAGTAAAAAATTACTTTAAAAAATGAAACGTTTAACACTGTAAGTTCATTTTTTTTGAGTAAAACCACAGACTCGATATTTTAGCATGAAATCATTCTTTAAAACACAGCCATTTAGAGCAATAATTCAAAAACCCTCACACGGAGTAATCTAGATTAGGGAGGTCCTGCCCCAGGGCAACAGTAAAGACACATTCAGCATTAATTGAGTTTTAAAGTCAAGTGCTGAGACCAGTCAAGGTGGTCGTGGACAGCCAACCAGCTTCATAATAAAGCTGATAAAGCTTGAGTTGTGATTGTGTTTAGACGAGGCTGCTGTTTAGTGATTGTGGGCTTGATACTGAGAGCATCAGACACTAACATGCAGTAACAGCAGAGGGCGCTGCTCGCCATTTTCTGACTGACGACCATCATCTGATTAAATACAGACATAAGAGTGAAAGTCTAAGCTACAGTTTTGCTGGTGAAACTACACTAGTGGGTTACATGTATGAAGAAAGTATCTCCAAAATTTGATCATCAAAAAAATTAAGAGCTTTAAATTTTGAGATTTTATTTAATACGCCAACTTTCTCTCATCTAAAAAAATCCAAAAGTTCAAATTAGAGGTTCAGTTCATCAGAACCTTAAAAGGTGTAGCTTCATTTCAAAACATCACTCGCCCTCGCTGCTGTTATTTTAGGATGATTTTCATACACTCCAAATGAGAGACAAAATCAACTTTAAACAGACAGCTGCAGCAACTCTTAGTCACCAGACTACATACAGGTTTCACCATACTGGAGAAGGAATTTGTGGCTGTACAGCCTGAAACAGATGCCAACACAGAGTCCTCAGATGCAGAGAAGATTCCCATCAGCACTATGGATGAAAGCAGATTCCTTAATAATGACTTATCTACAACAATTTCATACTTGTTTAACAATTAACTCACTTTTAGCTTTATTCTGGGGCACTGTATCTCATTTTCCAGCCTCTGTTTTTCTGCTATTGGGTTTGGTATTCCTTAAGAACAAATGATTTAACAATTTCAGAAAAAAGCTGAGGCCTCAGATTGCTTTAAGCATAGTTTTTTTTCTATTTTTGTATCTGTATGATGTCAAAGAGAGGAGATGGTCTTAACGCACCTCTGGCTGTGAGTACAGGAGCATCAGCCTCCTGCTGTTCAACACTTTTGCCTTGAACAAAATTGGAAGCCACTAAAAAAAAAACAACTAAAAACTTAAAGGGAAAGAAGCTAAATCAGCCTGTTTTTAGACAGGGAATGAGGGGCTGCACCGAGGCCCTGTGTAAAACGATGTAACCCAGGTAAATTACAATGCCAGCTCAAATATCAATTCAGAGGCTACAACATTCATTGTGGGTTAAATTGCATAACTCGCCAATTTTGAAAACCTTTACCAAAGCAGGGCAGAAGGAATGTAAAGGCAGTCACAACACAGCTGCATGAATCTAACCACCCACTGCTGGTTTTCCACCTGTGAGCAAACTAAAAACAAATTACAACATGCAAACATATCAGCACCAAAAGTGAGGGCCAGCTGAAGCACTAGAAACTGAGAGAAACAGGATTAAAACTCTAAACAATACAGAATCAACTGCTAAAACTGAACCAAAACAGTTATTAAATACTGAGTAACATTATATTAAAACAAATAGAAGATTTTTACCTGTGATAAAAGCTGTTGCAAACCCACAGTTTAGTAAACAATATATGGTTTAACATGCAAACAATAAAAAAAAACTTTACAATTAATAAATACAGTATGCAATAAATGATAATAGTGTAGCTTACCTGAACCACAGGTATGAACTGGTGTAATCTACATAAAGACAGTAAAACAAACAAAGATGGTAGACAGCAGTGTCTACACCTGCCAGCACTCAGCCTGTTTATTAGCTTGCACCATGCATGTGAATGGCTGTTGCCCTCTGCCTTATTCTTAATGTTGCCATGACACAATCAGTAAAGATTAGTAGATTACTGATTTACTCCAGTAGAGTCCTGCTGAAATATTTTGCAGTCTCTCCACATCACCGCGTTCTTTAAACCCACAGACAGTCAAAAATAAACCTTGCCACTGGGTGAGGTCATTGCTGATACTGATCCCCATCAAAAGAAGAAGACCCTTTGAGGTGTGATCCCTGGGAAAGGTCACCTATGTTAGAGATGATGTGTGGGAAATCTGAGATAACTGGGAACATAAACGTTCAAAATGATATTCCACATGCTGTATAATTCACTGTCATGGCACAACCTGGCTCGGTAGATTTATTGTTTTTCGTCTGACAGGTTGATGACAGATTGACTTCAATTACAGACCTATGGGGAAGAGATTTAAAGGTTTATTTTTACAAGCAAATATTTAAAGAAAATATTCAGGGTTGAGCCATTGAGACATCTTCTGAGACGTACACATCCAGACACAGGCTCCAATTGTATT
Organism: Archocentrus centrarchus; assembly: GCF_007364275.1. Classification (NCBI taxonomy): domain Eukaryota; kingdom Metazoa; phylum Chordata; class Actinopteri; order Cichliformes; family Cichlidae; genus Archocentrus; species Archocentrus centrarchus. Next base: position 25,651,515 of record NC_044360.1, on the reverse strand, counting down.
GTTCAATTTTTAAGCTCTTGGTAGTCATTTAAGGTTGATCCTGATGCTAACCGGGCCTCTGCCCAAGACATTTTTAACATTGACTGGGGTTATGAGGAGAGCCAATATTCACAGATGATTGACAATCCCATGAAAGGGGGCTGAAGTATAAGCTGTTATATTGCTTTACTCCCCACGGTGTCAAATAGAAACGAGATGGATTTCACAGACAGAGCGCGGTGTGTTTCAGGTAGAAGCACAATGCAGCTCTTGAGAGCTGGACAGAGGTCACAACACCGTGAGAGTATGATCAGCAAGCATTCATAACTCTTCCATTTTTTTGGAAAATCTCTCCTTGCGTGCTTCGTGCTGTTCCACTTAACTGGCCCAGCCGTAATTCAACTGTGCAAAGCTGAAGTGTAAAAGCTCCTGCAAACAAAGCGTAAAATGAATGGCCACCAGCTGCTGTTTCTTTTTAGGGCTACAGGAGAGGAACCTGCATGGAAATTTTCTGCAGATGTGATTGCATGACTGGCTGGTGACAACTTATAAAAAAGAGACTCTGGGGCACCCAGCAAGCCCTTGTGGAACAGTGGAATCATACTTGCACAGGGATAAGGAGAAACATAGTGGGATCTTACCTTAAAAGGCAGAATCCTGAAGGCTGAAGGCCATAATTGGAGGAATGCTTCTATGACCTGAGACTGAGTACTTGGTGCACTCTTCTTTCTATAACTGCGTAATTCCATTCATATTATAAGCTACATACAGTAATGAAATAAAACATGAGAAATAAACCAGCATCAGTTCTGAAAACTAGTTCAGCACTGACTCATCCCTTACGTGGAAATAAGAATTTAGGAATTCAGAGATATCAAGAGACAGTAAACAGCAGACTAACATTACAGAGCCAATGTAATTTTCTGGCAGTGTTTTAGATTTGCTTTCTGAGAGTTGCGAGCTTTATTATGGCCTTCTGAGACTTAAAGGCACTAGGCTAATGCTTGCCAGGCAGGATGTAACAACCCATGAATCAACACAGTAAGCCTCCTGTTCTTTGTCAGTGCAGCTGAAGCAACAATTCAAAATTTTAGACGATATACCTTTATTTATTTTTGAGATTTAGATGACACATACCACTCTTAACTCTGTGTGCCAAATATGACGCTACAAACAGCAGCCAGTTAGCTTGGCTTAGCATAGACACTAGAAACAAAGGGAAACTGGTAAGCCAAGCTGAGTCCAGTACAGTTGGGAATCTGTAAGTTGCATTCTGCAGGCCTCGCAGGTGAGGTGTTTTGGCCACGTCTGGAAGTAGACTCCAGGGAAGACTGTAGACATTATAAAATGTGGATGTAGCTCATCCATTGGTTTCTGAAGTCCAGTATGACAAAGACAAAGTATGGAGTAGTAAGACACCATATAACCAAGACTTACAAAATAGATTCAATTTTTTTATTCACTATGATCAAGACCAGGAAAGTGTTTACAGACTTTTTTGCACAGCTATCGGCATCTACTGGCCTTCAGACTGGGTGCAGATTTAAGGCACTTGGCTTTATTTTTCGGACAGAGAAGCTACATCAATGATTTATACTACCAATGGGGAAAACCAGGACATACTGGAGAGATTATGACTATCGAGAGGCTCAGGAATACCCTGAAACAACTTCAGGCAATAGTAACCTAGATACAAAAAACTTGTGGAAAACAGACAGATGAATGCAGGGTTCTAGCTAACAGGTGATGGTCCGGCGCTTCACCTGGCTGAGGTTGCCCTGGGCTGAGAATTTCAGCTGTTAGCTACTGTAACAGATCGCTATCATCACAGCGGGCGTGGCCATTAGCACTCAACCATTATCTTGAAGCGTATTCAATATAAGTATGCACATAACTGTCTAAACAAAGTTCTAAACAGGTTGCATTTACCTACAAGCTAAGTTTAACTCATTAGTTGGTCACCTTGGTCTCCAGTTTATCCATTTTAGCACATGTTAGCAATTAACAGGTATTCGAGGCTTCTGCATTAGCTAGCTAGCATTAGATAAGTCAATTGATAGCAGGTAGCAGACAACAAAGTCAGTTTAAATGCAGGTAAGCTCAAAGCTGTGATTCTGTAGTGGCATAAACCAAAAACTCTTGTTTAATCCCAAATGTGAACCAATGCAAATTTAGCCTGGGTGCAGTCCATTAAACTAACCACTTATAGGCATGATATTACCCGCTTATTGCCAAACTGTAAAAGGAATTGCTACCTTGTAAACACCCTCCAAACTATTTTTAGGAGTGCCATGTATTCCTTGGTAAACACCACTCCCAGGCCACGAATATTGGATCCCAGACGGTGACTGGGGACAGTCGTCTTATTTGACTGACTGATGTTGCTGACCTGCCATAGGAAAAGATGGTAAGTGATGTCACCAAAATCTATAAGGGGAGATACCACTAAGCCCGTTTCCCTCCCACACCCTACCATCTATATGGCGTTGAAGGAATTCTCAGAGGGCTGTTTGGAGGAAATGCATTAAAGAGCAAATATATAAATACCACCTATGTGCAAATATAGATTGCTGACCAAGAAAAGCACACTAATGGGCCGTTGCTGCCCTGGGTAGGGGGCCGTGCCATAAAACTAGAGACAAAATATAGGCACATGTGATATTAGAAAGACTCACATGATTGCTGTCTTTGGTTTCATTTCCTAAGTGCAGCCTTAGAAGAGAGCATACACTGCTGTCTGGGCTGAGCTGCCTTCTCTGTTTTCTAAGACAGGAAAAAATATTAATAAAAATTAATAGCTCTGAGACTGTTTGTACTGTAGGAGTAGCACAGACTTTCTGTAAAGTCAGATGATCTCTTTAAGAATTCATAATTAAGCCAAGCAGCCAAGACAGCGCATACTAAACCTTGTAGATTAATGTCCATTATGTAGCGTCAAATAAGAATACACTGCAGGTTTTAAATGTCAGGACACAAAGGCACCAGAAAGTCTCAGTGTGCAAAACATTACATTGTTATTTAATTTTCTTTGTTACACATTTATTTATTTTACAGGGTTTTTGTTTTTTTTTGTTTTTTTTTTTAAATATTCACCAAGTGCATGTTTAAATTAAGCAGTTTAACCTATAGTTTGATTAATAAACTATTTAAAAAAAAAGAAAAGAATTTGAAGGGTGAAATTGCTAAACAGTTACCACTCTGGCGTTAGGGATAAAAGTAGCATAGTGTCATTTGTGTGGAGTGTTTCATTTGTGATTGGAAGCTTCTGTTACTTCTGCATGCATGCATTAATTACAAAAAAAAGCTAATGTTTAGTAGAAACCACAAAAGTTTGCATATATGGATCAGAGAGAAATTTAAATTAAGCTGGTAAGTCACATCTGCACCTCCTAAAGTATTTGGACAGTACTGAGCTTTTGGTATGTTTTGGCCCCAGTCTCATTCAGACACCTGTGAAAGCTTCTACTATAACTACACACTGAAAAAAAAAGATGCAGATAAATGAAGTGTACAGCAAAAAATACAGTAAGACTTGTTTTACTCTTCCCTCTTGGCACCATATTTAAACCTGGCTGGGGTTTGTCAAAGAGGCATTCTGGTGCCTCTGAGATGACACTGTTCAGTTTAACTGTCCTCCTCTTTCTGCCCTCCTTTCAGTTCAGTCCTCACATGCTAAAGATACAAACTCAACTCGCTATGGTTACTGTCAGACAAACAATAGTCAACAGTGCCGTGAACCTGAGGTATCCACTGCCTGCCAGACCAAACTGCATGTGCGCTCGCTCATATCTGCAGTGCATCAACGCCTGCTCGGGCTCATTTTGTTCGCCCGCAAGAATAAGCCTTCTCCGCTCTCTCCTGTTGTCTTTTGGAAAGGCGCTACGGCTCTACGCTGCTAAATCAGCAGATCTACAGAACACTTGAGTCCAAGCTCTGTGCTCAGCATCCCAAAGAAAATGTTCCCAAGAAACTTCTATAACTGAGGCCCCGATTATCGTGGCAGTCAGCTTTGGAACATGTACAGTATGTATCAACATTGAATGATATCTCTCTAGCAAGCAAAAGAAATATTTAACAATAATATCTCTGTGAGAAACTGTGCTCATAACTCTGATATTTTATCCTGCCCAGACTCTGGGCTGGATGGAAAGTACCGTGTTTGTGTTTGGGCTCGTTTTTAAGCAGGTGAAGACATAAGAAGCTTTATCCTGCTGCTTGCATCTCATCTGTCCCCAGGGCCAGTAAGCAGGGAAGCATCTTATTTAAGTTTCCACGCTCATCTGCCTGAACGCAGCTCAACTGCATCTATGAGGGACACCTCTGTGTTAAGAAGACAGTGTATGCATTATACAGCTCTGTTATAGAGGTAGGGTGGAAAATTTTGCTTGGTCCTAGCTGTGCTTTCTTTGGCAATGGTGGCCTCTGGGCCAAAGCTTATTCATCCAGGAACTGACAGCTTCACCTTAGCCTAGGAAGCGAAAAAGCTGGATCCCCAGGATTGCTGTAGAGCAGTGGTTCCCAAAGTGTGGGCTATGGCCCACCAGGGGACAGCAGTAATAACAAAAATTCAATTTGAAATTACTCACAAGTATGCATGGTTGCATATGTATATAAATGTATTTATTTATGTGAAAATGTTATTGATCTTTGTGTCCCAGTGGCAAGTGTTTGTCACATATTGGCATTAGCACTTTACATACGACTGGATAGTATTAGCAATTTATAGCCAACAGCCTGTGTTGTTTATGTTTTGTGGGATATTCTGGTTTTTAAGTGGGCCACAGCACTCTTGACTTTGGGAACCACTGCTGTACAGAAATGCAATGCAAGGCCAGGTGTTTGAAGGAAATACTCTGTTTGCTTCTTATATCATGATATTTGCCCCCAAAAGACTCATTCAAAGTATATTTCCTGATTAGGAACATGCTGTATTTTCCTTTCTCGTGTGTTTTACCATTCTATAAAAACACAGCATCAAACTCAAAGAGGAAGAGTTTAGCTAGCGTTAGTATTTTTCTGTTTTTGTCAAGAGAGCAAGTGGTTGGGAAATTACAAGGCAGCAGGTGGCTACACCCGTGCCTTCCCATTTTCAGCAAACATGGCTAATTTGGCAGTTGCTCCACCATTCTCAGTAACACTGTTCTGCCTGAACAAAAAGAACATTGCTGTGAATCTAAAGAAAGATTCAAATAAACTGAAACAAAAACACAAGACCGAGATATGCTAAGCAGTGGCTTGCTAGCAAAACAAGTGGTATATTGTACTACATCTGTGGGTGTCACACAATGAATTGCCTGATTGTGCTGCTGTGTAGCATCTGTGTGGTGTTATCATGGAATATCAGAGGCAGTTGGAATTGAGGTTTCTTCAGGTCAACCCTCCACCTTGGCCTTGTGGTAATGAGAAACAGTCCACCAGGACTACTTCTACCTTCCCTCCCTGATTTTTTTCTCATCTTCCCTCAGGCCCCATGAGAACTCTAAAACCAGAAACAAGACACAAGAGACTCCTGATCTGGTTGTACACTTCAAATACAGATGCAGTGATTATTATTCAGGCTCTAAAATGACATAAAATCAATCTCACATGACACAAAAATACCTGTATAACTTTAAATGTAGATCCCCAGGTGGTCAACAAAAGAAATGTTCATCATTCTGTTTCTCTGAACTCTCAGCAATGAAAAGTGTTCAGAGTGTAACATATGCTGAGTATTTGTATTGGATTTCTTCGAACGCTGGTATTTCCTGGCATTTTTTGTCAGAGGACTTTAGAATGTGTGCAGAAATATGTCTAATATGTTACACAACACACCGAATGGCTGTGGCTGCAAGTTGTTTTGTAAAAAGAGTTTGCTCGGGGGTTCCACACCTGTCAAAATGAAGGCTGTCATCAAGTCAACATTGGACCACTGACGGCATAAGCATAGCAATTACCTTGACAGCTAAGGTTTTCATTACGCATCCTCAGAGGTTGTGAGCTTCAGTTAAGTATATGCAAACTCTTTAGCACTAACGCTGGGATTTTCCAGTGGTTGGGGTATCTGCCATGACATGGGTTTTTCTTGCGTGGGGAAATGCTCATGTCTCCTCTAACATCTGGTTTCACAGCGGCTCCAGAGCTGGTTGTGGTTGTTTATGGACATTCTGAGACCTTTGATGGATTCTGAGGGGTTTGCCACATTGCCTCACTAAATGGCAGAAGCAGAATTGGAGCCAGATAATTATTTGCATATGGAATTAGCTAGCTAACGCAAACCAAGTTGAGATGACCTTGTTTTTCTCTATAATACTATTAAATAGTATGCGGGTGTTGGGAGAAGCCTACCCTAAGCCTCCATAGGGTCTTGTTATGACTTAGACCTGCATGTCTACACAGCAAATCAGCTGTGGAGGCCAGTGCTGACAGGTGGCTGAGTTCATGCAAGGGACTGCATGTAGGGGTATTCACTGATGTCCTGTTCTTTCAGGCTGGTTCTACAATACTGCTGGCTCAAAGTTTGCCTCAAGGTTGTAAGCCTCATCTGTTCTGACTGATAGACAGTGTGGCTCTAGAATTCAGCCCTCCCTCTTTACTTGGAACAGCTGATTTATGTCCGGTCCTGGACACTTGTGCTCTTTGGCTGGAATGCAAAGAATTTCAAAGACCCCTCCTCTGCTTGTGCCATCCAGAAATGGAGCAGGCGCCTGGTTGGGGAGATGAAGGCCCACCGGTGCTCCCACAGCAGGGCAGGGAAGCAGAATGTAAGGAATGGCAGAGGCAAGAAGCGAGATCCATTCCAGCTTTCTTTCTGTCAGTCTGTCTGTTTCAGACTTGAGTGTTCAGTCGACCTTTATTTTATGATAAACAAGTGAGACATAACAGCTGTACTACAACGGTTCTTTCCTGTTTTAATGTGTCACAAACTTTAAGATAGCAGAATGACCATAAATGGTGGGAAATAAGATTAAGTTACTGGGGTTGGATACCAACATCCTTCTGCTTCTTTTCTTCTGCTTATCCAGTTCATTGGGGTTGGAGCCTAATCCCAGCTGCAATAGGGTGAAAGACAGAGTACACCCCGGACAGGTTGCCAGTCTGTTGTGGACATTCACGGTCACATTAACACCTATGACCAATTTAGAATCACCAATTAACCTATCTTCTTTCACGTCTTTGGACTCTGGGAGGAAGAACTCGGAGAGAACCCACGCACACACAGGGAGAATTTCTAAACTCCACACGTAAGAGGCTTGTATTTGAACCCAGTACTTATTTGCTGTAAGGCAGCTGCTCCACGCTCAATCTCGACATGTCTTAACTTGTATGTACTCCAAACATCAAATAGACTATGATGGATGTGACCATGTGACCTGAGATAGTTTAACTTCATTTTATAGTATGGAATTAATTTACTGACCATACTTGAACTCCTCCACTTGGGGCAGCAACTTGTCCCTGACCCAGAATGTGCACTCTACTCCACACCTTTCTGGCTGGGAACCATGGCCTCAGACTTGGAGATGCCAGCTGATGTAAGTCCTCACCCTCACCTATGGTCAAAGGTTTTGAGTAGTGACCAAAAGAATGAGACTGTGGAAATTAGCTTTCTCCAATGGGTGTCTGGCCTCTCCCTTAGAGATAAGGTGACGAGTGCAGCCATTCAAGAGGGGCTCAGATTAGAGCTGCTACTCCTCCACATCGAAAGGAGCCAGTTCAGGTGGTTCAAGCATCTGACTAGGATGCCTCCTGGGCACCTATTGGATGGGGTGCTCCGTGCATGTCCTACTGGGAGGAGGCCCCAGGGTTGGTACAGGACACCCTAGAGAGATTATATCTCTTGACTGGCCTGGGAATGCTTCAGTGTTCACCTGGATAAGCTGGAGGAGGTGGCTAGGGAGAGAGAGGTGTGGGTCTCTCTTCTTAGGCTGCTGCCCCTGTGACCAGGGCCTGGATAAGCGGAAGAAAATAGATGGATGGATGAATGGATGAATATTCATCCACTGAGATAATTGACCTTATAGTAAAACTATATATTTTTAAAAAGGTCCAGTAAATGTATTCTACTCTGAACTCAGTGTTTATTTTCACTATTGTAAAGGCTCATGTAATTTAGTATAATACTATTGAATCTAATTGAACTACATTAATTATGTTTGCTGGGTATAACTGTTTGCTAACTGTATCATGAGGAACATAATTTTTCAAGTATTGTTTAATTTGATACAAAATCACATCTACTTAGTGTACCATAATCGTTTTGGGATTCTACTCTTAGTCCTGATGTATGGACACATTCTCTGTAAGAAAAGATGACCAGAATGGAGACAAAAAAAGAATTTATTTGTGTTACAGTTTGAAAAACACAATAATGCATAGTGTTTGTTTGTTTGAAATGTGGCAAATGAGTTATGTGACAACAAAACCGTGCTTTGTTAAACAAATCTGAAGTCACAAAATGCAATAAGTTCAAAAAGAGTGTGAAAATCAAACTGAGTGTAAAAAAAAAAAAACGCACCTAAAAGTTGTCTTTATTTTTACATACCATGAAATTCAACAGAGGAGTGTCACTCTATCATGTAGCATCCTTACAGTCATTTAAAATCAAAGACAGAATGGCTGTGTTTTAGCTGTAACTCAAAAAGCACATGCATCTTAAACATGCTGCTGGCATGGCAAACAAAACAAAGAAGAGGACTCAACACTCCATAGAAGCTAGAATACTTCTATGTTTTGACAATAAAAACATAAGCAGCTTTTTCTATTGCAGCTGGTTTTCATCTCAATGATATATCCAGACACCATTTTGATTGCTTTATGAGTCTTTCTCTCCTTGTGGCTATATTTTAATAATTCCCATTCTCTTCTTGGGGCCTCAGTGCAGCTCAAGGCCTGCTCTTTGCTGCGGGTTTATCCATTATGTTGAGCACATCGTCCAGGATGGATGGGCCCAGATCAAGTTCAAGAGAAAGGAATGAGCCCGTGATCTGGGCTAGGGAATCCTGCGATGTGCTCTTCTCTTTGGAAAACTCAAACTCAAAATCACAGATGCGGCCCTCTTCCACCCCACTGTCCCTGTCCACCCACTCTCCATTGTACTTGGAAAGCTCCTGCTTAAAGCCAAGGGTAATGTCATTGTTAAAGTGTCCGTAACTATTGCAGTTACCATTGCCATTGAGACTCCCGCTGCCATTGTAGCTCTTGTTCTGGAAGTCCCCTTTACCACTTAAGCTGTCAAAGCTGCTTGTGTTGCTGTTCAAGCTTCCATTAGCTTTATAGATGCTGTTGCTGTGACCATTGATATAATAGGATGATGGATGATCAAATCTGCTTTCACTCCTGTTTATTTTGTTAGCTTTGGCAACTTCCTTAGAAGGGGGCTTATCTGTGTTCTCAAGCAGATCCAAGAGCACGTCAGGCTTTGACTGGAAATCTGTGGAGGGTGATGAGGGCTCATTGCTGAAGATGTTCATGGAGTGCAACAGAGCGTCCATCTGCAGGATCTCTACCTCTTCAGCTGTGTCAGGTTTCGTGGAAGGTGGAGGTCCCATGACATCCTCCAGTGGCTCTGGTTGCATGGAGAACACCACAGAAGAGATCACTGGAAGGGTGAGGGCCTGGCAGCCACCAATAGCTGGGAGGGAGATTGCGTTCTTGAGTACTGGAGAGGGAGTCTCGACAAAGGAAGCATCACCTGTGCTGTTTGCTCGCAGAAACTCACTCTGAATGCCATACTGTGGGTGGATATCTCTTTTTCCTGGCAGGAGCTCATACTGTCCCTGGAGGAAGGACATGTCTCCAAAGGCGTCTCTTTCCCCACCCCTGCCAATGTGGATGGTGTGGCGAAAGTCCCCCAGAGGTGGACTGATCATGTCAGGTGACAAAATATCTCTCAGGCGACATTTTTTCCCCCTCTTATTATTGGTGGGTTTAAGATATATGGGTGCCTTCGCTGGCATGACTGTCTCTGCAGAGGAGATCTCAGATGTGCAGGTGAGAACAGTCAGAAGCGCTCTATAAGCTCTTGGTGTTACAGTTCCCCAGGGGAGGAGCTCCAGTTACATTCTCAGTAACACACCTCTCACACAGGACTCCAAAAATAATTGCAGCATCAATCAGTGACTGGCTTTCCAACGAGGGCTGGTGATGTTCAGCAATATAGAAAGGTCGAATGGGCAGTTTCCTGAAATCAAAGACAAAAGCAGAATCTATCAGCATTTTCTAAAACATGAACTCAGCAATGAAGGAAAGTTCTTTGATGAGAACTGCAGATGATACAAAACCTCTGCCTAAAAAAGAAATCAGCACAAGTCCCGGAAATAAACTCTGAATCCTACAACTAAATAATATCCTAATCCTCATTTTACATCTGGCAAGCTGGAGCAAAGAAGACGAGGCCTGGGTCTCGAGGCTTTTCACTGCTCTATTCACATTTCCACACATGAGCCTCCTCTGGCCTCCACAGTTCTGGATGTGCTAATGTGGAACAGCTGGACCGCAGATTGAGAGAGGAGAAGCAAAGGAAGACTTTAGAAGGATCAGAGCAGGGCAGTCTGTTTCAGGAGTGAGCTACTGCTCAGACACGCACACAGATAGAAAGAGATGGGCAAAAAGAGAATGGAGAGAAAGAAAGGGGGGAGAGGAAAGGGGTTTAAGGGGGGATTGTGTGAATGAGAGAGAGTGAGGGATTAGAGAGCAAGTGGATCTTAAGAAAGAAGATGGAGCAGATTGTGAATCGATTTGGCTTTGATGAGCAGAGGGTTAGCTCCAGTTTTAATAAGTGAGACAGCAGCTAGATCGCAATACATCAGACTGAGTAGACATTATTAAAGGGTTTTTGGATTTGATAGAAAGTGCCTGATTGCATGATGCCTTCTTACAAACCCAACGAAGAATGTCATCATGTTGGCAGCCAGGTTAGCATAGGTGAAAAGGAACATTTGAAATGACGCAGCAACCAAAGAGAAAGGGAAAAGAGTATGGAGGAAGGGTGTGTGTGTGTGTGTGTGTGTGTGTGTGTGTGTGTGTGTGTGTGTGTGTGTGTGTGTGTGTGTGTGTGTGTGTGTGTGTGTGTGTGTGTGTGTGTGTGTGTGTGTGAGATGGGAGTGGGAAGAGCACCAGTGAGAAGAGAGCTTGCCCATTTATAGACATATTTACTTATGAGAGGTCTGTCAGCAGTGACTGTCTGACAGAGAGCACCGCTGCACAAAAGTGCCTGGGCGGTCAAGTCCACCCCCACTAAAAGAAGAAAAAAGAAACGTCTCACTGACAAAACATCCACATTCCTGCTGCAACCGACCCATACAGACACCTTGCAACTGCCTTATCAGAGCAACTTTAAGTAGGCTGTGTTTATTCAGGAGGCATGTTAGCGTGCAGCTAGAGAGACACACGCTGGCTGTGAATTTGAATCCAAACAGCAATCTGGAAATCACCCATTTTGAATACTGCTTCCTGTGTCTCCAACCTGTTTGCTGCTGAAGCATCGTCATTAAACTGTACATGATTTGGAGGACTAGGTGAAATCTTCTCACTTTAGAAGCTGTAATTGCAAGACAAATATATCTATCATCCCCCAAACACTAATGAGCTATATATAGCTATGACAAATACTGAAGGATGCGGAACATGTGTGAGTGTGTTAAATAGCAGCACTGCTCTCTGAGGGTCCTTGTCTTATTTGAGTGCTGGTGTGAGAGTGAGTGTTTGCGCGAGGTGCCTGAGATAGTCATTTTGAATTCATGCCATGTGTGTGAAGAGTGTTTGTTTGCTAATAGTGAAGGGGAGAAAGGGAAGGAGGACAGGGGAGGGATTAGAGGATGTGCCGCAGTATTGAATGGGGGTGTAAGTGTGAGGGAGCATGGCAAAATCCACTACTTGTTTAGCTCGAGCATTTCTCTTATTTTCTTTTCTTCCCTTTTTTTCCCTCTTTTTTTTTAAGCATCTCTCCTCTGTTCTTTCTGACCTTGAAAACTGATGCTCACTGCAGTGGGAAACTGGGTTTGGATAGGAAGCAGAACAAATGCAGCACTAAGCCAAAAGCTGCTTCCTGTGGACTCAGTGCACAGCACATCCATATCTGTTGTACATTTTTTTTTTTGCTGCTCTTCCCAAGAGTAAAAGGTCACGGCTGCATTCTTGGCTGAAATACTTCCTCTCATACATCCTTATTGATTATTGCACTGCTCCAATGAAATTATATCAAACGCCTGGCTGTGCTGCTCTCTGGACAGCCCATGCATTACAGCAGACGATGATGTCGGTTGGAATCAATAGCATGGACAGAAATCATCCGGCCACAGAGCAGATGCAACTCTCAAAAGGAGGCATCTGGTCTACATTCTAGCCAAGGTCAACACTTGTGGCCCATGAGAAGTCAGCTGGTACGGTGAAAGCCTCAAGGTCTGACCTTCACATCAGTCATCCTGCTGGTGGCTCAGTTGGCTTATATGGCAAACATGAATGGAATTTCAAAGGCCACCAGCAAAGCATGAGGAAAACAATATCCTCATGTTGGTCTCAAGTATTGGCTTCCTGTGCATACCTGCACTGGAGACTCTGTATAGCCGTTAACTTAATGAGAGTTTGACTAATTCAGCATTGATTTGAGTGTATGTGGGAAATCACAGCAATGGTAGTGAAGCTTGTGTTGACCCAAGTGGTAATCAATCAACTGCAACTCCTTCAGGTGTTCCAAGATGGATCCTCATGGCCTGCTAACCTCATGAATCTATTTGTGTCTCTGCAGGCTGTTAATAGTTAAGCAGGTGTATTCTAGTGTATCTCAAAGCCAAGGCTAGATTTGCACCCTCATTCTGGAACTACTCCAAAAAGAGGCCGCATGTGCTGAGAGGTCTGACAACCTGCTGGCGCCACCGCTACAGAATGCTGGCCAGGTTCTACATTTTCACCTCCCAGGAAGTGAGGCCATGATGGCACTTTACTTTCAGAAGAGCTTGCCCGGTCAGCTGCGCGATAAAACCACTGTGTCATTGGGTCAGCAGCAGCTATCTGTCTGGGCACGAAGTGATCTGGAGCCACTCCAGCCTCTTTAAAAGTAGAGCTTTGCCTCATCAGTTCAAGCGTGGAGGCTTAGTTGCAAACAAGGGGGCAGCAGAAGGAGCGAGGTGATGAAAGTCTGAGTGTGCGGGCAGATAAATATGGGGTTGGTATCTGGTAATTAAACTAATGGCTCGTGATTTGTCTGGGTATTTCTGGACACCTACAAGTCACGTGTAATATAATTGGGTCAGTATATTCTGAGAAGCTGTGTAGCCTTACTGTAGCCTAAATAAATGCTACAGTTTGATGACACTTTAGAGTTCACTGGGGCTCTAGAACTAGTGGGGACAGCTGTTCAAAATATATCCTGCATATGACTTCATCTGTCTTTAAAATAGAAACTTTGCACCCCCAAAAATATTCCTCCCATGACTGGATCACTGTGCTGACATATCATCAGTGCCACTGAAACATAAATACCACACTATTAACAGTTGTAGTTGTCTCAGTTCCTCCCACTGCCTCTACAAAGCAACTTCACAGGAGTTTGAAGTCTCTGAATACTCCTCTGACATCTAACCATGGCCTTGTCACGCCTTTGAATACCAGAAAGACCCTCTCTTTGGGGCTGTTATAAAAAGCAAATGCACATACCACAGAGCATAATGGTAGCCTTACAGAATAGCCTGAGTTGTTTGTTACATAAAAAAAAAACAAAAAACCCTCAATTACAGGCAAAGGCCTTACTTTTTTGAGGGGCCTGTCAGTGGTGCTGGGAGTAGGGTGAATAGCAGGGTGGAGTATTTGTTCTGCCTTTCTTTCTCACTTCCCTTGTGCCACCCACAAGCATGGCCAACACTTGCTAGAGTTATCCTTGGCAGAGATGAGCAGGAAAAGTATGAAACATGAAGAGAATGTCAACACATACTAGTAAAGACGAGGTGCCCCCCAACATAACTGTAAAAACCTCCTCGAAATCTGCTTCCCTTGAGAGATGAAGGCTAAGCCAGCTCTGCATTTCACAGAAACATGCCTTAAGCGTGTAGCCGGACTAAAAATGTCTCTCTTGGAGAGCGGCAAGGATATCATGTTGCTCTGAACAGTTCAGCTCTTGTGTTACATGTGTGCCAGACAAATGCTTCCCATACAAGCTTAACTCACCATGCACGCTTGCACTGTTACTAAGCAGTATCCCATTCTGCTCCACATATTCACTGAGACCAAAAAGCCTCTGCACTTACATGACAGTAGAAAAAAAAAAATCCCATCATTATTCTCCAGTCTGTTCATTCAGATTACATGTGCCATGAGAGAGTGAGAAATTAAAGAAGTTCCTTGTATCACTCACCTCAGGTGTTTTGTTGGAGAGATCTTGATTCCCCTTGATGTATCGCTCGGGTTCTCTTGAACACTGCAGCCCCCAGTTGATATGTGTGTCTGTATGTGTGTGTGTGCTCAGCGGCTGCTGTGCTGCTCCTGTGGCTTGTTGACACTGCCCTAACGTCTCTGCCTCGGGGCTGCACTTCTGTCGACTGGGACGTCTGCCGGACAGCTGTTTTGGAATTGCTCTCCGACTCCTATTCCTCTCTGAAACAAGTCAAGTCTCCTCCCCTCACTCCCTCCGCTTCTTCCTCTCTCTCTCTCTTCTTGACGCTGTCTCTCTCTCTCTGTAACAACACCTGTGCATGTCTGTCCTCTCTCTTACCCTGAGATTGGATATTTTTTTTAGGCTGCTCTGCGGTGTTTGAGGATCATCCTCGCTTCCTGTGTCTTGGTGGAGCTGTGGCGTTGAGTGATCACAAGCTCTGGTCTCGCAGTCCCCCAAAAATTAGCACTGCGTGGAGAAAAACAGATTCCTCATGGGATGCGTGGCCGTCTCCCTTTTCTAAAATAGTCCCTCGTGATGTAAACAGCGAGCGTGCGTTCAGTCTTCCCCTCTCTGCTTTTCTGCCTCGTCTTGTCTGACTCCACACATCTGATAAGACCTCCTCTGTTAACGCAGCCGGCAGACAGTAGATTGGATTCACGCTGGCTGTCTCTGGAGCCTCTCTATCCTTATCTGTCTATCACATGTGCACACCCATACTCCCCAGTCTTCTTCTCAAGCTGAAAGCCTGCATTTCAGTGCCTTTTTTGTTCATGTTGTGCATGGATATTTTTAAAAATTGGTGCAGGCTGAGGCAACACTGACCAAACTAATTACTGCAGAGTGCTGCAGTACTGCAGCACGTGCAGGGGACACTTACAGTCAGACTTACAGGCAGCACATGAAGAGCTGCAGTCAAAACCTGTTTCTCTACAAAAACTTTAAATGCATAGACAGAGACATGAGCCAGTGTGTGATCATTTTCTGACATAATGCCCTAAAGTCAAGGTCGTGTCACCTGTGCTTCTATTTCTTTCAGGTTCTACTCTTATATGTAAAAAAATCCCTATCACCTTGGTAACTGCTGTAGCTTAGAGGTGATGTCACACAAGTTTTCTCTCAACCAAGCAGAAGGAGAGGTGTGCATCTCTGTATTACAAAAGAAGAAGGGGAGGAGGGGGGGGTGCTTATGGCTCAATCAGTATTTGTGTGCATCTGAGGTTGTCTTCAAATTCCATGATAGCACTCAAAAAAGAAAAAAAATCCAGTCTTGTCTGGAATATAAAGCAGCACATCCTTCTGCAAACAGCCCGCTTGTGGTTCCTGGTAACTTTGGCCTGGGTTGCTCATTACTCCTTAATCTGCTTTCTCCCTGCTGTCATATTATAAATGATTGATTCAGCATTTTAATAACTAGCTTTGTATAATTCTTTGCAAAGTCTCACCCTGGACTAAATGCAGATGGTTGTGTCTGCTTGCGAGCAGCTTACGGTTTCAAAGACACCCTCTATTTAACTTACACAGGCATTATTTAGCACCAGTTAAACCGCAGTTGTGAATGAAGCTCTGTGAGCATTGGTGTTGTCATGTCGCCCCAGGGTGATGTCATTGCGGCATCCATTTGGCCTGCACATGATCTGTAAGTGGAACACACAACCCTGTCTTCTCAATTAGGAAGGCCATTAAAACATGCTCAAAAAGGAAACTGTAAGTAATTTCCCCTAAAAGATAAGTTGCTCAGTAGCAAAGAGATGGGAAATTCAGCCTCTGGGAAGACATCCTAAAGTCTTTGTCGCAGCAGACATTATATTTTGTATAATATTTTGTATTGAAATGCCTCTTCCAATAAGTCATGACGGTGGGACAACAAGCAATCAGGACCTTGAAACCTAACAAGATTTTTAGGCTTATTAAAGGACAGAGTTTAACTTTAATTTTAAGGAATTTAACAAAAATACTGCATTAACTGTTATAGCCACCTTTCAACATAGTCCCCTATATTCAGACAATATGCTAATAAATAGTCAAAAAACCCAACTTCACTTTTAAATAAGTCCTGAAGTCTTTACCACATAACGTAATGTTGTATCCTTCCCTTTACTATTCTCAAATAGTCTTTCTCCAAGCCAGAGGCAGCAGCATGAGCTAACAGTGCGCTATACAGTGTTCTGTTAAGTCCACAGTGTTTGCCAGGAATATGGATGTCATTTTATTTTTGTTTTTCCATCACAAGATATGTTTTAGGTTATGCTGTGGGTGGAATTAGACTTTTTAAAAAAATTCCAGTTCAGGACTAATTTGCCTCAGTCTGCTTTGGCTCATGTCTCAGCCCCTTCAACAAGAAGGCTCTATGAGGTGAAACCTGTTTGGTTTCTCTGTGTTTAGCTGTCCTCTCCAAACGGTTCCACTGATGTCACTTTCCTCCAACCGACACACCATGTACTGATCTCAGGTCAGGTAAACAAGCCTGTTCTTGTTTGCTGAATTAAGTTAACCTCAAAATGCGAGGTTTACAGAGGAAAACACAGCATTAACATATCTGCCTGCTGCTTGTAGTACTCCACAAGGCGTAAGATGATTTAACACTGGGTGTGTTTGATGAATTTCTCCCATCTCACAGATTAAGACTGTTAACACATCAGCTGGCTTCACCCTTCCTCTACTAGCACACCCATTATGGCAAATGCAGCATCATTATCTCTTGCTTAATAAGGGAGGGTGAGTGACTAAGTTAAGTAATCTGAAACACTTGACTGAAGTGTTGATACAGTTGCTGAACAAATATGTGAACCCTTTGAGATGTACTATATTTAAATATGATCTAAAACATTAGATTTTAACACAACCTCTAAAAATAAAGAGAACCCTGTCCAACAAATGAAATGAAATTAACACAATAAAATATTTACTGAGGAAAACGATATTAAATAAATGATACAGAAACACAAACAGAGAGATATGAAAAAAGAAACGATCTTAGAAGTAACAGAAGCAGAAGGCCAGCATGATATTGATGAAGAAGATATGCCTGTCTGTATCTACCAGATTACTAAATCTGGTTGAACTCAGCTACAGCTTTACCGTGGTGGTATTATTTTATTATTAGGTACGTGGAAGTACTAGTTAAATGCCAGATTAAAAAGGTGTATTTTTAAGACTTTCTTGAAATTATCAGTAGAGTTTGCCTCCCTAAAATTTTGAGGTAGGCTGGCAGAGTTTGGGGAGTATAAACTGGGAAAGCTGCACCCCCAATTTAGCTAACAGGTTAGCAGAAAAGTGGATGAAAAGTGACAGACTTTCAGAAATATAAAAAGGTTCAGGGCCATTTGGGATTTTATATACAAGTAAGAGTATTTTAAATTCTCTACTTAAACTGGACTGATGTGCTGTTATTCATTCACACTGTTATTTTATTTTATTTAATAACCTTATAGCAGAATACTGAATAAGCTGCAGCCTACTGATAATCTTTTTGGGAAGTCCAGTGAAAAGAGCACTGCAGTAATCTGGTCTACTGGAAACAAATGCATGAACAAGTTTTTTAGAGTCACGGCAAGTCAGACAGTGTCATATCTGGGCAATATTCCTGAGATGGGAGAGGGCTGTCATTGCAATTTAATCGATGTGGGGCTTTAAGCTCAAATCAGACCCCAAGACTTTTAACTTGTGATTTTACTGTCAGCTAATTTCCCTAACCTCTGGGTGAACAGCTCACATTTGATTTTAGCACCAATTTAAAGAATTTCCATTTTGCCTTTGTTAAGTTTTTAAAAAGTATGCTGTCATCCAGAGTTCAGTACATCATTATAATCTGTCTCTACAGAAACACATAGCTGTGTACATGTAGTGTCTGTGTAACTATGGTAATGCACGTTATGCTGTCTGATAAGGTTGACAAGTGGTGGCACGTATAAGGAGAAAAGTAATGGGCCCAGACAACCGCCCTGTGGAACTCCACAGGAAATGTCATGAGTGGCTGATACCTGCTCTTCATAGGTGATGAAGAATTTCCTGTCACTGATATATGATCGAAGCCACTCAAGAACATTATCAGAAAAACCAACCCCATGCTCCAGCTGGTGAGTGAGGAATGTATGATATATTATATCAAAGGTTACACTTAAGGAGAGCAACCTTATTAGCATCATAAGATATTCTGAGGTCACTAACTATCTGAGGGCAGTCTATGTGCTATGATTTCCTCTATAACCACACTGAAACCTATTAAGGATGTAATTTTCCTTTAAGAAAGCATTGATTTGTATGAATAAAGCTTAATACTGTACTAAAAAAAAAAGAAGGAAGGTTTGATGTTGGTCTGTAATTACTCAGTTTATTAACGCCCAAGTTTGATTTCTTTAAAAGCAATTTAACGATGACTGTTTTAAAAGCAGAGGGGAAAAAATTCCAGTCTCAGGTGATGTGTTAAGGATCACTGTGACAGGCTCAGAAATACACTTAAAATGTGTTTCAGAAAAGGAGTGAGGACCGGATCTACTGTAGCTGTGAGGTGGACGGTTTTCTCTGACTCACAATGGCACAGAGCTCTGAGACAGAGGGAACTCTGTCTGCAGTTTGCTAAAGATCACATGGACAAGCCAAAAGGTCAGAAGAGTCCAAACTAGAACTTTTAGTTGAAATGTAAAGTGTTGTCTTAAGAGAAGGGAAAATACTGCATTTGAGCATCACATCCATAGTTCATCTGTGAAACATCTTGTTGATGACTTTTAAATTTCTAAATAAAAATGTCAGGCCACCTGTCTGTGAACTGAATTTCAAGAAAAAGTTTGTCAGCCCACCAACTGATGAATAGATAAAAAAGAATAAAGCTAACAATGGGAATGGCCAAGAGAAAATCTTAATAATAGAAGCCAAAACTTCATGTCAAGGAAGCACCAGCATTTTAGAGGTGGAGTTGTTTTGATCTAGAGGGCTGATAAAGAAGTTCACGTTAGGCCATATTTATTCAGATATGTTTCTGCTGCTTTTTTCCCAGGTTATTTGAAATATTATTTAGAATGGAAACATATATTGTGGGTACGATAACAATCCAAACCATGAGAGACATATATATTTTCAAGGCCAAGTTGAAAGTCTCATTTTTCCTGAATAAATCTAAAAAGCATACAAATAGTTTCCAAAAGGAACAACTCTAAAATAATAGAAATATGTAGCTAGAACAATATTGTTCATTCTTCCCCCATCTGAAGGGGGTTTCAGTGGCATTTGTCAAGATATTTCACAACTGTTAATACCAGAGCTATGAGCAAAATGTTCATGCACTTATCAGAGTTGCACTCTTTCACTGGAGGTGCTCATGTCCTCATTATTTTCATCCTGACAGAAAACATTTTACAATGTGTTTTGGCCTCGCAGGCAGGACACAGGGAGGGACCCAACACTGAGGGCACTGGCCAGTGTTCTAAGTGCAGAAGATGTGCAGCAGAGCGGAGGAGAGGAGGGGATTGTGGGTAGTCTAAACACTGTCTTGCTCTGTGGCCAGCTCCCAAAATGTTTTTCTGAGCGTGCGTGGGTGATGCACAATCCTGAATTACAGCAGACCACACACACCAGAGGTAGCTTTTGTGTCTATTTTAGCAACTGTGCAAACTTTGCTTGAGGTGAAAGGTGGAATTCAAGCACAAGGAATGCAACAGGTCAGAGCTGGAGGTTTCTGACTAATTTTCATATGAAATCTACAAGAATAATCTCTCTGCAGTGAGCAAAGATGTAAAACACATCTCCAGAAAACGTACTTGAATAACGATTCAAATTTTGTTTTATTTGATAGAAAAATGTAGATTATGTTCAAACATGCAGAGTTACCTGTTGGGGTTCGGTTTGCAAGGTGAGGCCCAGATACCTGCGAATTAGTGCTGCATAAGTAATAATATACTATTATGATCCAATTTCACTTTGCTGCAGATCGAGGGAGCAGAGACTTCTTGGAAAAGATTATATTCCAGAACAGGCAAAAAAAAAAAAAAAAAAAGAGGCACTAAAAACAACTGCATGGCTCAGAGATCTAGTTCAGTGACTGGAATTAACAATGAAGCAACTGGCTTCATTGTTAATTGGCTTCAAATTTCCCCTCTGTGGGACAATAAAGGCTGTTTCTTCTTCTTCTTCTTCTTCTTCTACAGTTGCCAGTGTTAGCACCTGCCTTTCCTATGATGCAAAATTTAAGTTTTAATAACATTTAATAAGGTGAGTTATTAAAAACAAAAAGACACCCACAGATGTACCATGTTTATTTTAACTGTAAATGCAGGCAACTTGAAATGGAAATTAATGTGCCATTTGAGGGGCTTCAGTTTTTGGTACTTGTGTTTTTTTGGCTTTGTTTGTCAGCACCCAAAACACACTGACCAAAACCCCAGTTTACAGATTGTTTGTCTCTCCCACAAGTGATAAATTAATTAAAATACTCCTTGTAACAGTTACACAAGGAGAACTGACTGCCTCAACAGACCACACTGTAATGTAACCTTAGTCATGTTGCATTTGGAGTATGGGGCATGACTCTTTCATTTTCTAACTGGGTAAAGTTGCCAACACTTCCATTAATGCTGTTTTCTCAGATCATGACTGTTATGCACCGCTCCACCAGCACAATGTCCATACAAACCACAGCTGACTGCAGCAGATTGAAGAATGGTTTTGTTGGGAGTTGGAAACAGGAAAACACTGTTGGAAAATGTAGAAGTAATTTTATTTTCATGTAACAGTTCATCACAAAGTAACTCCTGGAATGCATTGAACATCTCAGATTAATGATAGTGTAGGAGTAGCTGAAGGGGGGATTTTTTTTTCTTCCTCCTTAACTCTACAGAGACAATTTCTCTCTTCTACAATTAGGCTATCTGACCACATCCACGCTAGCGTGTTGATGTCTGGCTCATATCCGTGGAAAAAGAACAAGTGATACATCACAAGGCTAGGAGTAAGTCTTCCCACTGGAATTCCAGTAGCTCTGCCACAGGCCACCCTCTTGCAATCAGCCTGCGGTTGTCCATTTCCACCATGTCCATACATCCTGCTCCATCCACAACCAAAGCACTATTAAGTCTATGAGAACTGGCAGGCTGCCCTTGCCCATATGATATAGGGGTGAGCTAAATAGAACACCAGCTAAAGTCAAGCTGAGGCCAGCTAAGGTCTGACCTGTGTTAGCCTGTGTTGGGAGGAAGATGCCAGGACTAACAAAACTCACTGTATATTTCATGCTGTGCTGGTAGAGATCTTTAGATAGGCTGAGAGACACAGTGTCCTTAGCAGATCTTTCTTCTTTTGCTCCTGACATACTCTGGGAAAATCTTGGAATTTGGCGCATGCTCTCAGCAATAGTTATATAATTCTAATGTAATTAAATAATGTCAGTAAACTGATGTTTGGATGCAATTATGTGGCATCAACCCAGACAGTAAAGTTTTAGTGTCTCTTATGGGTCACAAGGGAAGCAGGAAAAAACTTCAGCATTCCTGTGAGATAACAAGTGAATAGCTCCTCAGTTCTGTTTTTGAACCTGGAGTATATTACATGATCAACTTTGAGAGGGAAGCGTCCTCAGCTGAAACCCAAAATTGTTGGGTTACCTCCAATCTGATTGAATAATTGCTTCCTGTTTTTCTTCATGCTTCTTCGGATTCCCACTGGGAATCCATTTGTCGCTTTAGTTTGATTTATAAAATCTTATCTGTTTGGTCAGTAAATAACATTCCCTGATTGAAGAGCAAAATGCTTCTGTTTAAAGCTAACACGTTACATTTTATTGTGGCAACTTTGTTGCTGCTGGAAGCATCAGATGATGAGAGGAATCTCTGACCCACACTCATGCCTTTAATTACATCTAACAGAAATAATAACACAGATGATAATAATGAGTTTTTATGATCTCTACGAGCTTTCTTCACAACTGTACACTTTTAGAGAAACTGTGTGTGTGTGTGTGTGTGTGTGTGTGTGTGTGTGTGTGTGTGTGTGTGTGTGTGCGCGCGTGTGTGTTGGCCACTTTTCATCGGCTTTAGATAGAAGTATGCGTGGCTTCATTTCCAGCAACAGCAATGTGCTTCGTAACATCTGGCGAGATTATCTCCAAAAGCTCGGTTCATTAGAGGCACTAGAGGTTTCCAGCTGCTGATTTAGAATCACTTTGATTGTGCTGATTGCATACATACTTCTCACAAAACTGCTTTATTGTTATTTAAAAAATAAGAAACACATTCTTATGGATTTTCGGGGCAATACATTTGCTAATCATTTTAGTGGCAGCTCCATGTATGGCACACATCCCACAGTAAAGCATATGATTGGTTCCAAAACAGCGCTGAGCATGGAAAACCAGAAAGGCACGGGAAGATGTGAGCCAGGACACCATCTGCTGTACTTATTATCTAAATAGGTTTAATCTGACAATTTCATTCTTTTAAACTGTACAGTAAGTCAGCGTGCAGCTCATGTTTTTCCTAATGGGTCTAATTAATCACTGTAGTTTATTTTTTCCAGAGCATATTGGATAAAGGCATCCATTGCATGTCATGGCCACATGCTATTATATTTCTTAACATGTTAGCAAACAACTTTACATTTATACAGAACATTATTATCAACTTTTGGAGTTATGCTGTGTCTGGCCACCTGATGATGTATTCGGTATTCCGATGTGCGCTTGGTTTCCATTTATCTGAAATAAAAGAAGCCACCAAATCACAGCATGTTGTAACATGCAACGTGTTTAACTGCACAACAGAAACAATAGCAATGAATAGACCATTAGGAACGTTGTTGTGGTTGACACACAAATTTCCTGATTTACATGAGACAGCAGCATAAAATATCTTGGGCAAGTGTCTCATAGAGTAGTTAGTCAGTGCAGTGGCATAATAAATTGTGCTTAGCAAGCCAAAGAAGTGGTGCTCAAAAGAGGAAAGAGCGAACAGAGCAGGATGAGCAGCACTTTGGATTTGAGCAGTGTTGCTTGTTACAGTCAGGCTTCCTTCGTTTGGTCCATGCTTATACATCACTGTTGTCTTTATGTTACTTTGGCAAAGCTACATCTGTTTTGGGCTTGTGGTAGCCTAGCTGAAGAAGATGGAGTGAATTTATAGCATAAGCTTGAATATAAGTGTGCCTGTTCCCCCCACCTCTGACTGTGGCTGTTGGAGATGGTGCTGATCAAAAGCTGGAATGATGCTATTGATATTATTGATTATTGCTAAATGATGATGACTTTTGCACTCACTGTGTGTGTGTGTGTGTGTGTGTGTGTGTGTGTGTGTGTGTGTGTGTGTGTGTGTGTGTGTGTGTGTGTGTGTGTGTGTGTGTGTGTGTGTGAGAGATGTGTTTCCTCCAGTACAAAGTGATGAGGTAAGGGCTCAAAAAAATACCTGCAGATCTTCAGAATATGGTAAAATGGACTGGTTCATTTATAGCGTTTTTCTACTTTAATTGAGCACTCAAGCCTGATCACATACACATTTATACAGCTTTATTCTATGCGTCTAAGTGTCTTGTCTACATGTAACACACACAGACACACAGACACACACACACACACACACACACACACACACACACACACACACACACACTCCGATGAATGCATTGGGGACAACTTGGGGTTTACGGTCTTACCCATACGTAGGTTGGAGGATCCAGGGATCGAACCACTTAGTAGATGACCCTCCTCGACCCCTTGACCTCAGCCACCCCATAGGACTGAATAAATATGAATCATTTCAGCTTTAGGTTAAATCTGTGCTTGCTAAATAGCAAAACAGAGGAGCTGCATACTAAAAAATATGAAATAATACTAAATACTAAATACTTTTGAGAGATGTTGAGGGGCTAAATTCTGAAGAAGAAAAAACCATTTAAAAGCTTGCTATTACATTAAGTCTGTTGGTCAATAACCTGTTATTTTGAATTGAGAAAACATGCAGTGACGAGTGCTTTCTGTATTTCCAAACTGTGTTTCTGAAGTACTACTTGCTGTAACTGTTAGGCAATGTTGACTCTGTAGTTTAAAAGCTGACTCTGGTGCTGTAGATGTGGCAACCTGCCCAAACCTGTTGCCAAAAAGCAGGAACACCGCAGGTATTTTAACTTGACACCTAAACACTAGATGAAGCCCACTGACTGACATTCCTCTCCACCTCTGTTTAGGTCTCCCTTACTTTATGTAACAATACATGCCACACAAAGTATCATACTCTGCATTTCTCAGCTCAAAGATAGATATTAGCTCAGAAAGGATTGTCTGAAGGCCTGTAATAATGGCTTGCTTCTCACAAACTCTAGTGTCAAAAGGAGGTGGAAAGGGAGGAGATGTGGGGGTTGCACAAATGCCAGGGATACCTCAGCCTTTATTGTATTCAGAGCCAGTGAGCGTGTATAGAAGGTTTGAGACACCGAGCGTGTGCAGTCAAACTGAGCGTGTGCCAACAGCCATGACACAGAGGCCACAAAAAAGCTGGAAGGCAATTTGATCACTTGGAAACAAAAACGTGTGTGGCATCAACAGAGACCATCAAAGAGGACACTGATTGGAAGCCGTGCTGATGATTAACTGACAACTGCATCTTTCCAGTTAACAAATTAGTAGTTTCAGACCCATTTGACTGATCTAATTATGATCTAATGTTGCCTGTAAGCATCCAATAGTCTCGATTAAAGGTTTAGTTAATGAAGGTCCTGGAACGTTCTGAGCGCTCAGAGCCAAAAGAAAACCTAAACATGAAGTCAGTTTTTGTAGTAATGAAATAAAGAGCTTATGTTGCTATAATTTGGTTGGTATAATTGAACTAATCAACATTTAGGGTTATTTTTGCTGGTAGCATTTGTTTTCTAAACAAATACGATAAAGTTCAGGGTTGCCAGTACTCAAGTCATCAGTAAACCTGCCCTGAGGACACAGATCCCCCCCCCCGGCTGCGCTCAGCGTGACTCTCAGCTGAAAATAGTTCAGTGAAAGATAACTGCTTGGTGACCACCTGACAACCAACAGTCACTAGAGAAAAATGTGTATTACCTGACTGTTTGCAAGGGGTTGCTTGACATTGCTGACAGTCACTGTGAAATCTGTTGTTAAAACCTCAGTCATGCAGGCCTAAAGATCAGTGACCAAATGGTAGCCACCGGTCACTAGGGAAAAATGTATAAGTGGTTACTTGAGATTGCTGGCTATTGGTAGGTACATTGTTCACAAAGCGGTATACAGTGCTGCACCAAAAATCTCCCTGCAATTGCTTTGGTCACTGGCAGATTGCTGCCATTGCCTGCAGTTTGATACCAGTGGTAGTGAAACTGTAAAGATTGTAATGTACACTGGAAATGGAGACCATATACCTTCAAAATAAAAGTTGCAACTTTTTTGTTTCAGTGTAAGGCACAACATTTACTTTGACGTAGAATGTTTCTGGTTTGTTTCACTACAGCATGGTGGTTAGTTAGCAAGTGTTTGCAGACAAGTTGCTTCTTCCATGCAAACTACAGGCAGTCATGGAAATCTGCCAGTGATCAAAGCAATTGCTGGGAGATTTTTGGTGCAGTGCCCTCTTTCTGACCGATTTCACCCACCGACAGCTACAGTGGTAACCTCCAGCAGCCACTCCCCGACTGGTCAGAGAATACATATTTTTGTCTAGCATTCGGAGGTTACCAGTGGATTGTCGTGTGACTGAAGCCTTACATAGGCTACTGCTGTCTGGGATGTCCACCAGTTACCAGCCATCAGCTACAAAACAATGTGCGACAAGCACCAGTTATGCATATAGCTTCATGCACTCCAACTGACTTTAAAGTATAACAGGAAATAAGGCCCATGATCTATAATCCTGACCTTAGTCTCGTAACGCACTCACTAATGAAAACCTTTAACAAAGTTAAAAGTTAGAAGAGTTTTAATTGCCAAAGAAGAACTGTTTAATTTTCTCTTTGGCAATTAATTGTACTGTCTTGAATATACTTTTTTGGTACGTGTGCCACCTTTGTGCAACTCACAAACTAAAACAACTCATACATCACTGTAAACTGTAATGGTAGTGTACAGCATGTTTGGTGCGAATGTGTTAAACTGTAGTTACGCTGAAAGGTACAAGGGGAGTAAAGGCTTTTTTTCCTGTTACAGATGGGATAGACATGATAGATGAGTGTGGCTCAAATAATGAGGCATATCTATAAGCCTTCTGTAATATACTACAGCATTTGCTTTAATGTTGCTTTGATTTAGAAGGAAATAAATGATGAAATGAGATGGTAAGAAAAAAAGAGATATGCCCACATACAGTATAATCTGGGACTTGTTTTATCAAATCTGACTCCAGTCTTCTGTCTCCAGACAGGCACCAACTTCTTATCCATTATAGTTTGCTACAAAATAAAGGCTGAAGAGGACCTAACCTTTCATTGAGCTAGGGCAGAGAGAGTAATTTATTTTCACATGTTACCATTGCTGGGCCACTTTTTATGTGCTTTGCCATGATTAGCGGACATTTTTCATCCAGCTCTGCTTCACTGCAGCATGGTGTAATGCAACCTTCCTGACCTTATGAGACAGGTCAACCATACTCTGAAAGGATGACAGCGAGGCTCAAGTCAAGCCAACAGCTTTCTTCTGTAGCATAAAGCAAGCAGCCATATATTTTATTACACACACACACACACACACACACACACACACACACACACACACACACACACACACAGCAAACTACTACCTTTCTTGGTAGCTGGGTCATACAAAGGCCAAGGACAGTGAAACACCCCATCCCCATCTGGAAGTCCTAATTCCTCCAGAGGGCAGATCAAACGGTTATCTACACTTCTCCCATGTGGTATGTATTTGACATGGGACTGGGTGGGGGGTGCAAGGTCAGTGGTGGTCCCCGCCATCCCAGTATCAGGGCTGAATCATGTGGGCAGACACATCTGACCTGCCCCATCTGGGCTTGGTTATCACTTATTACGTGGAGCCAGGACTTGTCATTGAATCAGAGCCTACAGCCACTGATATACAGAAGTGTCTGAACTGATCATGTGTTTCTCTCAGTCAAAATCAATTCTGGCTATTCTGTAGGTCACTATAAATGGAAATATTTTTGTGAATATGAGTCATTCAAGAGTTTTTTGGCCCGTTTTAAACAAGAACATTCAAAAGTTCAAACAAATACATTTTGGCCTAGAAGATGAAGCCTAATAAATTGGTTAATATGGTCAATCAGAGGCCAATAAAGCTTCCTCTGCTATTGGACACATGGTAACTGATATCAGGCTGATCAATGAGAGACTTTTTAGGCTTTAGAGAGGATTATAAATCTAAATTTAAAACTTCTGATGTTGATTTTCTTAATGCACATTTGTCTCCACATTTTGGTGAATGTGTAAGGTAGAAAAAATTGGTTTGGAATAGACCATGATAAAGCCTATAGAAGGATATCTGCACCCCTTTTACACAATGTGGTAAACTGCAAGGTGGACTTTTTCCTAATGCTCTGAATGATGCTCATATCCATCTTGCATCCTATTGTCTTTTAAGCTCACTTATCAAACAATTATTGTAAAACTTCAACATCTTTTTCAAATTGAAATCATTTTTCTCGCATTCTCCTTTCAGATAATAGATTCTGGCTCTATGTCTACATGCATGTGTGCTTGTTTGTCCCAAATGAATCTTGTAATGCATATATATATATATATATATATATATAATCACCCTCGGTAACCCTAGGTAACTTATCTGCTCTTGCTGCATGAATTTCGGGGATGACATTTTTCACTTGTACAGCAACACATACTGTACAGCAGACAGCTAATCCCAGAAGTCTCTGTGATGTTGATTTCCTGCAGCTCTTCCCAGAGCTTTGCAACAAGCCCTCATTTTCTGTATGGTATTCAGGTCATACTCTGTCCACCCTAGTTTTCTTAAGATCAGATAATATTTTACTGTGCATGTTTGTGTCATTACTATTCTTATGTATTGCATGAGCAACCAATGTTTCATTCTTGATCTCAGTTGGCCTTGGCTTCAAGAGATATGCATATGTGCACATTTATGAGAACATATGCGTTTATGTTCTTAATGTCTCACTGTTTTTTTTTTCATTTATGTTTGTCTGTGTGTGTGCATCTTGTAAAAAAGAAAAAGCATTCTCAAAGTTAAAGATTTATTTTTATAAATATAAAAAGGAGTGTCTGTGCTGTGATGCGAGAGCATGACTTTGGATGGCATACATGAAATTAATCTCTGAGAGGATTTCTCTTCAATTCTTGGTTGAAATGTGTTGGGTTTGACAACAGGGGTAATTTAGGTCATGAACCCACAAAGAGTGGGCCTCTACAGTCTGCCTGTCAATCCTGTAATGCACTCTTTTAGAAATACAGTGGGCCCGGTTGGCATGTATCCAGACCACTAAAATACAGTAAGTGTGTGTGTGTGTGTATGTGTGTGTGTGTACGTTTGTTAATAAAGAGAGGAAGACAGAAGGAGTGAGAGCTTCGAGTGGGAGATTTAGCAGCAGTTTAAGTTCTGTACAGGTTTTTAGATGACATATTCTTCTCTGTTAAGTGTGTGTGTGTGTGTGTGTGTGTGTGTGTGTGTGTGTGTGTGTGTGTGTGTGTGTGTGTGTGTGTGTGTGTGTGTGTGTGTGTGTGTGTGTGCACGCTTGCATAGTTCTGCTTCACCAAGAGTCTGGAATGCATCTGAACAAACATGCGATATTTCACTCGTATGGTCTTTTGTGATGCTGAATAGTCTGCAAAGAAAGCTGCAGAGTAACAAATGTTAACTTAAGGCCTCCCTAAAACAATACCTCTCTCTGTACGGATGAAGAA
The DNA here is from genome assembly GCF_007364275.1 of Archocentrus centrarchus. Classification (NCBI taxonomy): domain Eukaryota; kingdom Metazoa; phylum Chordata; class Actinopteri; order Cichliformes; family Cichlidae; genus Archocentrus; species Archocentrus centrarchus. Next base: position 25,622,360 of record NC_044360.1, on the reverse strand, counting down.
TTCCCCAGCAGCCTGCCATTACATTGTTTAGAATTTATATTTCCCAGAGGTGCACTTTGCCGACGTATTCAGATACCAAACAAAAGGAATGGTTTGCATTTCTCTATCGCTGCCCTGAGGTAGCTAAACAGTCATTAGTCAGTGAATTAGACTTAATCAGCTCCACATCACTGCGTGATCAGCGGCAGTAACGCCCCAGGAATGCCGGTGTTATCGTTAACTCTGATGACTGACGCTGTGATTAACAGCACCACAGGGTGTGTTTATCCTTTTTCCCGTAGTGCTTACATTTTTACATCCAGAAATAGCATCATGCATTTAACTCAGTGCCTATATTTTTCTTCCATTTAAATGTAAGCGTTTCCCTCTCCTGAGCAGTTTACAATTGGGGGGGGGGGGGGGGGATTCCTGTGTCACTGGTATTATATTACAGCACAGCAACCAAAAATAAGATGTGAATAGTTGAAAACAGACAGTAAATGGAATAAATGAGTCAAATATCTTTGCCAAGGGGTTATTTAACTCATAATAAATTATAGAATAGCAATAGGAAAATATATATTTGTTTTTGTTCAGGCTGAGGCATAATCAAGTGGAAATTAGGGGAGAGGGTGAAGTGAATCTGTGTTTTCCTCCTACCTTTCATCCTCCTATATGCTTCCAGTGCATTTTCAGATATTTTAAAACCCTTAAAGGCAGGAAAGGAGGAGAAGAAAGAGGAGGAGAGTAACTGAAAAGGAGTAAGAGAAGAGGACAGAAATAGTTGAGGGTGTGTAGGCCTGGCTCTGACCACTGGCATGCATGAGGAAACAGCCTCCATTCCACAGGCGAGCGGATGGTTTTAGAGACACTGCAGAGCACACAGAGCAGCAGCCCACATGCAAGTCCACTGGCCTTCCCCACCCTCGGCTATTCTGGGCCTCTTTGCCACTGTGGTGGCTTTCACTCAGCAACCACACAAATAAAGCCAGAGCGAGAAAAACATGAGAAACTGGAGGCAGAGGAGAGGAGGGGAGGAGATGCATTGTTTACTGTTTATCTTGCTTTTTTTTTTTTTTTAATTCCCACTTGCCATCATATGGTTTGTGAGCTGATTTACGGGACTGCGGCATCGCTAAAACAAAGACATCCGGCTGCAGTTTACAATAAGCTGGCACTAGCATCTCCAGCACACGTGTTTAAAGGATAAATCTGCTTTCTGTAACTTAAGTCTTTTTTTTTTTTCAGTTATGATAACATTCTCAGTAGGTGAGAAGGTAAGTATGGGAGGTCAAAGTTAAACTCAAGGGTAGACAATAATCTCTGATTGACAGTCATCCACCTGGGTCCCCCTGCTTTCTCTTTAGATACATTTGCCTAACCAGGTGATTCATTTTTTAACCTATATGATCATGTTTCATATCACTCGTGTTTCTGGCTTGTGTCAACAGTCTATTTGGTGAGTACAGTGTTATTAAAGAAGGATGGAAAATAAAACCCAGAATGATCCTTTAAGGAAGCACTGCCCAAGTTAAAGCTAAATTATGTGAGAGTCTTATTTTCATTGCCCTACTGTTAAAATACTGATAACATAGCTAAAATTCTAGGATGTGGTGTGGTCACTTGTCTGCCCACATGGAATGAGAAAATCAGATGCTATCATAAGTCAGTAATAGTGAGTGAGCAGTACTGAGCATTATGTAAACTGACTACTGTACTATAAGGTGGGATCTATGAGAAGTGGTTTGCTGGCCATAGTGGAGGAGCTGAAAAAAGCCAGGTCCTTAAGGTCTTATATTGTGCAGCTCATAGAGGAAAACAGGAGCTACTGCTGTTTCTTTTTTTTTTTTTTTTTTTTTTTTTTTTTTTTTTTTTTTTTTTTTTTTTTTTTTTTTTTTTTTTTTAGCCTGTCATGTCTGGTAGATCTTGCAAGCAGAACTGTGATCTGAATGCGTTGTTGTGCCAAACATATTTGCTATTTCAAGATGAGCTCTATAGGTTCTCAATAGGCTCTTCTTGTTGTTGTTTTAACCCTTTATTTTATTTATCTGAGTTATTTTTCCACATACTATGTAACAGCCAGAGCTGACAGGCTGAAGAAGAGGAAAATAAAGAGAAGAAAAAGGGAGAGAGAAAGGGAGCAAAAAAAAAAAGGGGAAAGAGCACAAGTCTATTAATCAGATACTTCATCACTTTAACATATAAAAAAAAATACTATCAATACTTGCAAAAATAAATTTGTGTGTGAAAAACAAAACTAACAAAGCATGTTACGCACACCAACAATTTTGTTGAGTTGTGATTGAGTGGGCGTTTGTGTCTGTGTCATGTTTGTGTCTGTGTCATGGAACGTACTTACCAATGAGGGCAAAACGCTGCAGCTCCACCCATCAGAAGCCAGAGGCAGGTATGGAAAGCCCCCAGAACCCCAGGCCACCAGCAGCCCACCAAGGGCCAGGAAGACCCCCGGCCACTCAGTCCAAAGACAACCGCACACCTACCCCAGCAGACGGGAGAGGGTGGTCTCAGACGGAGCCCCCCCAGTCGAGGAGCGAGGGCTCCAGGGAACCCAAGGCGATGAGAAGCCAGCCCCCCCCCAGCGGCCAGCCCCCTGCACTGGCCGGCGGCAGGGCTCCCGGGCCCACGGCACCCAAGGACCGCCCGACCCTCCACAGAGCCCCCCCCCACGCCGAAGAAGCCAACGCAGCCCCGCACCGCACCCCCAAGGGGGGCAGGCCAGTACCCACGCCAGAACACCCAGCCCCACCCAGGAACCCCGAGGCACCCCCATCCCAGGGGGGTAGGGGGGAGGAGGCAACCAGCAAGGAGCGGCCAGGAGGCAAGGCACAAGGCCCAGACCCAGGTCCAGCCATACATACAAACACACCCAGACACCCGTGTACACATTTATACACAGATACTCATACATGCCCATACATACTTACCCACACACAGATATGCCATACATACACATTCACTCACCCACCCATACTCACGGAGACGGTGACAAATACACAAAGACACACATTCATCCATAGCTACCCACCCTCTGAAGGCGGGGCAAGTGGAAACCACCCCAGGGCCAACAGCGACCCCAGGACGCCACCAGCCCGGTCCCCAAGGAACCACCCGACCCCCACCCCGGGCGAGACGCAGGAAATCGGGGTGTAAGATGACCCATCCACCCCTCCTCCTCCCCAACTTGTAGGTCTATGTGTTAATGTTTGTGAGTGAATGAGGTGTATAGGGTGCAGTTAAAATTGAGGGGACAATTATGCCACAAGCGCCAACTGTTGGTCGTCAGCGCCTGCCCACACTGCCCCCCCAAAACCCTCCATGTCTAAAGTGCAAATAAAATTTGGAGACAGACAGTGACGAGGATCCGAGTGGGGCCACCTCAGCGGCCCATCTCATCAACCTCTGAGTAACATGCCTGCCCCAAAGGTCCTATGTGTATCAGGGTGTAAGTGTGTATGTGTTGTGAGTTATAATGACTAAAGTGCAATTAAAACGGAGAGGCAAGTGGTGGTGCAGCTCTCCACGTGGCCTCTCCATCCTACATCTGTGAGTGATGTGTATTCTGTGTGTGTGTGTGTGTGTGTTTGTGTATGGGGAGGGGGAGGGGGGGGGGGCATATGACCAGGAAAAATCCTGGAAGAAGAGAGCCAGCTGGCCGCTGGCTCAATAGGCACCCCGACCTCCCACACCCCAGCACAGGGCAGGGGGAGGTGAGCCCGGGGCCGCGGTGACAGCATCCCGGAGCACTGCAGCACCCGAGGTTGGCGCCCTCGCCCCCACCGCAGAGGGCGGCCCGCTCCTCCTAGATGCCCATTCACTCAACAATAGACACAAACAGGCGACAGGACATACTGGCCTGGGCATGGAAATGCAGTGCCCAGTCCCCCCCAACCACCCCACCGCGGCCCCATCCCCCACCCCACCCCCCTGCAATGCAGGCACCCCAGGGCCCCAAAAGCGTAGACCGGACATCCCGACGTCAGGCCAACCCACCCCACCCGGCGGCGCGGCCGGGACAGCAGAGGCCCCCCCCGCGCCAGGGGGGGCCCACCGGGAGCCGGCGCGGCCCCAGTGCCGGGGCCCCAGACCCCAGCCCCCAAGCCATACAGGGAAGACCAGCCAACCGACCGAGGGCCGGCACCACCCCCCCAAGCACCCCGCCCACACCCCAGGACCGAAGGCAGCACCATCCAAGCCCCCACCACCATCAACCAGGACAGGCACACAGACATCACCAGAAGGTCGCCCCAGGACCCCAGCCCCAGGAGGCTACCAGCTACCCAGGCCCCCGGAGTCCCCCCCCACCCCCCCACAAAGCACATCAGGAGCAGAGCCCGCAGCCCACCACCCCCACTAAGTAATGGAGCTGAGCAGTGGGAACCAAAGAGAGTCAAATTCCTCCAATTTGTTTTTAGAAGAAGCAGACATTCTCTCTAAACTAACATGATCTACTAATAAATTTCTGTACTGAGTAATACATAGTTTATTTTTTGTCTTCCAGTTCATGAGGATCATCTTCTTAGCGATGCACAAGGCAGTAAGAACTATGTGTGATATATTTAACTCCATAATTAATTCACTGACATCACCTAAGATGCATAGTCTGGGGGAAGTTGGGATATGACAGCTAAACCATGTGGATAGATCTTCACAAATCCTCTGCCAAAATCTCTGAACTGGTACACAAGACCACAGAGCGTGTAGATGATTATCCTCTGAATTGCTTGTACAGTGGGTGCATATGTTTGAGTGTGTAAGGCCCATTTGGAACATCCTTTGTCCAGTGTAGTATGTTCTATGGAGAATCTTATATTGTACAAGTTGTATTTGGGGTCTTTTAGTCATTTTGAAGATATTTAAACATATTTCTGTCCATAAATTTTGATCCAGGTTGACAGAAAGATCACGCTCCCATTTTGTAATTGGGAGGGAAACTGAATCATCAGTTTTTATTAATAATTTATATAATTTTGATAACAATTTTGGGGTACAGAGGTTAAGAAATTCTGTTACCCAAGTAGGCATTTCTAGATTCAATTGATTAAGGTTAAATCTTCCCTGTAGGACGGACTTAACTTGTTGATATTCCAGAAATCTACCGTTGCCAATTCTATATTTTGATATAAGTTCTTGGAACGTGATAAAATTTCCATCTTGGATAATATGTTCTAAGTTATTTATACCCTTATCACGCCATAACGGAAAATTCAGCATTTTCTTTTTCTGACAAATATCTGGATTGTTCCAAATGGGTGTTAGTTTACAGGGGATGAGTGAAGACTTAGTTATTTTTAAAAATTCCCACCAGGCTGTCAGAGAGGTATTTATACTAAGGACTTTATAGCAGTTATGATGTTTAATACTGGAACTAATGAAAGGTAAATCTGAGATTTTTATTTTTCCACAAAACGCCTGTTCTAGATCCAGCCATGGGTTGTCTAATGAGTTGGATTTGATCCACTTTGAAATATACTGCAATCTACTGCTTAAGAAATAGTAATAAAAGTTTGGTAATTCTAGACCTCCACTGTGTTTTGGCTTTTGTAAAGTTTTTAAGCTTATTCTTGACGGTTTGTTTTTCCATAAAAATTTTGAGATGTTTGAATCTAGTGACTTGAACCAAGGAATAGAAGGTTTATTAGGGATCAATGAAAATAGATAATTAATTTTTGGTAAAACCATCATTTTAATGGCAGCAACTCTCCCCATAAGTGATATAGGTAAACTGTTCCAACGTGTGAGATCATCCTCTATTGTTTTTAATAAGGGGATATGATTTAATCGTACCAAGTCTGAGAGCCTGGCGGAAAAATTTATGCCTAAATATCTAATATTTCCTGACTTTAGTGGGGTCCTAGAGGTTCTCTGGAAATTACAATTCAGAGGCAAAACTGTTGATTTACTCCAATTGATAGAGTAATCAGATATAGATGAGAACTTATCTATCAGTGTGATAGTCTTCAAAAGAGAGCCTTGTGAATTCCCAAGGAAAAGTAATACATCATCAGCATAAAGGCTAAGTTTATGGTCCATATTTTCAGTTTGAATCCCTTTAATATTTGCATTTTGACGGATTGCTGCTGCTAGCGGCTCAATGAAAATTACAAAAAGAGAGGGAGAGAGTGGGCAGCCCTGCCTAGTGCCCCTCTGCAGACTGAAACTTTGTGAAATGAGATCATTTGTCCTAACTCGCGCATTCGGAGAGCTGTGTAGTGTTCTGATCCAGTTTATAAAGGATGAACCGAATCCAAATTTTTGCAGAACTGCTAGTAAGAATTTCCAATTTACCCGATCAAATGCTTTCTCTGCATCTAAAGACACGATTGTCGTCTCTAATTTGTTAATAGAACAATAGTCTATTATATTTATCAGTCGACGTGTATTATTGGCTGAGTGCCGACCCTTGATAAAGCCTGTTTGATCTGGATGTACAATAAATGGAGTAATACTTTCTAATCTTTTGGCAAGGGCTTTGCAAATTATTTTAAGATCTACATTAATGAGAGAGATTGGCCTGTAGCTGGATGGGAGTGTGGGGTCTTTGCCTGGTTTAAGAAGCAGGCTAATGTTAGCAGAGTTTAAGGTTGGAGATAAGATGTGGTCATTCTGAATCTGAGTTACCATTCTGAAAAAAATGGGAGCTAGCTCAGACCAAAATTCTTTATAAAACTCGGCTGGAAAACCATCTGGGCCTGGGGCTTTATTATTTGGGAGATGCTGTAGGGCTTCACTAAGTTCAGACAATGAAAGAGGTAAATCCAGAGCTGCAGCCTGGCTGTCATTTAGTTTTGGTAGATTTATATTATTAAGAAATTCTTCAATTTCAGTATCAGATGGGTTAATCTGTGGTGAATATAAGGCTTCATAGAAGTCTCTGAAAGAGTTATTTATTTGTTGTGGGTCATGAGTAATAATACCAGTCGAGTCTTTAATAGAAAAAATAGCTGTTTTTTCTTTATTCAGTTTTAATTGCTTGGCCAGGAATTTTCCAGATTTATTTCCATGCTCAAAGTTTTCCAAACGCAGCCTCTGCAACATAAATTGTGTCCTTTTATCAATTATTTCATTTAGCTCCAGTTTCAGTTTCCTCAGGCTGATAATTGTATGTTCTTGTGGTGAAGCGGCATAAGCAGTTTCTAAAGATTTAATTTTTTGTTCTAATTCTAACACAAGTGCTTTTTCTTTATTTTTCCTATGCGAGCAGTAAGATATTATTTTGCCCCGCATTACTGCCTTTCCTGCTTCCCAAAGAACACATGGTGATATTCCTGGAATATCATTATATTCTAAGTATGCTGACCATTCCTTTTTGAAATAATTAATAAAATCTTCTTCTTTAAGTAATGATGTATTAAATCTCCAGTTCCTGATTGGTGGTGTGACTCTTTTCTGTGTCAGAGACATAGACACCGGTGCATGATCGCTAATAGTGATAGGGTGAATCTGAGTGTCTGTGATATCCATCATTATGGAGCTGCTAACTAAAAAGTAATCTAAGCGGGAATGAGATTTGTGTACTTGTGAGAAATAACTATAATCTCTCAAAGTAGGGTGATGTGAACGCCAAGCATCGCAAAGTCCAAAATCCTTCATGTACTGTTTAAGAATGTCTGCAGACTGCCAGTTCCTCTGACTCACTGCTGTACTGAGCCTGTCAATATCTGCATTAAGTACCAGGTTGAAGTCTCCTCCTATTACAAGTGTGGTGTCAGAGTGATCTGAGAGTGAAGTGAACAAAGCATGAAAGAAGGAGGGGTCATCAACATTTGGTCCATATATACTAGCAATACATAAATCTGTATTCTGTATAGATAAATTAAGTATTATAAATCTACCTTCAGGGTCTATTGTACTGTTGCTAATGTTAAAGTTTATCTTCTTGTTAATCAATATAGCTACACCTCTTTGTTTGGAGTTATAGCAGGCTGAGTACGTGTGAGGGAACTGTGGAGAGGAAAGAGTGAGCACAGATGTTTTGGACACATGTGTCTCCTGTAGAAAAACAACATCTGCTTTTAAGTCTTTTAACCGATTAAAAATTTTTAGTCTCTTTTCCCTCGAACCAGCCCCGTGCACATTCCATGAGACAAATCTGAGTGTGCTCATATTTAAACTAACTGATGGACTGTTGTGTGCTCACTAAGGATGTGTGTGTGTGTGTACATATGTTCTGTATGTTGGCGTGTGCCCTTTATATTGATGTGTGCGTGTGTATGTGCGCTGTATGTTGGTGTGTGTGCATCTGCGCTGTATGTTAGTGTAGTAAACTGTAGCATTGTAAGTGACGTAAACATATTGCTGAGTGCAGAAAGAAAAAAGACGTGTAAAAAGTGAACTAAGTGACATAAGAATGAAATTAGATGAGGGGAAAACAAAACAGAACAAACAACCAAACAAACGATCACGGTACTATGCTGACTCGTCGGCGTTAATGGTACTACTTAGACAGATTTAGACTATTTAATGGTACTGTTTAGATAGTTGAAAAAAAAACTCAGAAAAGAACGTTAATATGGACACAGATCACCTGATCGATCAGCTGAGCCATGGCGTGGTGTTTTTGTCTCGGTAAAGCTGTCCGTTTACATACAGTTTGTCCACGGCGATGACAGCCCGGGAGCCTTCCTGCATGAGCTTCTTCCGGATGGGGAATAGGGCCTTGCGTCGCTCCAGAATCTCCTTTGGAAACTGGTCGTTGACGCTGAAGTCCGTCCCTCTCAGCTCCCGGCCGCGGCTCTTCACCAGCTCTTTTTCTTTGAAGTGTTCGAATTTGGCCACGATCGGTCTGGGTCTGCGTGCTCCGGGTCGCTTCCCTCCCAGGCGGTGGACTCTATGGAAGGCGATGGTCTTCACGGCGTCCTCCGGGAGCTTCAGGTGAGTTTGGATAAATTCCTTCACTGTAGCCTCCGGGTCCTCCTCTGCCTTCTCCGGGATACCTGAAAACACAAGATTTTCTCTCATGCTGCGGGCCTGAAGCTCGATAATCGATTCTTTAATTTTCTTATTTTCTTCTGAGAGCCGGGTCGTTTCCTCGGTGAGGGAATTCACCGACTCTCTGAGGACAGCGTTTTCAGCAGCCAGTGTTTCCACCTGATGCTGGCTGAACTCGACTGACTCCCGCAGGGCCTGAAACTCCTTGTGAAGGATTTCAACCAGGGCCAAGCGGGCGTCAAAGCTGGACAATTTGTTATTAATGGACTCCAGAATGTCCACAATATTGGTGGTGGGTGGCGAAGTTGCCTCTGGGGAATCTTCTGGGCGGCTTCTTTTTGTGGACGGCGTTGCTTTGCTGGTGGAGGGAGTCGGCGTCTTGTCTGTTTTCCCCATGACGACTCGCTCAAAACACCCGTCGATGTACCGCAGCAAACTATCCAGGTCCTCTCCACCGTCCTCCAGATTGTTGAAAATAATTTAAGTTAGGCTAAGAAACTACCTATATTTTTTTAGTTTTAAGCCTGTCTAGTTATAAATTGGCGAGAAAAAAAAAGGCTAATCACGCAAATGTTTGCTGATAGAGTCACGCCGCCATTAACGATACTGCCGAGATTCACAAAGTCTCGCGTGACTACAGCATAGTCTCCGTCTCCGTGCCCCTCCTACTACTGCTACTGCTGTTTCAATGGACACACATGTTCATGTATTTAAAATATTTTTTTTAAAAGCCTTAAATCTTGATTTGACTTAATTGATTGAATTTGATAAAAGAATATAAAGAGTCATGTGATATGATAAAAATGCACTTATTATTTCACAGTAGTCTCTTAAGCCATCATGACAAGAACCTGTAACCAGTGAGTCAACGTCAAGAGTATAAACTGTTAGATCCCGCTGATCTTTTATTGGTGGGGATGTGGAATTAGTAGCAAATGCACGAATACATCTGGATGCAGATGTTTGGCATTTGAAAATGAAATGCAAGTATTTTTTTTTTAACCTTCACCTAAAGAGGAAGTGAAATTCCTGGGATTAAGATTCTCTTTTTTGCACGTGTCTCAGGCCGAGATACTGCATGGCACAGGCCTCCACCTGAGTTAGGTCAGAGGCCTTTCTAGCATAGACCTTGGATTTCTGCTCCTTCCACAAACTTTTATTGGGGTTGAAGTCTGGACTTTGAAATGATCACTTGTGAACTTTAACATGATTATTGGCAAACTATTTCAGCACATTTTTGGCTTTGTGTTTGGGATCACTGTCCTGTTGGAAGTTATGGCTTAGACCCAACTGAGAGGCTGTTTTATGCTTTCATGAAGGATTTTGATGAACCCTTTTGCTTTTCATGATCACTTTGACCATGACCACAGAAAGCAAAACACCGCCAGAGCACAATGGTCCCACCGCCATGCTTCACAGAGGGTACTGTCCTTTTTTTTTTGTTATATGCCTCTCCTTTTCTTTTCCATACAATGGCTGTGTCTATGTGGCCAAAAAAGTTATTTTCTTTCATCAGACCACAAAACAGATGACCAGAAAGTTTATCCCTTCTCCGAGTGCTGTTTTGCAAATGCCGAACATGCTTTTTAGGTGCATGGGCTTGAGCACAGGAGTCTTCCAGGGTCAATGGCCTCTCAGACCAGCATAATCTCCAAGAGTCTAGCAGATTTTTTCAATATGGAGGTGTTTATTGGATTGCTGCTGACCTCCATGCTAAGACTGGGGACACTTTGGGCCTCCATCCTGGACCTTTCAAACTGTTCACAGTTTGAGTGTTCTTGAACTTCTTGTGATGGACTTTATAGTGGCCTTGTGAACTTGGAATCACTTTGCAATAGCTGTGTAGGCTTGGCCTGCTTTATGGGCAGTCACAAGGTTCAGGTTTGCATTCAGGTTACTTTATTTGCACCCATAGGAATATTTGGTCTGCAATAAATGAATCATCCACTCTCACATATTTTCAAAACAAACACACACACACACACAAAAACAGATAATACACCATACTATACTACTATGTTAAAATTGTGATTCAAAGAATTTATGTATTTCCAAAGAAAGATTCAAAGGATAACATTTTGTATTATTCTTAACTATCAATGTCAATAAAAGTCATGTTACTAATTATTCCAGTATCATTTATACATTTGCAACACTTATCGTTTGATAATGGATACTGCTTCACAATACATACAAACAGGGAGGTGTCATGAATAATTGTTACTGGGGTGGCTGTGGCTCAGGGGGTAGAGCAGGTCACCTACCAATTGGAAGGTTGGCGGTTTGATTCCTGGCTGCTTCAGGCTGCGTGCCAAAGTATAATTGGGCAAGATACTGAACCCCAAGTTGCTCTATGATGTTGGAGTATGAATGTTTATGAATGTTAGACAATAAAAGCACTTAGCTTAGATACATATGGAAGTGCTTGTATGAATGGGTGTGAATGGGTAAATGTAAAATGTGTTGTCTAAGCGGTTTGAGTAGAAAAGCGCTATATAAGAACTTGTCCATATCTGTGGGTTAAGATGAAACTCAGACTGGTATAACTGACAAAGAACAGAGAGAAGCACAACTAACATTTCAATAAACCATCAACACTGTGACCAAGTATTCCTGTGAGGGGTCCAGCTTGTCCTGACTGAGACTGAAGCATCTTTGCTTGTTGTGGAATTTTTGTGTGTGGGGGGGGGGTCCTTCCTCTCCCCGCCGTCTAACATTGTCAACATTGACTACATTACAGATAACCTCTCTCCAGTGTTCTCTTTCTGCCTGCATCCATTTTCTTATTTTCTTGAAGTCCTCTTGATGAGGTGATGAAATTATTTGCATTTTTATATTTTATGTCAGATCTCTAATATCTTGGTACAGCTATGATGAGGTTACTTAATTATTGGTTGGCCGTGTGTAATGAAGACCTTCATTACGTGTTTAGGGGAATATGCACAAACGGTTTTAGCAGACAAGTAAAGGAATGCAGCCACATTAAAGGTTTAACATGTTTTATTTGTGTTGTAGATTCCTGTTTGCAGTCTCCCAGCTGGTACTGGTGAAGGTCTGCCTAGGAACAAATGTTTTACTATGGCAGATTAGGTAAACCAACAGGGACTACATCTTAACCTTTATAGAATAAATGGTTGGCATTTATTGATATTTTTTAAAGAAAAGGGTAAACATGTAAATTGAGATTGCTTACCTGTGCTCTCACCAAAAGGTGTTCTGACCAAAAGAGTCCCCAGCTTCCTGAGAGCCTTTTAAAGGTTCCAGGTTAAACCAAGGAATTGAAAAGGGGAGTGAATAAGCAATTACCAGTTTTATTTGTATATTTTGCATGGTGGGTTTATTGGAGGAGTATTCTATGTAATAGGTTTTGTTTGTAGTATGGTTTCGATGTTAATAAAGTTAATTAATTAAGTTGTGTGTTTAGTTTGTTAGTATAGTTTTTTTGTGTACCCCAGAGAATAGTTAGGCTCAAGTGGTGAATTAGCAGCAGTCTATAAAAGGCTGCCAGTTAGGATCAGACTGTTGTTGAAACCCTGGCTACCATTGTGCTGTACAGTTTGGTTTTTGTGTGTATGTTATGAATGTTGGTGAATAAAACACCTGTGGGTCAGCACGTCACAACTGCCTCAAGCCTCCTATTTCAATTCAGCTGCTATGGTCATCCTAACGCCGTGGCTGGCCACCATTTTTTAGCCATCCAACAATAACTGGATATCAGCTAACACGACTGGAGTCAGAGTTTTTACTATCCTAGCTGCTAGTGTGTAATGGTATATCAATATGTTGCAGCATCATAAGGACCAACGTCTGAGATAAATGTAGCCAATGTGAACTTGGCATCATCATTGTCTTTGTACAGGTAATTTGTGAATGACCTTCTACACTGCGTCTATATTCCCATCAGGATAGATTCACACTGACTGACTAATGACACGTCCTGTGTGGATCATCTCATTCTCAGTGTGATTTCGCTCCTTGAAAGTGGATTCAGGTTTATTTGCTGTAGACTGGCCGTTTCATTCTTTAAGAAATCATTAAAGATTGCTCAAAAGAAAACAAGGAAGAACTACAAAGTCTGTTGGTCTTTGAAGCTGAACTTGTATGTTTGAAAACGGGGTCTCCTGGGACCGAGGCAGGTGCTGACTTGTTAGCTTCTCCATGAAAGTGCTTTATTTTATTATTAAATGCAGCTTGGTACAACAGTTTATAAGAACACCTTATAACCTATTTTTATTTATTGTTGGCCATCCATTTGTTGCACTGCTATTTTGCATAGTTATTTCTTCAATTCTGTGGGTTCACTTATTTCATTTTAGTTTTTATTGTTAAAAATATTTCCTTTTTTTAATTATTATTTTATTAGCTTTACCTGTTTTTATTTCATATTATAGGGTATTTTTCAGAGGCAAGATTTAAGAAGTTCAGATCTGACATTGCAATACAGACAAAACAGTTTGTGAAGCTGACTGACTCATGGGAACGTAGTTGTATAGTCTCAATATACATTGGAAAAATATTGCCTGGTCTGATGAGTATTGATTTCTGCTGTGATGTCCAAGATGGAGGTTTAAGAACTTGGTGCAAATAGTACCAAAGTATGGCTCCATCCTGCTTTGTATCAACAGCTCAGGCTGCTGGTGATGTAATGGTGTGGGGATATTTTCTTGGCCCACTTTGGGCCCCTTAGTACCAACTGAGCGCTGTTTAAACACCACAGCCTACCTGAGTATTGTTGCTGACCATGCCCATCCCTTAATGACCACAGTGTATCTTCTGATGGCTGCTTCCAGCAGGATAACGCGCCATGTCACAAAGCTCAGATCAGCTCAACCTGGTTAATTGGACATGACGATGAGACACCAGATCTCAATCCAACACAGCACCTTTGGGATGTGGTGGAATGGGAGAATCACAGCATGGATGTGCAGCCAACAGCTGTGGAGCAACTGTGTGATGCTATCATGGACCAAAATCTCTGAGGAATTAAGGCAGTTCTGAAAGCAAAAAGGGGACCTCAGGAAGGTGTAACTAATAAAGTGTCCAGTGAGTGTTTTTTTTTTTCTTCATTTTAGACACATTAAATGTTATTTCACACCTGCACTCAAATATCATGGATTACAAACCTTTTGGCAGCATTATTAAATTGAAAAAAAAGGCAAAAAGCAAAAAACCCAGACATCATCTGCCTCAGGTATAGCATACTTTGTGTTTAGCTTCTTAATGCTATGAAGCTAAACAGAGATGGTGAAAATGGTAAAACATATATTAACCTAAGCAGTTTAGTACTGTCAATAGCTTAAAATAACATAACGTTATGCCTCTCAGAGATGCAAACTTTTTTACTATCAGCTAATAAGGTTTTGTTTATGGACCGGTACTTAAAAAGCACCTTTCTACTCAAGATCAGGGTGCATTCTACTACAAGTCTCATTCACCCAGTTACACAGTGCTTTATCTGTACCTAAGCACTTTAATCTAACATTCATTTTGATTATATGGAGTTTGTACATTCAGTTGGTAATTTATCAGACATTGAACTATTTTGGACTATTTGGTCATTTGGGAGAGTGTTATTATGACGTGTTTCTATATTGTCTACTATTGTTTCAGTGATGATGGGCTTAAAAGTTCTAAATATATAGCAGATATTTTAAAACACATTACAGCATTCTGTGCCAATATGGGACTAGTGTTTTGGACATACAGTAACTGGAGTCTTGATTTGCACTTGATAATATCTAATTATCATATTTTGGTCTACCTGAGTAGCGCAGACATAATGTAACTATCCAGATAGACATGACTCAGGCTGTCCTCACCTTGAAATACAGAAATGCTGACTGGGTAATGCGTCTGCGGCTGTCGACATAAAGTGCAGACTGTGTTAAAGAGCGGATTATCTTCATCTTTGAGTTATTCCCCCCTCAACCACAAAGAGCTGTTGTGTCTCAGGCAACAGAGACTAGTGATGAAACTTAATTTGTTCTATCAAAATAAAGATTTGCTGAGGATGAGCAATGTCTCCGGTTGCAATGTATCATGTATCCAGTCCTGACAGTGCTCCTCTGGTGGAGTTCAATACTAATTCTCCAGGCGCCACCTTCTGGCCACGTCTTGCCCACATGTTTAAAAAAAGAAAATGCATTTTCTTTCATTTTATCAGCAGCTTTCAGCTTTCTATACATGTGCTGAGTTTCAGTGAGATAGCTCATTAACATCACATCGGTCCCCAGAATGAACTTCACAAATGGATTTCAAATACTGACAGCTGAAATATTGTTGATAGAGTTCAATAATCTCTAAGAAGAGATAAGCATCATGAGCTTGTGTGTTTACTCGGCAGATGGAGAGGACAGGGAGGTTTGAGCAAAGTTCAAGGCCAGGAATGTGGTGGTGTTATATTTGACTCTGTTGTCAGGGAGCTATGTGTTCTTACCAACTATTTCATTTTTTTTTTTTTTTTAAAGGGATAAACATTTTTATTGTGATGGACAAAAAGATCTCAAGAGAAAGCTGGGACAAAACTGTGTGAGTGATGTGTATCTACTTTTCGAGGAATGCTCAGTGTCCGATGGCACGACTGATTGTCACTGCAGGGGAGGAGAAGGAGGAAGGAAGAAATCGTTAAACCACATAATCAAAAGTCACTGAGAGGTCTCTGATGCAATCTGCCTGTCTAAGGTTTTTCCCAGCATTCATCACTTGTTAAAGCCAAAATCACTCTTAAAGCTGCTGTCGGTTGCATTTTCAGCCAAGCAGATGACAGGCCACAGGGCCAAATGTTCACTGAAAACTATTTTACTTCATAACCAACATGAAGCCTGGCAACTTTTCAGGCTTCTGTCTTGTAGTTTTTTCAAATGAAGTGCTTTTCACATTTCACATATATATTTCACATGCATGTCATAAACTATGCATGAATTAGAAAGCCAGTGAAGTTAGTAAAACACCGGTAAAAAGTTTACCTGTACAGTACATGCATAACAGTGGGCTTTGATGTCACATTCATCATTAGTATAATCTTTAAAACAACAACCTGACACACGCATTTGCAAATGGGTGTGGTGAAAGCTACCGAAAGTCACTTAACTTGTCGAGGACAGGGCAATGTAAGACATGTGCAGCACAGACAAGCCAAGTGCTGAAGACAAAAGCGGTCACAATATTGTTCTAACTCAGGGTCACATGCTGTTAGCAAACTTGACCTGAGTGGATGCCACTTTTGACCCTGGCAGAGGAACAAAAAACACCAGCTGTGCAGGACCACATGTTAACGCCTCACAGACGCAAATATATTCTGGCTTCAACAAATTATGTTTACACGTCTGGATGGTTAATTGTAATGGTTGTTGTTTCAGGACATACAGTATATTTATTTCTATTTGCCACACTAAGGTGCAGTGGCTGTCAGACAGGGGAAACGGGATTTTGATTAGGAAAGGAAGATGACGAATTCCTGGTTCAGTCTATGCATTTCCTGTTCAGCGTATGTTCCTACCAAGACAGTGTTTTAAAGAAGGAAACACCAAGAAACAGTTGTAACATTGACTTTGTCTGAAGATAACTGAAAATACAATGAATTAACATCTTTAACACACTGCGTTAGTGCTGACTCTTGAGGCTAAACACTGCTGCACTCCTTTAACCTGCTCTAAGGCTTTAAGTTAACAAGAGCAGGCTTACTGGGCTTAAGTTTTAAATTTGTGTCAGTAGATGTTTCAGTGCTTGTCTTGTCATATGTAGCTGTTTCACATATTTTATCATCTCATGAGGCATCCAATTAAACAACAAAGGAAAAAACTTGTCCAAGTAGCTAGGGCACCTGCCACATCTACATAAAAAGGCTAGGGTTGGGCTGCTCTATTGCCCCTATTTATCACTGCCATACCTAAAAAATACAAAAATCCCCAAATTGTAAGCATTCAGTTAGAAAAATAGCTATTACTGTTGCATACTTTCACAGCTATCTCATGTAGAAAATGCACACTGATTCAATCTGATTCATCTGGCAGTGGTAACAAAAGGAAGACTGCTCACCATGCAGACATGCAGGAATGCTGTTCATGCTGCTGATTAATCCTGCAGTTGGGAGCCTATGTTACAGACTGATGGGAAAACTGGGATCGCTTCTCGGAAAAATATTCATAAACATTAGGTCACGGCATAGGTTTCATCCACAAATGATGCCTGAAAAACTCATTTGGGTTAACCCAGTCAAGTTAACCTGCATAGTTTCACTGTAGTAAAAGGACAAGCAGAACACGACTTTCAGACTTTCTCAGCAGGATGAATTTCTGTGACCTGGTTTTCAGCATCCTGAATTTCAGTTTAATTGATCTAGATTTGCAACTGGAGGTCACCTAAAGGCAAAAAGAGCAATCTCATCAAGAAGATTTTTCATTAAAAAAAAGGTTGCTGTGCGGGGCTTCTCACAAGTTTGTGTTGATTTTTGTTAGTTTTCTAACCTTGGACACACACACAAAAACACACACCAATACAGCACAGCTGAGAATCTTGGTAGGCATGAGGATAAGAACAGTGAGTGCTTGCAGCTGAGATAGTCATCAGCAGAACGAGTGCAGACCTATGAGTTAGACTTCCCCGACTCCTCACGAACGCTGCAGTGATGTTGTGCATTCTGTCACACAACACTTGCCACATCTTCATGGCTGAATGAATCTTTAAACTATCTGTTAACACGGCACGCAACTGATACAGAAGTTAGCTTTCCTCCCACTGAGGTAAGCATGACATGCACATGAGCAGAAAACACTCCTACAAGACTGACAGGGAACAATGAGGCTTCACACTGTGGTTTGTGTGTGCAGTTCTGATGGTGATGCTTTATTTCAGCAAGATTCTTCTCCCACATGTTGTGTGACAGCTATAATGGGCTTCTGTCTGTGCACAAAGGCAATTCTTGGGACGCTTTCAGCTCTCCCTCTACGGTGTGAAAGTTTGGGCAGATCCGTGCTGGGTGGATAAAACAAAAATTGCTGACAATATCTACTCATCTCCTAGCTTTGACCCGACAGGGGCAAGGCCACGGCTGGGTGCGCCTCCCTTATCGCCATATCTTCATCTGTGGGGCCAACCCAGAGCTGCTGGCCAAGCTTTTTTTTTCTTTTTCTTTTTTTGCACCGCCATGCCTCTGGGTTTCAGGTGGGCTTTTTGTTCCCTGTGGTAACTGAATGCAGGCTGTGGGCTAAGGAACAATACCACGTTCAGAGAGCAAGGAAGAAACTGCACGTAGCAATTCCCACAGCATATTATGCAAGGGAACTCCCCGTTACCCCTGTTTTCAAGTGTCCTCGTCTCCCTCTCTATAGGCTAAAGGAAACATCCATCTAGGGATCTCATCGTGAACATCTTCCAAATCAAATAAACACAGCCATCTCAGAAAGAGATCATTTATGTAACTCACCCACTCGTCAGGTCATCAAGGACATTGTTGTTTGTTTGTTTTTTTCCCAGTGAACCATTAATCCATTAATCCTGAACTTGTTTTTGAGTTTAGATTAAAAAAACCTGAAGAGAGAAGAAGCAGAAGAAGAAAATGCAAAAGCTGACAGAAATATAATAGAAATATAATATAATAGACAGAAATATATTTCAGAGGATTTGTAATGGATATGGTGTATATTGAGGACTTAGAAAACTTCATAATACTAAGCTTGATATCATATGTTTGAACATGAATTCCTCTGTTTAATAGTTTAATAAATGCTTTAAAGTTTCCCTGTTGACTCAAACCTTGTAAGGACAGTTCCATGATCACTGACTGCAGGTCCAAGGTTGATGCAGTGATAACACGTGTGTTTAGTAACTTTTTAAATCCTGGAGTGCTGTTCGGGTTCACTGCAGAGACACTTGTGTGAGTGAAGCATACACGTGGTGAGTCCTTCTTTGTATTTATCATTTGAAAATAATTGCTACTAGGATTTTTAAAATCTAGTTAGATGGCAAAGGCTTTGCACTTTCATTAGAGACAGAAGAAAAAAAGAGCATGAAAACATTTTTGAGGCATTTATTATGTGTGTTTGTACTAAATGCATTTCTGGCACATGTGCTGTTGTGGTGAACTTTGAGCACTCAGTGCCTGATAACTAACTCGCATGTTGGCAGCAAGTTGAGAGAAGATTGAAAGGAGAAATGAGAAAAATAGATTCACAGATACAGCAAGTAAAAAATAAAAATGTGACTGCAATACAAACATTGTCATACTTGCTGCTCATGAAGAAGGGAAAAAAATCTGAATGGCATGTGAGGATTTTGTTTGCGTATTGTCTCGTCCATTTTGTATCAAAGTACACTTTATCAGTCTGAAGGACATGTTTCACAGAGACAGTTTATCATTTAACATGACACACAAAGGAACGTTCTAGGATTTATTTTTGTTCTTTTAGACTACATGCCCACATGAACTGCCAAATAGGGCAGTATATGTGAGCACATAATCAGCTTAATATACAGCACTGTGCAAGTCTTTATAATTCACTAGGAACATGGTAAATTAGTGCAGCAATTAACTGAAAAATGTGCAAACATAAATGAGGGCTGGCTCAAAACTTTTGCACAGTACACAGTATGCAGTATCAGAACTGTCAAAAAGTAGACCTGGAGTCTGAGAAGTCTCTTCCATCAGAATGACTGTGTGCTTTAAGCATGAAAACACTGTCACACAACCTATAGTAACCTATTGGCCAGCCATCAGGTTACTATAGCCGCAGCAGGGGAAGTGACTGAAAAGGTCCACCCATATTTTGCAGGATGAGATAGAAACAATGCCTCTTATACCCCTGCCTCCCTTATACCCAGCTCTCTCTAAATTCAGTGCACAAGTAACTAACAAAATGAAGTTTCTTGTGCACTGAATTTAGAGAGAGCTGATTTCATGAATCGGTTAAATGCAGACAAGCAAGCAGAATGTAATGTAAATTTAGAGTTTTCTTTTCTCTTAACATGCCATTAGTGGACCTGTGATGGCCTAGTGACTTGTCCAGGGTGTACCCCGCTTCTCACCCTATGACAGCTAGGCTAGGAGAGCCTCCAGCCCTCTGTGATCCTGAATGAGAGGGAGAATGGATGGATGGATGTTACTAGTTTCGAGCGAGGAATGATATCAAGTCGTTTTGACCCTGAAACAACATTCTTGTCACAACGTAGAAGCTGAAAAGTGACTTACATAAATCCTTTATCTGGGCAAAAAGTCTCACTAACACTAAAAATGTCTTTGTCAAGAGGTATCTGGTCAAGAGGGCAGCAGAAATTGCAACAAACATAACACAACAGCTCTATAAACATATTTGAAGGGAATAAAGTGGACTGAACTGATTATAATTTAGAATATAGGGAAGGTAAAATAATGCAGTCATAAAGATACTTGCAAAACAGGTCATTTTTTAAATTTATATATAACCGCATCGTAAACTCTGTTGACTACAACCTATTTATCAATATAAGCAAAGACATTAGATATTAAAAAAACAAATAGAAACATCGGCAGTCACCTTTTGGCAGACGATCACTTTTTTGGTACAACACCGGAACTCTTCCTTTCGGCGCGTGAGTCAGCACGGAATGTTTTGACGGTCACACAGACAGCTGTCAAACCGACAAGTGCCTCCTTCCTTACCTGTACAGTAAGGTGTATGTGAACTTTCATTTCATTTACATACAGTATGTTTATATAAGGGCTTTAGGTACTTCTCTGTCACTGAAAGCGATCCATTTACTGATTTTTAAGTGTGTTACGTTAGCGAGTTGCTTTCTTTTTAATGTCGGTGTGACGTTTGGTAACTAGCTGACTACTCAGAGCCAGCAGCAGGACTTCATGCCCTTGTCAGCTAATTAACACAGATAGCTTCCTACTGAAGGTGTGATATCTTACAGGATACTGCTACTCGACACCGCGAGAGCCTTTACGTTTCACGGTGTGTCTCAGGTGCTGTTTACCTGCTGGCTTCTTTACAGATTGTGTGTTGATCCAATTATGAGGCTAGCCAAACCACTACTAGCGAACCTCCCTTTAAACAGTGTGTTGCTGATTAATATCAGAGGTTTTTCAGTACAGGTGCTGTCTCGCTTTATGTGTTTCATATCTGGTGCTTCGTTAATCAAAGAGAGGCCAAAAGCCGAAGTAGGTCAGAGGTGAAATGTGAAGTTAAAGGCCAGTGTGGTCCAAACATATACCGGAGAGTAACGTTTCCTGTACAGATAAACTCTTCGCTGTTGTGTACTTGCTTCATTTTAAGTAGGAAGACCCAGAACAGGCAATTCTTTCTGCAAGAAGTAAAGCTTGAAAGTTTATTCGTGTTGAATTTGGCAATGTTCCTTTTCCTGAAAATTCAGTGCAAGTCATGAGACACATGTGAGCCTGTGGTAAAGCTTTTGGTTTCGTTTGGTTTTCTCTGTTAATGCAGTGGAAACTAGAATATCGAGGGAAAAGAAACTGTAATATATTCTACAGTTTTTCAAGCGTTTTCCTGTTTTCTTCAAATAGTTCAAATAGTGTATCTCTGGGTCTAGCTCAGTACACACAACTACAGTCATGTGGAAGAATGCTGTCATGAAAGCTGCCCATATGACAGTTATATATGCCCTCCACATGGAGGGTAAGCTACAGAAGGTCATTGCTGAAAAGGCTGGCAGTTGGCAGAGTGCTGTATGGAAATATATTAATGGAAGGTTTACCAGAAGGGAGAAGTGTGGTAAGAAAAGGTGTGAAAGCAAAAGGGATGACTGCAGACTTGAGCAAATTCACAAGGAGTGGTTGGTGTCAGTGCATCAAGAGCCACCACACACAGACGTCTTCAGGAAAGGTGCTATAATTGTTGATTCATAATATCAATCCACTGCTGAACTAGGGATGATGTCAGAAGCTGTGTATCTGGGCTAAAGAGTAAAAGATCTGGACTGTTGCCCAATCTCACTCAAAGTCGTAGAGTCTGGAAGAACAGTGGAGAGGCACAGTTTGCACAGTCTATGATTGGGGTACCATGTCATCTGCTGGTGTTGGTGGTGGCTCGCCTACTGCGTTTTATCAAGTCCAAAGTCAATGCAGCCTTCTACAAGGAGATTTTAGAGCACTCCATGCTTCCATCTATTGACAAGCTTTGTGGAGATGCTAATTTCCTTTTCCAGCAGGACTTAGCACCTGCCTACAGCGGCAACACTACTACAAAATGGTTTGCTGACCATGTTATTATTGTGCTTAATTGGTCAGCTGACTTGCCTGACCTGAAACCTCCAGAAAATCTAGTGAGGTGTTGTCAAGGAGAAGATGAAAAAACACTGGAGCCAAAAATACAGAACTCAGGGGAAGCTGTGCCTCAGGTGATAGAGTGGGCTGTCTACCAATCAGAAAGTCGATGGTTTGATCCCTGGCTTTTCCTGAAAGCAACTCGCTCGTCCACGAGTCGAAGTATCCTTGCTCAGTAGAAAGCTGCTATATAAGTATCATTTACACACGAGCTGAACTGTCAAAAGTTTATAGATCAGTTTATAGCACTGCTGAGTTATGAAAATCCTTTTCATAACTCAGCAGTGCTATAAACTGATCACCTCCATTGCCACACAGCATTTATGCAGTGATTTGTGGTGAAGGAACTCCATCCAAGAAGTTGGATATTTCTGTATTGTAAAATCCTTTATTTTGATTGATCTTTGGAAATATTCTAATAATTTCACATGCTGGAGTTCTGAGTTATAAGCCATAATCATCCAAATTCAAACAAAAAGGTTTGAAGTATTTCACTTTGTTTTAATGACTATAGATTATATGAAACTTTTTCAGAATATATCTAATTTTTTTGGATGCACTTGTATTTGAAATAAGTTCTAAAAGTTGCACACTTTGTAGGCAAGTCAGTGTTAAAATTTACCTCATCTCTGCTACTAAGTAATCCTGAAATAATGACCTAAGAAGGATTGCATCTAAATGAACTGTGCTAGTTTAATAATTATGTTGTGGTATGTTGTATTTTAATAAACCAAACTAAAGCCATAACTGATTATCAATGGATTCTGAGTCCGGTTCTAACTGCTGTTTGGAAAAACATATTGTCTTTACGAGATATTATGAGAATTTCTCCTATTTTTACTGAAATTTCATAGGCAAAACTATTAATATCTCAATCCCTCAGCAGGCTGGGAATTGCTGTCTTTACCAAATGCAGTAGTTTCTATTACTGCAGAGTCAGTTATGAGTGACCAGTTTTGTTTGTAGCATGTCTCCGCGCTTCTGAAGTCATTGACATGATGTTTTCCTTTGTGTCTCCTCAGGTCTGTAGGATGGCCCAGACAGACAGCAAGGTGTTGGTTTTGGGAGCGTTAGCCGGAGTGGCCGGCATCAGCTTGGCTGTGGTGTGTTACCAGGGTTTTAGGTCTCGGCGAAGAAGCTCGTTGCCTGCGTACCGCCTTAACCGCGCTAATGAGCAAGGATCTGGCATTATGCTGGTGGATGGTCCTGGTCTACCCAGCGGTCAGGCTGAGGTGCTGGATCGCCTTGAAGCCCTGATACAGTGCGTGTCCGAGCTGAAGGACGAAATGAAGTCGTTGAAGAATGCTCTGCCAACGCTGCAGGACCAGGTCAGGCAGGAGTTGAGGGGACGTGAAGAGGCGCGTCGAACCGGCTCTCTGCACAGGACCACCCCAACACGAAGGAAAAGGACTGCAGGCACTGTCACTGAGGCCAGAGCTGCGGGCCGCAGCTCAGAGGAAGCAGAGAGCGAGGGGGGGTGAGTACTTTAAAAGCAGAGAAATTCAGTATTCCATTTTTTTGATCTGATTAGAGATGTCTTAAAAATGTCTGAGCACATGGACAATCACATCAGGATCTTTTTCATTAACAGGTTCTATGACAGTAATGTGCTTTCTTGAATTTTCTGTCTCTGAGCAAGCCACAGAAGTCATTTGTGCACCATTTCCCTGACTCACTCTTTTACTCACTCAAAATAGCTCACATTTATATAGATTTTAAACTCACAAAGTCAGATTTATAGGATTCACAAATAAAATTACCCCGAATCTAAACGCATGCTGCTTCCTACTTATATTTAAATAAAGTACTTTTTGTATAGCACAGCATGACTGAACTGTTAATTGTCCACGTGACCAACCAAAAGAATATTGTGTTCAATGTTGAGCAAAATGAAAGTCGTGTGACGCCAGTCTTGTCCAATTGGAGCAGCTTCACTGGCTGCAGCAGTTTTGAATTTGCTTGAAGGGGCTGGTACAGAGAATGTTAGGGGACACTCAATGCATTTGGCCTCTCTGCCAGAACTGCAGCACTAATGCTCGTACGCGGATGCAGTAAGTGCACTGGCTGAGTAATAATTACATATTTGTATAGTAAGAATATATTGTGTTTTGCTGATCTTCTTTTGTGAATTATAGAATAGGGATTAGGGGTGTAACACTTCTCCAAAACCATTGTTTTGAGCCACAGTTTTTCTTCATAAGTCAGTTGCAGGCGTCTGTGTTTCAGTCTCAGTTTCAGAATCGTTACACCCTTAATAAATCTTAACATTATCATAGAACTGGATCTGTAGTGTAAGGCAAGCATATGCTTTAATTAAAGTTAAACAAAAGACAATATATCCTAGTGGTCTGTTTTATTAAGATGCGGGAATGAAAAGGCACATAGGAAGAATTCTATTTTGTGTTGCTGTGAAGGAAGAAGCAGGGAGGAGTGTATGGTTTTCTGTGAGCCAATAAGCTAGTTAGATTAAAGTGACATAAATTGTGATGCAGGACATAACTCAGATGAAGAGAGTGATCCCGTGATCTGGCTAAAGCAAAAACCAAATAATGAAACAGAAAGCTCACACACAAAAACAAGAGTTCCAATTTAACACAGCAAAACAGACACTTTAATAAAGATGAAGGCGAAGACGGGAGTATGTATACGCAGGACTGATTAGGGATGAGAGCCAGATGGTGAAACGGTGACTTGACTGTGGTAGTGGCACTGTTTGCATGCAACACAACCAATGTGGTGACCAATAATGGGCCCTTAACACATGAAAGAGACAGAGGAAGGCCAAACGGCAAAACACTGAGTGCACTAGAAATATGTGAAATAACAAGATCAAAACAGGAGCCAAAAACCTCAACAAAAACACAAGAATCCAAAATTCATCGTCTTAGAAGCGTATAGATGCAGTGTGTGGAAAAACTAATAATGCCTTACTGTAGCCATAGGAATTAAGAGGTGTTGCTAATCAAATGCATGTGATTAACTGATGATCAGCAAGTGTGAGCACCTCTGTAAAAGCACAAGTTTGCTAGTTCTTAGGTCTGGAGTGTTCAGGTGTGTGTTGACAAAATGCCAAGGAGGAAAGACATCAGCTGTGATCTTAGGGAAGCAATTGCTGCTGCCCGTCAGTCTGGGAAGGGTTATAAGGCATTTTCCAAACAATTCAAAGTCCGTCACTCTACACTGAAAAAGACTGACAGGTGGAAAACCTTCAAAACAGTTGCCAATCGTCCCAGAAGTAGACACCCCAGCAAATTCACCCCCAAAAGTAAGGCTGTGCAGTGCTCAGAGAAACTACAAAAACCCAAGAGCTGCATCTCAGACTCTACAGGCCTCAGTTAGCGTTGAATGTTAGTCGTGCCACAGGACAATGATCCCAAGCACAACAGCAAATCTACAACAGAAGGGCTGAAAAAGGAAAGTATCAAGGTGTTGCAATGGCCCAGTCAAAGTCCAGACCTCAGCCTGACTGAAAAGCCTTAAGAGAGCTGTGCATAAATGAATCCCTGAAAACCACAAATGAACTGAAGCAATGTCGTAAAGAAGAGTGGGCCAAAATTCCTCCACAACGATGTGAGAGGTTGATAAAGTCATAACTACAATTACTAAACAGTTACTTAAAATTCTTGCTGCTAACAGTGGTTCTACAAGCTATTGAATCTTTGGATATTCTTAGTTTTTAAATCATTTTAGAACATACTGAGGACCAGAGGATTTTGTAAAACATTACAAACAGAAAAGGTTGCTTTTTTATTTCTTCTTTGACTTCACTGTTTAGTGCACTCAGTTACACTTAATGAGCTGGTAGACTCCAACAGCTGTTCCAGTGCTGGTGTAAAAGGGTTTGAATGTCACTGACTAAATATTTGCCTCTGGTATGTACATTTTATTACTTTCTGATTACAAAGCATTAAGTGTAATTATATCGGAATCAGTTTTCTGCTAATTATCTGTATCTGTTCCAGCCATATAATCATCGGCGTCTAGTAATTTCTTACTAAAATTAATTTTAATTGATAAACAGAAGAAAAATAAAGTACAGATTAATATCTACACAAGTCGTGAATGGTAAATTAGTTTCAAGTTAGTTTACACATTGACAGTCGTATTTGTTGATCATTATCCACCTTTAGAGCAGTTTGGGACCTCCTACTTTACAGGTTAAACCACTTTCTGGTTTTATGCACTAAATTATAGATGTGACAGTATGTCGAAATGCCTCAGGTGCTGCAGATAACAGCAGACCTATCAAACACCGCATGCCCAGTCATCCACCTCCATCTCCTGCCAAAATGCCTTGAACTCATGCCAGCCGTAGATAACATAAACAACAGATGTGTCTCCTGTGAATGGACTACCAGCTAAAACTTCATCTTATCAAAACAATATATCAACAGTTAAACAGTCACGATTAATCTTAATATTTTCAGCTG
Organism: Archocentrus centrarchus; assembly: GCF_007364275.1. Classification (NCBI taxonomy): domain Eukaryota; kingdom Metazoa; phylum Chordata; class Actinopteri; order Cichliformes; family Cichlidae; genus Archocentrus; species Archocentrus centrarchus. Next base: position 25,595,741 of record NC_044360.1, on the reverse strand, counting down.
TTTTGTACACTTACAGTACATTTTTTTTTTTTTTTTTTGGACACGACTGGATATGATTTGAACACATAAACTCTCAAACTTGTCTCAGTTCTGGGCAGCACACCAGAAAGAAGATATTTTAACACACAGAAATCTCCACGAGGAATGTGGATAGATGTTTCATCTGTTATTCAGCCACTTAACCTGGATTGACCCCTGCTTCATTTGTGGAGGAAATGGAGCATGTCAAGTGCCAAAAAGACATCACAACACTGGGTGCAGCTGTATTGACATCCTAACCATACTGTTTTTAGGTGTGCAGTGAGCCTTGGATCAGAGGTGTAGCACTCCCTCCCCATCTCAGTTACCATCCTCCCAGTGATGAATCAGATGCCTTAGAGCAGTTTTTTTTTTTTTTTAAATAACATAAAGTAGGCCAACTGAACATCCAGCACATTCTGAGTGTTTAATCAGTGGTGTTTTTTTTTTTTTTTGCGTGTCTTAGTTGTTATATAATGTTGTCTAATGTTTGAGATACTTGATACTTTCAGGCGGATCTTGTAGCATGTAAACATGTTGTTTAGAGGACAAAAAAAGATAAAATACAGACTTCTTTCAGCATTGTTTACATGCCAGGAGTGGCACAGAACCAGTGTAAAAACCACAGCTATCACCCTGAAACAGGCTCAGATTGTGTGTGTTTTCTGGCACTGGAAGTAAGACAGTTCCTAGGCTGATAATAGCACAACACCGTATGAGCTCTCTTTCATGATCGTAAACTTTGCAGGTCGTTACCGTCACCGTCCGTATTGGCTAAAGAGCAGATGGAGGTATAAGACTGCCCTCTAGCAGATGTGGCTCACAGGTTTTGAGTGACAGCCATCGGCCGCATCAAATGCTCCTAATTACAGTTGGGCTTATTATGCTTTAAAAGACATCACATCACGCACACACCTCCTATAATTAAAGAGCCTTTCCTGCCGCTCTGTTATTTGTAAGAGTAGAGGGAGTGGGGGTTAGTTAGGAACAGTGGAGTGAAGAAATTCCAGCCCCTTAGGGAGTGAGTAGCGTCCCCCCTCCCAGAGGAGCTAGTTAAGATTTCTAATCCTCACATCCATTTTCAAAAGCCTCTCCGTGTCTTTTCAGCCGACTTGAAACACAATATCTTCACAAATTATCCTCATAAAACCCACATGCTAAGCGTTAGGTAGAAGTTATTATGAGTTTGTTGAAATCCAAATCCTTAAGATTATCAAGATTAGTGCATTTTTTTTTTTGTAAATTCACATAAACATCTCAGTTTTACATGATAAGGCATGTTTCAGCTGTTACCAGCTGTTGGGCTTAAGCATCAACTCATTTGAGAAATAAAAAAATATATCTTAAACTAATTTAATTCTATAAACAGTACAGTTTAGAAGCATGTTTCCAACAGGGGGCATCATGCAAGTGTAAACAGGACCTTCAGCAAATCCCAAAGCAAGCTCTGCTGCAGAACCTGATCCGTGCACATCATGAATGGGCAAAGACATGTTTTTCTGCTTTTCTGGAGGTCATTACTTTTAGCGTAATGTTTTTCAGTTTTACATGATTGCAATGATTATTTTTATAAATCAAATTTGTCCTATGTTTACAGAGATATTTCAAGTGTGACCAGTGTTGGCAGTGCAGCCTCCCTCCAACCTCAGTGTAATAATACGTTTGACTCCTGCAGAAATGTCCTCAAACAAAAAGAACAATTAGTGTGACATAATGGCAGAGTTACAGAGCAGGGTAGTGTCGATCAAAAGCAGGTACAAGGTCAAAAGTTCCAGCTGTTTACTCCATTCACTCCTCGTGTCACAGCGACTTCCTCAAAGCTACCTTTTTGCAGGTAAAGAGACCCATCAATCACAGCGTCTGTGTGCGAAGCTGTCAGAGGCCTCATTTAAAGGTGTCTTGTAGGAACTTGTAAATCCTCGAACAGTTCCCACTGAGTTTATTCACATCACGCCGCCGTAGCTCAAGGACATTACCGCTTCTTTTTTTCCTTCTCCAAAAAACTTGCATTTATAACACTGGCTAGTTGTTGATTTAAGCAGATTTAAGCAGGAGTTTTGTTTAGTGATGGGCATGCCTGATCAACACACTGAAATGTTTAGGAAAAGAAAAAGAAGTTCATTGTCTGTTTTGTGATTATAAGATTTAGCCTAACTTCCCAGTGACGTCATGCAGGTGTTGCTTCGCAGCTGTCCGTATCCACTACATTCATGTCTATATCCTCAGATTCATTCTTCAATGAAGAGCTATTAGCCAAACAAACACATCTGCTAACTTGAAGAGAATAGTTTACGCTATGCACCCAGAGCAGACAAGTTCGGCCGTCTGTGCCCCTCGTCACGTTGATCGGGCTCTGACCTATATCTGTTGAGTTTGACCACCCACATCTCCCTTTCGTTTCCTTCTTTATTGACCCAAGGTTTTCTTAGATGCTGCAACCTTGATGCAAAAAGGCTTTTTTCAACAGTATTTGAATCTAGCAGTTATCTTCAGTCATTGTCAAATCCAGTTTTCTCAATACAGGATGTGATCAGTGCTTTTTTTTTTTTTTTTTTTTTTTTTTAGATGATGTGGAATATAGAGTAAATGTTGTTCCTCACTTTTCTTAATGAGACTTCAAGTTCTTCTGCAGCTGGCCATTAGCAACAACACTTATGACCAACAACAGCTCCAGGTCTCTATCACAACTATTGCTCAGCTCATTAGCAGTCGGTGTTCAGTTTAACATTTTTGTTTGCAAGGTAGAAAGAATGTTTCACCTGTTTGCAGCAGCTGTGAATGACTGTTTTAGTGCTCTGCTGTGTTGGGCTTTTTTCAGTTTCCCATCCTGCCTTGCCCATTTAAAAAAAACAAGGATTTTAAGTAGTGCTGGGTGGTGATACCAGAAATTTGTGGAAGTTTCACAGTACATCATGATGTTTTCAATATTATTAAAATTGTTTCTCCATAAGTAGGCCTTTGTATGGAGATGTAATGACCCTTTCTTCTTTCAGCACTATATAGAATATAATGAATTTCAGTGTCATTGTGAAAAAATATCATGTAAAAAACACACTTCCAAATTCATGATCTCCATTTAGGCTCTGTTAACAAAAATATAGTGGTATGGTATGTTGGTGTAGCTCTTCTTGAAGGAAACTTGGCTAGCTAGCATTATCCACCATGTCATTTGTTGGTGTAATTTTTTTTTTTATGGCGTTGCAAATAGAGCCCAGTCGATTTATCAGCGGACTGATATCAGCTGCCTGCTGATCGATAAGCATTTACAGCAGCCAATAAATCAAAATTTCAAAAATAAAGGGAAATGGGAGAAACACCCGTCAACCGTGTAACAAGTGTTAACATTGCATAGTTTGTCCACCAGAGGGCAGTAATCTTATCGGTCTTAATCCTGTATTCATCAGGTTCTAGTACAAATTGCTTATGTTGCCTTAATGTTTTCCCTGTTTGACTGAATTGTTGTCATATAATTTTTGTCTAATATAATCTGAACCCATGGAGCCCCATGAAATGCCACAGTGGCTGTTTTCTGTTCTTCTGTTCATCATTATAGTATCTAAAAAATTCATGTCATGCTTGAAAAACCGGTATACCGATACCATTCCAGTTTGCTTCCCGGTTCTCATTTTAGTATGCCTCAGCATTAATAATAGAGGCTGTTAAGTTGATCAGGACAGTAATTTAGCTCTGACTACTGATATGACAAAGTTGCACAGAGTCCAAATCTCATTTTTCTAGCATGTTTGATATTTGCGACCGACTTTGGTCAATGAAGAACTGCTAATATTTACATTCACTGACCTCCAGTTCCCTCTGTGGGTTATATGGTCCTATATGTCTTTGGCTGGAAACCGCTTTGAGCTGTGTGTACTACTCTTTGCTGTTCTTATTTGTTTTGGCACAGGAACAAACAACATTTAGTGTTTCTGTGGAATGTGCTGCCGCCCTGCTGTCAAGACCTCTGTCACAAAATTTATGATCCTTCCTGACTGAATAAAAACTGTGCAAGGTGATGGAAGCAATCCATCGCAAGATGCCAAACTCAGGAAACTGTGTAATAAAATACACAAAAAGAGGAACAATTACATTTTAAACTGGCTGTCAGATAAATGACTTCTTCTATATTTTGTTTCTTCCATACTCTCCATTCCTAAATGGTCCCCAGTAATTTCCCAATTTTTGTTATAAATAAAGTACCGTATGGCTTATTTTTATCTTAAATGTCATAGTGACCTTCTGACTGGTTTATTAAATAGAGTCACATTGATGCCTCTCACCAGCTTGTTTGTTTGTCTCCGTAAGTGAGCCCGTCAATTTGCATGCATTTCTCACCTGTTTATTTTTGGCAAAATTACAGCTAAATGTCAGATGTGCAGCTGTGTACATCTCCCACTTTTCAAACTTGTTTATTCATCTGCTATTTTAGGAACAGAGTTTTACCACATCCTAATAGCACAGTAGAGCTAAAAATAGCAAGGCTGGAATGAATACACATGATGAATTACTCTATTCTTTATTGACGTGTAATGTCATCTTGTGACTGCAAGAAATGAATGACGGGTTATTTGTGACCCATGTTTTTTTTCCCCGTGGATTGCAGTGGGGGCATATTGAGAAAGTCAGTGATGCTGTCAGCTGGCTGGTAGATCGGTGGGGACAGTGGGAGTTAACATCAGCGTTTTGGGGGGGGGGGGGGGGGGGGGTGTTACTGGATTCTCTCGATTCAGTCACGCATTGTTTCACAGCAGGCTTTCATTGGTCCTGTCAGCAGACACTGAATAAGCTGAGCTGCGTGTTTTAAGGCCCGGTGATGTTGGGATGGTAACTGGGGTTTGTTTTGAATGGGGTAACTGTGGAAACTACCATTACTAAGCTCTATTGAGAGATTCCTTCTTTGCCACCCCCCCTTCCCGAGAGCTGCACACTGAATGGTCTCCCAAGTGAGCACACAGCCTGGTGAAAATGAAAGTAAAGGTTCAGCAACCGTCAGTGTTGTAGTGGAGAGTTACAATGTTGCTCACAGCTAGTGGGGATGTTGTTGAATACAAAGCAAGAAGTTTTGTTTTTTTTTACCGCATCTTGTACTGACTTCATAAAATGAGTTATCAGTTTATTTTTAAGAGGCTCTTTCAATCATCAGTGTTCAAACACTCCTGCTGTGTTGTTGAAGTATATATTTCCATAAAGTTAAATGCTGCTAACTGTTGTATTCTTTAACATTAATCACCATGGATTTAAACTTGTAAGCTGTTTGTTACAAACTCCTCTTGCAAAGTGTGACTACTCTTTTTTTTTTTTTTTCTCTCCTCACTATAACATTGTACACTTATCCCGGGCTTGGACTCTTTATGGGAACTAAATGCTGTCATCATAAAGTGAAGACATGATTCATATTGCTCAAGATATATATATTATGTGACTATATGTGACTATATGTTATGTGTCTGGGCTGTGTTAAAAAAATAGGGACAATATTTAGACTTGTTCTTTCAGAGCTGCGCACTGCTCGTAACATCACCAACATAATAATGGCTCCTGCATAAACACACGTACATTACATAAACACACAGTAATACAAATAGAGCCTTAGCTTCTTCTTCTTTCAACTCAAGTGATTCATGAGCCGTGGAATGGCGTGACAGGAATGCACTGATCGGTGCTCCGCCGCCTGTTTCTCCACCACCACTGAGTAAGTAACTGCAGTGAGGGAAGGAAAACGGGTTGCTGAATGAATAAAAAGACAAAAGGATGAATGAATGAGAGAATGAATGACTAGTGCAGTGATACTAAAGATAAAGGTTGGTTAGTGTGGCATGCTATGTTGCAGCTAGACTGAAATACAAAAAAGTAGGACTACAAAAGCACCCCCATTCAGGTTGTTTTAAGTCGGGATGTATTGGCCAATAAACGATTTGAGCTTTTCCTGCAGGTTTTAAGGTTTGCTCTGGGGTTAGTGTACAGAGGGAGATTGCAGGAGGGCTTTGGCAGACTATTTCAAAATGATGGTATGAAAACAAATGGAGATTAAAATAAATATACTGCAAAGTCTAATTTCTTTTGCTGTTACAGTGATGTTGTTTACTGAATGTGACGAGCCAATTAATCAGTTATTCAAACTCATAACTTATTTTACTATCAATATATTGAGCTAAAAAAAAAAAATCTTCAGCTATTTTTGTCTGTGTGGGGTGTTTTAATAGGTGAGAATATGTAATTAAGAAAAAGCAAGACTTTATAATCCTTTTGTGTAAGTAAATATTGAAGCATTAAGATTTACCCTTGCTCAAAACACTCCTGAATCCATACGCTTCTTTTAAACTGTGCTAATGAATGGTTTTGCCTCTAAAGGCATATAGTATCCACCTAACTGTTAATACATATATCACTGTGACAAGTAATGTAAGGCATTCACTTTGCTACTCAAGTAACCAGTTATTCTGTTACTTTTTCAAATAAGCAGTCAGTTACTGTTAAAATGTTACCACATTTCCCTGCTTATTGTGTTGTGACAAAAGAGAAAAGAAACGCTCCGGTTCCAGAATTCACATTGTTTCTGCCTCTTTTAGATTTCTTTCTATGCAGCTTTATATGAGTGTAATGTGTTGAATGCTGTGGTGTGTCAGTCAGTTCAGCTAGCATGTCAGCAGAGAGAGCAGCCTTTGAATTGTTCAAGTGCTTAAAGGCACAGTCAGTCATTTTTTTTAGGTTATTTACCAGAAAAAATAGTATACTCATAAATATACATTGATTAGTGTGTAATTACATCTACAACAAACTGATGCATTCTCATAAATAGAATTATTCCATTAAAAATACATAGGAGCGGGCATCGGTTTGTGGAAGTTGCCATGTTGCTCCGCCACCTTGAATACAGTAGCCGAGATGGACATCACTGTTCCACATAATCGGGTTTTATGCACGTGGCTGCAGACGCCAAACGAGAAGAAGAGTTGTTTGTGGACCATAAGGGCAAATTTTAATTCATGTTTGCACCTTCAGACACAAGATATGAAGGATCATACCTATGTTTTATCATCTCAGAAGGTTTCCCCTTCACCAGAGAAGCGAAAACACGAGACAACACAACCGGCATCTTAATAAAATGTCATCCTCTTCCTCATCACCTCAAGCCTCAACTCCTGAACCGAAGTCAGGGCTCTAACACACGAAAATGCGCATAAGCATTATTTATTCCCGATACTGTCGCAGTTATTTTTCAGCATATTAGACATGCAACCCTCCCACCTCCAGACAGCTGACAACAATGGACTGTAATGATATAGAGGTCATCCTCTGCTGCATGAACTCATGTGAAGAGTGCATGCATTTTGTTTATTAAAGAGAAAACCTAAAGGCAGAAAGACCTCTGGACTTGAAGAGTGAAATCTCTGTAGGTTGGTCACATTTCATACAGGATATACCCTTGTGTATTTTCAGTTAAATTGAGATCAAATTGATTAAGTTTCTGAAAAGCAGGAAATAATTCCATAATTTCAGCACCCTACTGTGTCTCCAAGTTGGCTTTTTCTGTAGTGATACTTTTTTCTTCTTGACTGAGGAAAATCTCTGCAGCTCAAATGTCCTCGTATTACTCTTGTAATCACTGCACTCAGGGCTGAAAGTGTGTGTTATGGGGTGGAGCTGGCAAGCAGCCCTGCGGCTCAAGGCACCTGCTGGGTCCACAGGGTTTGTGTCTGTAGCCCGCTCTGACACATCCCTTCAGAACCATGGCTCACAGCCCAAAGCATTTTCTTAACCACGAATGACGTACATGCAGCCACTGCCAACACTTAATAGAAGCCTTTCATATTTTTACCTTTGTCTTTCATTTTCCCGCTGCGCTTTTAATATGGGTATTTTTCTGCCATTGCTACTTAAATGTTAGCTTAGGGTGTCAGAGTATGTGTGCAGTTGAAAGGACACCATAAAACTTCTAATGTGGGCGTTGCATGCCTCACCGTGCTAAACAAGTCTCTTTGTTTGTGAAAAAGCCTTCAGGTATCTACAGTTAGATGTTAGTTCTTTAACAGCTAGTATTTTTAAACAATTAAACAGCCCACTTATATAAACAAACCTGGTACCATTTTTTTGCGTAAACAGGCAGTGAAGACTGGTTCTTTATAATCAGCACCTGGCACAAAGTGGCTTGTAAAAATGCTTGTGGTGACAGGATTTTGATTGATGTGAAAAGCTCCTCAACTGTGGTGAGTTCATGTCACCTCACAATAGAAGATGCATTTAGATAGTGGGACACGGGCCATCAACCATGGCAACAAACTGGCACCATTTAGGCTTTTTATTCATTCTTTTTGAAGCCAACTCGTACAGCTTGTTGATGGCAGGATAGAGACAGTGTGGTCTGTGTGTAGGTGTTCAACACAGCTTTCTAATCCACATCAGTAACGTTTAATTTGCTGACAGCAAACTGAAGCTGCACCTCATTCTTTTGCCATTTGTATGTTCTTTCAGGTACATGACTGCACTGACAGACTCAGAGGAAGAAGAGCCAAGTGATGCAGAAGAGAGGGATCAAGAGCAGCCTGCAGACAAGTTTTCTGTCCTCATTGAGAGGATCGACCGTTTACATCAGGGCAGTGAGTCTGATAAACGGGAAAGTCTCAATATCCTTTTGGAAGAAAGAGAAGAGGTGTGTGTACATTTATACAAGTTTGTGTCCCTATTGATGAATGCTAAACAGTGTGATGGACCTCTGTACTTTCATGTACTTCTCTAGTTTGGACAAAACTCAACATTTCTTTGGCGGCTTGTCCGAGCTTATTGTGACATCCATGACATCAGCTCCACTGTGGAGGAGAAGAAGACCCATGCAGAAACTGGTAATTTACTAAAACTTGTTTCATACCTCATTTGACTAGCATCCCACTCTGGATTATGAGATGTTGCCATATAATAAATACGACACTGGCCAACCCCCAAATGCCCTCATCTGGAAAACCCAAATGTCAGTGAATTGGCAGGAGTAATGTTTGGCAAGCTTTGACCAAGTACCTGTCACACTAGCTTGGCTGCAACACATTCATGTATCTTCACTATAATAGCGTATTACTTAAGTTGATTATGCAACACTTCTAGAAGATTCAGTTCAGCACAAAAATCACTACAATATTCATCTGAAGACACTTTATACTGTAATGTAAAGCCCATTATAGATAGTTAATTGATCCAGCCATCCCCGATAAATAGCCACTTGATGACAACGGAACCAAAAGTTTCCTTTTAACAGGAGTTTTGGGAAACTTCTACTGACCAGTAGAAAGACCCTTGTTAACTGTCATTTTCTCCTCATTTACTCTCATTTCTAGTCAAGTTAAAGACCCAAACATTGCTGTCCAGTACTTCATCTTTTTTGTTTAGGATCTAATTATGCTTACAGGCTATTTTGTTAGGTGCTCCTGTTTAGATACCCATTAACGCAAATATCTAATTAGCCAATCACATGGCAGCAACGCAGTCCATTTAGGACTGTAGACATAGTCAAGACGATCTGCTGAAGTACCAAAAGAGCATCAGAATGGGGAAGAGAGCTGATTGAAGTGACTTTGAATGTGGCAAAGTCACTCTGGGCATTCTTGAGAATGCCCAGACTGCACTGAGCTGGTAGGACAACAGTGTCTCTTCTGATGGCTGCTTTCAGCAGGGTAATACGCCATATCACAAAGCTCAGATCATCTCAAATTGGTTTACTGAACATGACAATGAGTTCACTGTACTCAAATGGCCACCACTGTAACCAGATCTCAATTGAATTGAGTAGCCTTGGGATGTGCTGGAACAGGAGATTCACGTCAACTGTGTGATGCTATCATGTGAATATGGACTAATATCTCTGAGGAATGCTTTTTTAAAATCTGTGCCACAAGGCTTGGATCCAACTCAGTACTAGCAAGGTGTAACTAATGAAGTGGCAGGTGAGTGTAGGTTTTAATGGAGCTAATAATACTGTATCATTTAAATGAAACACAGACTGTTCTTCAGTTGCAGATTGGGCTCTTCCAGATGAAAACTCACATTTGTAAATGTTTAAAGAATTTGCAAATTTGAAGGAATTTTCCATATATGGGATAAAAAAAGAGGGTTTTAATATCTTACTGAACTGAGTTAAAAATCTCACAGTTGACACTAGATTTATAATATTAACACCTAACCTGTGAGCTATTGTAATATTGCAGCTTAAACATTTATAATACATTTATCTTGTAAAATTATCATTTTATTTTGCCAAATTTGGCCCGTGTACATAATAGGTGATGCACTTTATATCAACCTAATGATGACACTTTTTTCTTTAATCTGATTTGCTTCATTCTGAAACATTTACATTAGACTGCAGTGGATTTTAGCCTGCAAACAGAGGCTGTTTTTGATTTGTATAAAGTTCAGACTGGATTGACCTGTTTCTCTGTAAGCCTTTCTCATCTATGCACCTCTAATCAGAGCCACCAAGATGCTTCCTGCTAAGACACCTGTCTCAGAGTATTTGACAGTATGTTAGAGGCTGGAATTTTTAAAGTAGCATGGCATCATGTTTAACATTCATTTAGTTATTTATTCATTTAGTTATTAATAGAGTGAAGAGCATGAAACACATTCCCTTGAGTGATGAAGGATTAAAAACTGAGGTCTCTGAATCTGGTAATAAACCCGGTAGGCTCCTTGCTCGCTTAGCCAAGGGTCGTACAGGATCTTGCACAATAGCATCACTAATGGACAGCTCTGGTACACAACACTTTGAAACTAAATCTATATGTAAAATAATAAAGGATTTCTATCAGAAATTATACTCATCAGAATGCCAGAATACATTAGAGCACAGGAAAAAATTTCTGGATAGAATACACCTTCCCACATTAGCTGCAGAATGCAGAAATGATTTGTGTAAACCAATTACTGAACAGGAAGTCCTGGAGACAATAAAATCTTTACAGGGTGGGAAAGCTCCCGGCCCGGATGGGTTTGGCCCTGAATTTTATAAAAAAATGGCCAAATTAGTGGTGGGACCTCTGACTAATATGTTTGTTGAGTCTTTCGAAAAAGGTATGCTTCCACCAACTTTAAACCTGGCCCACATCTCTCTGATCTTGAAGAAAGGTAAACCCTCTGACCACTGCTCATCTTACAGACCAATAAGCTTGCTTGGAGTGGACTGTAAGATACTGTCAAAGCTCCTGGCACGGAGATTGGAGAAGGTGCTACCTACCCTAGTCAGGCCAGATCAAACAGGCTTTATCAAGAACAGATACTCTCACTCCAATATTCGCAGGCTCCTGAATGTTATTCAGTTTGCACACAGTACAAAGACAAAGGCCCTTGCAGTATCTTTAGATGCTGAAAAGGCATTTGACCGAGTAGAATGGGAGTTTCTTTTTGATGTTCTCAACAGGTTTGGTTTGGGCTCAGTATTTATTGAATGGGTCAAGCTTTTATACAGATCCCCCACTGCCAGAGTTCTGGTAAACAGCTCAGTATCTGATGCTTTCCCATTGAGCAGAGGTACACGTCAAGGATGCCCCCTCTCACCATTATTATTTACACTTGCAATTGAACCATTAGCCGAGACTATTAGAAGCCACCAGGGCTTGTCTGGTGTCACTCTGAGGGATGAACACAGAATCTCACTTTATGCTGATGATGTCCTGCTGTTCATTACCAACCCAGAGAGCTCGGTACCCATTTTAGCATCTATTATTAATGAGTTCGGTCAGATTTCCGGTTACAAAGTTAATTATAACAAATCAGAGGCTCTCCCATTGGGAGATTCTGGGGATTGGACAAGTTCTATCAATCTCCCTTTCAGATGCTCGCCCTCAGGCTTCACCTATTTGGGAATCAGAGTATCCGCAAATATTAAGGACTTGTACAAATTAAATTTCATACCAACTCTGGTGGCAGTTAAAAATGATCTTAATCGTTGGTTCGATCTCCCCCTATCATGGCTGGGCAGGATCAGTCTGGTAAAGATGAATGTGCTCCCTAGAATACTATACCCAATGCAGATGCTGCCACTTATAATTAATAAGAGAACTATTTCTGACATCGAAAGATCTCTTTCAATTTTTATATGGCATGGAAAGAAAGCTAGATTGAAAATGAAGACACTACAGCTGCCAATAAGTGAGGGCGGTCAGGACTTCCCTAACCTTCTTTATTATAATTGGGCCTGCCATGCCCGGATAATATCAGATTGGCTGAAACAATTTTTACATCAGGAGGAGCTCCCCATGGATGCTTGGTGTTGTGCCCCTTTCTCCCCTCTCAGTTTTATCTCAACCAAAATAAGTGAACTTCCTGCTGGGATAAAAAATAATATCATGGTTAACACATTTAAGATCTGGCGCAATATTACCAGGCATGCTAGCCAGGGAAGGTTTTCAACAGTGCTACAGCCTCTAACTCAAAATAAAGCCTTCCCTCCAGGTGTAGAATTGGGTATATTCAAGAAATGGCACTCAAAGAATTTAAGATTTGTAGCTGATTTATTCAAGGATGGTAATTTTATGTCATTTACACAGCTTCAAACAAAGTACGGATTACCAAATAACCACTTTTTTGGTTTTCTCCAGGTGAGACACTTTGTAAAATCGAATTTTCCAACGCCAACAGATCTACCAATAGAAGGCCCACTTGACAGCTTCCTTCTCAAATTTAATACAGCTGCTCAGAATAGCAAGAACTTCATCTCCCGGTTCTATGCTAAATTACACTCTATCTGTCCTGTTGCTGTTAACAGGAATATAGAACTATGGAATAGAGACCTGGAAACTGAACTTGATATCAGTGTATGGTCAAGGGCTTTTGGATCTGTTAAAAAAATGAGTACTTGCAACAGACTCGGAGAGAGTCAGTACTGAATACTACATAGACTGCAGCGCACCCCTTACTTTCTAAACAAAATCAACCCCCAAATCTCTCCTCTCTGTGTGAAGTGTAAAAAGGAGGTGGCAACCTTCTTTCACTGCATCTGGCAGTGCCCGTTAATATCCAGATATTGGAAAAATATTACTAGAGAGCTCAGCTCAATTTTCCACAAAAAGCTAAAGGCAGAACCAGTTTTATTTCTTCTAAACGTGCCCACGGGTCAGCTCTCATTATCTGCGGGACAGTTGTCTCTAATGGGCAAACTTCTCCTTCTGGCACGGCGATGTGTTCTGTTCCAATGGATCAGAGAGAAACCCCCTTCAGTAACTCAGTGGTATAGAGAGACATTCAAGGTGTTTCCAATGGAACGTATCAGCGCCACACTAAAGGGCAATGATGATATATTCTATTCTATCTGGCAGCCTTATTTGGCATACCTTCCTTGTGATCTTGCAGACTTCTTGCAAAAGGGGCAACCGCATTTAGTTTTCACAAATAAATCATAGTAATGTAACTTCTTTCCCTGGTAGAGTACCAGTGCAATTTGTGTATGTATGTGCAATTCATGTAATGCATATATTTAGTTATTTTTTTTTTACTTGTTTCATTCACTTTTGACTGTCTTAACCTGTGCTGAAGGTTTTGTTTTCTTGTTTGTTATTGCAAAAACCAATAAAAAACATATTTATAAAAAAAAAAAAAAAAAACTGAGGTCTCTTCCTGGATTGCATTTCATGTAACTTCTGTTTTATTGCTTTAATCCAGCGTTTCTTGATTTATGTGTATCCTGTTGTGTTTTCTCAGTCAACACACCCTTTGATTCTACTAATCCAGGCTCTCCTCTTTTGTCCTGTGAACAAGAATGTCCAGGTTTTAGAGTGTGTGTTGGATTTATGTTTCAGCAGAGGATCATTATCAGTTTTTCTATCTTTCCTCTTTATTCTTAGGAAAGAAAGTTGGCGAGGAGGCAGTGAGCATAAATCCGACATGTGCTGAGAGTCATCAGTGGTAGGTTTGAGCTGTTTTCTTCTGCATGTTATCATTTAAAAGCAGTAAAGTTTTTCTAACTGATTTTTCACAAACAAATCAATAAAGGGTGCCTAAGATGGGGCATGATCTGGATGTGTGCTAAGCCCCATTATGTGAGAATCACATTATTTAAATTTCTAATCCAGCTAATTTTGAAGTAAATGCTATGAGACCAAATGAAAGCACAAGCAGGTACTTTCCCCAGATAAGAGCTGTCGAGAGGGTTGAGTGACGTGTTACCCTGGAGCGGCTGTTCCTTTGTTTTTGAATGGATGAATGTCTGACTCAGGCATTTCCTTTTGGTAGCTTACCGAATGCAATTTATATAAGTAAAGAGAAAAGTCACATGGGTAAATGACAGAGTAACTTAAATGTGCATTTTGTTGGTTTGTGCTTTAACCCAAAACAGAAAGCCCTGGAACAGGTAAAGAAAGGGGCACACTTTTTCAAGCGTACAAGTGAAATAGTGTCCTTCAGCAGAGCTTTGCTGCATGCAGTGGAGACATGCATGTTTGTCAGATAATAGTAGCTTACCTCCCAAATGTCTCCTTCCTTCGAATGAGCCCCTCATCCACCCGATAGCATCACATCAGTTTAGGAATGTAAACACGGCCTTGGCTAACTTGGCTCGCTTAGACTGACAGCTATAGTGGAATAACTTATGTCTGTAGCGATCCTCTGCTATACAGTTGCTGTTTCTGCATGTTGGTTGTTCTTCATAGCGCAAACCGTACATACGTCATTTACAGCCGTACATACTCAGTGCTTAGGAATATGCTGGTGAACATGTCGCTCCAAAGCATTTATTTTCATTTTGCAAGGTCTTCTCACAAAACATAAACATAATTTTAGGACACTTCTGTTGAATCTGTGACGCTAACAGACCTTCTGTTCCTTGGTGTAACAGTATGTTAGAAATTTGTCAGTCATAGGTTATTCCCAGACAAATTAAAAGAACGGAAATCAGGAAAACCTCTTCTCCCCTTGTATACCACCCCAGTCACTCTGTGACTCAGGCAAAAATCCCCTTGCTTTTAATTAGCTGTGCATAGTGGGCCTGATGGCATGAATCCCGTTTATATTTGTGCAGGCCCCAGTGCATTCCTCATCTGAAACACTACTCATGTCAAAACTTGACTGATGGAATCTGTGGCTAAAACAGAGAGATGAAAATTGCACTAGATACAGTTCTAAGAGCAGCTTATAATTCCTGTAGAACAAACACACACACACACACACACACACACACCGCACTAATAAAATGATAGAGAGCATTTATTTAGCTTTGTTGATCTCATCCTTAACACATGATGTATATACAAAAACTTTCCCGATTCCATGTTTTTCTTAAAGTTAATTGCATTTCATAAATTAGTGTCCTGTGTACTTTATGTGGTTACTTTATGTACGTGGTTACTTTATGTATACACGCATGACTTTTTCTCTCGAACCAGCAGTCCTCCTCGCTCTGTTCATTAGGGTATAATTAGCATTAGCTCATGCACATACTGCACCACTCGAGACATCAGGTGAAGAAGAAGGCTGTGTTTGTTTAGCTAATTAAGAGCAACAGCTTTAAATGGCTTAATCCTGTATCCACTGAGGGAATTCATAAGATTCTTAAACCAAGCAGAAAATGCCGTCTAAGTTGAATGGACAGAGCAAAGTAGGTAAAGCTGCACTTTGAGAAGGGAGGAGGCTGGGAATGGGGATGGTGCCAGGCAGTGTTGCAAGGAAGTTTATGTCTGAGGTAACTGTTTACTTAGTGTACCGATGCCGTGAGAAAACTTGTTACCTGTTTTCCTGAATGCTGCCCAGCTTGTCACAGTTTTGCAGATGTTGACTAAACAGGCTGCCAGTCAGTTTCTGAAACTACTTATAGACTTCTTTACATACCCTGAGTGAAAGAATACCTTTTTGAACCTGTTATATTGCTGTGTGACCTAATTTAAACTATTTAAATTGATTAGCTAAAGAAGCTAACTAAGCGATTTTAAAGCAGTCAACATCGATAAGTTGTGATTTACATGGAAGTAAAAGATCGAAAATTGATAAACAATGTAGGCACAACTGAAAAGAACAAGCTACAATTCGTAACAATGTTTTTTTTAATTATTTGATTTTTTTTTTTTTTTAATTTGGAAATTTGCCCAAAGCATTATTGAAATTGCAGTGGATTTAGAAATGGCAGCCAGTAAATTCCTGTCACCGTTGCATCTGTGAGTGACAGCCGAGCAGGTTGGATGAGGACGACAGTCTAAACAAACCTGCTCTGTTGTATCTGCAGTTTGCATGGCAAGTCACATAGATTATGACTCTGAATGCACAGTCTCTGTCAAAGGTGCAACTACTCTGGATGTGCACCACTTCACTTCAAATTTTCTAGGTCAAAATGCCCTATGGTGTGTTGCATTTTTGCAGCTGAAAACAAAAGAGGAGGAGAGGGGGAAGTTGTGTTAGAGAGTAGGCACTTTAAATGTAGGGACTGTGACATGTACATATGCAGAGGAGAGAGAGTGGATGAATTGGACAAAGGATGTTGACTGCCAGGCAGGGGGAATTTTCGATTGCTCAGGTAATATAAGCAGGGTAACAATCTGGCACATAGACCATATTGCCAAAAGTTTTCACTTACCCTACCAAATCACTATGTTCCAGTCACTTCCATATCCACAGTATTCCTGACTCCGCCCCACTACCCATAATTCATAGCGGAAATCGGTTGTTTACTTCCGTTTGCGCTGTTGTTCACGGTTGCGGGCTTACACACTTGCCGTTCAGTTTAACATTTTAACACTGCAGTTTCTTTTACGTGGTCTAAATGGTACCACATTGGAGGTGGAGACATTGCAAGGATGTTTTAAAAAGCAGCGAGGTAACAGTGCCTCACCCATTACTTGTGTAAATGACATGAAATTATGGCCTGAAGTCAGCTACATCCACATTATCAGTTACCTTGTTTTTTCCGAAGGTGTTGATGGCGGGGAAATCGCGTAATTATAAGAGCACCAGATTACCTTCAAAGCAATAAAATCAATAAAGTAATGCTTAACAAACAAGGCAACGCTGTTTTCCTTAAAGCAGCTGTAGAGCCGAGCCAGAGCATCGGCCAAGCTAAGCATCCCTTAGCATGGGTCATGCTAAGGGAAAGTGGAGCGGTGGAGACAGTCAGCTGTTCCTGTATCGCGGATTAGGGAAATCATGTAGTGATGCTGCAGCTATTCTGTGGAAGGTATATCAATTATCTGGATATCAGAGTGTTCAGATCACTGAAACAGAAACACTGGACTGGCCGAAGGCTGTGATCGGGGAGACACGCAGCTGTCATCTTGCTAACTGCTACGTGTCTACATGAAGGCACGCATTGTTTAAGCTTTGTGTAGGCTGTATGCTGTAGTGTCACTCTATAAATAAAATAACGTAAAAAAAAAAAAGAGGCTGTACATTAAAGGAAAACTTAAAACATAAGGAGAAAATACAGTAATAGGATGTGCAACTGAGTAGTATAATTTGGGGGAAAAAGAACAAATTTACAGAATAAAATAATTCGAAAAAATGTACAGACTGATGTAGTGACAACCAACAACAGCACAAGTTGAATCCGAGCTCATGTTCCAACTAATAAAGCCGCCTGTTACAGCACAAAGTAACCGAATTTTGTCATTAACTCTGGCTGTAACTTTGGGTAACCGGAAGTATAAAACCGAACAGCGGAAGTAGCAGTCTGTCATGGCAGCCTACGTGTGCTCTTCCAGAAACCCGTGGATATGGTGTATAAACCAAGCACATCGGCATGCAGACTGCTTCTACAAACATTTGTGAAAGAATGGGTCACTCTCAGGAGTTCAGTGAATTTCAGCATGGTACCATGATAGGATGCCACCATTTCCTCACTACTAAATGTTCCACAGTCAACTAGTGGGATTATAACAAAAAGTGATTGGGAATGACAGCAACTTAGCCATGAAGGGGTAGGTCACGTAAAATCACAGAGCGGGATCAGCGGATGCTGAGGTGCATAGTCCGCAGAGGTCACCAACTTTCTGCAGAGTCAATCACTACAGACCTCCAAACTTCATGTGGCCTTCAGATTAGCTCAAGAACAGTGCGTAGAGAGCTTCAAGAATGGGTAGCAGCTGCATCCAAGCCTTACATCACCAAGTGCAATGCAAAGCGTTGAATGCAGTGGTCTAAGGCACGCCGCCACTGGACTCTAGAGCAGTGGAGACATCACTCTGGAGTGATGACTCATGCGTCTCCATCTGGCAATCTGATGGAGGAGTCTGGGTTTGGTGTTGCCAGGAGAACGGTACTTGTCTGACTGCATTGTGCCAAATTCACCAAAGTTTGGTGAAGGGGGGGGTATGGTGTAAGGTTGTTTTTCAGGAGTTGGGCTATGCCCCATACTTCCAGTGGTGCAAACAGCATGGCAGGTGCATCTGATATTGTGGCACTGTGCTGAAGTCGCGGTCAAGCCATGACCAATGTACCAACCGTAACTGTTACAGGAAGGGGAAGTGAGCCATAACAGTTTGTTGTTGGTTTGCTGTGGATGAAATGTGGGGCTGCATTAAGGCCAAGAATAAAAAATATAGAGCTGGAAATGAGCATAATTAAAGAATAGATCACTAAACAATTAAGATGCTAATTTAAATTTGTTAGGTCTACAAATTACAGTATATCGCTGGTCAATATTTATATAAAAAAAGTCAATATTTTGGTATATGTGTCGATACCAAATAATACCAAACAATACCAGTTACAATACAAGGGATCTTCGTTGTGTGTATCTTTACATGTGGTTATGTATAATAAACTCCCAATTGATATTCTGGCCTTATTATAATGTAACTTATTAACTACAAGTTAAAAAAAATATCCTTTGTTTTAAACAATATTTTAAAAAAAGTCTCTTCGTATGGGTCTATTTTTTTATGACGTCATCATTACACCTATTCATCACCAACTAGAATTATATTAAAAGCAAAAAAAAACTCTTTCTATCTGAAAACTGCTATAAACAATACAGTTCTGAGACAAAGAACCTCATACAACTAGAAAACTCGCCACATCCTGTCTGAGGTTTTAGGCTTAATGAATGACTCTGATATGCACATAGCAGTTGTCACGTCACAAGCGATTACACATGCTTTCACACTCTGTCTGACTCTTTTGAAGTTTGATGTGTATGGAGGCACTTGACTTATTCAAAGAGCACCACTACCACTAGATACTATCACTGTACTCCTCACTGTGAGCTCCTAAAATTAATTTGCTGTCAGTGTCAGTCAGCACCTCCGTTTCTCCTCTCCCGGGTTTCACTTTTCAAAAGGTCTCCACTAGTGTGTAGCCACTGTGTCTCTTTACAAAACCAGGGCTAATGTATGCACCGCAAGTGGGGTATGACATAAGATGAATGCATGTGAGCAAATGCATTCATGGGGGTTTGGTGACACTGAGCGTGCAGCCTGTTTGTGTAATGTCTGGAGGCTGACGGTTGGGAGATGTGACTGCATTCTTGTATCTCTGACTTTGCATATAGGCACATTTTCATTGACCCTGCTGTGTGCATCCAGCCCATGTAGATCCCCGACTTTAGGGCCTCACTCATGGTACAAAGTCCTATGGATTAAGCAGGGAGACAGAGGAGGGCAGGAGGATGGATGAATTTTGAACTTTGCAAAGACAACCGTAATTTTAAACACGTGCCTCGTCATTAGTGCCTGCATTGTGCTGTGATCCCAGCAGCCTTGGAAAGCTTGTGTCCGCTTAAACTTCACACCTCATTCCACATCTTTAGAAAACTTATCACAAAGCCACAAATTCCTTCTCCCATCCAAAGAAAACAGTCAGCTAATTTTGTGTTGAGCTGCGTTCATCAGCAAACTTCACACACTCCTAAACATTGTCTCACACAGGTTGGCCTGAATTTCTCAAGTTCCTCATACTGTTTCTGTGCGGGTTTTAGTTCAGAGACCTTCCTGATACTGTATAGTTCAATGAGCTCTCTATGTTTGGATTTAAAAGTTGAAATCAATCTACTTCTTCTTCAGAGCAGCTGACTCTTAGGGCCTTTTTGTTTTTGCCAGATAGCGTAGGGGATTTCATTGAGTCTGTTAGCAATGCAGGCTAACCTTACACAATTAAGAGCTCTGTCCTCCTATCATTGTCCTCATTCATTTGTTAGCCACCGTTTACCTTCTCTTCCCCTCCTGATATTTCCCTTTACTTGCATTAGACATTCAAAGGAGAGATAGAATTTCAACTCACAGTAAAAACGAAAGGATAAACAACAGGTAGGCCCCAAGGCCAAACACACCTTTTTACACCTTCACATCTCATTTCCTCATATGCTCACTCCGCTTACCTTCTGTCCACCCTCACCTCATCCTCTCCACTCAGGGCCCAGTGCATTTTAATCCTGCTTTCACACAGTGTTAATGTGATGCATAAGACCAAAAACGCCACAGACAGCCACAAACCCACAAACCCACAATGCAGTGTTGTTGTCACAGTCACATCTGTTGACTTCCCACAGTCCAGGTGCTGAGATGAGATATCATTATTATAGTCTAATAACGAGCTACTTGAGCAGTACTCTTCCTGGGCCCACTTGTGTTTCGGTAAACACTGCTACATGCTAAATGTTGGTGCTATTCAATCAGTGGGAAGCTAAGATATGTTTTTGTTCTGGCTGTTGAGCAATCTTTCCCACCACCCTCACCTGGGAAATACTGGATCTTAGTTATTCCCCTCTAGTATGCTTCTGTAGTTGATTCCCTCATCTTTGCTGTCTAGATGGAATGGATAAGTAGTTAACATATTATCTCTTTTGGTAAATGTAGGTCATTGGAGCCCATTAGTTTATTTTTATGGTCTTTTTTGATTGCAAAAGGAGCAATACTTTTCACATATATCAACCCAATGGTGCTGGGAAGTGCCAAATTGAATGATCCCCATGTTCTCATAGCTGTGTGCTATCTTTTGATAAATATTCTCATAGAGCAGCTATGATATGCAGTACTCTACAAAAGTCTTGAGCCACCCCTCAGTTTTTTATATTTTGCTAAGAAAATGGAGAATAGCAGCAGTAATTTATTGAAATGTGCAAATGAAGGAAGTACAGTATATGCAGCAAAAATAGTGTTTCTTTGGTATTATTTTATTCGTCAACACAGTCTGAACTCTCCGAGGCAGCTTTCTTCTCATTTCTTTAAGCAGTCTTCAGGAATAGTTCTTCAGGCTTCTTAAAGGACATTCAAAGCTCTTCTGTGGATGCTGGCTGCCTTTTGTTCTGTTTCAGATCATTGTCATGATGGTTGTAGACACTCACTCTTTGTGCATATTGATGGTCATTTGAACCAAAATCATCACTCCATCAGACCTGTTGCCAAGTCAGTCAAGTTCTTGTATGATTTGGTATACCTCAGCCTTTTTTCCCTGTTGCCCTTCTTTAAGAACGGCTTCTTCACTGCTGCTCTTCCACTGACACATTTCTGGTGAGGCTTCATTGAACAGTAGAAGGATCAAGTTCTGTGTCAGGTTTTTGTGGATTTTCTTAAAAATGTTTCTTAAAGACATGACAGATGCAGTTCTTTTGCTGTAAATAGTTTTTTTTAGGCCACTTCTTTTTTTGTCCTACACTTATCCAATGTCCTCAGATTTTTTTAAGGATACACTGCACATCATGCTGAGATTTGCCAATTTTCAGCTAATGGCTCTTTTGGGAATCACCTTATTGGTGCAAAAATACTACACTGTTCAAAAAAATAAAGGGAACGCTTAAACAACACAATATAACTCCAAGTAAATCAAACATCTGTGAAATCAAACTGTCCACTTAGGAAGCAACACTGATTGACAATCAATTTCACATGCTGTTGTGCAAATGGAATAGACAAAATTAAATTGATTGGAAATTATTAGCAATTAGCAAGACACACTCAATAAAGGAGTGGTTCTGCAGGTGGGGACCACAGACCACTTCTCAGTACCTATGCTTTCTGGCTGATGTTTTGGTCACTTTTGAATGTTGGTGGTGCTTTCACACTTGTGGTAGCATGAGACGGACTCTACAACCCACACAAGTGGCTCAGGTAGTGCAGCTCATCCAGGATGTCACATCAATGCAAGCTGTGGCAAGAAGGTTTGCTGTGTCTGTCAGCATAGTGTCCAGAGGCTGGAGGCGCTACCAGGAGACAGGCCTGTACACCAGGAGACATGGAGGAGGCCGTTGGAGGACAAAAACCCAGCAGCAGGACCCTCCGCCTTTGTGCAAGGAGGAACAGGAGGAGCACTGCCAGAGCCCTGCAAAATGACCTCCAGCAGGCCACAAATGTGCATGTGTCTGCACAAACGGCTAGAAACCCACTCCATGAGGATGGTATGAGGGCCCGACGTCCACAGATGGGGGTTGTGCTCACAGCCCAACACCGTGCAGAATGCTTCGCATTTGCCAGAGAACACCAGGATTGACAAATTCGCCACTGGCACCCTGTGACAGACGTGACAGAGTCTGGAGATGCCGTGGAGAGCGATCTGCTGCCTGCAACGTCCTTCAGCATGACCGGTTTGGCAGTAGGTCAGTAATGGTTTGTGGTGGCATTTCTTTGGAGGGCCGCACAGCCCTCCATGTGCTCGCCAGAGGTAGCATGACTGCCATTAGGTACCGAGATGAGATCCTCAGACCCTTTGTGAGACCATATCCTTAGGCCATTATGCTATTAGGCTAAGTCATATTTTGGCCAAAATTGAGATATCTATCTAAATTAATCTACACTGTTAGCAGAGTATAATTAGGTAGTTATCTAAAAATATGCCAAAATATGACTTAGGCAATTATGCTATTAGGCTAACGATATGCTGGTGCGGTTGGCCCTGGGTTCCTCCTAGTACAGGACAATGCTAGACCTCATGTGGCTGGAGTGTGTCAGCAGTTCCTGCAAGATGAAGGCACTGAAGCTATGGACTGGTTCGCCCATTCCCCAGACCTGAATCCGATTGAGCACATCTGGGACATCATGTCTCGCTCCATCCACCAACGTCACGTTACACCACAGACTGTCCAGGAGTTGGCGGATGCTTTAGTCCAGGTCTGGGAGGAGATCCCTCAGGAGACCATCCGCCACCTCATCAGGAGCATGCCCAGGCATTGTAGGGAGGTCATACAGGCACATGGAGGCAACACACAATACTGAGCCTCATTTTGACTTGTTTTAAGGACATTACATCAAAGTTGGATCACCCTGTAGTGTGTTTTTCCACTTTAATTTTGTGTGTGACTCCAAATGCAGGCCTCCATTGGTTAATAAATCCATTGATGATTTTTGTGTGATTTTGTTGTCAGCACATTCAACTTTGTACAGAACAAAGTATTCAATGAGAATATTTCATTCATTCAGATCTAGGATGTGTTACTTGAGTGTTCCCTTTATTTTTTTGAGCTGTGTATTTTATGCCTGTCAAACTGTGTTATCTTTGGTATTTTTCATAGATTTGGCTAAAGAAATGGGAACCAGTGATGTGTTTTTGTGACAGGCTGCTAGTAGCAAAGTGCCTAAACATACAATTTAAAATTGTCCTTTGCTAAGTTGACTCAAGTAGACCCAACACTGGTTCATCCTTTGAATTAAGTACTTTACTCTGAAAATGGTTAGATACAAGGAGTGGACTGAAAATGATTTAAATAAAAAAGCAGCCACTGTCCAAACTTTTCTGTAATTGTTAACACTGAAGAGTTGGATACTGTGAGCAGCTTTTAACTAATTGTATGGCAGGAGCAGAATTTGCATACAAAAAAAGGAAACGGTCACCAACACCAACTGCGTCCTTTCTCAGTTTCCTATCTGCTGATATTTAGTTGCCAGTGAAAGATTTGCTCAAAGCGCTTACATCCAGCAGTGTGTTTTCATTGGAAGCCAGGCAGTGCAACAGCAGACAGATAGCATCTCTGCTCCTCTGATGTTGTGGAGCTCTCTACTCATCAAGCGCCAACCAGTGGCAGCACAGCCGCACCCTGCTCTACTTTAGAAAAATAAACACATCTTTTTTGTTGAAAGTTACATAGGCCTGTGTTTGGCCAATTTAAGGCACTTAGAAGTGATGTGATTAACACCTGTCATATCACTGACAATTTTCCAGTAAGTGTGAAGATTAATGTTTTTATGATATTTCGTCCAACTGTAACCACCTTAATTGGTTTTATTTTGTACATCTTGATCAGATAATATTTGGAACAGTCTCAGTTGAATTAAATCTCCTGCCAGTGAGATTAATCATTCTGCCTGAATTTAGTAATTGCCTGCTAATCATATAGTACAGTTTGCAGTCTGCCAGAGCTTACTTCAGAGCCCACAGTAGCCCATCATCGCATTATACTGTGCTAAAAAGAAAATCTATTCACACATAACAGACACCTTAGTACACATGTACAGTTGTAGATTCTATCTGCCATCACTGCCATCGTGTCAGCCGGTGCTGTCAGATGACCTTTGTACACACTGATCCTTCGTGTAAAAAGGTGTTTATGTTGCTTGGTGGTGTTTGACAGAGTACCAGCAGGATTAAAGCAGCCTCGCAGTGAAAAGGCTTTGATCAGCTCACTCCTCTCCCCTCCAAACCCTCAGCGTCATGCTGACTTACAGAGCCCAAAGCTGAAATCGCCTTTTGTTTCCCTTCCACCTGCCCATTGGTTCAAGCCAGTGTATTAATTAGAGAGCAGGGGAATAAGGTGAAGCAGATTATCTCTGCTGATGTTGTCTAATGAGGAGTCTTACTAACGATCACTGAGTAGGATTTTTTGGAGGTCCTTAAGTTGTTAGTGACCCAGAGAAAAGGTGGTGTGACTGAGAGTTGCTGCTGACCATCTCTGTGCCTCTCCTGCCCGTGCAGAATATGATTGTTGTACTTTTGTGTTGTCAGAACCAGGCAAACAAGACTGCCTGATGGTGTCATTGCATTTCTTTTTATCCAGATTGTCTTAGTAGCTTATGTAGGGCTTGGGGAGACACACATCTTTTTACAGTTTTATGCAATGATATCACATGTGTTAAACTCACTAACTTCAGTAAAGTTAGTGAGTTTAACACCATTTGAAACATACATCCAAAAACTGCTTGAATGAAGACTTATGTAGGGTTTCCAACAATATACAAAATGTAGAAGTCACAAGTTGGCCCCCTGTCAAGCCTAAGAACTGAGGATTTTTATTTTTTCAGTTAAAGGTTAAAGTCATTGGGCATTAGCTAGTGTATTTTATTTGCCTACTGTTCCTGTTCCTGTACACAAAAAATGCTTAAAAAACTTTCAAAACATTTACTATCCCTGAAGAAGCACCAAAATATAATAATTCAGAGCATGCAGTTAAAATCCGACTGCATCTTGACACTTCTGCACAATGTGAGCCACAATGCGTTTCTAGTCATTTGGTGCCAACTACACACACAAAGAGGGTCATGGCTCAAGTTGCAGTGTTATAACACAGTGGCATGTCCCCATATCAAAGCAGTATGACCCAATTGTATGCATACCACATGCAATAAAACCAAATACAAAAAAATAATTAAGAAAAAGAAAAAGTATGCACTTTGGATTTTAGGCTCTGGCTATTCCATGGTTGTATTTTTTACAGAAGCGTGCGTCTGAGTTTTAAAGCTGGAGCCAAAGGGTACTGTATTATCAGATGAAAATGATAAAAGAATTCTGAGTCTGGACAAAGTACATTTTGAGGTAATTGTAAAACTTTTCTCAGCGCTCACTCAAGTTTTGGGGTGTGAGTACTGGGTGCAATCTGGAACTGAAGTTTCATGTTTCCAGATCTTAACTTTTTTATTGCACACAATGCTTTTAGCACCAAATAATAAATAATAAGAGTTAGAAGAATTACCATCAGGTTCCTGCAGCTTCAGCTGCTTGATCACCTAATTACATCATACAGGCTTTAAAACATTACATATCAATTTGCTTTTTGTCCCAGTTTATTTAATTTAGTTTGTTTTGCTCTTCAAATAGATTGTTGAGGTGTGTGATAGTCTGAACCTCTAAAAGCAGTGTTTCCCCACAGGTATGCCATCATGTGTGGAATTATGGCA
This sequence comes from Archocentrus centrarchus, assembly GCF_007364275.1. NCBI lineage: Eukaryota > Metazoa > Chordata > Actinopteri > Cichliformes > Cichlidae > Archocentrus > Archocentrus centrarchus. Next base: position 25,569,729 of record NC_044360.1, on the reverse strand, counting down.
GAGTATGACACCATCCAAAACAAGATCAAGAACGGATATGTCTTTAAGGTAAGACATGCAAACAGAGCGCCAGTTTTGACTGTGCACATTAATAAAACAATGCAGTATACATGTTTCATGCATATTGGACATTGCGTGACCCATGTACTCAGGCTACTCGTATCATTTAAGCCAGTAGGTCCCTCCTACAGCCATTAAGTTGCATAAGATGGAGTGTGGAACAACAGCACGTAGCATTTTATCTTCTGTCAGCAGCCTCCAGCAAACACTGGCTGCCTTCAAAACTCTTTGACAGGTGAAAGTGAGAGATAGAGCACTGGAGAGGGAAGATGTGAAAAAAAAAATGTTGCTCATAGACAAGAATGGAAAGAACGAGGGAAGGTGCGTGACAGCCAGGAGTGTGCGGTAGCTCGACTAGATCGCGTGTGTGAGAGGTGTTTGTGAAATACTTGTGGGTTGGTGAAGCAGGACAGATCAGGTCAGAACAGAAGGCGGTGCAGCTGTGCTATGAATCAACAGTGAAAATCTTCTGTCTGCCTGCTTCTCTTCTCAGGATCATCTGGATAAAGCCATTGAGCTGAAGCCGCAGGACCCCCTGTCCTACTACCTCCTGGGCCGCTGGTGCTATGCTGTATGTGACCAATCCGACACACCGTGTAACACTTCTCTCTCCCCTCTCTCCTCTGTTCAAGAAACTGTAAATTTATGAAGACTAGCGTGTCTGTGTGGCCCCCCACCTCCCTTTGCTAACCCACCCACGGTTTCCCCTCATTCATTTCCACTGTTTAGGTTTCCTTGAGGTTTGTTTTTCCCTCTGCGATATTCACAGAGAGCGCTATGGGAGGTTAACACCATCCATTGTTAGCTTTAAATCAGATTGTACCAGGGAGATAATTTCATCCTGTTTCTATCTGGCTCATGCTCTTTCAGTAGCAGCAGTCATTTTTGATGCAGCTCGTGATTGTTTCTGTAACCGTCATGTCTTGTCAGAAATGTAACATGATGAATTGGTGTTGTTTAGATAAAAATGCCCCAGACATTCTGCTCTTGAGGTTTCCTGTTGTTTCAGGAGCTGTTCATAATGTACCTTGGTACCAACTATCAAACTAAGTCCCAGAAAGGAAGGAAACTAATACAGAGATTTCTGTGACTGAATTATATAAAACTGCTAACACCAGAGAAGGGGTGAAGGACTCTGCAGATCTAATGGTGGTGTAACACCTGATATTTTCAGGGATTGGATTTTACAGGCTGTCTGTGGTACATTCATGTTCAACAATGACCTTCTGTTCACATTCAACCAGCGGTTCTGTTTGAAGGGTCCTATAATTATGCCAGAGCAATGCTACACCTGCAATTAGATGCTGCTCTCATGACTGGTGCAAGGCAGAAATATTACATTTGACCCAGGTTTCTGCTGCCTGGTATCATTCTTCTGCAGAAGGCGTTAATAGCAAAGTATCAGTGTGCGGGGGGTACCCGTGGTCATTGAAATACTGGTAAAGTAACAGGAAATTGGCTGTAAAAGTTAAGAAAAATGACAGGCAACCAGTCCTGCTTGGAAATTTCTGCAGATTATTTTATCTTCTGTTGTAACTGTTAAATTACTTCATAGCTGTTCAGGGATGCCATTTCTATTAAACTATGTGTATATGAGACTCAGCAAAAGGGGTGGGGCCAATGAGACAATTTGTTTTTGGTCTGAAATGCTGGTGCTACATACACCATCCAGTGAACTTTGAATGTCATATATTGAACCTTTAGGCTACAAAATGGTAAAACCTCCACATTACCTAAACAGCTCAAGAGATGGCAGCAATTCTGCTGTGGTCAGAAGTTTACATCCACTCGTGAATGTCATGGTAATTTGGGCTCTTTCTCGGGTGGACAGCATACATCTTTAATAACTAAAAACCAAGTGCACAAATTTGAATTTATTTCAGATTTTCTCAAATCTACACAGGGTCAAAATTATATATATAGGCTCAAATATACATCCCCACAAATATCTGGTTAAAGGTTCCTTAGCTAGTCACCTCCACCAGATGCTTTTGGTAGCCGTCAACAAGCTTCTGGCATGATTCTGGCTGGATATTTGAACACTCTACATGGCAGAACTTTAAATTGGCTGGTTTCCTGGCATGGAACCAGCTTTTAAGCAGTCCACAAATTTCCAATAGGGTTGAGGTCAGTGCTTTGGGAAGGCAATCCCAGAAGTTTAGTGGGGTTTTTTTGCATTCGGCAACCAATTGCAAGTAGTTGCAGTGAACAACTGGTCAACACTTTTGATTGCACAGGTCACCTGGTGGGAGGCAACCTTTCTCCAAACAATTGCAGTGTAAGTGAGACTGCCTGTAATCACTCTCAAATTAGCAAAGGTTTGCACATATTTGCCATCTAATTTGTAAATACAAACAGATTCCAATCAATTTGTGAGTCTGCAGCAATGAGTACTTATACTGTATCTGTGAGATGTCTCTCTGCAATAGAGGACTCAAATCAGCTGGTTCTATTCTGGTTCTATTCCTATATAAAAGCAAGGTTGCTGAGTGCCCATCATTTTACATAAGTAGTTAATAAGTATAAGTAGTTAATTTGAATTTCTGTGGATGTAGATGGCAAAAGATTTGCAATTTTTGCCGATTTATCACATTTAATCGCTAAATTATCACAAACAAGTTGCATATAAATTCCAACTTGACCCAATTCAGTTGCAAACTGATAGCAGACTGACTCCGTCTTATTAGATTTTATTGCTATCTTAATGCACCAAAGACGCTTTGAAGACGGCAGCTGAGTGGTTGCAGAACTGGTCCCCGTCTTTCCCGCCATTTCAAAGGTTGCCTCCCACCAGGTCAAAGGCAATGAGATTACAAGAGCATTGCACTCAGTCACAATAATTTCAGTCGTGCCGTGATCTCCAACCACTGTTTTTTCCTAGTGTGACTGTAGCATTACCCTGCTCTTCCATTATTATTAAACCAAGGTAGAAATTTTTCTTTTGATTTTGGTGATGTTTGATTGTTTTCAGGTGTCTCAGTTATCATGGATTGAGAGGAAAGTGGCTTCAACTCTGTTTGGAGAACCACCAGTCGCAACAGTTGAAGACGCACTGAAGAATTTTCTTAAGGTATTGTGATTAATTCTGCAGCATCACTCTTTATTTACACATATATCTTTATTTTTGAGCACTGCATTACATTATGTTTAAAGCATTATGCTGTCCACATTTTAAAGTGAAATGCCCCCAGTCAGAGAGTGGGGTGAAACACGATAAGCTTCACAAATAAGAGCTGAACTCAAATGATGGGAGTAACCGTGTGAACAAGTTTATGTTGTAGTACTTTTTAATTGAGTGGCTGTTCTGAATGAAACACGTAAAGCACAACCCTGTTTAATCTTGCGCTGCATTGCAATTTGCCTGCAGGTTGCATCTGTTCGCTGTTTTTAAAGCCCAAACCCTCTGTATTTAGAAAGGCTTAATCTGTGTTCCCACTTTGCAAATGTTTATATAGTAGGAGAAATTACTTTTGCTTCTAGCCAATATTCCTGTGCATGCCTCATCCTCCTGTCTTCTATCCCATCAATTTGGTCACTGTTACAACATGTCACAAGTGACCTGGAGGAGCCCTTTGTGAAGCTTTAACAAGAACAGGTCTAACTTTAATGAGTGGATGGCTGTATTTGACTAACTTGCTTAGCAAAGAATGATCGAGGATTAAAGAGTCGAGCGATATGGCTCCTGTTCTTGACATTTTTAATGATGCACACAGAGCTTGTCATTTTTTTTTTTGTCTGAAGATCGGAATCACTAAAATGGAAATATTTATGTGTAATCCAATTGCACACGCTTGAGTTAGTAAAAGCAGCTGTTATTACAGATGTGAATACCAGTCGTGACAGCACGGCTTTTAGTGTTTTTAGCCAGTGATTCTGTATGTGTGAACAACCTCACACTCATTTCAGAGGAATTTGTGTTGAGATGTCTGCTTTTGTCTAAGCATAGCGTTGCAGCAGTTCAAGATGCAGTCAGGAAACGTCACAGGGCTGTCGTTAGAATCAAAGTTATGTTCAGGTTTGTAGAGGTTTGTAGTTGGACCCATGTTTGCTATGTACACACTTTGTAACTCCCCTTTATCTGTTGTAAAACTATACAACAGAGATATTTAATTAAAATTTAAGGAGGTCCAGTTTGAGAGAATTTCCTCAATTAAAGGTCCAAATTATAAAGATTCACATGCATTAAAATTCAGTGGAATATATTTTGAAGTATGCTTACAGTTGTATCAGTGTCTGTATATACTCAGCATCTGGCTGTCACATAAAACAAAGTACAAATTCAGCAGTATTTCAGCAATGTTTATTATTACTTTTCACAATGACCTGGAGTACGCTAATAATAAAATAAGGAAATAAGGGCTGCATTCAATAAAAAAAGAGCTTTTGAAAAAGTTGTCTTCAAATAAAGCGGTTAATTTAAAATGTTGAAAATGTGTAGTTTGAGATTCCACTTTTCTTCTTTTTTTAATTATATTTCACATGTAAACCATCTCAGCCTTAACCCTCCGTTTCTCCCTGACTGGCTTTCTCGGGCTGTTTTCCTCGTGGAGTTCTCTGTTTTCACACGCGCTCTGACTAAAGGATGTGATTGGCTGAGTAGTATCATGCGATTGGTCTTTGTGTTTCCTGTGTATAGTAAAGACAAAGGAAAAGGCTGCGCAGATTAAAATAACCATACTGTAAATATAAGAAAATTAACATAAAAATGGTTCGTCAAAATCTAGTAATGGGTCCAGGTCTGGATCCGGACCCTGGATGGCGGTCTGCCTATTGGTGACCTAGGCTATAGACTGTATATAAAAGATGGGCATGGCCATTCTTTTGTGGGCTCTTATTGTGACACCTCATTTGTGACATTTCAACCATCTCCATCATTTTTCAGTTGTTGTCATTTGTTTTCTTTTAAAAAGGACATGACTGTGTTTGGGGCCAAAGTTAGCTGTAGGGACTTTTTCATCTAATGCTTGTACTGGCTAGCTAGCTTGGTTAGCCAGGTTCATTCATGACTCTCTGTGATGTTGAATTAAATATTTTGGTTAGTGAAAAAAGGCTTTATTTTTAAAATGAATTAACTAGAAAACTGAAGGCTAACTTATTCGTGTCTTTCAGTGTAACAGGACTGAACAAGGTAACAATGCAACCATCATTTTGTCATGTTTACTCAAAGCAGCTACAGTCAGGCCCGAATATTTGTCATGAACAGGGAAATGACCAACGAGACCAAAACTGAGGTTGTAGCAGGTTTAAAATGTATTTTATTTCTGCTCTGGAATTGGACATGGGTTTTGGCACTTGCAAATTAGTTTTTTGTCAGAGGTTGCTGTTTGCTATAAATGTAAGCTTCTTTCAGGATAGTTAGAAATGTACTTTAGTATTTCTTCAGTATGTTTTAATAAACAGAGATAAAGTTTTTGAAACATGTCTGTGTTTTTTAACCAGGTCGAGGAGCTCCATCCAGCTTATTCTAAACTCAACTATGTGTTTCTAGCTAAGGTCAGTACTGGACACATCAGGTTTGTGGCTGGATTGTGAAATTTAAACCATTCTGCAGGATCTTTTTGGGACAAAACGGTGACAGTTTTTTGTCTTTTCTTTGGCAGTGCTACAAAGACCTGGGCCAGTGGGAAAATGCTAAGAAGATGTGTGAAGCTGCTTGTTCAATGAGCGCTGAATCCAAAGAGGTACACTTCAGAACCATCTGTATTCAGATCTGTTGATTCAGACCAAACTACATCACAGGCTGCTGTATTATGCATATTAAACCAAAATAATACAGTGTTTAAAGGTGTTAATTCAGTGTCATGTTTTTTTTCTTCAGGATGAAGAAGCACAAAAGGAGCTGAGTTTACTGTGCCCAGCACTTGGAGTGTGACGACATTTTTAGGAATTATTTTGCGAGCACTGAATCTGTGTGTGAAAGGACATCATGTTAATTCACTCTGTGAGTGTAGGGAAGCAGAATGCCACCACATCAGGATCATCTGTTTTACTTTTCAGTCATATGTGAATGACAATTTTTAATAGTGGAGAAAAAAAAAGATGTGAGCTAAACCAGTTTTCTTCAGTTTACAGCAGTGTGTAGCAGGCATTCTCCGAGCTCTGATAGGGAACCTAATTCCAGCATGTCTCAGGTTTCCTTGATAACAAAGACCTGTTGCTTTTTGGGAAAGTGACCCACAGGACTTGTTGTTCCGTCCTGTCACATCAGACAGTGGCGCACCCAAACATCTTGGAATGCTGTGACCACTGGACGACACCCCCCACCCAGCCTGCCAATACAGACCAGCAATAATGCTCTTTTGTGACATTTACCTGCAGACTCTATAAAATGATTTTCTCACGGATATACACTCTGATCCTGTCTTTTCGTGACTTGTTGACTTCTCGATGTTAGTCATTAATTTACCTCCTGCTGCTCAGTTTCATTGATAGCCGAGCCACAGCATGAAGTAGACTGTTGGACAGCAGCAGGTTTTTGCATACAGATGTGTGTGTACACCACCACACCTGAAGTCCTATGGTTAATGGGCCCTTTTGTATGTTTGCCAGATCATGGAAAAAATGACTCCATAAATGATGTCAATGAGTTCCTCTAAATAGAATCAGAAAGCACCTGTACAGGTGTTTGGGAACAGAAGCGCCTTTTACTCCAGAGTCTCTATTTCTGAAAGGTTTCCTCCTCGTGTGGGTTATCAAGAGCATTTGAATTTCCACGCATTCTTTTTTTAACCTTTAAATGGAGCTCTGATGCACTCATGTATGATAGTTTGGGAACTATTATTAAACCTAAACAGTCTAGGGTGAATTTTTTCTGAGACAGCTTTTTTCCCCCCTTAGTCAAGAAAGTGGAGAGCCATGTAACCAAACCATGTGAATCAGGAAGCCAAATTAAAAAGTGGTTTTAATGTATATAGAGAGCTCTCATTATACTGCAAATATACTACACCTTATTATACTGGTTAAAGTTTAATTAAGGGTTTATGAAGGTTTCAGTTAAGGACCGATCAGAACATAAAAGAACAAATGACTTGTTAAATGAGCTCACTGGTGTCCATGTAAAGGAGTCACTGAGAGGAAATCTGAGGGCTTATTGTGCGTTTTCTGGGGTTTTTTTCTCTCCCCTGAAAAAAGAAAAAACCCACCGGCCTGATGACTCTGATGAATAAAGCAGGGATGCAGAGTCATCGCTTTAGCATGATGCAGTGGTGTTTTCCTGGTTGCAAAATGCCACTAAAATGTGACCTGATGAGCCTAAAATAAGGTTTGAATGTTTCCTTTTATTACAGTTTTACACATTCCCAGCTGTTTTGTTAATAAATCTGCTCAGTGAAGTAAAACATGCATTTTGACAGATAGCTCTAGTTATCTTTATACTGGAAACTTGTTTAGGGGGTTTATTTTTATTTTTTCAATTTCTAGGCTGATTAATTATTTTATGTTTTAAGTCTATCTACAAAATGAATTCTTTTGATATCACTTTACAGATTTTTCTATCAACACTACGAATGTATTTCTTCTTTTTTCTTTTCTTTCTTTTTTTTTTTTGAAATGCCAAAACAAGCTCCTCAAGGTTGTACCACATTGGATAGAGATTATACACTACACTGTGCAGTATTTTAGACAGTGTGTATTTAATGATTAATGGTACTGGAATCTATAATTAAATCAATCCTGATCAAATTTGTAAGCTTATCTGGCTTGTTTATGTTTTTGTAGGTTTTATTGCTGAGGAATAAAGTTATATAAGCTGTACTGTATAATTAAGATACACAGTGATTTATTTGTTTTGTTTTTTTCTTATGCACTAAATTGATCTTAATCCAGAATCAACAGAGTGTAACAAGCTCCTGCTGGAGCCTACGTGATTGCTGAGCTTTCTCCCAGACTGTACATTTTGTGCCAGGGCAATTCAGAATTTGTTACTAGATTGCATTCAGGCTAAATTCCCACCCGTCTAGTCATGTTTCAGCTTTTTTTTTTTTTTTTCTTCCACAGTAGAGCCATTTTAAATGGGTGGCTCCCTTTATGAGCACAGGTGTTTGTTTATACAGTAATGAAAACTTCACCTTTCCTGACTGATTTTATGAGCCTCCTGTGCTCTTTAATCAAAAGTCTGAGTTGAGACAGCTGCAGGAATCACTTACAGTTGGTCTGCATGTGCGAGCACACTCGCCAGAAAGCTAGCTGTCCATTGTTGCATAAGAGATTTACAGCCTGTTTTCTTATCCAGGAAACTGATCGGTTGTCATTTATGTTTTTGATTGTAAAACAGACGTGCAGTTTGTTGAACAAGTTAAAATTTTTTTTTTAATCATTATTCAGACAGTGCGTTGCATTGAGGTTACGAGAGTCAGAACAGTATAAAGTTTACTTTGGGGTTTCTTTAAAATCATTGCTGGTTTCTTTTAGAGAAACTGATGATTATTTCTGTGTCAGAAATGTAAATAAGTACATAAGAGGCACAAACTGGAACTAATTACAGCCTTTTGCAGGGTACATGATTTTTTTTTTAACACAACACATAATTTTTTTTTAATCTTATGAACACAATTTGCAATTCTGTGCAAACAGATTTTTATGCAGTACGCAAAAGTTAATTGCCCAAGATAACTGTGTACAAAAGATAATTATCTTGTGCACACATCTTATTTATCTGGTACACAAGTTATTTACATGTTGGCCAAATTATAATTTACTATCTATTTGCATAGTTATGGAAAAGAAACCCTTCACAGAGGTCATTGCAGTCCTTGCTCCTGCTTCCATAAGAATTGAGAGGGTCTGTAGCAGCTCGGTGCTGGTGATACACTGCACTTAACTGATAATCAGCAAGTGTGAGCACCTCTATAACAACAAAAGTTTAGGCAGTTTGCTGGTCTGGAGCATTCAGGTATGTGTTAAGCCTGCCACAATCTTCCCAGGAGTAGACATCTCAGCAAATTTACCCAAAGGTCAGACTGCAACACTCAGAATGAGTTTAATGAGAAAAAGGCTGAACAAGTATGGTCTGTCTGGAGAAAGTCTGACTTAGGTTTTCAAATTTTTTTCTTAACAAACAACAAGATTTCTGGAACAAAGACCTTTGGCCAGATGAGAACAAAGTGGAGATGTTTGGACATAATGCACAGCTCCGCATTTGGCAAAAACCAAACAGCATATCAGCACAAACGCCTCATAGCAACTGTCAAACACGGTGGTGGAGGGGTGATGATTTGGGCTCATTTTGCAGCCACAGGACCTGAGCACCTTGCAGTCATTGAGTCAACCATGAACAACTGTATACCAAAGTATCCTAGAGTCAAATGTGAAGCCGTCACACAGCACCAAGTCTCCGATAGGCAGAAGAGTCAAGGCTTGAATGCTGTGGTGGGGCTTTAATAGAGCTGTGTATAAACTGCCCACAAACCGCAATGAACTGAAGCAACACTGTAAAGAAGAGTGAGCTAAAATTCCTCCACAACTATGTGAGAAACTGATAAAGTCACACAGAAAACAACTGCTTAAAGTTATTGCTGCTCAAGGTGGTTCTACAAGCTAATTAATCCTGTTGTGCGCAATAGATTTTAGTTACCCCTTCAAAATGTCATGTGGTGTTTTTATGTGTTTGCTCTGTAGGTTATGAGGTACACAGTCCATTTAATCCTTCAGTCTGCAAAGCAAATCACATCCAGCAAGCATTTCATTGTATGACATTACCGGCTGAAAATAAAACTTCTCTAGCTGAGTTATCTCCCTGCGGTGCGTTATTCTGAAGTTTAGAGAATCATATGAGTTTACAGTAAATTAGCTCATTCCACTATTTGCACAAGGCAAGATGGATAGTTTCCGATCTTTATGCAAAACTGTAAGCCTGTTGCTGGTAGCCTTATGTTTCATGGACAGATTTAATGGCAAAGATTTAATTTTACCCCTGTTAAAGTCTCTGGGTCTTTAAAGCTGTGGGTCCCTACTTAACCTACGTAAATTAGTTTCAAATCATTGTGTCCCTCAAGAGAAGGCTTCAGTTATGTTATACTGCAGGTATCACCTTTTGCCCCTTAAGAATCTATCCCACGTCTGAGGCGAAGGATCCGTAGGAAGGTTGGAAGATCTTCTGTAAGTTTCAAACTTGTCTCCATGCTTATTACTTAGCTGTATAAGGGTGAAAGATCTCTGTTCATGTCTTGACCTCAACTTAACCCCTTTAGGCAGGTGTTGACCCCTGCTGGCCAGGGTCTGCTGATAACATGCTCGGAAATCGGTTAAGGTAATTTTAACTTAACCATGCAGTGCTATCATACCATTCCTAGCAGTCAGCTTTGGCAGTTTGGCTGCCTTCTGTCTGAATACCACATCTGTTTTAATCTCACTCACATTCATTCAGATCTCCATATATCCCTCCATTCACAATCTAAGCTCAGCTATGTCTAAGTTACACAACTTGCAGTCAACAGCAGAAGGATTTTATGTGAATGTGCCGCATGTGTACGTGCTTTATCTTCAGCCAATGAAGGATACAAGCTTTCATGCTAATCTTGTTAATGCAGCCTTGACAGGTCTAAGCTGTAATGACATAGGATGCGTCTTAGTGCCACTTCTTGCAATATTTTGAATTTCTCAGCAGGATAAAACCACCACAGCCCTCCTTATTGTGGTTTGTGCACACCAAGCTTGTATAAAGCACGTGCTCTTCTATACTAGGCATGGCATTCCTTGTCATCTTTATTTGATCAGCGTGCACTTCAGATCATGTTCTGTATGTGTTTCATTCTCTGTTACTGCATAGAAGGAATATTTTCTTCCTTCTGCAGCTTCCTGAAATGCAAGGCAGCAGACAATATCAGCCTTCGGGGGTTATTGCTTTTGTCCCGTCTGCAGTTATGACTGAAGTTGCTGTGCCGCTGCACTGGGTGTATTAACCATGACATTGTCAGCGTCTCTGTTCTCTTTACCTCATTTGTGTTTGATAACCTGTCTTCTCAGTTCAGCTAAAGACAACTCAACGTTTTCCTTCCCATTCATAAAGATTGTACTTGGAGCATTGCCACACATGACTTCACTGGCACTATTTAGTCTTCACTTTGTATTATTAGAAATGGGAAAAGGGGGTGCGTGGAGGACGCCATATCAGCAATCAACTACTGTCTGAATTGGCAATGCACTGGCAAGCTTTCTATATTCATCCAGCTGATTAAGAACAGGATGTTCTGACAGACTGAGATAAAATGCTGAAATGGGAAAGGCATCTCGCTAACACTTCCTCTTTGTTCCCACCTGACACAGCACCATGCAAAGGGTCCTTTGCATTCAGAGTGATTTATTAATAATCAACTCTGATTTATTAGCTTTAAATAGATAGTTACATTTAAAGATCTATCTATTTCTCCATTTGACCTGATTACAGCATCAAAAACCACACGGGTGCAAAATAAAAGAATAGTATCTTTTTATTATACAACTGTACAAGCTCATTGTAGACTAAAGAAACACTCAGGATAACATCACAGCGGCAGCACTGTGCAGTCAGAAGCTTAAAGCGCTGTATTTGTAACATTAAGCAGGGCTAAACATCATGTTTGTGTCAATCACCGACACTAATTTCTATATTTCTGTAAAAGAAGTGAAGGTGCTGTAAATGACTGGATTTGAGGTATTTCTTGACTTTCATGATTATATCATAAATAATAGGTGTAATTAAAGCACTCATATCAAATGGTTCAAATGGGAGCAACTAAAGTAAACGTGAATAGTTCAATTGAATTATTTGGGGGCAAAAGGCTAGTTAAACATGTTTTTATTACATACAATAACAAAGTGTTCAGTGCAGGAGAAAATGAAAATATAGTTTTATTAGCCTGAATTTCATTATTCCAAAATGTATCAGCTGCAAGCCAACAAATGCTCAAATCCAAGACTTTACAGTCTATTAGTCTCCCGCGCTCAGAGAGCAATTAGACAAGTCTATAAACAAAATCAACAAACTACTCCCAGCGTCTCAATGCTAATTTTGACAGCATGACTATTTCTGTGACAAAAAAAAAAAAATTAATAAAATTACAGGAGACAGAAATTTAATTAATGGTATCTTGAGTGTGGAAATTAAGAGAAGGCATAAATGGTTCGACATTATTCAGACTTAAAAGGAGAAGTAAATAACAGTGATCAAACATTAGCTTTATTCACTTTTTCATGCAGGAACCTCAGCGTTCCCCTCAGCACGTCTGCTCCTTTGCCTCGTCCTTTAAAACAGCATTTACAGCAGGCTTCACAATATAAATGTATTACATTAGCATTTAAAAATAGTATTTGGCTTTTCCCAGCCTTATTCCTGAGTAGCTACATATATATCTTATGTTAAAAGAACTATATGTTAGTAATGAATATTTTATGTTAGCAGATATGAAGCTTGAGAGCTTATTCACCTGTTTTATCGGCATGAAATCTGACCTTGTCACTTGACTTTTGTCACATAAAAACTCCGGTCTTTAGCGCTTACCTTCACATGTCACACAGTTTTTGCTTTAAGAGATTTGATATTGCACTAGAAAGAGTTTGAAGGCCTTATTAGGAAAAAGAACATGAATACAAAGAATGCAGAAAGAGGAGAAATGTATGGGTTTCCTGAAAATCAGATGTGCTTAAAGATACTTTTTGTTGGTTTTTCTTTTATCTGACAGCAAAAATATTAACAGACAGCTTGAACTTTTCAATCATTTGCTGCATCTTGCACCTTGGAACTCCAGCATCTGCAGTGCTGCTTGCTTTAAAGTCCTGTTCAGGGCTGGCAATGTGCTGCAGTCTTTTAATTTGATGAATCAAAAGAGGATAGCTAATTGCTGGCTGGTATGTGAGACTGTTTCTGATGTTAAGAGAGATTCCTGCAGGTGAGGTGGCACGCACACGGTGTATGCGTTCTTTGATACAGATGCCACAGCTGTTTCTTTCAGGCCCTAATTAGAAATAAGTCAACAATCAAAGGCTGTTAAATCAGTCTCGACTCTGTTATGTGAAACATTTTAAACAGTGCGTATGAGATTTTAAAAAAATGGCCTGAGTTTTCAAAATATGCTCTTCAGCCTCAAATAAAAGTTTTAAAGTTTTTCTGTGCCTTCATGTATTTTTTTTTCCCATCATAGTTTGAATTAAATTTATTGTTTGTGAACGCTCAACCTTCACCTCCTCAGAGAATTCCTAACTGGTAGCTGCTTCCAGTAGTGTCATGTCATCGCGCAGAGAGACGGCTACAGAGAAAGGGTGAGGTTTCAGAGTCAGGCCGTAGTTGTAGCCCAGCGTCACCGGCCTTGCAGGGTCAGCTGTGATGTTGCACTGATGTACTATGAGAGCTGTGAGTAAGAACAGCTTCAGCTTGGACAGCTCCTCGCCGATGCACCGCCGCTTACCCAAGGAGAAGATGAGCACATTGCTGGTCAGGTCTTTGTTCAGCGCACCGTTCTGGCGTAGGAAACGCTCGGGGTCAAAGGTATCTGGATGGGACCAAATGCCCGGGTCGTGGTTGATGGACCACTGGTTGATGAAGATGACTGCATTCTTTGGTACGGTGTAGCCCATGATGGAGGTGTCTGTGGTGGTGGAGTGGGGGATGGTGAGGGGAGTGAAGCTTGTGTAGCGCATCACCTCGTAGATGAAGGCCATGATGTAAGGCAGCTGCTGCTGGTCCTCGATAGAGGGGAGGCGGCTCCGGTCCACCACTTTGTCCACCTCCTGTTGGAGACGCACCTGAATCTCTGGATACCTGCATTGACAGGTGAACATACATTTTAGAAGTGAAACACTGTTGCCAGTGACAAAGATGAGTTAGGAATCATCTCTATTGAATATTGTTTCTGATGTTAAAGTGCTCGGGGTTAAGAGGTTAACAGTTTACAGGCAAAAAGAAACAGTGGCTCTGTGATCAAGGTATCCACTGATCGATGCATCAGGCACAGAAAGGATTAAATAGCAAGAAATATTTTAAAATTAAAAGGTCTGCCAGCAGTGTTCCTCAATAAACGCTGAGTGCACCTTTCATTTTCTTTTATTCACTGGTGTTCAGTTTCAGCTTATTACTCCCAATACCTGACGGCATGGCAGGCCCTCCCTCCCCACTGATGGGCTGTTACGTAACACAAATGCTGCTAAACTTCCTCAAGTGTGCACAGCCTTAGCAACAAGTTATGGACAAATTGTCATTCATTCTGTAAATATTTATTCATAATTGCTTTTAAAACCACTTCTATAAAATGATAATTACTTGACAAGAAGGAGGATGATCCACTGCAGGGCAGTCGACAGTGTGTCTTGACTTGCTCCAAATACATCCCCAACTGTGGAGGTCACATAGTCTTTCTCAGAAAGTCCCATCTTATCGCTTATTTGGTCCAGCGCCACTATAAAGGCATCTGTCATGTCTCTGATGGTGCTTGACTGGATTGTTTTTCTGTGTTCCTTCACTTTATCTCGGATAAATGCATTAAACTCCAGGTTGAGCTGCTTGAAGTTGTCAAAGATGGTTTTGATGGGGTTGGGGAAGTACTGCAGCCAGGGCATAACGTCCACTATGCTCCCTGCACCGACAGTCTGGGTGAACTGGTCGTTCCTGCCCACCAGCTGCTGAAACTCCTCGTCTTCGTAGGAGTACCGTTTCCCAAAGCAAACCGCGCTCATTATGTTGGCCGTGGACACCACGAGGTACGTCATGGGCTGGAAGTATTTGTCCTCCTTCGTTTTTCTCAAAAACAGCCGCAGCAGCTCTTTTCCCTCGCTGAGCACATGATTTTCAAACTTCTTCTTAGTGTGGGGGTTTCGGGTAGAAAACATCCGGACAGTGGACTGGGCCACTTTGCGGTGCACCTTCCACCAGTCCGTGGAGGTGCCAAACGCGAGGCTGTTCCCATTGGAGATGTACTTGAAGGAGGTGAAGTCCGGTCTGCCGGAGAATTCGGAGCCCTGCTTGACCAGCGCCTGTTTAATGGATTCCCCGTTCAGCACCACCACGGTCCGAGAGCCGAGCTTGATCTGGAAGACGTTGCCGTATTTTTTCACCATGCGCGTAAAATACAAGTGCGGTGCGTTGCCAAGTTGCGCTGCGTTCCCGATGACCGGCCAGGGGAGGGGGCCGGGCGGGCAGGAGATCGATCGCTGTCGCCGTAACCATCGAAACAGGTGGACGGATACCAGCAGAGTCACGCATGTCACTAACAGAGTCCTTGGAGTCGTTGGGTTAATTCCCTCCCGTGTCACATTCATCATGGACATACTGCAGGGGAGAAAATAAAATAATCATTAAACACATGCATTAGAAATATGATGCATTATATGGGATGCAGAGTAATTAAATTAAATGTTTGTTTTTTTTTAAATAAGTGCTAATTAAATACCTGATATTTTGGCTCATCGAAAAATACTAGACTTTTTAAATTTTCTAAAATATTCAATGCCGTCTCTGTTCAAAAAAAACAAACAAAAAAACTTTAAATCTCGAAATGTGTTTTTCTGTGAGCTGACCGAACAGACTATACTGAGAACCTTAAAATAATAAGTAAAATATCAGCTTACTTGTCTATATCTCTCATAAAAAGTTTGATTTAAAGTGTGAGCAGCCTCTTGTGCACCCACAGACAGTGAAAGCAGCTTGTGTGGGAGCCCTTGTGTCCGCAGCCTGCTCACGCTTTGAAGCCCCACAACACCAAATGAAGTAATTTATACCCAAACAGCGCAGCATCACGGCCCGTCGGCGCGCACGCGTGTCCCGGCTTTGTTACTGTGGGTAGGTTTGTTGCAAAGGGTGTCACCCCCACCCTCCCACCTTCACCACCTCTCTCTCTCTCTCTCTCTCTCAATCTGGCGCGCACTCTTTCTCTCTCTTGTGATAACTTGACTCCCAAGAAGCGGGACGAATTATGACTGGATTTTTTTGTTTTATAAAACAATATAAGAGCAGGGCAAACGTGACAGGTCCTAAATATAGTTTGGAATAATAATAATAATAATAATAATAACTATTATTATTATCTTTCTTTGCAGAGATCATGGCTTCAAGTCAAAGTGCTTGTAATAACGTGCGCGGCTGCCTGAGGGAATTATGTAACACCCGCAGTCTCAGTCTTTGTAAATAATTTATATATTCCGAACCCAGCATAAGTATTAAGTTGCAGTCGCTGCATTAACGTTAGAATTTTCTTTTAGAAAAGTGCTCTATTTTATTTGTTTTTAAATAGAAATGTATTAAATTAAAAGCTAAAAGTGGCCATTTTACATGTCCGCAGCCTTTAAGACGTGAGGTTCCACATATTAAATAAAGAAATACAATAAAATAATAAAATAAAACAAAAGAAAAATAAAGTATTTAGTTTTGCAAAGTTCTCCTGTGTGATCAAACAGCCTGTATATAATACATTTACTCCGAATGATGCGGACACTTTAAAATACTAAAGGGATCTACATTACAAGATTTTTGCAGCTGTACTCATCTCGCTGTTGCAGGTTTTCAGAATAAAATTCTTGCACATCAAAAGTCACCGTTTAGGCGTCTGTTGCGCGTGGCGCGGTGTGCTTCTGGTGCTCGAGGGTGACAGTGTGAGGGTGCGCTTTTCCGTCAAGCCACCAGGAGGAGGCGAACCCCGTGTTGTGGCTCATTAATTCTTCCTAATTAACAAACATGCAGGGCATCAGAGGTGTTGGAGCAGCTTATTACACCCCGTGTTATCTCCCTTAAATGTTCAAACGACAGATATATGGAGAAACATTAAATCTACTTATAAACATGTTCAGATGTTTATATATTTCAGTCTTAGTGTTTTTAGTCTCAAATTATATAAATATTCGTTCTCAGATTTATTCACTGCCCTGCAGTAGAACCCTAACAACTTGAATCGGGGCTTCAGATCTGTTTTTAATAGATCTTCCATTTAAGTTCACGTAGATTTATTTTGAATCCTTACCATCTTTTCTTGGATCTGCAAGTGCTATTTAGGTGTCAGAGCCCTGCTCGGGCCTTCCTGCTCAACTCAGGTCTGGTTGTGATATGATGTGATTCGGGAAACCCGCGTTCAGCACCGCGGACAGCGGCTCAGACGAACGATTAGGTCCCGTGACCCAGAACCTTTACACAGAACCTGCAGCCGCAATTCGCTCTGTTTATTTAAGCTTAAAAAAATAAATAAATAAATACGTCCAGCTATATAAAATAAGGTCAATTTAATTCCATCCCCTGGTGTTCCTCTTTAGCGAAATATTAAGGACTGAGGTAGGATACAGAATAAATTTTTGTATTCAACAATACTTTATTAAAATATTTACATTTCTATATCAGACTATAAAAATAACATGCAGAGGCTGGGGTGATATTCTCATTGTGACAAATTTAAACAAACTCAAACAGGATAGAAAATTAATGAGAGGGGGAAAAAAACTCAAAATTTCCTTGAAATAAAAATTCTTCATATTTTAGTTCATGTGATGTAATTTGAACACACGTTTTCTCATTGTTAAGTTGTTAAACTGCAGCATTGTAAATAAAGTTCATTTTAAACCCTAAAGCAGAATGTAAATATATTCATAGGAAGTGAAAATAAACTTCTCACAAGGTGACAGTGTGTGATCTCCTTTTATTCCAATAGTGAACCGATAGTCAAGAATGTAGACAAGTTAGGAAACTACCTGGCCCCAGCCTCCTTTGCCTTGGCAGGACACAGCTATCAAGACCAAATCACAACAGGTCCATCCGCTTTTTATTCCAGAGGGTTTTTCCAGATAATAATTTTTATTATGACCTCATAATAAAAAATTTAAATGAACTGTATCTTTCTTTTTCTTTTTTCTTTCTTTCTTTTTTTTAATCTCTCTGCTCTGAAGAACTACCTGAAATACAAACACACACTTTGTGTTCAGATCTAGAACAGGCTGATGTACTCAGTAGGTATTAGGTTTAAGTCTGTATGGTGATTGAAAATGTGGGTTCATTTAATTGCTCCTGTATTTCCTTTTTTCCTGTTATTGTTAAAATACAAAATAGAGCAGATGCTTTTTCTGATAAAAATGTGACAGCTTGTTTCTGCCACTAAAAATTGAGGCCAAAAGGATTAAGTGGGGAATCACACAATTTCCTCCAAGTAAAGTCATCATTACAGTCAAATTCCTTTTTGAAGAGTGACAATTTCAGCTCCAGTTCAAGGAAATTCAATAAAACTATATAAACACTATAAGAAATAAAAGAAGACAAAATTACCCATAAGAGAGATAGTGGAAAGTTTAGGAGTGCATGGCCAAGATAACAGTTTGATCAACTCGTAAAATGAAGGAATGCTGAAGCTGTGCTACACCAATAGGTCTGAAAGACCACAAGAGACCACTGAAGTGTATGATCACAGAATTCATTACTTGGTAAAGGAAAAAAAAAAACCTAGCCAAGAGTCGCCTTCATGAATCTGAATACAGAGGGTTTGCCTCAAGACTCAAATCAAACTGAAAACACATATTAAATATTGCTAGAAAACATTTAAAAAAAAAAGCCTAGCTGTTGAGCAAGAAATGTTTATCAGTGAAGTAAAAATGGCATAAAAATACATAAATTCTGTAATGTATAGCAGTATACTTTTAATCAAAAGCTAAAACTTGATAAGACTGTGCTTCAGAGTGCTAATGGATTGTGACCTGAAACATACTGAAAAACCAGCCAAAAGCTTCTTAAAGGAAAGTAATAAAAAATCTCTTAAATGTTCTAGACAGTCACCTGAGCTCAACACAAATGAACACTTATTTAAAAATGTCTTTTATCATCTTTGTTTTTTTTTTTTTTTAATAAAGATAGGGGAACTATGAAAAAAGTTATTCTTCTGAGCTTAATCTTAATTTTTTTCACTCAGAGATCTCCGTATCCTGTTTTTCTTTTTTGTATTTTTTTTTTGTATTTATTTTTTTTGTTCTGGGTTACTTTAAAAGTCCTTATTGGTGTGTGGCATTTAAGATAATCCTCTCAAAGCTGCAAAAGGAAATGTAGGGTAGATAGTCCGATACAGCTGCCTCTTCAAGGCCTCCCTGAAGTTCCTCATTGCTAGCAGTTCCAACACCAGTTTCCCTTCCTGTCTGACTGACAGCTCAATTGCTGATCGCGTGTGAGTGAGCATGGAGGTCAGGGAGGAGCTCACGAAGGTGTGTGCAGGTGATGATTTGCTTAGACGGTAAAGGTACAGTTGCACTGTAAATTTTCAGTTTGTCAGGGCACAGACCAATTCTACTTCCAGCAACATTTCTCACATTCAGAGCATAGTTTCGTGCAAGGAAAGTCACGGTAAGACATATCAGGAAATTACATAACCTGCAAAACACAAATGATAAACAAACCAGGTTATTACACTGATATATGCCTGTTATTATTAGCGCAATGCACAAGACCTTGGAAGAGAAGCATGCCTTTTAGAGCACTTGTGGGGCTTATCTTATTCTGTGAATCAATGCTGTGAACAGAGGGGACTGCTCAAGGCTATTCTAAAGGTGCCATGCAGTCACGCACATGTGCTTCATCATACCAGTGACAGCTAAAGGGAAAGCTCCTGACAGCTTCACTAAACACAGGTCTCCATCCATCTACCTGCCATGGATAGACACAGAAAAGAGTTGCTAAGCCACTAAGGCTTGGTCAGAATATTTTTATTTCGATCTTGGCATGTCCGTGAGGTTATCAGTCACGTTTGAATTAAAACAACTCAATCAGATTTATGGTCTAAAGATAAAACTTATCTTTAAGATAAATGGATAAAATGAACAAAGGAAGAATGCTGATTATTAAACCATGAACGTAATTCAAAAGGCAGCCAGTTTTCTGCGATTTTTAACACAATAGGGGCTTTGGCATCTACAAGGACACAACACAATTCTTGGAAGAGAACTTTATCGGTAAAGTAGCTCAACAGAAACCCAGTACCTGAGTCAGCACTTTGATATGACAACTGCTTCAAAAGGGCCTAACTGTTTGCTCAAAGCTATAAAAGTTTTCTTAAAGCAGCAAAAATCAATATTTTTATATACACAATGGATTAAATGAATATGTTTAATCTTTCATAAGGTGACAAACCCACAGAGCTCATCTTAAAATACTTAAGCTTTATTGTTCTTGTAGTACAACTTTCTATTTTACCATTTTGGTTCAATCTCACCACTCGCACGAGTCTTTAAGCAGCAAGCAGCTAATAATAGTGAAAAGCTCTTAGAAGCTGTATTTATACTAAAGCTAGTGATGCAAAGTTAGCGACTACCTGGTGAATATAATGGAACATTTAACTGATAAAATGTCAGATATTTCCTCCAAGGAGCTGGAGGAAAGGAGCTGGTAAAGACCAGCTCCTCCAAGGAGCTGGTCTTTACCATTTTATTTATTGTTTTAATAAATAAAACAATAAATAAAATGAATATATTTTATGGATGGAAAAATGGCCCCAAATTAATGCAAATTGCCCTCTAACTGCTAACTGTAGTGTTTTTGCTAGCACTTTTGCCAGTGATAACGTTACTCCATTATATTGTTAAAGTTGTGTTTACAAATTATTCTATTGTTGACAAGAGGCCAAAGGCATCATTTAAAAGGTAAAAACTGTACTTAAAGTTTCTCTTAACCAGCAAATGTTAGTAGCTGATTCTTTGCCAAATCAAGTATACTATGATGCTAAACAGCTAAAGATGCAATCACTTTATTTTAATGCATCCAAAAGGCCAAATTTTAATACAAAGAGTCAGTTAATTATTAAGTTGATCCCACTTTACCATGTCTGACGACTGTGACACTAAATCCCCAGAATAGACATCAAAGTTAGAATCTTCTGCAATGCTAGAAAAGTTATATTTAGCATTTGGCTGACACGACTTTTCTATAGGACACAACAGTGACTGGGGAAGAAGGGAAGTGGATTTTCCCATTTATTTTCTCTATATATTTCAGAAAATCCGTAAATAATTTTAAACCTTGAGCCACCAACATAACAACTTCCAACCTTCTTGAACCAAATCCATTTGATTATGATCGTGTTGTATGATAATTGTTTTGAAGATGTTTTGTAGTTTGTGTTGTGTGTCTGTAGTAGCCTATAGTACTATATTCTTGTTATTGAGATGGTACACTGCTTTGTTCCTGATTGCAATTACCACTGTTTCATGATTCAAGTGACCTGATCTTCACAGCTCATGTTGCTTTCTAGCGGCCTCCACCAATCAGAGACATGTTTTAATTTAGGATTGTAGAGACAGTAGTTCTTTTCCACGACATTGCAAGTTAAATGTGTTTTGTTTAAAAAAAAAAAAAAAAAAGCTTGATATCATACAGACGGGGTTTCTGGAGCACATGCCATCATTCCATGGTAAGTATACTTTGGAAGGTTACAATATTATGACTCATACTCAAAATCCCTATAGAGAAGAGGAATGGGATTTTTACTTCCACAACATCACTGTTGTGCGCTATCTATCGAGATCTGTACCTCAAGGATCATTCTTTCTACATGAAGTGTTCATATTACTCTCTCTACCACTTGGTAGGTGCAACATTTAGTAGAGGAAGTAAGATTATGTTTGAGACGTGCATGCAGACAGACTCAGTCAGAAACGTGGAAAAACAGACATCAGGATTGTCTGTATGGCCCCGTCTTGTTAATTACTTTCCATTAGAGATGAATCGGCCCACCGCCGTGTGATTGGTCTAACTACCCCGACACCAAACTAAACTGTCATCTGGCTTGGCGATGAGTCAGGGAGAGCTGAGCGCTGGGGCAAACCCTTTACTTTGGTCGGACCGCGAGCGCCTCATTACGACTGAGTGACCTCAGTGACTCCAAATGTCAAACTGTCCCGCAACAACCTCCCCCCCGACTCTCACCACAATATTTCCCAGAAGTCCACAAATCCTGTGTTTTTCATCTCTTTAGTGATGCTGGAAAAAAAAAGCAGCAGCTTTCCATCTAAAAGCATGAGAATGATGCTAATGAGTGTTTCGAGTATCCTAATGACCTTGCGGATTAACTGAGCGCTCATTGAGGTACTTCTATCTGGATGGTCTTTTCTTGTCCAGCCAAGTCCTAAGGAGGCCCTTGCCAAAGCGTAATCAGCAGCCCGTGAAGGCGTCTCTCCTCCATTCTCACACTAAAAGGGCATTTTCCCCTGAATTCTGAATCAGCGTCCATGTCGGATTTTTTTTTTGTATTACTGGTGGAAACCTTTTCAAGGGTGTGTGGAGTCCAACTGAACTGTTGGTGCTTCTTTGGAAAGAATGGGACGCTTATTACATGTTCCGCCGCATGACTGCGCTTTTCAAATCCACGCCAACTATAAACAGCCTTGCCCGTCTCCATCCTCGCAACTGTTGTCAGTCATTGTTTTTATTGGCTTAACTGAAGAGACTGACAAGAAGCACACGGAAAATAACTAGTGAATAGAATGTGAATAGTTTTTCTAATGATTGTGGAGGTGTTTTGTTTTTGCAGATTACTGTGTGACTGGAATGAGGTGAGGATTATGTGCAAATTAATTTTGATGACAAGTTTGATCAAGACCTCTGGTATAAAAATTGGTGAACTCTTTGTGAGTTTTGTCCCAAAGTGCATTTTCCAAATGCTGCTTCATGCAGAGCTGTTGTCACAAGCTCCTTCAGGGAAATGTATGACCTCTGATGTTCTTGCATGGGGCGTGTATCTAAATGCTAATTCCACCTCACGCACAAAACACGTCTGTGCAAACATGTACAGATGAATGCAGAGGAAAACGGAGCATGAGAGGCTGCCACATCGCCTTCCCTTGCTTGATGAGGCCTAATCTTATCTAGTCTCTGCAGGATGACAGAGTTGCTATTTTAACCCAAACTGGCTCTGTCATTAAAAGTCATTGAAGCTTACTTGTCTCCCCCCTTGTGTTTATCTTTTCCTCCATGTGCAAGGTGAAAGGTGAAGCAGCACTCAAAGGGAAGCTAAGCCTCCTCTCTGCGACCCCCTCCTGGGCCCTGTCTTTGGTGTTTTCACAAGAAATTAATGATGACAGACTGTCACGCACGATAGGCTGTTGTCTGCAGAGGAGAAAGTCACGCAAAGTGTGGCCTCTTGTCCCACACAGAGCTCCTATATTCCATTTCTAGCTTTACTCCTCAGAAATACCAGTTTCTTTCAAACTCAAGTTCCCATATTTATAGCATGACTTAATGGTATAAATGTTAGTAGCTCATCATAATGCCATCATCTGGGTTACCTTCAGAAAGGAATTATACAAAGTTGTGTTCTCATGTCACTGTATGTAATAATTTATGTATGACTGTGAAATTAACACTGAAGTTCAAATATGGACCACACAAAAACTGGAGTTACATTAAGAATAGTATTAGTTTATGCTAGTAGTAGCTGGCACTTTGTAAACAGACTATATCTAAAACTGTGACTTAGCCACCATGACATCACTGTTGTGAAGTCAGTCACTTCTCTCTCATATGGTAACAGCTTGTCAATCACTTTTTGCCCTTATGCAACCTGTATCTGATCTTTTCACGACAGTCTGAACAACACAGATCCGATTTTTACAAATGCGACCCAGGCCACTTGGATATGTGGTCCTAAATCCGATACGCATCTGATCTTTTCAAATGTGACCTGAACGTAGCCTAAGTAGGCCTGCCGTAAAGCATTCCATGCGTTATTGTCTCTTTTAACTACGGGATTATATTTATGTCAAAAGATGAGAAAAACAAATCATTTCATCTCATGGGCACAGATATTCATTCCTCACACGTAAAATCAACAACCTGCACATCTGACAGCAACATAAGCACGTTTTATATTTGTTCACATTTTGGAAAAAACTGCTGATAGTTAATTTGGCAAACTTTATTTTCCAAATTGTAAATAAAAACAGTTTAAAACAGCTCTTACATGCGAGGAATGAATACCCGCACCATAAAATCATTAGTAATGTGTTTATTGATGTCATAAATCAATTAAGAAGTATGGCCATTTTCTCACAGACTTTTATAAAATCAGACATCTTTTAGCCCCTGCTGGTCATTAAAAAGAATGCAAATTCAATACATTTTTGCACTGGCTTCACTTTTCAGAAACCAAAGCTTTGTCCGTCTTTTATTTACAGTCAGTGGGTATAATATGTAAATAAAAACAGAATGCAATGATTTTCAGATATTTTAAACCCTATATTTATCTGGAAATACTAAAAAGACAACATAAGGGGAAATAGTAAAATGTTTTTATAAATTTATATATCTAAATATTTGCACAGTTTGAATATGATGCCAGCAGATCCTTTTTAAAACGGCTTTTTTTTTTTTTTAAATCACTAGTTCAACAATTTTGGAAAAAATCTTCAGTACATAATGTGATGAAAAGATTCAGACACAAAAGCCTTGATCTTCAAAACTGCACTAAATAAAAAACAGATAAATAGATAAAATATATTTGGATTGTTTAGTGGTGACAATAATGAGCTGGTCCGTGGTTTGATAAATTCAGGCCAGTTATTTGTTCTTCTGCATTTACTTCATCACACACAGCAGCCATAGTGGCAGAGCTAAGATAGCATGGAGGGAGCTAACAGCAGTTTGGAGGCATTTCACGCTGATACGCCAAAAGCTTTTATTTGTATGTTTGCAAAAGTTTTTTTACTTAACTGCAAACTGTGGTCAAAGTGAGCTGATGTGAGTGAAAAGATCAGACAATGTCAGTGTTTTCTCTGTCTCAGTCACCCCTCATTTGCTTTCGTTGTCTTTATGTTTGGCCAGAGACTTTATTTAAGAAGCTAGAAAGACGTATTAAATATTATTTCACTTCAGCTATCTCATGTCCTGGATCTCCTGGAGGAAAATGGAGAAGCTACTGTGACTGTCATTGACAACGGTTCACAGCCTAATTATCTGAAATAAGACCAGTGCAAATAAATTAGATAAATAACACCAACACATTGTTTTTGATTATTTCATTCTATTTTTTTTTTTTTTACATTATTTGTCACCGTATTTATCATTGGCTTGTTTTAATTTATTTTCACCAATAAATACAAAAAATTGAGTATATTTTTCTTTTCCTGGATATATTTTTTTGTTACAGTTTACAAAGTTAATAAAGCTGCTTGAGGCCTTACACATAAAATAATAATTCCTAGTCTCTTCCTCATAGTTAGGATCACAGGCTATTAATTTAAAACTGATATCAGATCAGATGCCCACAGCCAAAGTATCAGTGATGGATCATAACCAGATAAGGCTGGATCGGGCTATCTCTGATGGAAATCGCTGTATGGACTCAGGGATAGGTCTGAAAAACATTGCTGATGGACACAGTTTGTTGCTGCATCTGTAAAAACGAGTGAAAGCTCTACCATGAAAAGAATCGGTCATATATAAACAAGATCCATGACGCCTTCGTTCAGTGCAGGCTTATTTAACATGGACTGAAGAAAAATAGGAGCCTGTCCCATGGTCTGACCAATCCAAATGTCCAGTTCTTTAAAATGTGCATATTATGCACATCTTAAATACCATTAATGCTGAATGCCACTTAGGTTTGGGAGCAGCATATGCTGCCATTCAAATGAGGTTTTATTCAGTGATCTGCAAACCAGGCATTTGGCTTTTAAAATTACAAGATTCATCTCCTTAATGCTTGCAGATTGTTGCAGAGGTGATGCAACGCAGTGGTAAACATGTCCCTTGTCTCAAAATTTTTGAAAGGTGTTGCTGGCATCAAATGCAAGTCTTTTCATGCTTTCTGGTTTCTGGTTTTTATTTCCATTTTACGCAGCATCCTATTATTTTAGAAAATGGGTTGTTCAGAGTGATACAAACACTTTCATTCTTTGTATCACATTACATTGTTGTCTTATGTTTGTGTCTTCATGGCTGGTAAACCCCAAACAAATCCAGCATCAGTCCTCTGAAGCATTAAACTGTGACATATTTTGCCAGTCATGTGAAAACAAAGGGTGTATAAAATGCTCAGCCACAGCACTGAAATCATCTGGTGCCCAAGAAGGTGGATGATGCAGACAGAACTTTTGTGTCGGTGGAGACTATCGGATGAATTTTGTTCCTTTTCTTTATGCACTTTTTGGTGTTTGGAGCTTCTTTGGAGCCTCACATAAACAGGGATTCTGCAATGGACTGTGTTTGTGGATGAAGATCCTAAAGTCATTCTGAGAAGTTTAATCAGGAGGTCGTCTCTGAGGTCACCTGCTGCTCTCTGCCCTCAGCTGTATTACTACATCCTTCAGCTACTTTTTTTCCATGATTCTCAGGTGTCTTTCCAATGGCTCTTGTACCCTGGATACGAACAGCTGAAAAATCTGCTTCATCCTCTGCAGTTTGATTAAAGACAGATCTACTCAATCACTGTGAAGATGCAGGAAATCATTACACCCTATAACAAGCATTAGCTGGTAATTGCTGGCCATGCTGACACTTGGAACGACTGAAGCGCTGATTGTACTGGAACACAAACGTTTGTCAGAAGAAGGGCTGGATTTTTGTTTTGGGGCATTAACATCATCATGACATCATTTGCATTAATCAGGCAACAGTTACATCAGAATCATGTATGATTGCACCATATAAAGTAGACGTGAATGGAACCAGTGAATGGCTGAAATGGCAGATATGTCCAATCAAAAATCTGAAAGGCTTCAAGCCATTGAATATAATAATGATGTGAAGTGATTTGTTGTAAGAAACATATAAAATATTTTTAGTATGGTCTTAATTCAGGTCATTTTACAGATCATGTTCCATTTTCTGTAAATCAGCTGATGCAAAATGCAGTTGTGTGCAGTTCATCAAGGGCATCATGGGGTCATGGGGTTAGCAGGAGGAAGCCACGTGAAATTTTCTATTATACTGAACTCAAGCTCTGAACTGTATATTCTTAGCTTATTGTTTCATTGGGAGATTGGTATTTCCTTTGGGCCCGTGGCTGCTGCTGATACAGCATTCACAGTCCATCACATAGTGTCATATGGAAGTAGTTCAGGTCTTTTCTATTTACTGGCATCAGGTAGTTGCTGTTACTGAGAAAAACAAAGGAAATCATGACTTTCAAACTGTACTTCAGCACAAGAATAATGAAATCAAATGTTTGGAGTTCAGAAAAGATTTTTTTTTTTTTGCTCACAATATTTTTTGCAGGATCCAACACAAATAAGCCCTGTCCGTCTCTGAATTTTGTTCTAGTAATTAATAATTATTAACTGTTTCTTTGCTTTCTATTCAGATGTCTGTTCTCTGTCCATGCAGTGCAACAAGTTTCAGTAGATTCAGAAGGACAACCAGGCAAATAAAAAAAAAAAAAAAAAGCAGATTATGTGCAGACTCCCCCTTTATGGATATCTCGTAATATCACAGAATGGTATCAAAGTAATTATTGTGTGACATTTGGATTATGTGTGAAGTTGTGTAGTTGTAAATTTTTCTATGAAAATCAATTTATAATCCTGCGTGCTGCCTATAGAAATATATGTGCATACATTGTCCTTGCTTCTGTTTAATGGTTTCACTATCCTTTAACTCAGATGTTTGAATTTATTTCTCTGCTCTATATATTTTGTGGCTAATTTATTTTATTGTATTTTATAATTTGCTGCTGGGAAATATATCAGATTACTGAAGTCATTTTTTATGCTTTCATTGAATTAATTAATGTGTGACAAATATATAAAGAATCAAGACAAGCATTTATAGATGAAGATGGTCCTTTGACCTACACAGAGAAGTAAATACCACTGTGTAACAAGTAGTTTGTTTCCTACACTGGAAACTACTTCATTTCCACCCACACCCTACCCCTTAGACTAAAAAACCCCCTGACAGAAATATAATAGAGTCCCAGTGGATCTGATTCTATTGAGAGAAGGAAGGGTGGAGGAATACAGAAAGAGCAACACAGCAAAACACACATCCACACATGCACGTTCTCTTTTTATATGCCTAATGTGATCAAAATTTAAGTAAAGGGGTCCTTAGTCACTGTTCACAGCATTTGCATCTATTTCATTAAATTAATACATGTAAATGTTCAGTTTCATTCATCATTCAAAGCCTCAAAACTATAGTGCTTAACACCTTTATTAGACCACCAGGTTTATGCAAACGCAGCCCTAAATTAACTGTATTGGTAATTATTAGGTTTTCATGTTTTTGTAATGGTTAATCCACCAGTGCAAGCAAGCTCTTAATTGAGATTTTAATGCTAAAATATAATTATTATTGTTTTCTGTGAATTTTCAAATTTACTGTTTTACAAAAAAGTAGAAAAAAATAATAAAGCACATTGGGGTTTTTTTTGTTTTTTTATTAAGATGTCAACTTACAGTTATTTACTTGAATAATTATTTTTCCTGAACAGAAAAAAAATGGTTTTAGTGATTGAATGTTATGTTTGATTAATTTCTGATTCAGAGGCATCCATTGTGCCGGCTCAAATCTGGGTATAAAAACATGAAATATTTGTGAATTCTTATTTTTATGAAAGGGGTGTAATAAATATGTGAAGCTCCGTATATAACATAAATAAATAAGTTATCCCATCAACTTGAGTGACAGGGATCTCATAGATTCTTGTAGAATCTGTCAGTAGATCCAAAGATATCATTGGGTAGAGAAGGTGAGATCAGACACAGCTATGCCGATAAAGTTGTTCTTTCGTAACATAGATCCAAACAGATGTACAGTACCAGTATATATTTATATGCAGTATATACGCATATATTACTTTTAATCATTTTTGCTAATAATGACATTTTTGTGCAATTCATTCAGGTTTTTCAGAAAAAAAAAATCACACTGTTGATGTAGAAATCTCAAAAACTCATGTATCAAATATGACACACTTGGCGTTACAGGGTTAAAATGATAAGAGAACAGTGGTGATTTGGCCCCTATACCACAAAGGAACCCTGTTGTGTTAGGAGGAAACGCTTTCACACGCACACACAGCCACACACAGAGAAAAGATCCAAACTGACTGTGAGACAGCGGTGACAGATCTGTCAAGCGTAATGTCCTCATCGTGTTGCCACAACATTGTCAGAATACCACAGCTCCTCAGCATGTTGAGGACTGGGGGATGATGCTTTGTGCATCATTGTGTTTGGTTCCCTCTCACAGCGCTCCTCATTTTCAAAAACACGCAGGTTTTGATGGGAAGTCCTGATTAACCCACTGGAGTCTGCTGGCTTAACAGCAGCCTGAGAAAGTTACACCGGGATACGTCTGTTCCTCAGAGGTGGGGGAGACCAAAACATGGCTCGAGTGCGAGTCCATATTACATCTATCAAGTGGCTAGGTTACTACATGTATCCTGGATGTGCCGACAGACAGTTTTTCCAAAAAACAAAAAAACAAAAACAAGAGTAACCTTATCATCACAAGATGATTATCAGTGTTTGCTTTGTTGCCCCCAGTGTTGTTGTTTTACCCAAATGTTAAATTCCCTGTAACACAGTCTTGTGGTTGTAATACCCTTTGATGTGAAGTTCCTGTCTGAGAGTGGGCTGGAAACCAAACACAAGCTGAGTTTTGTTTTTCCGAGACACCAATTCACACCATTAAGTATCCATTATTCTCAAAAACCACGTTTACATGTTCAACTAATTTACAAAATGCATGTGTAAAATGGTGCTGACGGCAAAGATGAACTTACAATACTGCTGTTGATTGATTGGTCTAAGTAACTTATGTGTATGTCAAACATTGTTTAAGTGTTTCTCGACATGCTCTAGTAATTCAGACTGAACTCTAATTAGTGGCATTGTTGGGCATTCATTTAGTTGAACTGAATCTTTTCCTGTTGTCTGGATTGACAGAAGGACCTCTAACTGCCTCTTTATTCAATGAGTGCATGGTTCTGGTGCAGTGTAGTACATCCACTGAGGGGTTCTTTCTATTGTGTTTCCATCAAGCAGATTTGGCAATCCTCCATTTACAGAATCATGTGAATTATGAACAGTTGAGCAAAAGCATCTTTTCTGAGTCCTTTGCATCATGCTTCCTGTGGTGCCGCATTAACTCCCAGTGAAGCCTCAGCCAGTTGCCAAGAAGCTAACAAGGTGCATAAAACGCTGCTAGGAATGCATGGGACTGTTTGTTTGTCTGACCTAAGTCTTGGCGGAAAAAAAAGAAGAAGAAATGTTGTCATGGCTTTGGTACTCTGGCAGAGAAGTGAAAAGCTGGCCTGTCACTCTGGATTAGCGCTGTCTCAGTGGGACTTTGATGTGCTCTGACAGCCTCAGATAACTTTTACAAGCTGGGAGAGCATACACTTCCTCTCTATTTAGATTGACTTCCATGGATAGGACAAGCATTCAACTGAATGCATTTACAGTGCACGAGCAACACAATCTAATCAGGGGATAAAAAAAATAGATGTTGCAACTTTTATTATTACTTGTTTTAGATTGTGAGATGTAATTCCCCCTGAAAAGGAACATTCAGTGCAGCTTGCTGTATTATCCTGTCTCTGTTGACTCAGATTGTTGTGTGAGTGTGTTGAAGCAAATTTATGAATGGTATGTGTGAACAGCTTTTTTTTCCATTCATAAATGTTCCTGTGTTCTGTCCTGTAGGTTGAGTTTTCTCATTGACATTCTTTTTAGTTTACATTCCTGTTTGAAACCAGGTAATTGTGTGCGTGTGTGTGTGTGTGTGTGTGTGTGTGTGTGTGTGTGTGTGTGTGTGTGTGTGTGTGTGTGTGTGTGTGTGTGTGTGTGTGTGTGTGTGTGTGTGTGTGTTAGGCTGAATGGGACATACCAAACTGGATGGACAAGGTTGCAGCAGCAGAAGCACACAATGCTCTATAATCTTCTGACTCTTGTGTCCTCGTATGCACGCAAACACACCCGCTGACAGATTTGCTCTGCAGCCACAAATACATTCGAAGGGCATTTGAAATTGGCATTGGGAGCGTTTTTGGATTCTATAAATGCATTCATATTTCCTTTTTTTCCCCCTCTCTTTAGCAGCACACGCAGCTGCCTTTTTTGCACATGCTTGTAGCCAGTGTCTGATTTATGCTCACTAGATGGGAGCAGACAAGGGAGTTCAGTGGTAAGATGAGCTGTCGGAGAGTTATTGTTACATTGCAACCATCACGTGTGGAGGCTCTGCCCTGACAGCTCTCTGTTGCACCATCTTCTCACGAAAAGATCAAGTGAGGGAGGGGTGGATTTGCAGAGCAGTGCAATATCTAATGAAGAATCTTTCAGAAGCAGCTATTAGACTCAGCAACATCAGATGAATGCTGCTTGCATGCATATCAAGATTGTACTAGAAGCCCATGGAAGAGCGTACCTCAGTGGGACAGAACTAGAGGGATGTCTATCAGAAGGATGAGATCAGCTCCCAATGAGAGCACAATCAGTGTGTGAGGCTCAGTGTGGAAGTTGGATTATCAGCATTTTCTTACTTGGCATAACTGTCAAATTATCAAGGTTTTGTGAGATTCCCAAAGGTACTCAAGCACTGTGTTTCAGGCTTGATCAAATATTTGTTATCTATTAAAAGGCAACAACACAAAGCAAATTCAGCAGTTTTTGTCTTTTCCTCTATTTTAAGCTTTAGAATGACTTGTGATGCTGTAGTTTTCTGGCATCACAATAAAGGATAAAAACTGAACAGAAAAATATATTATTGCGGAGATTCATACATAACAAACCACAGTGTGTGCGTGTGTGTGTGTGTGTAGAATGATGAGTGAGCTTTCAGTTTTCTAACTACTAGTGAGAGACTACCTTCCTGCACAGTGCACACAGTGCTGCATGCAGCAGAGGACCCATAAAAGCTAGCAATACACATTAAGTATATACATCAAGTGCAGGATTCAAAATATACTCTATCCATATTAAAGCTGTTATAATTATTCTTTTTATTTCAAAGTTTTTACATCTCTACCACCTTTACATGGCAGCTATAGTACAATCAAGATCAAGGCCAGTTCTAGCCTGCAGTTCATAGTTAGGTGATACAGATGGGATAAAGTCCAGAGGTTTACATCAGTAACCTTGAGGTTGCTGATTTGAGTCCCTGTTTAGATGCTGTCATCATCTCTCTATACTACTGTTTAGACCACTATGCTATAGCAGCACAGGCTGAAGAACAACAATCAAAGCAGTAATCAATATGTTAAAGCTCAGCTAGCACACAGGCACAGAGGCAGATTCTCTGGAGCTGTGCGTGTCTGAGCTCTTATAACAAAATACTGTAATAAATCAAAAGTATGTGCATACAAGAAAGAAACAATGACCTTATAGTTCTTGCATCAAAAACAAGACAAAAAATAGTGGTAAAGTTAATATGCACTGAAATATGTAATGTCCTTAGCGAGTATCTCATCTTCTTGTGCACATGTAAACATAAGCATCTCTTTAGCATTTTTTTGGTTGTTGTTGTTAAGCTGCTCTTTCAGTACAGATAGACTATAAGTTTAAAATATGCACAATATAAAATTATGAATAAAAATTCAACAACAGAACAATTATGTAAGGGAACGCCTTATGTAAGGGAATTCGTTTGTGTCTCTTTGTTGGCTGTTTGGTCTCTATTGCATCCATCTGTGCACACCGAATCTCTTCTTTGTTGTATCTCTTTGTAGTTACTTTCTAGTTCAACTGATTGACTTTGTACTCCCCAGAGCCCCTGAATCCGTGCCCAGTAGGTCAGGCATGATACCTTTCCAGCGGTAATTCAAAATATGTGCAGTTTTGCTTTAGTTTGCAGGTGGCTGTCCTGAGAAGACAGAATTTGCTGCTCCTCATTTTCATGGAAAAATTTTTTGTTGGCTATTGTTATTACTCTACTTAGTTGATATTACTGTAATACGTAATCCAGCTGTATATCTTTACCAAATACGCAGCCTCACTGAGGTACCGAGGCCATTTAGTGATAGTGGTGCCAGGCCTCCTTTGCTAATTCAACTAAAATAGTGTTTGGTAATTATCAGACTGCTGATAGTGGCACTGACAGCTTGAAATTGTGGTGTATAAAGCCTCGGTGTTCACATATATGTGCTGAATTAAACACTTTCCACATAACTTTGTGACACACCTTTGTTTTCGCATGTTTACTCGTTGTCAACATCTGCTGCCGTCCCTCAAAGGCAGTGTAAGTGTAACTCAGAAGGACATAAGAACATGCGGCACGTAAAAATCAAAAGCCAATAATAATCCAGGATTCATCGAATTCAGGTGTTCATGGGAACGCCACACGCTCAGTATGTTTGTTACTTTATGGATCCCCAATCTTGCAAACCAATGGGTTTGAGTGGACCTCATTTAAATACTGTATGGCGTGACTTCACTTTCACACAACAATGTAATCACTACAGTCTGCATGTTTTTACAAGCACTTAAGTGTGTTAAAGCATTCGCTGTTCCACCCTGCAAAATAAAGAAATGCACCTCAACTGGAACTTGCTGTGAAAGAGCGAGAAGAACCCTGGTGGCAGAGGATAATGGAATAAAACTCAGTGTGTGTCACAGCCTGCATATCCCGCCTACCCCCATGCATCACTTGACATATTTCCTAAAAATGGATTGTCTACCTGTGCAGTACGTGAGATATCCACATTTCTATTTTTAACACCGTTGTGTATTCACCAGTGGCTGCCATTGTGTTTGCACAGTTGGCTCAGTTTTGTCGCTCTGATGTTTGGTCGGAAAGTAACCGTCAGGCCAGGTGCACTAAATAACAATGTGGTGCCATTTTGTCTGACTCTTTTTATCAAACCATTTACAGCTTCCTGGTTTTGGATTTGGGGAGGGACGGGAAAATATCTTCTGCACCACATTTCTTACCTACTCTTACATTTTTTTCTGCTGAAGTCAGATGCATTAAGGTGTTTTGCGCACATCTATGACTGACCAGGAAGAAGGAGGGGACCTTCAGCCTCGGTCATTTTCATTAATACGGAATTAAAAAAATTCATCCACAAATACTAGTGCATCTCAAAAATTTAGAGTAAATTCAAAAATGTGAATGTCCATGTGTTCTATATTTTTTCTTGTAAGGTGAAATATTTCAAAGCTTTATTTGATTTGATTTTGATGATTATGGCTTGCAGCTCATGAAAATTAGGAATCCAGAATCTCAAATGTTTAGAAATCATTTTGAGTTTGAGTATATTACTATTCAAACAGCATAAACATGGTGTTATCTCGGTCTAGTTCAGTACATGTGACCACCTAAGTGAGGAAGACTTGAAATTTGTCCAGATGATCGCCGACGCCCTCCACGAGGAGGGTGTGTCACAGAAAGTCATTGCTAAACAGGCCGGCTGCGTCAAATCATATTAATGGAAAGCTGACTGGAATTGAATTGAATTAAAGGTAAAAGTGTGAGAGTAAAAGGTGCACAAGCAGCAGGGATGACCACAGCCTTGAGAGGATTGTCAAAAAAAGGTGAGTCAAGAATTTGGGAGATTCACAAAGAGTGGACTGAGGATAGTGCATCAAGAGCCACCATACACAAATGTCTTCAGGAAAGGTGCTACAACTCTTTTATTCCTGATATCAAACAACTCCTAAACCAGACACAGAGTCAGAAGCTTCTTATCTGGGCTAAGTGGTCCAGAGTCCTTCTCCTAGAGTCTGAAGACAGAATGAAGAGGTGCAGAATCCAAGGTGTTGGAGTCCAGAGTGACATTTCTGCAGCCTGTGTTGATTTAGGGCGCAATCTCATATGCTGGTGTTGGTCGGCCACTGTGTTCAATGCAAAACCAATGCAACCATCTACCAGGAGATTTTAGAGCACTCTTTATTTTATTTACATTTTAAAAATATATATATCTTTTTAAATTAAATTATCAGAGAAATTAAACTTTATTTTTTTTAATTACAAAATTACATTGCTAAATATTCCAATTTTTAAGATGCACTAGTAAGGTGTAAACAGGTAATGGATGAGGGCTTTTAGTGTGTCTGCAGGTGCAACACAACCTGATAGAATGCACATATATACTGTATAACTCTCAGACATGTCATGAGAAACATAATCCAGTTATAGGATTAGGTAATAAGACCCACCAATTATCTCTGCTCCAAACATGGTGCTTCCTCTTAAGAAGCGTTTGAGTCACTAACATCATTCCTGGAATGCAACCATAGTCTGGGTCATCATTAGCTTACTTGCAAAGATAGAAGCCCATACAAACCCAAGCCCCAACACATCATTATCAGCTTATTCATCCTTCCTTAGTCATGGAAAATGACCTAAGTCCTAAAACCATTTGCAGCTTGTACTTTATGTACCTTGAGGACATGCATCACTCACTCAGAACAAATGCAAAAATTCTTTTAAAGTATAGTCACCACTAATGCAGGTATGGGCTGAATGTCCCATGTTTAGAGCCGACACCCCTCATGTTCTTTAATATAAGAAAAAAGCTCAGTTAAAAAACAAGAACATGGTTACATTTCATTTTCCAGAAGTGGCACTTCTTACTGTTAGAGAAAGAGACGAATTCCTGATGCCAATCCAGTCTCATTGTTTTTCAATTAGCTTTTAAGCAGTCCTTCATTAAGCAAGTCTTTCTTTGGCATTAAAGCGTTTCCTGTTTTTATTTAAAAAAAAGTACACATGGACTAAAGAACCAACACAGCATCAAGGCCACAAGTTCAATCATCATAATTTTGACTGTATAGTCGATATCCAGCAGCTGCCTTTAATACTTTTTGCTGTAATCTCTGCTGTCTGTGTCCATATGTAGCAAAGCAATGACAGATTGTTCTTTAAATATGAGAAGGGGGATTGAGGGACACTGCTTAATGCAGAAAAAGTGTAAACCATTAGGAAGATGCACAAACATTTACTCACATAAAAAAAAAGAATATTGGACTCCCTTGAGGATCTGTTAGTACAGTTCACAGAAGAAACAATGAATGGAAAATTAATTAAAACGATCGCTAAGGAACAGCAAAACTGTGGAAAATCTGCTGGCTTCTCCACCAACAAATGACGCACGATCGCAGGCTTTACATCGCACTGCAATCAGAACAATATGAATGTGACGTGGATCGGTCCGTGAACAGCCCTCCTGGCCTGCTGTGCCCAGTCAGTCACTTTAGACCAAGCACGTCAGTGAAGCCCTTCACAACCCCAAACATCTAAAACTTTACCTAATTATGGGATTATTTTCCAAATGAACACCAGCACACTGATCAGAATACATTCACATAATGGCATCATTAGTGACTGACATAGTGTTTACTAGAGCCAGAGGTTTTGTGAGGGCAGTCTATGGCAACTGTTGTGCAAAGCACTTTAAGGGACTTTCGCACCGGCTTCCATTTCAAATAGTGACTGATGTCTTTTGGCCTCTCTGTCCTGCTGTCATTACTTCCAAGTCTGATTTGGTTGTGGCTATTTGACCAACAGACACTCCTTATTCTTTTCAGCTGGTTCACAGCTCACATCTGGACATGAAGTACATTTATGGCAGATAAAACAGAATTATTAAAAAAGAAAAGTGCACCATGCTCATAGTAAAATCTGCACAATGTACAGTTGGGTATGCCTATAGATTATAGTCATTTATATTACAACAACATCAAAGTGAAAGTGAGAATTTCTTACTTTTAAAACAGACCTTGGTTTTACTTTTTCTCACGTTAGCAGAGTCACCTGTGCTGACATATCCAGCTCACATTGTGCAACACTAGCAGTTATTTGGACTTATCTTTATGTCTCATCAAAAAAAAAAGACAAAAAAAAAAGAGTAAGATCAAACCCATTTTCACACATGATCTCCAGACAGTGTTGGGAAAATCAGGTTGCAATATCATCTGTTCATCAAGTTGTCCTCTTTTACAGGTAATATAAAGCGGGAGTCTGAGTCTCAGACACGTTCTCTCTTTCACTGAATCCAAGTGGCTGCCAGAGTCTTGGTATTTTCACATGGGCACTATTGCACTTGGACTGACTGAGGATAGTTTGATGTCTGGTCTGTCTGCATAGCACATTCACTTAAATCAGCTCAATATTCAACTAAGCATTTAGCTCTGGTCTGTCATAAAGCAACTCCTGGGTAAAGTATAGGTGTTGTAGTCTTGTAGCCCCAGTTGTTTGTTAGGTGGGACTGTCAGACTTTTTTTTTTTTCCCCCTGAAAACAGTTTTCACAAAAGTAAATCTTTTTTTTTTTCCACCAATGTTTTTTCTTTTTTTTTTCCCGTGTCCCTTGCGGGGTTCTGTACTGTAGTTTTCTGCTGTGGTTTGAAAAAAAAAAATGTGTGTATAGTGAGTTAAACCTGAAAATTAAAGTTGTAATCCACAATTAGCATTAAGACATTAAGAGACAGTAAAAACCACAGTAATAATTCTCTGCAATATGACAAATTGATCAGTTAATTACATTAAAACCCATCGCATGAGCTTTTGTTTGTTTGTTTTTGTTTTAGTGGCCATATCGGTTTTATTTCTTTTTATATTACATTGTGCTTTTTTCTAAGACTCAGCAACCGTCTGCTCCGGAGACTACATGAGACTGCAACAGTTTATTTTTATTACCATATTGTTGTGTGCAAACCAAGTGGGCCATAGCACGGCTGATCATTTTACCTACCCCAGCCAATACCAGATAAACACTGCAGCTGTACCCACTTGATGGACAGCCCGCATAAAGGCACAGGTGTAACTGTCATCACAGTAGAAGTTACAGATGAAAGGAGGGGGTTGCTGCCCGACAGAGAAGGCCTCTTTGTTGTCCATCGTTACTGCCATGCTGACAACAAAGCTTCCCTTTAGCGTCTGCATCCCAGGTCAGAGGACCCATTCTTCTCAGTCAGGCGAGATAAAAGGAGGGTCCAGGTAATAGTCCTCCCCGGGAAGGGGGGGTTCTGTCACCGGCCCTTATCAGCATCTGGTGTCCTACTACTTCATGAGAGAGCTCTGTCAAAAGAGCCACAGGATGCTCGGCGTGGAATGTGACCCACCAGCGTTTCTGAGCCTTTGATTAATGCATCTTTAAAAAAAAAAAAGAAAAGCATCTTTAAAATGTAAATATGTACTTTAGACTCAAGTTTGAAATCATTCACATGCTCTCTGCCATCAGCGTTTTTAGAGGTGTGTTAATGGGAACTGGTTAGTATAGTTTGGAGCATGCTTGCTTCCATTGCCCTGGAAACAAAACCCACTTGATCCAATTATGTAATGACATAAGCTATATAGTCACTGCTAAAAGGAGACTTTTCCAACTCCCTGAGGCACAGGATGCACGAGAAACACGACTCCATGCACAGTCCATATTACTGCAACCTGTTTTTGCATCATACAAGCAAATGTGTCCAATTTGGACATCTGTAGTAAAACAAAAAATGACATTTTTAATGATCTGTTTTAGAAGAAGATTTCTGTAAGTCAGTGTGGGTCATTACCACAGACAGGCAGTTTGTATTTTTAAAATCTGATAGACTGATTATTAAATTATCTTAATTTGTTTGACAACCAGTGCAGCAGAACAGAAAAAGACCGACTGTTCCTTTAAAAGTCTGCCGTGAGCACTCTTTTATTCCACACTGAAATACGACACGCTTATTTTTCTTGCCTCCTGTGCTAAAGTCGTATGTTGGAGGTGACTGGTGGGTGATCTCACAGTGAATCCACATACGAGGACAGGCAGGAATGACAGACAAAATCCATACAGAGTCATGTCTCCTCCACGTCAATGCCAGACCCTCCATCTGGAAGCCTCTTTGAAACTTCTGTGACTGACAGTGGGGCATGTCATGTCATCAACACTCCGCCCTGATGAAGGGGGAAAAAAAACGTCAAATGGAAAGTGTCAAGCAGCTATACACCATCTGTTCTCTCCACTCCCTGTGTTTTCAAGCATCGCACAAGATGATCCAGTCTGAGAGTGCACGGACAGTTTTTTTTTTTTAATTATGTTCCTTTATTTTAAAGAAACATATGCAACACAATAATCTGGGTTGTTGTGTGGTGAGGGGTCTTGGCCACACTTACACTACTTTTAGTAACCTTAGTAAGCCCCCCCCAAGACCGCATGTTGTAATTCTTACTCACTGGTTTTTAACAGATCAAATTAACAAGATGCAACTTGTTAATTTGTGAGCTTTCCAATTTCTGATAAGCAAAGTTATTAATTTGGCAAAATAAAAGTGCTTTGATTGGGCAAGAAGTCTAGAAAAGCATTACGTAAATACATGGTATCATTTACTATATGCTGAGCTGAGCTTTCAGTCTGCTTGCATTGGCTTCATAATTTTAACACAAGAAATGTGTCACACATGTAAGCGTGCAGGTTTGAGAACCCTGGATAAGACCTGATCCTGGTGTTGAACAGCTACCTCTATGATATTAAGGGCACACCTTCACTCACATAACCAGGAAACCAAGAGGCTTAACTGCTAAACCAGGTTTCTCACGTTCGGTGCAAATGCCAAATCCAAAATACGACTCACAATCAGGAGAAGACTCACAAAGAGGCTTTTAATGTGCTGAATGGCTAAAATGTTTTTTGTGTGTTCTTCTGTGAATCTGTTTTAAAAGTCAATACAGTGATCTAATCCTCAAATATCTCAGTTTTTCCGATAATTAGTAACATTATTAGTAGTAGTAAAATTCTATAAAAGGAAACGAAAGAAAGAAGAGGAAACAGCCTGGTTAAAAAAAAAAAAAAAAGTTGTTGAAGTTTTGACATGTGTTGAAGTTTACTTTCACAAAAATGAAAACTAATTAGGGGAAGCACAAAAAAGAAACCTATTTCAGCTTGTATCCTAACCCCTCATTCATCATACGGTCCATCAAATTTGTGCTGCAACGTGTACACTTTAATTATATAAACTGAGACATTTTGTCAGATTTTATCATCAGCTTTAAACGGATCAGCTCCAGGTCACAAACCTAAATGATAAATCATGGGACTTCTCCATGGAACAAAGTTGCTGTTAGTTGAATGAAACTTTCTAAATGTCCCATGAGGGGTTTTTCCAAGGCAAATGTCGTGCGACAACCCATGATGTCAGAGTTTCAAGATTGCATGGGAATGTAGAAGTTGCAAATCACCTTCAAAAGTTGACAGCTTTTTGGCTACAAAGTCAACTCTGTTTCCAGTGTTGATTTCAAATTACATTTTCAGCCTTTCCTTTCAGTCTTACTTGAACCAGTGCTACAAAACTCTGTTACAGCCTTCTTATAATTTCAGCCATATTTGTGCTTACCAAGATTAAAAGCTCTAAATAAGACCCAAAGACTCCTACATAAAAAAAACAAAAAACACTGATAAGAGATCAAATTGCTTTTCAGAGGCTACTGTGCAGCTGACAGGCTGTAGTTGCATGTGTGTTGTGGTTTTCCTTACATTTGTGAGAGGCAAGCATCAAAGCCTCTGATCCACTCACCTGTCTCAGCCTGCCTCATCTCGTCCTCGTCCAGTCAGCCTAAAAAATTGCTCCACTGGGATACAGGGACATGATGTAGAATATGTTGTATAATATATTCAGTGTTACTGCTGCTCCATCACAAACGTGCAGTTTCCTCCATGATACTCACAATGCCTAATGTGAATTTCCTATTCTGTCCGTCCTGGCTTCTGAGGTAGGTTTTATCCTACTCAGTCTCAAAATATTGCAGAATTTTTCAATAATTCATAAATGGGACAAAAAGTCATATTTTGACCACACCTAAAAAGGCATTAATGTTTATAAATACATTTAATAACAAAAAAAGAAGAAATTTGATGCATGGAAATATATGTCAGCTGTTTCGCGCTGCTGGCTGTTTATATATTTCTCTTGTAAAAATATGACATCATATTCAATGTGAGTGACATGCCAGCAGAGCAGTGCCAGGGAACTTTTCAGGTTGTTGCAACTTCTTTACCATTCTCATGAAACCAACAGTTACAGATGATTTTGAGTCAGAATTACGCAGCATTTTTTGTTTATTTTAATATCCTGATTCATTCATGTGGTACATTTCCTGACAAAACAGAAACGAGGAAGGGAGTGATCATCCGGGACTGCCTGTAAATGCTACACGATTCCCCTGAAATCTGTGAATTATCCGTTAGTAGGAATTTTCCTGTCGACCTCCTGCAGGAACGAATACGGGAAAAACAAATGTCCCTGACTTATTATTCCCGTTTATACACCATATTAAACAATAACATGTTTATTGTTTTTATGGAAATGACATCACTTTAACACTTGGAAATGACATACTGAGGTTATATGACTGGAAAAAATAAATTAGGCAAATAAATTATTTTGTTGAAAATTTTGTCTTTTGATTTGTCCGCTATTCAGAAGAAATTTTCTTTGGGAGTTTAATATGCTGAAGCTGGCTTGTTAGATGGCACACTTGATGGTGTAAATTTGTGGTTTGGTGTGTGCCTTTCATTTGTATTTTTATTTATTTGCATTATGTAGCTGAAGGAGCCTGATGATGTAATCTGTGCAACTTCAGCACCGAGCTGCGAAATGAAGAAATCTGCTTTACAAGCTGGAGATGTGGGAATTAGAGGTGAGCGTTTAGGAGGGTTTTGCACCGTGGTAATTGCATTGTAAAATAATCTGACTCTATTCATGTCCAGGTAGTTTTTAAGGATCTTTTTTAGCATTTGTTGAAAATGGGAGATTGCAAAATATTCAAAAATAAAACAGCAGCAGCAATTATTAACTTCTAATTTGACCCTTTTTATCACAAAAGTTACATTTATGTGACGCAGTGTACAGTTTCATGGTTTAAAATAATAATTTTTAAAAGCCCACAAATTTTGGAGTTCATAAAGTTTGACTTTGTAAGGGTTTTTTGCACTTTGCACTCATAATGTGAATAGTACAAATTCACACCCTCCCCCACGGATACTGGCTTTGCTGTGATGATGATCTTTCAGGTTCTCAGTGCTATACTCCAGTGCCCACACATAGTTTGCCTCCCTCCCTGCTGGTGCGCTGGTTCAGTGGCCGGTCAGGAGAGCTCAGGTGCATCAGCACAGAAACTGGGGCTAGTGGAAGAACTGGCAACCTGCCAGACAACTATGGGAGGTCCCATATCATAAGCGGGAACACTCAAAGTATCCACATTTCAGATGATAATCAGCACAA
Organism: Archocentrus centrarchus; assembly: GCF_007364275.1. Classification (NCBI taxonomy): domain Eukaryota; kingdom Metazoa; phylum Chordata; class Actinopteri; order Cichliformes; family Cichlidae; genus Archocentrus; species Archocentrus centrarchus. The sequence continues at coordinate 25,527,617 of NC_044360.1, read as the reverse complement.
TAAATAAAAAAAATTTTAAAAAACACCAGAAAAATTAACACTTTTACGTGCATGTGGATTTTTCAGTAGCCAAGTGATTGAAGCAAGATACTTAAGATGTGACTGTGATTCTGTTGCTTATAAAGCAGACATTGCTATAGGTCCCTAACATACAATTTACATAAGCTTTGCAGGAAAGGGTATCGCTCCTTGATCACAGAGAATGTTTTTCAGCTGCCCGAGGAGGCACCATCCTGCCCAGGATCATGTTATTTTTGTTTGTGTGTACGTGCAGGTTAAAAGGCATCCCTCCGCTACTATGACAAGTGCCATTAGGCACACCGGTGTTTCTCTATTTAGACTGTAGTTCATGCATTCCCCGGCACTTGATAAAATCTTACATGTACGTGTATATGAGTGTGTGACCAAAGTTTGTCTCTACATCAGAGAAAAGTTTGATGGAGGCAGCTTTTGCAAAGTAAAGACACCTGAGTTCCAGTTATTTTTTTTTTTTAACGCAGCAGCGTGCTAAGCATATTTGATCCAAATCTTTCAGAACTGAAGAACATTCAAATATTTAGATGATTTAATGCTAAAATGTGGTGTCACCTGATTGCAAGAGGCGCAGATGAAGTGCTATCTGCATGAGGGGATCCTCATATCTTTTAACCTGCACAATTCCTACAATGCATGCCTAGTGTCACGTAGCACTCAGAACATGCCTATTAAGTTCAGGTGACCATATTCTCCAGATTAATCTGTCATTAATTATGAGGCGCAGCAGTAAAATCCCTTTAATAACAGACAATCACCACCTTCTTTTGATAGCCTAAACTCACCTGTCCTTATGGCTTACACTTGTCCCATCCAGGCCTGACCCAGAATTAGTCAGGAAAGAGGACAGACATGTTGAAATCACATACACACACATAAAGAGATCAGGAACACTGATGAGCACCTTGAATCTAAACAGCCAAGTGAGGGTCGCAAGGAAAAACAGGTGATGATAATATCTTTAAACTACATCAAAAACACCCCGATGTTATATTTCTGTTATGAAAAGGTTGCAAAGAGGAACGGCACCCTTAATAACTGGCCTTTGCAGGAGGTTCGTGACCAGCTGAGAGATAGCATGTGACTGTGCAGCCACGGTCACACACAAAGATAAAAAGAGGACGGCTGTCGTGCAAAGACGCCAGGTCTCACCATTCGTTCAGATGCTTGTGCTCTCTTGGAAAGAGTGACAAGTGTTAGGGAAGTTATTTGCCTCATCTTTCTCCCCTACACACACACACACACACACACACACACACACACTTACACGCACATTAGAGGGGGAATTCCATCTTTACACTTGTAAGTTTGCTCTTCACTCATCCACTGTTTATGTTTCGCTTCCCCTTTTAAGTTTGAAGGTAATAAAAAGAGGTTTGGGATTCGTTTGCTGCACGTCTGTCATTTGAGCAACAGTATCCTTCGCATGCAAGCAGCAGGTGCTGTTTGGGCTGACAGATAAAAACAGGTTAGGCCTCTCACACTATGTCTTGATTCATAGTTTATCTTTTTTTTTTTTTGCCCCAGTTTCTCTAAAAGACACAATCGCCCGAGTTGCAGACAGAACACCCTGACATAACGTGAGAAAGGATTGCTGTGATTTCTGATCAGGTTTGGTATGATAGTACAACAGGCTTGCACACTGTTGCGTGTGAACCTCTGGCTCACTGCCAGATGAGATGGAGTTAAAGGACAGGTTGCATAAGAACTGAGGTATGTTTTTATTTTGAAAGAGTGTGTGTCACGGAATATGGTTTAAATTAGAAATATGCCTGGTCAAGAGTCACGTAGGCAATTTATTTAGACAAGCAATGACACTGATGGTTTCCTGCTCTATCATCACCTTTTGGTGGGTAAGATAAGCAGGTTACAGCCAAAGTAAACCAGTCAAAAAAGAAAAACATGGCTATGGAAAATGGCACATGGAGTCTAAAACACAATGAGATAATGGAAACATGTAGGGAAGACTGCTATATTTTGGCCCTTAAAATATTATTTAACTCAGGGACATCAAATATATCACCATATCATCCAATCTAGCACTCTGGAGGGCTTTGCGAATTGGCAAAATTGCAGTGAAGCAATTAAAAATATTCAGATGTTCAATAAAATGAAGAGCTAATCATGGTAAGGTGATGCCAGCATTATTACACAGAAGTTAAATTTGAAAGGCATTTCCAGATCTCAGCAAGTTGTTTGAATCATGAAGAGCAATATACTATAGTTACTGAGTTGCAGAAACTCAGTGTGTGAAGGTTTTGTTTTTGTAGATTTATTTTATTTTATTTTATTTTATGCAGATATGGTTTTGCATTTTTATTGATTATTCCCTGTATTTAAAAAATATTTCAAGCAAGTATCACTTGCGCTATTGTACTGCTTGCAAATATTTGTATTTATATTTTAAGTGGGATGCACAAAGTCCGAATCAAGTTAAAGTACATATTTTGCACTAACTAAAAAACAGCTTAAATTAGTGTCAGTGCAGAGAGCAACAAAAATGTAATATCTCGTTTTAATGGCGCCATCGCGAGGAAAAAACAGCGCAATGGCGTAACATCAGTTTGGACTACAACTCCCATGAATAGCTTCACTTGACAGCATTTCCGCAAACGAGCTACATTTTGGCGTGGAATGATAGCGCACTGCTACATTTGACAGCATGGCTGTGAAGGCGATTTTGTTTGATTTGGACAACACGCTCATTGAAACGAGTCAGGCAAATGGAGTGGCGATACAAAAGGTGATAAAAATGGATATTTTTGATGGAGAATTTAAGTTAATATGCCTGTTATCTATTTACAGTATGTGTTTGTAAGTTTTACCGTGTTATTGAAACGAAAGGCCGTAGACTGAATATGCCGTGTCCCAGTCAACCTAACAATAATGTCTTCAGTTCGGGGCTCTTTATTGTCTATTTTAACTAACAGTGAGGATATTGTGGGTGTTGTGCCTGCGCTGCTGTTGCCGCCTTGTTTTCAGTTTTGTAATGTGATTGGCCGCATACGGAGGCCGGGAGGGGCCACTATTCAGCTCATCACTTTCACCCAGGGTCTTGGCCCACCCTGAAATCTTTTGGATTTTCACTCAATAACAGCATCTTTTTAAAGTTATTCATGATATTTTATAGTGAAATTGATATAAATGTCAGACACTGTCCACTACCTAAAGGTTGAAGTCACGTGTGTTAGGCTGTTTGAGGTTCCGGTTGTAAAAACAATGCAGTCATCATGTGCCAATCAAACAATCCAAATCTCTCATTTTTGGTGTGATGATTAGCTGTTTACCACGTTATCAGTTTATTTTATACACTGGGTCAACCAATTACGTATTTGAACTCATTAACAAACAGCAGATTGGATTATGTTCAGGGTAAGTTGCTCAGACAGTGATTGAAGAGTTTCAGATGTGACTTCTCCCGGTGACTTCACGGTTGCCTTGTAATAAACAATTCTTTTATGAGCTCAAGGGTCATTCAACAAACCTCCGGGGCTCTAGCCCAGGGTTAACAACGTGCATGGTTACTGTCACTGGCTTTTATCATAGTCAGTATTACTGTTCTCAGTGTGGGGAAGTAATAATGTACATTTAATCACGTGCCTAAATTGTGTGACTTTTTAGATAGTTTGATTCAACTTCATACTCACATGGTCATTCTTGATTACACCACCTTCCAGTATTATATGGATCTATGTTTTAGAGTCAATTGATGAGAGCCGTTCCACAACCATATACAGAAATTACTCACATATTATTTTAGATTTGAATATGTCTGAATTGAAGTAACACAATACTTGTGTCCTTTTTTATTTTTCTTACAGAAAAGCAGTTTTTGCACATAAAACACTTCCCTCAGTTTATCCTCTTTCTTAAACAAGCTGTTCCAGCCCCTTTCCATTCAAGGAAATGTTTTTCTCATTCGCTGATCCTTGCGAACAAAAGTTTTGAACACTTAGTAGAAGGGTGCGCTCACAGACAGGGCTGTGCCTCTGAGATGACCGTCCCCTACACTCACACTGTGAGACAATAAGGAAAAGCAGATTAGATCCCTTTGAAAATGTGTTTTATAGTCCCCTTGTGGTCTGTTTCTGAATTTAAGTTTTAATTTTCTAAGGTTTCCTCCCATGTGATTCTTACAGACCAGTGAATTATTGAAGACCACGTTGGGCCTTGATGATAACACCGTCGGCACCATTTGTGACAAATTCAAGCAGAAACTCTTCCATGAGAGCTTTGACCAATCAGCTGGCAGATCCATAGATGATGTCCGTATGTGCCACTGGGAGGAAAGCATCAAGGAGACTCTAGGGAGCTGCTCCATGCCTTCTCTGGCAGCCCACTGTTATTACATGTGGAAAAAAAGTCGCCTGGAGCTTCTCACTCTGTCCCCTGAAGTATGCAACCTCCTGAAACAGCTGCGCAGCAGATACAAGCTGCTGCTGCTGACCAACGGGGTAGCCCAGACCCAGAGAGAGAAAGTGGAGACGGCCGGATGCGAGGAGTTCTTCGATGCCATCGTGATTGGAGGAGAACATCCGGAGCAGAAACCGTTCCTCTCTATCTTCAAGTTGTGTTTCAGCATGCTGGAGGTGGAGGCCCAGGACTGTGTGATGGTGGGAGACTCTCTGGACACAGATATTCAGGGGGGCTTGAACGCCGGCATTCGGGCCACAGTTTGGATTACCGGTGCAGGAGGTGTTGTGTCAGATAGCACGGTGAAACCAGACTACACTATCACAACGGTGCTGGACCTGCCAGATGTTCTGGCACAGCTGCAATAAGGATAACCACTGAAGAATGAATAAGTTTTACTTGGATGTTGTGGGAATTTTTAACTATTGATATATTTAACTATGACTACTATTGCAATTAATTTTCCAGTTTTCAACAGTGTGCTTTTTGATTGATGGTTTCTGGTTGGGATTTTATACATTGTGATTTTGAACATGCAGTATGTAAGAAAATATGTGCAAACACATCATTGTTATACACACAAAGTGGTGGAAAGTAATTACATTTAGTGAAGTACTCAAGTACAATACAAAATTATTTAACAGAAACAAGGTGTTCCAAAGTAATGCATTACTGTAATCACATTACATTTTTCAGGAGCACATTACTGCACTAAATTAAGTAATTACAGTAGTTATAACTATGTTATTACCTCAGTTGCAAAGCTTCTTCAGTTACCTGCATGATGGGTGGATAGAAAGGAAGGGAAAAACCATCATGCCCCTTTTTTCTGCACACTTGTGCTACAATCAGCTGATTTCAGTTTGTGTGCAGGAAGAAGGAAAATGGACTTTTGAAGAGTGGAGATTTGAACATTACTTTTATTTTTGTTGCATTAAAGGACAGGAGTGCGGTGGTAAATTGCAAACTGCATCCAGGACAGAAACAACTCCATTAGACTGCTAACACAACATCATCTCTTTGCAAGCATCTGCACAGACAGCATGCAAACGCAAAGTGACGGTGAAGAACAAGGAGATGTTAAAGCCAGTGTAGCAGCCAAACCTGCTCTTCAGTGGGTGACAAAGGCAGCAATGAGCAGGCAGCACTGTAGCCTTCATTTCAACGTTTCTACAGTAGAATCGCAGCACTGACTGATTTTAAGTCTTTTTGGGATTGTTTTTAACTTTTCTCTCCGTTTATAAGTAAACATTAAAAGATCATATATATATAAAATGTATGTCCTCATTAGGACAGGATTTTGTGCCAGTGTGTGGGACTGCAGCCTGAGGTTTACATAGGAGGCTGGTAAATATGTGACAGTGTACTGTCTCACCCCTCCTTCATTTCCAATATTGTGATAAAATAGTTTGAACCAGTTTTAAGTGGATTTTATTTAATCAAGCATGAGGCATTTTTGTTTGAGTTGGTAAGAAAATACATGATTTTGTGGGGAACGCATTTGGTGCCGTTTATCATTTCTACTGTATCACTGATAGGAATGAACCTGAGCAGATACTGAACAGCATTTTTTATTCAACACAGAATAATATTAACCAGGGTAACCTGTGCATTCCATTGTACACTCATACTTGGTCATGAATTAGGGGCTAATAAAACTTCACAGGGAGATAAACTTCTGAGTTTTACTGTCGTCTGTGGTATGCATGATTCAGACAGCTTTACTGAGACCCATCTGAACAAAGTGTGCACACAGAGCAAGACATGAATCTTTACTTCCTACAAAATTCACTTGACTTCTAATTTAACTTTGATGTTCATTGCAGCAAGCTCAGCTACAAAGTAGCGGAAGACGTAAGGAACAGACACAGAGTCAATAGAGTCGCTTTTGCCGCACAGGGTGCAGACAGTCTTACGGTGGCACATGGCCGACCAGTGGGGTGGCGGTTTCTCTAACAGAGGGGAGAGAAGGCTGCCACAGTCAACACACACCTGAGCCACTGAGCGGTCTGAGCAGTTGAAGAGGCGATCGTGAAGCAAGAATGAAGAGCCGTGAGCCAGCAGGGCGTCTCGCTCCATCTCCCCGAAACGGATGCCCCCCTGGATGTTCCTTCCTCCTACAGGCTGGTTGGTCACTTTGTCTCGTGCTCCTGTGGTCCTAACTTGAAACTTGTCAGAGACCATGTGACGTAGCCGCTGGTAATAGACGACGCCGATGAAGATGTCCGCCTCTAGCTCCTGACCGCTCAGTCCGCTGTACAGCCGCTCTGTACCGTAGTAGTTATAGCCACCCGCCCGAAGCAGTTCACCAAAGTAATCGAGCGCCGAGTTCTCCTCAGAGAAGGTGAAGGGAGTGGCATCGTGGCTGAGGCCGTGCAGGGCGCCGGACTTACCGGCCATGCTCTCAATCAGCATCCCGATCGTCATACGGGAGGGGAAACCGTGGGGGTTGAACAGGATGTCCGGAGTCATGCCGCTCTCTGTGAAGGGCATGTCCTCTGCTGGCCACAGGCGGCTCAGGATGCCCTTTTGACCGTGGCGGCTGGCAAACTTGTCGCCGATGGTGGGATTTCGTGGCACCCGTACAGTGATGCAGATGCGTTTAAAGCGGCCTGAGCCACTGTCATTACTGCAGATCTTTATATTGTCAACAACACAGACCTCTTGGCTCCTGCAAACAGGGAAAAGAAATAAAGACTTTTAAATAAATCTGCCACAGAATGCAATTAATAACCACATACAAAAATATTGATGCATACTTGTAGTAGGTGACATAGGTCTGCCCTGTGTTGAGGTTGATGTAGCTGTAGAAGGGGTCTCCATACTGAAGTGTTGAGCCAATGAAAGGCAGTCCATCAGCATCCAGTTTTTCTTTCACTTTAGGGTCACCTGGTTTGGTTCCAAACACCACGCTGTCTTCTCCCCTCACCTTGTCTGCCAGGTCCACCAGCTCCGTCTTGTAGATACTTCCGTGGGCAAACCCTCTCTCCCATGATGACTTGTTCACAATCTAATGAAATCACCATGTATCAGGATTTCCTTCCTATCAGGAATGAAAATAGAAAACTCCTATATTTAACTCACCATGGCATCTTCCATGTCGTAGCCTGTGTAGGATATGACGGCCACAATGGCATTGGTGCCGCTGGGGTAGTTGTCCAGGCTGTAGTGGTCGTACATATAAGGCCTGACTAGTGGGCTCTGTGGGGTCTGGAGTCGGTACAGCTTGTTATCACAGCGATCCATGAATGAGTGCAGGGGGAAGCCCATAGTCTGCTTACCTGAAATAGTTTGATGAACACAATGCTTCATAAAAAAGGCCACAAACTCAAAATGTCACACAAATTAAATAACCTACCCATCTGACACTGGTACATGTTCCTAGGACTCTGGTTGTGGTCTGAGTATGGGATGAAGTTTGCCACCACACTGAGCATACTGTGAGGGAAGAGCTCCTGGTGCGTGGTTACTCCTGGTTCAATCTCATCCTCCGAGATTCCAACGTTGATGTAAAGCTGCCGCAAAAAACAGAAAAGATGCCTGGACTAAAATTGTGCTCTTACAGGTTCAATAACCTCTTTAAAAAAAAAAAAAAAAAAAAAAAAAATCATACTTTTAACATGTTACCTGTTCAAAGGTGCCAATCAACTCTTGCTTGCCAAAAGCCAAGTTTTGTACAGGTCGCACCATGCGGCAAGGTGTTGTGAAGAGGAACAAGCCTGGATATAAGCTGGCCTTGCCTGTTTTGGGAACCAGAACGATCTCTGTCCAAGGAGGGATCATCTTCTCTCTCAACACCTGGAGGTACATATTTTAAATATCAATTTTCTGCCTTGTATACACAGGTGACCACTAATATCTTAGAGTTAATATACCTTGAACCTGCATATAAATAGCACAAGAGAGGTGAGAGTGCAAGCAGGGTGGAGTGGCTGGAGATGGGAGTCGGGGGTGATTTGTGACAGAATAGCAGCAAGAGTGAAAGGGAAGGTTTATAAGATGATCGTGAGACCTGCTATGATATACGGTTTGGAGATGGTGGCACTGATGAAAAGACAGGAGGTGGAGCTGGTAGATGCCAAGATTTTTGTTAGGAGTGACCGAGATGGACGGGATCAGAAATGCGTGTGTGGCGACCCCTAAAGGGAGCAGCTGAAAGAAGAATATACCTTGAACCTGCGCAGGGACTCGACCACAGCTGGAGCTAAGTCGGTCTCCACCCAGCCTACAACAGCACCGTCCAGGACCACAGGATAACAGTCTGAAAAAGCCTGTCCAGGAGTTCCATCCAGTGGAGTAACACCTAAAACACCCGATACAGCAAACACATTTCAAACCGGTGCCAAATACAGAGACTTTACCTGGACAGGCCTCCCAGGTATATTAACGGCTGCCTAAGTAACTCTGGCTTCTTATTTCGGCGTTATTTTTAAAATTGTAAAAACATGAAAGCAATGCTGCCGTGCATTCATAAAATCATGGCTGTGTCTCTTATTTGCACGCACACGCTGCCCCCTCCTCCTTTACTGCCACAAATCTATAGAATCTATTTCTGTTGTAAACACTGGATTCTTTTTTGGTCCTAGATAAGTTTGTAGGACAGCTGCCTGAAGTCAGTGCTCACCAAGCGAACAGAGCAGAGCAGGGAGTGACACGGTGGCCAAAGTCACGGCCACAATTTCACAGCTGGCTGTCATGTGGTTCATGAGTCCGCACGGCTCTCCGTCCGGAGTGTGGACAGGACACAGGAAGCCCCAGGACTCGGGCAGCAGCTTACGCACAGAGGTGGTCCTCATCTTAGCAAACGCTGCTCCTCTGTGCACGCAGCGGAAGTGAGACAGGTAGCGAATGAAGTTGAGCTTGTCGGCCACAACACACAGGCCGGTGTTTTGAAGCATGCCGAGACCTGCAGAAAGAGGGAAGGCATTTTTAAAGTAATGAATACTTTAGTGAATTTTCAAACCACAATGTGTATTGGTAGCGAGCTCATGGATAGTACCTGTCTTGGAATGGAGGTTCCCAGTGGCCAGCAGATATTCAAATGGTTTGGTCAATTCACTGCCCATGTTGAACATCTTCATCATTATTTCAGTGCTCCAGCCGCCAGAGAGTTTGCTGGCTCTTTTGTCAAAGGACAGCTTAACAGACACCAACCACGCAGTCATTCTCTCCTGTGAAAAGGTTTTGGTGGTTAAATCACATGTGTGGTGACCCCTGAGGGGAACAGCCGAAGGAAGAAGAGGAAGATCGCAGATACGAGAACAGAAATGTTTCATATTTAGATTTCAGCTCTCAGTAAAGGACACCCAATCTCAAGGTTTGCTTTATAAAGTGTTTTAACAGTATGAGTTCCTCCTGCTCAGCCAAAGAGGAGGGACAAAAACAAAAAATAATGGAGATTCTTGCCTTCAGAAACATGAGGTAGAGCTGACCGGGAGTGAGCACTTCCTGGCACATGATGCTGTCAGGGTTTTCTTCCATGCACTCCTGTTTGGCAAATGAGAAGAGCTTCCTCGTCATTAGACAGAGCAGGTAGAACTTCTCCACGTCTGACTTCAGGTGGATGCAGATGCACTCACTGGGCAAAACAAAATGAGAGACACTTTACTAAATATACCATCAACCATGATGCACAGTGGTGTAAACTGTATCTGTCCCCAGAGCTTACTCTAACAGGAAGCTGGCACACTGTTCATTTGTGTACCACTCAGGAAGGTTCATCTTAACCCTGAAGCGCTCTCCGAGGTAAGCTTGCACCTTGCTGCGGGTGGTGCAGCCCTCCTCCATAACGATGCGCAGCATCTCAGACACACAGGTCTTGTAGAAAGAATTGTCTTCGCGGCCTTTGATGAGCTCCTGGTAGATCTGAAAGTCTGTGAAGTCCACCAGGGCCTGAAGAACACGAGAGCAAATGAGAACCAGAAGAGTCGATGCATTTACCATAATCTGTTCTGTAACGAATGCTGCAGGCTTATTCACCTTTAATGCAAAGCCTAGCGGAAGGAAGAAGAGCTCTTTCTGGTAGATGAAGTTCAGCATCACAGTCCCATTTTCCAGATAATGCAGGTTCATGTTGATTGCAGTGTGCTCTTCCCTCACACAACGCATAGAAATACCTGTGAGAAGAAAAAGCTGGTGAAAACATGCAGCTATATGTATTGAGGTGTGGGGTCATTACTGCGCTGTTTACTTTAAAAGTTATACTTACCATACTGAGTGTATCCCTGACCCCTGTTCTTCCACTTGGGTCTTGACATGGCAATGGGATAGTTCCTCCTCGGCATTATCAGCATGCGGATGACCTTCTCAATTCCATTCACGATGAAATAACCTCCCATTTCCTGTCAAAGATAAGGTTAGTATTACAGCCACATATATGAACCATCCCTGCTCAGTTTACACGTGTGATTGCCAAATCCTACCTCGGCTTCTTCGTGATGCTCTACGAGCTCTTTGGGAGTCATGCTATACAGGTTACACAGCTTGGACTTCACCATGATTGGCACATGACCCAGAGACTGCTTGATGATGCCTTTGGGAACTCCATTGATTGACCAGCTGATGTCTGCCTGAAATGCAGCAACACTCATCCAATCAAAATGGACTGTTTTAAAACTCCGCTCTGAAAACATCAATATGCCTCAGCCTTACCACTATCTTTCCTTTGTATGAGCATCTTCTTCCCCGGCACTCCGCTGGGAACACCTTCATTTCCTTACAGATGTTCCCTTTGGCAACCACTGGGTTGTGAATGGTGGCTTCGACAAAGGTGAGGCTGATCCTGTCGTTTTTGAACATGAACTCTAAGGGGGGGATGGCCTGGGAAAGGTTACATAAAGGTGAGAGGCTTTATAGAGGATGAGCTGTGCTACAGGAGAAAGAGCAATGAAAAGCAACAAGATAAACGTGGCTGCAGGAGGACTTTTCACAGCAGCTTTCAGAGCAGGGAAACTACTCCCTTCCCTCAGGTAACCTAAGTTCACGGTCATACTAATCGCTGGTTTTAATAAAGTAATGCATTCAACTGTTTGGGAACTTGGAGGAAACTCTAACTGACCTGCACAACGCGGTTGAGTCCGTGTGTGACAGCTTGGTCAAAGGACTCGATGTGAGCTCTGGTCAGATCCTGGATAGCAGCATCTTGGGTGTCCTTCATCCGTCCGAAGCTTCCATCGGTCAGATTTTTTAGACTCGGACCTTTGGGAAGACTACTCCACTTACTTGAAAAGTCCATGCTTGCGCTTGTTTACCACATGTGCATAGCTGACACAGGAAGTACATCTGCTACACAGGAAGAGAAACCTCTTCTTCATCTTTGCTGTTTTATTGGCAGGTCGACTGTTTAACTGCTGGCATAGCGCCATCCCGTGGTCGTAGTTATGCCAGCGCCTACGTTCCAGAGTTTGGCGTGTTAGTCATTGCTGGTTTGAAGCAGTGTTGACGCTGTTATAGCAGCTAAAAACGTGATGTTTGAGTGTTTGTGCTGTCTCCGTATTTTGCTGAAGAGCACAAAGAGTAAAAAAAGACTGGGTCCCGCTGTATTACTCAGGCTGCACTACAGCGTCTATTTACAGGCGCGATCCCACTACTGAGCGGCACGGGGGCTTTGACCTGCTCCGTTTCCGACCTGGGCCGGTGCACCCCTCGTTAGGCGACCTGGTGGTCCCGAGCTCCCCCAGGAGCACCATATCGATGCCGAACTTAGTGCGGACACCCGATCGGCATAGTCCGCTGCAGCTCAGAGCTCCTGAGCTCAAACGATCCGCCAGCCTCAGCCTCCCAGTAGCTTGGATTACAGGCGCGCGCCACCGCACCCGGCGAAACGGCCATTCACTGATACAGGCTTTGAGCTGTTACAAAGTGACGTCATCAGGGAGCGGGCGCTATCCTAGCACTGAGATAGTTCACTGACAGTTTGATAACTCACAGACAGAGTATGATACCGCAGAGGGTCGGTGCTGCAGACAGCAGTCGGTAACCGTGACCTCACAGTGGTGACAATAGTAACTGAGAAGAGGGTCACTGTGAGCGTGTTTCTTTGAACACTAAAGAAAAGTGTCTTGGTGCTGACTTTGTTTTCTCCCTCTCACGCTCATTCAGTTACTGAAAACAACCTGTAGGTTTACTGTATTCACGGAAAGTTTTTTCTCACTGAAACTGCTGAAAAGCATCTTATGAGTCATATACAGTACCTCACAATTAAAGCTGTCACTAGTGTTACTGCTGATTCCTTAAGCAATAACATTTCTATAATAAAGGTGAAAGGTCACTCTTTAATTTTTGACGTGATAATATTTTTAACGCTCCCAAATGTAAACGAGTAATCCATCAGTGATTCAGGAGCCTTTTGTTCAGTGCACTTTTTGGAGTTGGAACACGAAGCCTACATGGAGTGTGTGTAATGTATGGTGCGTGCTGTCGTTATGATTCTGATGGTGTTCATCTTTTATTTTTACGCACACAGTCCAGACATGCGTGCTGCACATCCACGCCCCTCTCTGAAGACTTCACATGTGGCAGGTGATGGAGCATGGTAAGTGTGATGGCCTGCTTGTCAGTCATCTTTTTATACTGCACTAAAGGAGGAGCGCACCCTTTCCCTCCTTCAGTTCAAATGTGAGTAATATGCTGACCCATCTGTGAGTCTGAAGCTCGACGGTGCATGAAGAACACACAAAATGAGCAATTTCTGCTCTTTTTCTGAGTGCTGTCCCAGGCTCTGGTTCTCTGTGCATGCATCACCCTGTATTCACTGGCTGATGTCCCGATCATGGGATGATCCAGTCTCTACTTTCTACTTGATACACTGTACCATTCATCAAGCTTCTGGCATAATTCTGTTTGGATATTTGACCACTCTTCTTGGCAGAATTGGTGGAGTTCATTTAAATTAGTTGGCTTCCTGCCATGGACCCGGCTTTTAAGCACCTTGCACAAATTTTCAATAGGTTCAAAGAAATCATGAAAAGCTCCAAATGACCATGACATTCATGCCCATCACGAGTGGATGTAACCTTCTGACCATAACTGCAATCTTTGCTTTTTACCTGCAGTTTAACCTCCCAAGGTTAACACACGTTTTATGCTGGGTCCAAAGCAGAGACATTTATGCCTTCTCACCTCTGCTGTCCTCCGTCTTTCTGCCGCTGAGCTGGAAGTCAGTCTCAAAAAGGTAATGCTGAAGGATGTTCCTAAATGGATCGAGCACAAATTTGCTACAGAAGCTATAATGAAGCATAAACAGGTTTATCCTTTGTAGAAAGGCTTTCACCAATGACACAATACTGGAATATGCTTGATCAACCTTTAAAAAAAAAAATATATATTGTCTAAGCTAAGTTGTAAGTTTTTACTAAAAGTAGCCCCAAATATGTGTTTATGGTTGTGTAGCATCTGAGATCACATGATCATGCAAATACCTCAGTGGGTAGTTTTAATCTTCAAAGTTTAATTTCCTGTTTAAATAAAGTTTAAAATGGTCATAATAATCATGCAAAGCCAGTTAAATTCCCCTGTTTAGGATGTCGTAGCTCCACCTCGTGAGGGCAAAGTAGGTCAGATCAGGTCCACGTGAGAAGACAAATTTCAGAAGAGAAACCCGAGAAAAGAAGTAGTAATAAATAAAAATACAGCATAAACATGTGTGTGTGGTTTTGTCTGCATGTTTACATGCACACATGGACTTTTCCCATTATAAAAGCAGCTACACAGAACAAATGGATTACACACAACAATACTTTTAAACTGATCTGTGAGGCATTCAAAGACAAGTCAAAACACATTCGTAAATGACCAACCTCAGAGCAGAGCCGCAAAATTTAGAAACAAAAACTGAACTTTTATTAGTGTCAGATTGTTTCATCATCCACCCACCAAAGGTCTCAGTTATTACTGAACACTCGGTGTATCTCATCTGCAAACTGCATTCACAAGACTCTGCTTCCCCTCGTCTTCTTCAGTCAGAAATGTATATTAGAAATGCAGTCCAGCATTTGGAAGTGCAGAAGTGTTTGCATGACAGAAGCTTGATGACGGTAACACGTTTTATTCTAATAATATTGTTTCTCATAAAGACAAATGTTCATGCAAGATTTCAGATAAATCATCACACCCAAAAACAAAAACAAAATAAAACACAGCACACACTCCTCTGATCATGATACTCGCTTTCAAATTACGTCAGCAGAGCACTGTGATGATAACTTCTCGGTCTGTTTACTACAAAAAAGGTGAAACACTGAAAATGCAGCAGGATTATCTTTGGTAAAGATGAGGAAATAGAAATATAAAAACACATGAGGAAAACAGGAGAAAATGAGTCATATGTGCAAAGAAACTCTAAGTAAGAGGAAATGACATCACTGAGGTTTTACCCTAGTACAAAGAAATGAAGGTGCATTTAAATGCATTTAAAAAAAACAAAAAAAAACAAACAATGTATAATTCCCTCTAAGGCACCCTTCCCTTTGATGGAAATGTCCCTACATATTTAAAAACAATACTGATAGTTTGCTAATTCACTCCTCCTGCTAACATCTTTAAAACGTTCAAACATCCTTTTAACCGCAGCGGGGCTCCTTCATGTTCTCGATGACTGAAATTAATCCATCTTCATCCCACCGTCAGCATCGCCCGCCCTCCAGCTATTCCATCTTTCTAACCTTCAGCCACTTTCACACCCTTCATTCTTTAGAGTCTTCTTGTAAACACAAACACTGTAATTAAAAACAGGGAAACAAATGAGCCCCTAGAAACACAACTAACGTGCAACTTGTCAACAATTTCAGCCTAATAAAAGAGAAACGAACAATCTATCATTTTCTAACAAGCAGCAACACAAACTAGATTAGACACGTCATCTCGGGACAGGAACACCTCTAAGATCTCGTCTACTCACAAAGAGATTTAGTTCAAATAAAAAGTCAAATATTTAAGGACCCCATAAAGCAAAACAAGACCAAGTTCTTATGAAATTAACCACTGAGAGTACTGTGACATCATTACCGTCACGGACTTTTCTTTGGTAATGACACACTCGCCACGGCATGTTTTCCAACACCAGGGGAAGAAGCATTTCATCAGCTTCGTAATATCTCATCAAAGTTTCATTTCATGGGGTTGTTGAATGTTTTAAATAATCAGCAAGACACTCTGTACAATCTAGTCTACGTTCATTTCAACAGCTCAATAACAAAACCCACACGACACTTTACAATGACAGTCTAGCTTGTCATACATCAGAAATAAAATACAGATGGTTCTTTACAGCAAACAGAGCTGGGGCTGGGGTGTATGCTACATGCTTTCACACAAACATGCTCTCTTCAAATCACATAAAACACAGTGTCTGAAAGACTTTCCTAAAGAATTATTACAGAGGGAGTTTTCCCTTTTCTCTTCTAGCAGACTCACTCCTGGGTTTACAGCTGAAGCACAGTCTCCCTGCTTACTTGTGCCACCCAGCTGCCCTGAATGCAAATATTATGTAATGTCCACATGGTCAAGTCGAGAGGAATGCTCTATTTCAAGGCCAACCTTGACATCTTGAATGTTTAGCTCATCAGACACATTGTGTTAGCATAATAAAGTAGAGTTTAACCTCATCAGTCTCTGGAGCTTCTTGATCATTTCTAACATCTGTCAATCAAACTTGATTGCAAGTAAACTATAAAAAGTGACTAAAAAAAAACAAGAAGTGTCTGATGAGAATTAGCACTCAAACTTCCATAAGTTCACTAAGATGTCAAATGTCTGTTTAATGCTAGTTCTTATGGACCGTTGTGTTTTTATTGAGCAACAGTGCAAAAGCTTAAAGAACAAGTACAACTCACTGTAACAGAGCAAGCTAACTGGCAGTCTTTTTAAGGGAGAGTGGTTGGAAATGTAAGGCACTACAGTCTCAGTTGGAGCGTCTCTGCATCTATCACAACTCCATCAATCTGCTCGGGGAAGTCTTTCATCGTTCAGAAACAAGGAAACGAGGACGTTTACTGACCAGTTCATTGCCATCCTCGCATTCATAATATGCATAATCAGGACAGTGCGGATCATTCCTGCAGTTCAGAAGTCCCTGAAGAGAAAGTCTCCCTCGGGCCAACATGTGCAAAAGTATGAACGAACGGCTCGGCAGCAGGATGGGGGATGGAAGAAGCTTCTAGCACAGAAAAAACAGGGGTGAGGGGGTATTTGTGCATGTGCTTATAGGCGGGTGAAAGGGCCCACGTGAAGAGGCGCCCTCAGCTTGGGAGAGGAACAGGAGTTGGTAGTGAACAATGAGGATGAAGATGGGGAGGAGGAGTAGGGAGAAGAGAAGGCAGAAGAGGAGTCACCGCCGCTGCTTAGGGTGAAGACACTGGAAATGGCCACGTCCACAATGCCTTGACATAATTCTGGATATAGTTTCCTGCAGGAGGAACGGAGTAAACATTTCAAATGTTAAACAGAAATGTATGAAAAGAAAAAAAAAAAAGGTGGTAAAGGACACTGAATGGTACTGACTGTGCACAGGCTGGAGCGCCGTTGATTTCAATGAGCCACACTTTGAAGTTCGCGTCCACCATGAAATCGAATCCAAAAAGCTGGAAGCTCTGGTAGGACAGGTGCTTGGTGCTGATTGCGGGCTCGATGCATGTTAGACAGCTCCTGTGAAACCAGATGGTGATATTAATGGAACAATATGAGGAGACAGTCCATATCAGACATGTTCTCAGCTAGAATTACTCTGAGTGGTTTAGACAAGAGAGCTCTCTGAGTAGAGCATTAAGGAAGCAGGACACATGACGCCCAACCTCTCACTGTGAATTTTCTGGACAATTACTCTCACATGGGCTCAATCAGGCATCACACAGACTTTGTATTAGGGAGCTGGCAGTTTAAAGACTGTTAAAAGCACAATCTGACTGAGCTGGACATTTGTGTTTTAGTATATAGCTCAGCCAAGTGATGTCTAAGAAATTTCATGTGTGACACTGAGCTGTGACACTGATTTATAATTAAAAAATAACCATTATGCCTTTTAGTGTAATAATAAAAACACCAGATAAGGAGCCTACTTTATGATCTGCTTTATCTGAGGTAATATGGCGGTCTCCAGAGTGACACCGTGAGTGTTCAGCAGGTAGACCCTGAACTCGTCAAAGAACATCTCGTTCCCCTCCTCATATCGTCCGTAGTTCTGGGAATGCTCCTTCTGGATGCAGTGGTTGGTCAGGTGGCTGGTCATGTCCTGGAGGTCTGAGCTGTTGTAGGGCTCCGAGGAGGTCCGCAGCACGCCCTCACGGTATAAGTAGATGTTATACTGATGATCCACTAGCACCCAGCTCCTAGCAATAGCAAAACATAAAACTAAGTTACAGAGTCAGGACACAGCAACGCTTTCTCTGCAGGTTTATGGCTGGCAAAAAAGACCTGCCTGATGTCAAACTTCCGATGTCCTGGCTCCAGAAGCAGAGGTTTCTCCAGGTACTTCTGAATAACATGAACCTGTCCCTGATTGTCAATATACTCCAGCAACTCATTAGCATCGTGGGATATCAAAATACCAGCACCTATTGCAATTTAAAAAAAAAAAACAAACAAACATGCACACACATAAGTTAAGCTTCAAACTAGTGTCTCGTTTTTAACCAAAGAAATACTTAAAATATATGTCACCTTTAGCTCCAGCAGAGGACTTGGCTATCCACACTGTACCCTCTCCACTTTCTTTTTTAGCATGATAGGAGGCCAAGAAAACTTCCCGCTCATCTGTCTTAGGATTGTTCTTCAGATGACTGATCCCATTTGTAGCAGGAGCAACAGGTGTGTTGAGGTTAGTGGGGTAGATGATGTAGGATTCTGGAAACCAGTTATTGGAGTCAGACAGCTCTGGGCTGGTCTTTATTAGCCTAGAGGTCAGAAATAAAGTGGTCATATAATAAACTGCAGTGTTAGTGTCATTAATGATGGCATGAATCAAAGATTTGTACACACTTGACCAGGGATGCCTTTCTGCAAAGCTTGTCTGCCCCTCTGTAGTAATTCACCAACTGCACCAGTCCAGGTTCATGGCCTGTAGAGGTCACAGTAAAGATCCTTTAAAGTCGATTCAGTGCACTGAGACAGGATGCAGCCCTGCACACCCTCAGCTGCTTTCTCATCCCGAGAGGGTTAACACCAAGAAACAGCCCACAACACTTCCTAAGAAATAAGAAAGAAAAATCACTTACCTAAACGCCCAAAGGGTAATCTGTTTCGTTCACCGAGCATCAGGTTGAATCTGGGATTGTCCCTTTTCAGCCTCTTCCATTGTCCAGTTGATAGTAGGATTTTGGAAACTTCAGCATAAACAGTGCTGTTGTCGTCACGGGAAACAAAGGTGTACAGAGGGCCGTTCATAATGCCGCTACAAGGGGGAGTGTGTAATAAAAACGGATTAGTGTGTAAGTAACTTAGCTGTCTGGCTAGTTGTGCGGCTGTCGGGTTGGCACTGCAGCAGACAGACTGATCGGGGTTATCTCCTCTGTCCATGCCATGATGATGAGTCAGTCATATCCCCTCCACACTTCTCAGTTAACTCAAACTGGCGCTCAGAAGATCAATTTCAGCAGTCCGTGGCTAACGTGTATTTATATAAAACACCGTGATATGTGAAGCAGTTTCATATTAGTCGGCGCAGGGTTCTTTGAGTAGCTCCAGACAAGGGTGTGACTGCCTGCTGATACCGGCTCCTGGGGCTGGTCCCGTCTGGATTAATTTACATCCCGTCTCCGGATTAGCTAACGTTATAGCTAACGGTCTGCGATAACTGTTATCTATGAGACACTTCCGGTATTCGCCCTCAACGGCAAAGGCAGAAGTCATGAGCAGCGGAAACATTAACTAAGTGAATAGTTTGCTGCACAATATCACGAAAACGGACTATTTTGCCACCGCCGGCGTGCTCTTTATTCTCTGAAGCTCCGCAGCAAACGCTGCCATCCACTGTCGACAGCATAAACAACCAGCGCTACCGTGGTGGTTAGTGTAGTTTACGCATAGACTGATATCTAAGGATAATGGGCATTTAATCGTTTTTTTCGCATTATTAAAGCAATTTAACACAGTCTAAGTTAAATATGTATAAATGTTTACTTTTTTAAACGTTATTTTGTTTTAATTCAAAGTCTTCATGAATTTTAGCAACAAAAGTACTACATTTCCCAGAATGAAACGCGTCACAGTGGCACTGTATTATGTGTGTTGCGGCCACGAGATGGCGTCGTAGACCTCACAAAATTTAGCAGACCTTAGACTTTACGTGAAATTTGATAATGAGGTATACCGGCGCTTGTAGCCGGAACTGGGCTGAACTGGAGGATAAATGGAGCACTCCCTACTTGTGACAACTTATGGGTCTCGTTCCAGTATTTAAAAAAACTTATTTGGGTCACGTTTTTTCTTTATTATTTCCGGTCTCTTCATCATTAATCAACGTTTTAGCTATTAAAAAAAAAAAAAAAAAAAAAACTAAAAGTCTTGCTTATTTCCTCTGGTTTCCTGTATTTGGTGAAAAGCGACGCCACGGTCACATGCAGGCTTTATGAGAACGAATTGGAGCGACACAGGAAGTTATACTTTTGGGAGGGAGAACAAACTAGAGGCGGGAACAGCCGCTACTGTAAACAGCAAGTCAAAGTGCATTATAAAAGTTGTTAGGAGTAGATTTAACGTTTTGACAAGATATCACTGATAGTAAGTGACGTCCCTTTTATCGGTACTGTTTGTTGTGGGTTGCGACGTATCATCAGTTAAGTCTGGTCCACGGAGGTGGATAACTTGTCTGTACTGCTGTTCTTAGAGGTTTAGATGGCTTTTAGCCTTGTTTGTTAGTCATTTACTGTTCGTCGTTAGACGCAACACCCAGGGAAGCAGAAGGAGTTTTATTAGGCTTGAGAAAATGACCCTTTATCAGCTGGGACAGTATCTAAGACATCGGAGGAAGGAAGGGAGGACTTAAATGGAGGCTGTTCAGTTGGGCCACCATTTTTAAAGCTGGACCCAAATCATGCTTTTTTAAAAAAAAAAAAAAAATCAGTGTTATTGACGGATGTAATAATAAAAGGGGTAACTTTTTCTGTGTATGGGTTTGGGGTGATTTGTGCCTTGGCTTTTACTGAGGTCATGTATTTTTAATAACTTTTGCCCCCTCTCCTTCACCAGGCTGGAGCAGGCCAGGCATGAGTGGCGCACACCTGGACGAATGGCAGAGGAGGTCCTTTGACATTTCATCTGGCAGCTGCACACCTGAACAGACGGCCGATGCCTACCGGGCCCACATCCTCTCCATTCAGTATGCATGGGCAAGCTCCCAGATCTCTCAGGCCGGCATGGCCAGCCTGCTCAGGACCTGCTCGGAGCGCTACGCCGCAGTGCTGGACTCCGATGACCCCCGCACAGGGCTTAACAACTATGCAGAGAGCGCACTCCATCTGGCCCGCAGTCAGAGGAACTACAGCGACAAATGGGAGTCATCTCTCACCAAGGAGAGCGTGCTGGAGTTGCCCAGCGTGCAGAAAATGATTCAGATGAGGACGGGAGGTGAAAGCCTTCTGGTGGCACCAGCTGATGTTAACATAACTGTGGGACAAGAGGGTAAAGGTAACTCCCTGACTGCTCCCTTTAAAACTGTACAACCACCACCGCTTAAATCAGAGGTTAAAAATGCTGCCAGCAAACCTACTAATGTTTCAGTGGGGAGGCCCAGTGGTCACGATGGGATCTCAGCCAATCCAAACTCATTTCCCCGACCTCCAGCTCAGTCACAGTCTGTGTTTAGTCGTCCTCATTCAGCTCTCCCACATGCAAACCCCGGCCCTGCAGGGGTCACACAGCATTGTCAGTCCTCCTTCTTTCCCTCTAACACATCTAAGCGGAAACATTTTTACAACACAGATGGAGGTGATGTTGCCAGGGAGCAAAACAGTAGTCAAGGGTCATCTGACCCGCGTGCTGGTGGCGCCTTCAAAACAGCTCGCGAGCAGTTCATCGTTGACCAGCAGCGAAAGCACTCCCAT
Source organism: Archocentrus centrarchus (assembly GCF_007364275.1). Lineage (NCBI taxonomy): Eukaryota > Metazoa > Chordata > Actinopteri > Cichliformes > Cichlidae > Archocentrus > Archocentrus centrarchus. The sequence goes on along the minus strand of NC_044360.1, from coordinate 25,506,138 downwards.
CAGCATCAGAGAGCTCAGCCCTCCGGGATGGCAGCAACTATGAAGAAATCTCTGGGTGCCAACAGGCCTCGAGGTGCATTTTCTAAATTTGTGTCTCCCATTCCACGACAGGAAGAGGAGGAAAGTGTAGTGAGCCGTAATTCAAATCAGGAACCTCAAATCCAGGATGAGCGTCTGAAAAACTTTGAGCCAAAGATAATTGAGTTGATCATGAGTGAGATCATGGACCATGGGCCCCCTGTGGCCTGGGATGACATAGCAGGTCTGGAGTTTGCCAAGACTACCATAAAGGAGATTGTGGTTTGGCCCATGCTGCGACCTGACATCTTTACTGGACTCCGTGGCCCCCCCAAAGGCATCCTGCTGTTTGGACCGCCGGGAACTGGAAAAACTCTGATAGGAAAATGTATTGCTTGTCAATCAGGTGCCACCTTCTTTAGCATCAGTGCTTCATCACTCACATCCAAGTGGGTGGGCGAAGGAGAAAAAATGGTGCGAGCACTGTTTGCCATTGCCCGCTGCCACCAGCCTGCTGTCATTTTCATTGATGAAATAGACTCTCTGCTCTCCCAGCGGACAGACGGGGAGCACGACTCATCACGCAGGATCAAAACTGAGTTTCTGGTTCAGCTGGATGGAGCGGCTACGGCAGCTGAGGACCGCATCCTGGTGGTGGGCGCCACCAACCGGCCCCAGGAGATCGACGAGGCCGCCCGGCGACGCCTGGCGAAGCGGTTATACATCCCCCTGCCCGAAGCAGCCGCCCGACGGCAGATAGTGACAAACCTCATGGCTCAGGAGAAGAACCAGCTGGGAGAGCACGAGCTGGAGAGCGTGGTGACGGCCACAGAGGGCTTCTCCGGAGCTGATATGACTCAGCTGTGCCGGGAGGCAGCCCTGGGGCCCATACGCAGCATTCAGCTCAGTGACATCGCCACCATCACCGCAGATCAGGTGCGACCAATCCTCTACAGTGACTTCCATGAAGCCCTGAAGACCGTACGTCCCAGTGTCTCATCAAAGGACTTGGAGCTGTATGAAGAGTGGAATAAGACATTTGGATGTGGGCGTTAAACTGTTCTCTGCCTCTGTTCAGGTTCTGGGTGTTGAAAGAAATGGAAAATGGAAATATCTTAAGTACTTGCTTTGTTCCACACAAACCGCGCAGAGTGGGAGGACCCAAGTAAAAACAGAGAAGCACACAGTCTCATCAAAAAGCTTAAAATATAAGCCGGTTCTCTTAATGCACTCATTTGTAGGATTGTTTTACCTATCTGAGATGTCAGCTCAGTTTTGCTGTGGCTAAATGTTCAAAGATGGTGTGATGAAGACCCGAGAATCAATAAACAGTTATTTTTGTTTCCCTACGAAAAACGGGGCCATAAGTGACAGTGAAAACAAAATAAGAGAAAAGAAAAGAACATCTGTATTGGCTATCAGTTAAATTATTTTAAGCATCTGTATCAGCTTAGCATCTGACTGTCAGTGCATCTCTAGAGGTTTGTGTTGGATTGTGTTGTATTGAGCGGGTGCCTCTTTTATGAGTGTAAGTCCAGTGTGTTATTCTCTGTACGAGCAACCTGTTGTTTATCACTACTTGTTAAGTTCAAGCCTTTTAGGGAGGAATGCGTTACTTCAATTTCTAAAACACGCATTTTAGAAATTGAGGTAACGCATTCCTGCACAGTGTTCCCAGCAGGTTGCACTCATCTCTTCAGTGATATTTAGGCATTTGTGCCGGTCAGGCTGATTTTGTTCTGATACTTACGCTCCTGTTGCTTTGTGATTAGGTGGTAGGCAGCATGTTTTGATTTCCATATAAATCCCATCTAATTCTTCACGCCCCCTTTGAAATACATCAAGGATAAACATTCATGATGGAGTAATTTCTCCCTGTTTTGTACACCCAGTGTCAAGACTTAATCCTTGTTATTTGTTTGGTTCCTTTTAGTTAACTGCATGGCCAAAATTGTACTTGTTCCAAATAAATTTCTTTGTCACTCACATATAGTTTTTGTCTCAGAAGTGACACTAAGCAATAAGAGTTTATCTCCAGACTGTGGTGACATATCCGCTCTCGCTCTTCCTTCCCGTCTGATCCGCAGAGGGCAGTGTGATCACGTTTGTTTCAGCACCGCAGAACACAGTTTGCCTGAAGTCACACTGTCCTGAAATGTTCCTGAGGCTGGATGTGCTAATCATATCCGCGGAAGTTGGGCAACACGAAGAGTATCCTGGGTCTTGTGTTAAAAAAAACAACTTTGCCTGTCTTCCTGTTAATGATTAAGACAGTGGTGTTACTGCAATACATCCCTTTTATTAGATGTAGGGCCTTTATTTTTTTAGTATTGATCCATGGAGTTTGTGACTGGTTTAAGTGTCAGTGAAGCGCTGGCTCTGATTAACAGAGATTTTTAACGTGTTTATCCAAGTTAAATGCCTCGATGGTCTCTCACACACACACACACACACACACTGCCACTGAAGGAGGCCATTATAGATTGTGCACACATGAAACAAAATCTCATGTAAATTTCATCAAGAAATCTGAGAATCTGGAAGACCATGAAAAAGGCCTTTCATTTATTTTTCATCTTTTTGTCAGGTCCCTGATAAATATTTCACACTTGTGTCGTTGGCCACCATATAGAAACTTTGTTGAATTAGCCAGCAGTGAAAGTAGTCGCGCACACATACACACCCCCCACGGGTGGGCTTCGCCGAACGGGGGGGACTCCCCACAGGTGGACCGGGACAGATGTGCAGAATTCCTCTGGTGCTGACGGGATCCGTAGAGTCCGCTGAGTGTGGACTGAAAATCGTGCCATATGTTGTAAGCTTGTAGCTCAATTTGACTGCGGCTTTGCAGCAGTGGTCACATCTGGGGCAGCACGGTCACGAACAAACACAGAACATTTACTGGGAAAGAAATGAGGTCATTTTACAGAGTCATTTTTAGAGCTCCTTATTTTAATACTGATTAAAACTGAGGTAGAAATAAATATGTGCCTGATGCTGCCTGTTGCATTGTTCCCTGAGTTTACATGTAGACAGTTGTACTCAAGTAAAAGTATAAATGTAACAATAAAAGATGCAGCTGAAGGTACAGTATTTGAAACCGTTATTTGTAGTGTGAAGGTATTATAGGTAAAGTTATTTCTTTATTATTTCTATATTTATTTAGAGATCTTATGAAAGCATGCACTGTTTTAGTCAACATTTCTTTCAGCGGTGTATTCATATTGTGCAGCTACTGTTTGGGTTGTTTGCAGCAGGGGCCACTAATTTCATACTGCCTTCAAATTGTCTAATAGGAAAGAGTACACCATGCAATTCTATGTCACCAATGCTTTATTTAAAGAAAAATATTCTGTGCCACCAACCATGAAATTGGAGTGTTTGTTTTACCAAGGGGCGGTCTCTGGAACCGAAAAATTGTGAAAAAGTGACAAAAAAAACCAAAACCCTGCAGTTCCTCTAATGGCCACTTGAGGCTGGCTCTGAAAGGGAGTCAACCCCCACTGACCCCATGTTATAATGTCCAACTTCACAGTATTAAAAAACATATTTACAGCCTCTGTGGATAGTTTTCCCCCTCGTACCAGCTCTTAGCAGGGTGAATGTTTTATGACTCATTCACCTGGATAAATGAGGTGTATTGCAGCATGCAACAAGAGCCGATCTGGGTCTGCTCAGCTTCGGCCACGACTTTGAGTCATTAAACTGGACCTCTTCACTGTGCCTGTGCAGTGGCCTTTTAGAGCATTTTAATGGATCTAATATTACAGACCATCCAAGAAGTTTGCGCTTCAGTTTTGGGGAGTGGAATTAGTATTTTACTAGTATGTTATCACAGCCATACCCCCATGAACGCGCCCGATCTCGTCCAAACTTGGAAGCTAAGCAGGGTTGGGCCTAGATGGGAGACTGCTTGGGAAAACCAAGTGCCAACAGGCTGGGTGTCTGTGGCTCAGGTAGTAGAGCGGGTTAGTTGCTAATCAGAAGGTCAGTGGTTTGCTTCCTGGCTGCTCCAGTTTGTGTGCCAAAGTATCCTTGGGCAAGATACTGGACCCCAAGTTGCTCTCCAGTGGCTCCCTTGGAGTGTGAAAGTTAAATAGGAAGCACAGGTGTGGAACAAAGTGCATGGGTGAATGAGGCATGTTGTGTAGAGCAAAAAAGCATTAAATAAAAACCAGTTCATTTAGTATTTTATTAGTCTGTCACTTAGCACTAATAAGCCACATGTGTGTCTGTGACTTTGCACCTGTAAACATCATCAATGGTCTATTCTGCTTTTTTGTTTTTGTATATTGTCCAGTTTGCAGCCTTGCTGATATTGTAATAATTCTATATAAAATGTATTCTGTCTAAATTTCTCATTCTGAAAGGTAGCTGTAGCTCTCACATAAATGTATAGGAGTAAAAAAATACAGTAGTTATCAATGCAATAGCGTGTACTGTACGTACAAAAGTAGCCTCATTAGAAATAGTCAAAGTTTAAGTATTTCAAACCTGCACCTAACTGCAGCTTCTGATTAAATATACTGACTTACTTTCTGCTGCTGAGTTTTTTTTCTGCAAAGCATACAAACACACACTTATATAAATATCTTTACAATGATCAAACTGTATTCCTGAGATGTGAAATCCATGTGAAGAAATGCCAGAAGAGGCAGTCATGTTGAGAAACCCTGTTAAAAGCAGCGATCACATTTGCAAGGTTTGCAGTAAATTCTGTTCTATTATGGTCTCCCATTAATAAGCCACAGTCCTGTGGAGTGCGAAAAACAGCAAGTTTTAACTTCTTGTTGGAACGTGTTAAAGCCACTACTCTGGTTAAGTCTGCTTCTTGAAGGAGTATTTCTGTCCAAGGCTGAAAGGGGAAGTGAGATTTGGGATTCTGGCAGGGCCAGATTTGGTTGGCTAGATTATCCCTCTCATGCAAATACCCTCCCTCCCCTGCTGGGTCCTAGTCAAGCGTAGGGGGGCTCAGTGCTGGCCACAGCTGCTTCCCGTTTCTGCTAAATCACACAGCAGCCATCTGGACAAGGCCGTCTCGGCGCAACGCTGCCGAGCTCCTCCGCCGGCCCCGAATGAACATGTCCAGACAGGCTTGGCCCTCAGAGTCCTGGCCCCTGCCTTCTGCTCCAGTGGCTGATCCTCTCTGTCCCAGCTCTCCACTGCTGCCGCTCCTCAGAGGACCATCCAGACTCTTCAGGTCCAGGACGCGCGGCGGCACATGCCGACATGCTTTTATCTGTTTGTGCATGTGTGTGCATATGGAGACTCTCTCCACTGATGCACACCTTTTTTTTTATGTCCATGCTACCAGCACTCAAACACAAATCCCCTGTGATGTTTCATTCTTGTATTGCCTCTTGGTAATTTTTAGATAATATGGCAAAACTAAATTTTAATTGAATTAGTATTTGCTTTCCTTTTTCTGCCAAACAAAAAAAAAAAACACACACACATGGTTTTATTTGTACAGTGTGTATAGGTGTGTTTATTTACTCTTCCCTCACTCTTAATTTTCTCACAGCCTGTTCATTTATTTTGCACAAATGCCAGTCATTCACTGTTTGTTGCCCTTTTCTTTGACAGGTAGAACTGAGCAGCATGAATGACATGTAAACTTAATTATTTCACAGAGTTTGAGGAGCGCGTGAAGAGAGTAAAATATGGGAAGGAATCGGAGGGAGCCTAACTCTGAGAAACATTTCCCGAGCCAGACCCTAATTTGAGGTACATTTTCATGTGGACACGTCCACATTTCTTTGGCATTTTCTTTGACACGTGAGGTCTGCTTAAAAAAAGGTCCTTAAAAAAACAGAAAACACTCCCCCCACACTTATTTGCATATATAAAATATCCTTTATTGATATTTTGCAAGCATTAAGCTCCCTTCAACTAAGGTCAACTTCTTTCTCATCTCATAGGTCAAACAATTCTTAGCCATCAGGTATAAAACAGAAAGTCCATGGTAACATTTTCCTCTGATAACACTAAAAATAGCTTCCAGCAGCAGTCATGGATCAGATCACGTCGTACACATTTAGTACAGCTGAACAGAAAAAAGATGCAGCTTCGACTACTCTAAGAGACAAACATCGATCACTGTAATAAATACAAAAAACAGACAGGCATGTAAATGTTATATAAATAATGTGAAAGTTATTACAAACACAAGAGCAGGTTAAAACCTTACGAGGAACTGTGGGTTTATCTACACTGATTGTTTTGCTACTGATTGTATTTATGGTACAATGGGTTTGCCTGCACTGGAAACAGCTGCAGAAAGGATCGACATTTTTCTGGCATTCAGTACAGAGAGGTGTAAAAGTAAGGACGTAACTCCTATTATTTTAATTCTTTAAAAAGAAAAGACCTGAATGGAGACGTTTATACATTTACATACACAGGTGATGTAGAAACTGTGAGGAATGGAGAACAGTAATTGTATGTTTTATTTACGTAAAAAAAACTGATGGGTTGTATCAGAAATGGAAATAAATGTTTTTTATAGTTGGACACATTTATTTGTGTGTCAACAAACATGCATTCCTTATTTAAAAAAAACACACAAACATTAACAGTGTATTTTACATTAAGTATTTATATTAATTTATTGCATGTGCTTGTCTGTGAGTGAGTGTGTGCCGTGTTTTCCATCCTGTGAAAGTGTGTGTGTGTGTGTGTGTGTTCTCTGGTCGAAGCGGCTCAGTAGCGATGCTCTCCTCGCGTTATGTGAGAGGAGAACTCGTATCGATCTTGACTCCGGTGACCGCAGAGGTTGCACTCGAAGGGGTCTCTGAAGCCGTGGCAGCCCATGTGAATGGTGTACATGACGTGGTCCAGGAAGAGGACGCGGCAGTGTTCGCACCGGTACGCCCTCACCTGCTCCCCATCTGCTGTCACTACTTTGAAGCCCTCGGAGGCCATCTCCATGCCGGCCCGGATGGCGTCGAACTGCCTCTGCTGCTCCTCCTTCACCAGGGGCAGCACGCCGTTCCTCACCCCCTGGGTGATGTGGTTGGTCAGGTAGATGAGACCGGGAGCTGCTCCGCCTGGGCGATCCTCGTTGTTGCTCTCGGTGTCCGTGGAGTCCTGGCCGCTGTGGCTGGGCGAGCCGTCCTTCTCGCTGGAGGCGGACTTGGAGTTGGAGAGCAGCAGCAGGTTCTCAGCTGCACTGTCTTTGGCTGACAAGCCCGACCCCGCGTGGGCCTCCGTCGCCGGCTTGTGGAGGGTGTACATGGAGCTGAGACCCACATCCGAAGAGGAGGCCGGGGAGGTCTGAACCAGAGGCCGGAGCGCCTCGGCCCCTAGGTAGCTGATGGCACTGTTGATGGCCTGGTCAATGACGTGGGGCTGGATCAGCTCGCCTGCTCCTCCATCATAAGAGAGGTCTGACAGACGTTTGTCTCCTGAAGAGAAAGAGAAAGAGAAAGAGAAGAGCAACGTGAGGGTCGAACTTCACTGACACACTTTCACCTACATCCTATCGTCTCGCTATCTTGATACCGAGTCTCTCTAGCTGAATCTGGACTCACTTCAATCAGAAGACCTCTTGATGTTCTATTTTTCTCCATCTTTTTTGTGGATATGAATCACCTAAATGCACCATATTTATGCAGACTCAAACACTCAGTAAATACTTAAATTGTAGTTTTTTTCCAGTAGCAATTAAACAAATAACAGGTACAGTCTTGCACTGCACGTATTGTGCAGAGCCAGGTTTGCAGAGAAAATGCAAACCTAATAAACACAAATTATCACAGTTACACTTCTTTTTTTTCTTTTTTTTTCTCAGCAATAAGCAGCGATAATGTATTCACACAAAAGAAGCAGATTTTAGCCCTTACCCACAAACTTCTGTGGCATAGTGCTCTTACGTTTAGCTACATTATTAGCTAGTCTGTCTAGCACCAAGGCTCTGTCAGATCCCGTCTGGCTCAAGTCTTCCCTCTGCTCATTCTGGTTGCTTTCTTCCTTTACTACTGGAAAGCAAGACAGAGAAGTAGATTTTAGCGTCAAAGTAACTGGAGTTTGTCCTCCTAACACATGCCTGATGGTCATTTTCTCACAGAGCACAGAGCGGACTATTCTGACATATGTGAAGCACTTGGTTTATAAATGTAACATTTGCTCATGATATTCTGTTTCTGGGCTTTAATATAGAGCTTTACAGAACACTGTGTACGAGGTGTCTGAACTTATAGTGGGCAAAGAAACTGACTGAATTAGCACGGACATCTACATGAACCTACATTTAAATGGAAATTGAACCTGTCTTGTTTTTAGTAACAAAGATAGTGACTGCGATACATTGCTGTTCTGTGCTGTTTTACTGCATCCCGTGCTCAGAATAAAGTAGGTCATTAGATTTGGGTGAAAGTTAAGTGCGTGCCTCATGAGGCACCAACCTGTATAGATGCTGTTTTGCAGTCCCATGCACTGGAGGTAGTTGTGACACCTCTCTTTGTGCTCTTCTAGAGAGCTGCGCTGCTTGTAACTCCGCCCACAGTAAGCACACTTGTGGGGTTTTCCAACTGCCAAAAAAAAAAAAAAAAACACACACACACACACACACAAAAAAAAACAATACAGTTACATCAAAGAAAGCAGAGCGGTGCAATATTTTATGTAAAGTCTGATATAAAATGGGTTAAATGGTTATTCGGTTGCTTCTTGAAAGAACACAGATGTTACTTTTCTATTTTGATCAGAAAAAGTAGGAGACGAGGGCTGATGAAAAGACCACCATCTACAAAAACATAATTGACAAAAAAATAAACAAAACAAAAAAACAAGGACGTGATTTCAGGAAGACCATCTGCAAGAACTTCACATTTAGACTTTTATGTCTTGGGATGGTATGAGCATGGCTGTAGATACAGCTGAGCTCACATCCTCTGTATTTATGGGGAATTTAGAGTAGAGCTAACAGTACAAACTGAAACCTAATTATGAAAGGTAGCTTCTTTTATCTTTCACTAACAAAATAAAACAATAAGATATTGATGGAAAAAAAAAAAAACTTAATTTAAATCCAACCTAAGCAGAAAAATGCTGAAATATAAAATCTCAAATATGAAAAACACAAAATTCTTCAGATGTTCGGCGAGAGGTTTGAGCGGGAGGCGGGGGCACTACGAGGACTCACATCTCACGCCTCTGAGCTGCTGAGCACCATTGTTGTATCATAGAAAATAACAAAACGTAATCCTCGGTTCATGAATACTCATCAGTGTGAGTCCACAGGTGAAAATAGTTCCATAGGAGCACTGTTTATTTCTGCTTGCTAAAAATAGGAGTGGCCAGCTTTTTCAGGAAAATAATTTGCCTAATTTTAAATATAATTTTATTCTATGTTTATAGATTAATATGGAACCAATAAGCTTAGTGCCAAAAAACTAGTTTCCAAAACCAACTATTTTCCTATTACATATTAGCAGTGACATTAGTATAATAACAGTATTCATGTTATAGACATAGTTATCCCAAGGTACTCCTCTCCAGGCAGCCTGAATGTGATCAAACTCAGCTCAATCTATCAGCTTCTGGAGACTTGCAAAAGTGTGTGAGAAACAATCCATCACGCACATCCTGATGCTTTAATCTTTGTCACTTATTTCTTCTTAATACACGTAAGTGTGCAATCACATTCAAGTTTAAAAAATGACACAATCGTGAAGGTTATCCCTTCATTTTTCTCGTGAATTAGTCAGCGGGAGAATTCTGTTTACACCCAGATTACACTAACATGTACTTCTGCAAAGCATTTGCCAAAAAAAAAGTGACACCATATCTACACCCTGTCAACTTCCCTTTACACAGCCCTGAGCTCACACTGTGTGTGAGAAGTGGCTGTGCCTTTCATAAAATCTTCCACCATGAGTGAAGAAGCCTTCAGGGCGGGTGACCTTTGCATGCTCACCTGAGTGTGTGCGTAGATGGCCGGTGAGGGCATCCCTTCTGCGACAGGCATAGCTACACAGGTGACACTTGAAGGGCTTCTCCCCCGAGTGGAGCTTGATGTGACGCAGCAGGTTGCCCTTCTGAGTGAAGGAGGCACCGCACTGGCTGCACTGGAATGGACGTTCTCCTGAAGACAAGAACAGAAACAGCGGACACACATCACTGCAAAGAGGCACATAAAACACACAAGGAAAGAACAGAAACTAGAAAGAGCAGAAGAAAAGAATAACATATGTTTTATTGGCAGCTAATTTTATGTTTTTTATGGCAGTTTTTCTTTTCATTTTTAAGGTTTTCTTTGAGTGCATTAATGTGACTACGTTCAATCCCTCCTCTGACAACGATAAAAGTCTTCGTCTTTTCTGTGCGGATGGAAAAGCTGCGGGAACGCGCGGGTCGCTGCTCTACAAGCACGCCGAGCTCCAGAACAAGCTGGATGATGGAGCGTCTCTGGGGCAGAGAGCGATCCAGCAGCTTGTGGGAGGGTTTCACAGCAGAGTGACACTCCATCTCTCCATGCTCCCCCTGCCCCACCGACTTCTGGCGCTCTGATCGAACAAGAGCCTTTCAGACTCAGCCTGCCAGTTCCGTAATGCACCATTGCCTAGGTCAATTTGATCTGAAAATCTCATTTTTTCCTCTTCTTCGTCTCTAAAATAAGAGCGGCACATCACAATGCAAATTCAGCCTCATTTGAATAAAGCGAAGGAAACACTTTGTGTTGAGAGCCAGTCTTCCTGATCAGCGCTTCTGGAATAAACCAATATCCATCCTCTCCGAGTGTTGTGGCATTCTGTGAGAACGTTTTAATATGGCTTTTTTTTTTTCTTTTTTTTTCAAAGGCCCCCCATAAAATAAGAGTCACCAGTGAAGCAGCAAAAATATATAAAAAGGGAAATTCATTAAAAATGCATTTCAGGAGCAAAGACTCACCACAGAATATTTTCTATTTAAATAGGAGGCACTTCATTATATCTTTTATTGTACTTTCTTTTGCATTTACATTAGTCTACTGTTCCTTTCTTCCATTTTGAGTTTCATTAGTTTCTAAAGCTTGACAGTTAAGTGCCTTTTTCACAAATGTTCCCCACCACTGGTTTGGCTCCATTACAATAGAATATCAATTTTGAATTTTGAAAAACTTTTAATAGCCAGATAATTGTCACTTTGCAGAGATCCCATTTAATTGCTGCAGATATCCTGTTTCTCAACTGAGGGTATGTTTTCTTTGGACCGAGTTTGTCTCTGCTACTTTATCACATAATAACCTGATCAGTTACTATTGCTTGACACGTGGCAATTCAGAGACTTTCTGATAAACAATAATGAATGCTAATCCTAAAAGTCTATTTCACGCGCGATATTAGGCTCTGCATGCATACAGCCAGATGCAAGCATGCTACAAGTGAGTGTGAGGAGGACTGCAAAAGAAGTTCATTTCTGAGAGTCTATCACTAATGTTTGTGTGTATTCAAAGACACAAAGCTACAGTATGTGCATAGTGACATTTCTTGTGTAAAAATTTATGTTCAGTTAAACAGGTGGAGGAGCCACAGCACCCACCTCCCTACCCCTAATCCATCTTCTAATACTAATAGTGAACATGGGTGCAAAGGAAGGGCAAGAAGTGTTGCAGACGGCTTACCAGTGTGGCTTCGCTTGTGCACCATCAACACATTGGGGCCAATGCAAACTATCCCACAGATATCGCACTTGAGCTTCCCGTTGGGCAGCCGGATACCGCCGGCCGAGGAGAAGGCCTTGGCTTCGGGGCTCGGCTGTGAGCCGTTCACCTTGGCCCCAGAGGCATCGATCACGCGCAAGTCTTCCGCGCACTCCTCCTCCTCCACACCGTTCATGTCACAGGCCAGCCCATTCTCCTCATCACTGCGAGCCTCAACTTTAATGTTACAGGCTGGAAAAGAGGGCAAGGGGGGGCCACGGTTTAGAATACGAGCATTTTTCTTTCATGATGTTAAATACTAAAGATGGGCAATTTATCAGTGTGATATTGATACTGAGGCATGAGAACAGATAGAGCTGTTTATCCTGACATTGTGTTAGCCTATTTGAATATTCTCAATGATGAATTCATACTTTTTAAAAAAATCTTTTGGAATTGATCATTTAAAAAAAAAATCTTGTTGAGTCATGGCTTCCTTTTCTTATTTTTTTGGACTGCTTGCTTTTTTGTTTCTTCTGATTTGCAGTTATTAAACTGAACTTACATGGCCTGGCTTTATATGGATTTATTCATATATTGTTTTCAGTGGAGCTCTGCACATTCTCTGTCACTCCTGTTGGAATAAACACTTTCAACTGTAACACAGAAACTGCAACTGCCCTAACTAGGGCATCAGCAGCTTTGTAATGGCAACTTCCTTTAGTGCACGTTTTCTTGTCAAGAGGGATGCTGCATCAGCCTTTAAGAAACTTTCCCTCCTATTTCAGGCCTTTTTTCTGAATTCACCCTGAAAAAAAACGAGCTCAGCCTACACATTTAAAGGCAGCGTTCTTCATGAGGATACACAGGTAGACAGCATGTTCTACTGTTTGAGGATATCGGTGATGAGATGATGAAACATGCCGATCATCTCACACCATCACACTTTGGTGAAGCAAATGACAGCAAGATAAACAGGAAACAGAGACACAGGAAGCAGTGCGAAACTAGGGACGAGCGCGGTATCTATCATAGCAACAGAACGAAAAACACAGATATACAGGCATGTGGCCTTTTCACGCTCTTATTAATTTTTGCAAAGGTCTTCAAGCAATTGTATACATTTCTATCTTTTAAAGTGCAGAAAGAAAATGTTGCCCGACTCATCAGCGCCTGCTCTTATCTTATCTGTGGAAATCCTCTTAAAAAAAGTGTGTATTAGATGCCCGGTGTTCCAAAGGGAAATTAAAGTGTCCGGTGCGATTAACTCTCAGCCCTTTAATTTTCCCCACCAGAGAACTTAAGAAACATTTAAGAGAACTAACAGATCATGCAAGTCCCGCAGCTACCAACCTGTGGTTTGCATGTCACGGTGACAGCCTGATTTCCCCATGCCTCTACCTCTGTTTGTACAACTGAAGAGGAAGAAGTGGAAATCATGAAATATAGGAATCCATGGAAAAGGGGAACCTTCACAAAGAGGGCCTGTCTAACTGAAATACCAAGAATTATGGAGAAGTGACAGAAAGGGAAGCATGGGAAAGGAATTGTAAAACAGCCTGTAACTGAAACAGTTTTTTGTTTTTTTTCTTTCTAATGCAGGAGTGTTGTTTTCACTGAGAATCACTGAGGGCCATAAATCCCCTAATGTATGTTTTCCACGGAGGGAAGAGCGAAATATGAGAACTGTGTAGGATCACAAGATGTTGGTGATCATCACTTTTGTCATTATCTGACGCTCCATCTCCACAACTTTTTTCTTTCTTTCTTTTTTTTTTTATGTTGCGTGACAAATAATCTAATCTGTTCAAGTGCTGAGTTTATTGGACAGACTTGTGTTTTGCTGGGGAGATAAGATAAAAGATACACCAACCATGCAAGGAAAGGAAAGGAAAGGAAAGAAAAGTGTGGTTAGGGTGCTAAACTGGCCATCACCTACGTTACAAAACCAAGTAGAATGAGCATGCGTGTAAATGGGAATTAACACAAAAGTCTGTCATTATGTTTTTAGTTTCACTTATGAGCTCTCTGGTTTTACAGACTTTAATAGGCAGAATTTAAGAGGGTGTTTAAAAGCATTTATTTTAACCATTTTTACACGCTTTATGCCTTAAAGGAAAACTATAAAATCTGTTTCACCCTTAATTTGATCAATCAACTTTAACTTAAATTACCTATTTGAACCATTTATCTGTTACTTTTCACTGTCTCATTACGTATTTATAAATCAACTATTCCACATCAGATCAGCTAAAATAAAGATTGCCTTTGTTTCACTAGCCTACCTTTATTAGCTATTAGCTATTATTAGCTAAGCATTTACCCTTTAGTCTGGTCAGACTTTATCTACTGGAACCATTTATTTGTGAGTTTTAACAAACTAATTGATCAGATTTATTGGTTTAACTGTTAACTACTACAATTAGCTGGTGATTTTAATGTTAGTTAATTTTAGCTAACAATTTTAATCATTTATCTGTTACTTTTGGCTAACATTATATATTTCTATAACTTGTCTATTACTGTTAGTTAACTAATTGAGCAACTTATGACTTATATCTATGACCATTCATCTGTTGGTTTTAGCAAACACTGCCTTTTCTAATACTGATTCTGCTGCCTTAAGCTAACTGTGCCTTTATGTTCACCCTCAGCAAGTTGTGTTTAGGTTATTCAAAATAACCTAAACTGCCATTTATGAGTTTCTAATTATTCTATTTTTGCTAATCTATCCATGATCACAAATACGAATGCAGTAATCCAGTAATTTTTTTTGGTTATAGTTGTGCTGGTAGTCAGTTCGCTCACGTTCTACTACCTTTACAGCTAGGAAAGAAAATCACAGGATGTGTGTAGCCACAGTCATCTTTTTTGGAGACTTTAAATTACATTTGTTAAAAAAAAAAAAAAAACGTAGGTCTATAAGGTTCTCACTTTAACCACCGAGTTTTTTTTCCTCATTCAGGTAAAATATTTAAATGACTATGTGTCAGTGCAACTTAGCTGAGGGATTTTTTTTTTCATTGTAAGCAATGAATTTGTATTTGCATATCACAGAACTCGAAAGCAAAACTCCATAAGTGGCTGCACCACTTCAACCCTCCTAATTGAATTGATGGTTTTAGCCGCAAAAGCCTCCAACTGCCACAGTGTTATGGATAATTATGATTGTTCTGAAATATCGATGGACATTGTAAAATTGCATAAATTATGTACACAATGGCTTCTGAAAGAATTCTCTACTCAAAAAAACAGAACTGATCCAAGTAGAACTCGTTTTAACACTGATGCAGGTGTACAATTTCAGGAAATGGTTGAAACAAAGCAGGGGGAAAAAAAAAAATTAGGTTTATCTATTATAATCTAATACACCAGCGAGGCTTTCAGATTCTCAGCCAGCTGGAGCAGAAGGGAACCATGAATGCTGGGCTGCCACCCACTTCTCATGGATATGGGGAAGTTGTGACTAAATTGGGAATAGGAAGAAAGCTTTTGCTTTATATCATGTTTGTCATGAGCATCACACATCCTGATTTACTCATTTTGGGAACCAAGTGTCAGATCACAGTAGACAAACAAAACAAGTCTCAATAAAATGGTTATAACCTGATACGGAGCTAATCCTCAGACTACAAAGGAACAGCACATCCTGGAGCAGTGAGTGGAAAAATAATCAACAAGTAAAATGCTAGAGCTTTAGAAAGGCATAAAAAGAAGAAATAAACTAGCTATATTGACAAGGATGAATAGCGGGTAGGAAGCAACGCAGCATAGTGCTCTGCAGCGTGGAAACACAAGGAACCACTGGAGGTTCCTGTTACTGACTTATGCTGCTCTCACTGCCTGAAAATAACCCTGTGTGCAAAGTAGTGGAACCACAAGTGTTAAACCACGCCAGCGACACACTCAACACAACTTGCAGGAACACCAAAAACAGGCCGCTTTTTGCCCTCACAGTGTTTTTTTTTTTTTTTTTTTTTTTAAAACTCGCCTCCATGCTTTCGGGAACTAGACAGCTCAGTCTCCCTCTCAGTCTCATGTCTCTGACATAGCCAAGGACCTATCTGAATCACTGAAAATGAAAGCGAAATCATTTCACTGGGATGTTGTGAAGGTCATCTTACAGTCTTGTGACTTTAACCAAACGTGTATCTCTGCTTATTTTCAGTGTAAGAGATGCAAAGCAGTAAAAAAACGTTTTTTCCCAGAAAACTCTAGATGGTGAAATTGGCTTCACTTGCCATATAAACCTCCCTCATGCATGTAGTCATATATGTGTAGCTCTTACTACTGTGAATATGCACCAACAGTGACGTTCCCAGGCTATAAAGACTTACTTGCAACAGGAAACAACCTGGGTTTCGAGGTTTTGAGCTTTCGATACTTTGAGGTCCCATGTCCCACATATGGTCCCCCCTTTTTTTGTCTCTTTTTTTCACTAAAGAGAACTGAGCAACACATGATCCTGGGTGTTAATTTTAACTCATTTGGGCTCTTATCACAGAGGCAGTGATGCATAGATGTACCAGATACTTGCACTTCCCTTCTTTCTTTCTGTCCCTTATATAGACACACACTCGTGCAAAGGAATAAAAAGAAACTCGCACACAGAACATAAAGTCATACATCCAGCTGCGCCCTCTTTACCTTCTTTACAGGCTGCCAATGAAAGTCAAACATTTAGATAATACTCTTGCCGACTATTTCCCATTTCCTTCGGTTGGCTAAGATGTGCATGTGTTATGTAAAGCGTGGCTCCACACACCCTCCGTTACTCGGCCCAACGCGTGTTGATTGTTTAGACTCAAGAGATTCCTGCCTGAGTTGAGTTCAGCACCTGACAGCTCAAAAGTAGGAAAGAGAGAGCCTTTGTGAGTAAGCACGTGTGTGCAGGTGTGTGACCTCTGTGGTGCAGTGATGCGCTCTCCGAGCTTGGCCCCGTTCCTGAACTCTTTATCTCCAAGAGTGTTGAAACTGTCTGATGGCAAGTTCTTCTTAGGAAACTCTTACACATCCTATTTCAGTTTCCTCTCACATCTTATTTTTGACTGTGCGCTGCTAATCTTTGCCGTTATCTGGATGAGTGGAAAAACACTGATAAGATGGCCGAATTTGAGCCATTCCATTTTTCTTCTTCTTTTCACGATGAAAACAAAAAAACCTTCAATTATTGCACCGCTTTTGTGTTTTTCACGTCCATCTCTCATGTGTAGTATATAAAGATTCCAAATGATTCATTCAATAGATGAAAACAGCTAATAATTTTTGACATTCAGTGAACACAACACACTGTGACATTCACAAAGAAAGATAACAACTATACTATTCGTCCTATTAAAGGTGAATGCTATGTCCGATTATCTTGCTGTCATATAAAACTGATCAGCCTTTAATGGCCACTGAACATTTCCTGTTTCACAAGCCACCCATGTTAGGAGACTTGAGATAAATATATGCCACTGATGTGAGTCCCCCCTCACATTCTTCATCCTTATTTTCACCATGATATTCCCTGGCTCGCTGTTTGCAAACTCAAATCAAGGCCACATTAGCTATTCCTTAAGATTCAGCTTATTAATGACATGCCATGGATCAAAAGGATTTTTTTTTTAACCTTTCCTGCCAATGACCTAAATGTGTCTCTTTGCAGCTTTAAATGAATTTTTCCAAGGGATAGCAAATATCTCCCACTGGATGTGCATTTGATTAATTTTATGTTTTTTTAATATATATGTTACACTTTTGATCCTCACATTGCTCTCACTTAAGTGTTTTACTCTGATTTGGATGCTCTGGGAATGAATACATCAGAACACTGTTGGGAAAGGCACTGCAGTCGTTTAGGCTCATTTTGATTGCTGCTTCGTGGGATGTATTCAACATAGTGTAGCTATCACACACTGATTTTTGCTTTACTTTTAATTCACACAGGCAGCTGTGACGATCTGGGTGCGTTTGATGAGAAGTTACCTTTGTCCCCTCGGTTGTTCTGCTGCTGGGTGGAGCCGGCTGACAGGTCTTCGGGGACAGCCATGGGCTCCTCTGCCTCCTCGGACGCTTCATTGGCAGGGGGACTGTCCCTGTCTGGGGAGAGACACACACCAGCAAACACCCATCACTCACCACGCATGACTCATTCGGGGGTAGCAAAATTACCTCTCCATCCTGTAAGAGCCTGTTTGTGGGCCTATTGTATCTATTTTGTGCATTCTAGGGCTCAATCATGCAGTAGGTAAGCTTTTACCTGGCATCTGGGCTATTTCCTGGGCCTCCTCTGTCTCCATGCGGTGCAAGTACTCTAATGGGAGAGAGATCGAGATGTAAGTTTAATCAAGTGCAGGCACAGGAAACAACATTATAAAAAGCTAGAGTGGAGTAAAGGGTGTACTTCTCGGTGTGACTCCATAACCCCACCGAGATCACTCTTGTCACAGCCGCAGATACACCACTCTCCCTCACATTACATTACAAAGAATTACAGACATTTTCATTACAAGTCTGACAGAAAGACTGAGCATGGAGAGCAGCTCGGCCCCGGTTGATGGGGCCTGCTGGTGGCGCGGGGTTGCCAGGAATAGGCTTTCAGACCACATTTGTTATTTATTGTTAATTTCCTGCCACATAATCATCCCAAAATGCAAACTGACTGCCGCAAAATTAAGCAGAAAATTAACTGGCCCCCAGGTCACCCGGGATGCGGGTGTTTGCCGTGCCCAGCTGATCGGCGCTCGTGTTCTCTCTAATTTACTGAGCATGCATCGCTGAGCCCGCGGCCTGAGTGCAGACACATGCAAGCCACAATCAGAAACAAAGAGAGGGAGCAAAAAAGAGAGAAGAAGGAGATGAGAGAAAGGCTGCATGGTACGGAGGCAGAGAAGTAGATGGCTACGAAAGGGCAAAAAGTCAGAAGAGCAAATGCTACAGGAAGGTGCTGAAAAAGAAAAGAGACAGAAAAGCAGGCAGAAGGACAGAGAACTTCTCTTTATTTATTTATTTTTTTTTAGCAAGACGAGGCAGTCGAGTCCAGAAGTGCTCCTCCGGCCAGGGCTGAATATCTGAGGAGTCACCAATGCTCGTGGCCCCATTAATAATGGATGGCCCTCAAGCCTGCAGCAGATGGGCCCGACAGCCTCAGCCCCAGCTCCGCCACTTCAAGAAGCCCTTGGTGGGGCCGCTGCCCAGTCCAAGCAGCCACACAGGGAGAAGTGAAGCTCCCAAAAATAGCGAAACAAACCCAGGGGAGAAGGGGAACCTAGGCCTTCCTGTTTTACTGACAGATGGCTCCACACATTTGGAACAAATAGTGGGAAGCGACAGGGCCGCTCTGTCGCAATGCACAATATTCTGCGGAGTCAAGTCGGGAGCTGAAAGGCCTGCTGACGCCCAGGACGCAAGTGCGACTGGCGACGAGAGGGCGGGGGGAGGGCATAGGTCACTGGTGCAGTTGATTTGTTCAGCATAACACAGGGGTGTTGCGTGTTACTCTGCTGAGTGACGACTCCGCGGCGCCATTCTTCAGCATCTGGAGTTTGCAGGTCGGGGGCAGAGGGAGGTAGATTCTCATGTGCCCTTTTTTTTTCTGGGCAGATGGTGCGACGGGAAACACGGATGTGTTGGTGGGGGGGCTTGACAGAAATAAAAAAGAGAGTTCCTACATTCAGCCACAACCCACTTGCGTAGGCATGTGGAAAGTAAAGTGCATGTAGAATATTCAGGAAATAATTTTTTCAAAACACTCAGTAATACTATACTCATGCTCTCATTTTCTTCTGCTTGCTGACAATTCTGTTTTGTTTTATATACTTCTACTTTAAAATATGAAATCAGGTGATCGTGCAAGCTGGAATTTTCCTTTTCCCAAAGTTAAGCCTTGCACTGAAAGTCAAACTTTTTAATAAAAGCAGGTGTACAGCTAAAAACATTTCCATCCAACTAGCCAGTCTCATTAATTGTTCTCCTTCTCAAATCAAACAGAAATTATTGCTTGTGTGTGTGTGTGTGTGTGTGCGCGTTGGCGTGTGAGTGTTAAAGTGTATGAGTGTACGAACTGGGGGCAGGTGGAATCTTTCAGGCGGTGAAATAGGAGTCAGAAAAGACTTCTAACGCAGAGCGCAGGGGGACTGGAACAGTTTTGGTCGGAGTACGTCAAGTGAGGAGAGGCAGGAAGAGGCTTGTGGGTTGACAGAATTCTCGGTCCTCCTCCTGTGTGTTTGTGTGTGTGTGTGTTTGGTGGATGGCGGTGGCGGTGTGTCGCGGGGGGTGGGGTGGGGGTAGCGAGGTGCAAAGCTACACCAGGGAGCAGGGTGGAGATGAGAAACTCATGAAACCGTTAACAGATACTGAGGACCACACCAGCAAAGTCTGGATACCCTGGAGAAAGCTGACACAGTGGTGTGTGTGTGTGTGTGTGTCTGTGTGTGTTTAGATTACGGTACACAATGCACAGTTAAAATGAACTGGAAATATGAAATATAGAAATTATAGAGGATATTAAAAAGAAAGATATCTGGAGTGTTTCACTTGACTTGCTCTACTTTTAAACATTAAAAATCAAAAATAAAACTGAAGGCCCAAGTTCACACTAGCTATATCTATATCTATATCTATATCTATATCTATATCTATATATCAACAGCAGTGCTATGCCATGACTATATGAATCCACCTACCTCACACTTAAAGCTGGCTCATATTAAAAGCTCTGTTTCTAATTCTTTCTACTCATACGCTCCACTCAAAGTTTCCACTTTTAACTAAACAGACTGAGTGACAATTAATGAAAATATCTGAATTAATAATGATCACTCCCATGAGTTTTGTGATAAGTAATGACACCGTGGGCGCTTTCTTATCGATCATTAGGAAAAGAGTTGATCTTACACAGTGCGATGCATGGCCACCTTTGTTCATATGCACATGGAGATTCTCATCAGTAATTCATGAAATGTATGGGTGGAAGTGGGCAGATAGTGTTAGCAGATGTGTTCTGGGAGTCTATCATGGGGGGGGGGGGGGGGGGGGGGGTGATGGGAGAGTAAAGGTGCGCTGAAGAGAAGTTTCCTTCATTTGCATCTGACACACTTCACTACTCTGCTATTCAGACAGTACAATCATTTTAATAACTGTCTGTCTTCCTCTACCCCCCCCCCCCCCTTCACACCCCCTCCTACTTCTGTTTCTACTGACAAGAAAGATGATGTATCTGCAGAGAGATTTGCAGCACTTTCAGCACTTCTCTTTCCAACTGAGCTATGAAAAAGTCCTGTGTTCAGGTACTGAGCTCCATTTACAAGTTCTCAACTCAGCTTTTTTTTTTTTCAGCTTATTTATTATGTTACTACATTAATTGTTAACGTAGATAAATGCTTTAAATTTAAAGAATTATATTTCTGCTTGAAAGTAAACTTCAAATGTGTTAATATTTGAAATAAAGAAAATATACAGAACACATCAGAGGAAGATGCTTTCTTAAAGTTTTTGACCAAATGAATGCCAACGTATTTTACATCACACAAACGCCACTTTAAAGACACAATTATTAATAGTTAAACTCATTTAGAAAGGCGTTATAATTTTTAAAAAAGGGAAACTCAGCTTCTGGGGCTTTTTTTTTTATCGTGTTAATAAAGAAAAAGCGGTCATTTCCCCCTCGCTTCGACGGTGAAACTGTTTTCTGCCTGGGCGTTGATGAGCAACTTTTAGCCTTGAGCGTCAGCAGCGTGTAAAGTTTCATCAGTCCTGCCTGTTTTCTTCCCTTCACACAGATGTATGTACCAGCTAACTGAGGCTGTGGTTCGATTTTGAACCGGTGCACACAAAGATTAACGGGACGACAAATTATCGGAGCGATTCATTTATATAAGCTCGAGATACTTGGAGAGAGTGAGTCGGTGCGTACTGATTTCCTGTTTAAGCAGCGGTAAAACATTTTCACATTAGTTTTAGGCCCCGGACATTTTTGTGCCTTCACCAAAGTTTTTATTTCCTGATTTATTTATTTTTTAAAGTGCCTTTTAATATTGTATTAAACTTCTGACACTTTTAAGACCGAGCCCTATCTGAAGTTTAGAGAGTGCGCACATCTGTTGCAACAGGTGCTGTGGCCGGAGCGTAAAAACTGTTAAACGGGTTAAAATGATAACAAACGGGAGGCTGATTAGTATGAACTCTTAAAAATGTGATTCGTATTTTTATATAAGTCTAAGTAATTGGAAAATAATGAATCCATATTTCCCAAAAGAAAAAAAGACACAAGGAAAATGGGGAACGTTTCCCCTACTTCCCTTAAATTGCTGGCTGTAGCCTAAAGAAACGGAAAACGCGGTAAAAATATATTTTCATCTATGTAATTTTTAAAAAATATAGTCTTGTTATTTAATCCGTTATGTGCCCTATTATAGCAGACATTTACGCGCACCAAACGGGATCTGATGCTGAGGCGCACCTGCATCGAAACTGTAAGGAAAGTCTTTTCCAGTCAGGCGCAAATGTTTCCTAAAACATTTCACTGTTATCGAAATCAGTTTAGAGGTCTTGACCTAGCCTTTGAGGTGAGTGCCGAGCTAAAAATTGCTGTTGAAGTCACTTTACCTGCTATTCCTTGAGTTTGCAGTATGAAGTTCTTCCAACTCTCCCCGGCTCCATGTGCAGAAGGTCGCAGCGCCGCGGCGGCCCCATGGAGCTGCGCCCTGAGTCCCTCCCCTCTCCACTGCACTTCCTCGTTCCAGCCCAACATGACTATGTCTCTCAGCTCGGCTGAGGCATTTTGCTTGCTTTTATCCACAGTCTGCAGTGGGGAGTCGAGCCACCGAACCCCTGGCACTTGCTTTGTGCCGTGCCAATAAAAGCTGACACCCAGTAGACCATTACTGGCAGCCATGCATGAGATGGGATGAGGCGAGCGAGGAGAGTGGACCATTCATTGTTTATTTATTTCATTCACACCGAAGAAGCTGATTGGGGTTGGGGTTGGGGTTGGAGTTGGGGGGGGGGGACTCCTCACTTGCATATTGGACAGCTCCCCTTCTGTCACCTGTTCTGGCACGCTGAAGCAGTCCATGAAATTAACACAAGTGTTTCCCACATAATGAGCTTTTTTTCCCCCTGTCTTTAATGTTTCATCCAATTTACTTTAGCCTCTCTCTATGCTGCCTCTAGTGTCACAGCCTCCTGTCCTACCTTCACACAGCACGAATGCAGTGCACGCAATCAGGAATGTCTGAACCCGAGCAAACAGCTGCATCTTTAACATTTAACTCTTTATTACTTCCTGTTTTGAAATGCACATACAGTGAGTGCATCCTCACCCCGTCCTGCAGCAGATCATCATTCAGATACGCATTAAAGTGCTGAAATGTGGTTTTCCCTCTGGTTTCATGCACAGGAATCTGCAAACCAACACTGGGCCACCAGCTCCCAATGTTTCAGATGTGTTAGTTTCAGATGCTGCCACTACTACCAGCGTTCACATTAAAGTCAGTCATCTGAATTCAAACCTGCAACAATTCATGAGCTATCCTCGAGCTATCGCATCAACTTACAGTATGGTGATAACGCGCACGCACGCACACACACACAGCCTCTTCTAAGATGTTTGCTGACTTCCAGTTTGTTTTATAATGTTAGGCTGTGTGACAACCTCTAGCGCAGCAATAGAGCTAATTTCTGAGTGTCACCTGCACATATGGACTTTAAATTGATTCAAATTAATATAAAATTTGAATCAATAATGATGGAAATTCTAAATAAAATGAGTTGCACACCAACTTTGACTTTAAAACTCATTTTAATGTCCCATCCTGTCCCTTATGTCCCGTCACTTCTATCTCATGGTGGAGTTTGTATTAATGTAAATTATGCTTCAATTTGAACCCCAGCTTAATTAGCTACATGTATATATGATCACATCTAATTAAGCCACATGAATTTATGCTTTGTTTTACAGAATATATAGTGGTTTATACTCCACTACGCTCTCTCCTTGTGGCTGTTTTTCCCAGTGTCCCACTGGCCCCAAAGAGTGCTCTTATCTCAGGAGAGGCCGTGTGGCTGGATTGCTGAGTCACCTTTCGTGGGAGGCTGCTCTTATCTCCTAAGAAGCACAGCATTCAGACAGTTGGTTGCAAAAGGAGGAACTTTGGGCAGGAGCAATGCGGCCTGCTGTGTCTTCACGGCCATAATATGGATTGCAGCAATGCTCGCTGACTTCCTCAAACTCTCACGGTTGGTGCTGCTTTTCTTTCTGTAAGGTCCGATTTCATGCATGGGTAAGAACATGCTGCAGGATGGAGGTTGCACAAAGGAAAGGCTGGACCCAAAATGTGACTCAGCGCTATTAGCGGCCTCAAGGATGTCCAATTGTGGCTGTGATCTCCTGCGATAAGAGATGCTGTCCCATTCAGTGACACCACAACAGCTTCACTCAGTCGAAATTTTAGAGAAACACCAGCAGAAGTGGGATCAGTATTCAGATCATCCCTCTAACGCCCGACTTGTTCAGTTCTTACTGGTCGTTTGGAAATGCACACAAACTTGAAAGTTTTATATGATTCTTACAATTCTGCAGCATTTAATTTACATTTATGGACAGTAATCCATGACTGCAAATCACACCACACATATCCCTTTGCTCTTTCAGGTTAATCCACAGCCTGAAGCAAGCCGTGTTGTTGTAATTAATATCATTATCTAGCAAGCTTCAAAACATCATCAGGTAATAACTAACATACAATAGGCTGCGGACGGTTCTTATTTCATGGATCTTTAAGCAGTATTCACTGTTTCACATTTGGAAGCATGAGCAGCATGTAATCCTTAATTGGTTTCAACACCTTAATAAGTCAAAGACGTTCAAGACCGATAATCACATTAAATAGTCCAATTTATCTAAAAAGTCAATTGCAAAGTGAAAAACTCTCTTTCTTTAGGAATGCATTATGCTGTGAGGATGTCAGAGTAAATTAAATTCCCCTCTGCACACTAAAGCATCAATTTCCTTATGGTAATTATCTGCTGGAATAGACGTGTCACTAGAAGGAGTCAGGCATGCTTGACATTTAGCCTTTTTATGGAGCGGCGATGAGTAAAAATTAAGATGAGGAAAAGGAAATTAATCTGCAGCCCGGGCAGGCATTGAGAGATCCTGGAGGATAGTGGCTGAATCAATCATGATGTTTGTGAGGCTGTTTTGAAAAGGAGCCGGTGATGAGATTCAGACCACAGGCTGGAAAATCTGAGCAGGAGGAGGAGGAGGTGTGAGGAGGTTTTTAGCAAATAGAGTTATGATTGCTATGAGAAGTCTTACTTAGTCCCGTTGGTTTTATACACAAAAGTAAACTGGCCACTATACGGTGAGGCAGTCTCAGTCTCAAGATTGCATGCGGTACAGACAATCGCATTATTAAATAGTTGGAGGGTTAAAGAGTGAGCTTTAAAGAGGTGTGTGTGTGTGTGTGTGTGTGTGTGTGTGTGTGTGTGTGTGTGTGTGTGTGGTGGGGGGATTTGTTCTTTGTCTTCTAAGCAGTTAAGAGAATCCTATCATCTAACTCTAAAGAAAGTCAAAAAGTTACTTCTCTAAGATGTTCCTCACATTTCTAAAGCAACTTTTAGAAGTCATAAATTACTGATTACCACTGAAAAAGCTAAATTCAGCAAAGTTAACAGTAGTAAAAGTCTGGCTTGTAAAAATTAAGCTGTTGAGCACAATAATCTGGTGGTTAGACATCAATCACCAACACAGCTGTGAGCTGATATCATGCCAAAAGGAAGGCTGCTGCTTCTAGATTCACCGAATTCACAGCAGCATGAAGGAAACGGATAAATCTTAACCAGCGGTCGTAACTTCGTAACTTTTCACACATGAACTTTAATCACCAGCGTGGCCAGTGGTGCATTATTTGGTAACATGTTGACCACTTTTTAAAAAAAAAAAAAAAGAGAGTAACAGATTGTAACCTGAAATTCATTTTTTACATTGCACTTCCTACACACAATAATGCTCTGTGACACTGACAGCTACTTTAGAAGTCACTCAGTTCTCTGTTTATGATGAGGTCGATGCATTTTATGTCATTTTGCTCTCTGAGTAGAGAGTGCTTTGGACGATTAGCTTGCAGCAGGGGCTGCAGGAGTTCAGAGGCAGCTTACAGTCATTGAGTAAGACATGACGTATGTTATCTGCAGACTTGCTAATATTACCTGTTAGTTTATATTTGGGAGTTACTCGTGTCTCTCCAGAGGTCAAGGGCCTCACTGGGAGGGCCTCACTGCTTTCATTTCGGGCAGCAAGCTGCTGCTGTTCTATAAAAAGCTTCAAAGGTAGCAGAATTAAAATAATAAGAAAATTTTGATCATTCTTTATTTAAGTCCCCTAGCTTTATGAAAGTGCAATAATAACATACTGAAGGGCCAAAAATAATGACAGTAAATTTAAGACAATTAAAAAAAAAAAACAAAGTCCATACATGCATCGACGGTGTGCTAAAGTACAAATCCTCATGAAATGTAAATCTAAACAAATTATAGATGAAGAGAAACAGGAAAACCAGCTCATCCCTATTTCCTGTCTAAGCGTCAAGCTGCACAAACCACAGACATAAAGCTATTGCTGCCAGGCACATGATAATAATGTCAATGTGCATTACAATCACATCTACAGAAAACTAACACCTCTAAACGATGCATATAGCGAAGACTACAGACAGCATTTCAAATATAAATGAGCCTGTTAGTCATAATGGATCTGTGAACCTGCCATCATTTGTATACTGTTAAAAATATAACGATAGAGCTAAAAATCCTGCCTTCCCTCACTATTTTGTCCCTCTCTTTGCCCTTCATGACAGAAACAATGTGTGGGCTGAAATGCACCCACCCACACACACATACACACACACACAGACACAGAGAGTAAGCAAGCGAGTGAGTCAGTGAGAGAGCAAATGTTTAAGAGGACAATGCAAACACCCAGAGTTAGAAAACCACTCATCTAAATCAGGGAAATTATGATAATGGGGCATCTCATTATTCTTTAACTCACTCTGAATCATTCACCGACATCGCATCATCGTAGACGTATTCACATAAACAGATTGGATGGCATGAATAGGAAGCTGACACCTTCACACCCTCTCTCATCTGCTTTGTCTAAAGTCTTGCCATGCACTTGTGCACGAGACAGGAAGCACAGGTCTCAGGAAGGGGCTGCAGGGAGCCACGGTGGTCACCGTTCTGGACAGGGGCGCCTTGTGACCAAAAACAGAAGTTCCCAATTCTTTGAATGTGCTGTGAAAAGATGTGATGATATTTATGAGTCAATGAATTACACATCATTTTAGATGACGCAAAAATCCAAGAACCTGACTCTAATCTTCGTAGTGAAACACGGAGCAGCTAAGACTGCTGCAGGCTGACACAAAAAAATACCCTTAGGCACTTGTGTTATGAGTGAGCGTTGGCAAGCAAAAATCCCGGGGATGTCTGACCGTTGCAGCAGACAGTTAATCAATCCAAGCACTTGTCTTTTTTTTCTGTTTTGGGGAAGAAAAATATGGGAGGCCAGCCTAATCAGCAGAGGAAACAGATCTCGGGGGGGTGTCAGGCACCAGGAAAATGGATCTGGGTTGTGAAAAACCACCATTACCACGAGCTGCTCTGGATTCAGCCATCTGGAAGATGCCTGCTCCAAAAGCCGGTAAAGTTCGCTAAGCTGGGGCCCAACTAGGAAACAGGTTTGCACATCCTTAACAGACAGCCAACACTCCCAGAGAGGAGCGACGTTCGCTCTGCACAGTTAAAGGGCTCACTCATGCGAACGCATATTTTCAGTGGTGCGCTGACAATTAAACACCTTAAGACTTTTTTTTCCTGAAATGAAACAGTTTCAGTTGCTTTTGATGAGATTTACTAAAATAAATATGAAAAAATAAACCGTAAAATCTTTTCAACAGCAATATATAACATCTCTCAAATTCCCTACAGTACCTGTCTGTCTTTAGGAATGCCATCCATTGTTTTTAATCTCTTTTTTTTTTTTTAACATTTCCAATTACTGAGACCTTTTCCAGCTGACCATTAACTTGCACCTCACCAGCCCACTCATGCAGAAAATAAGGTATACTAAACTTTTAAGCAATGCCACTCAAATACGTACTAGCACAAAAAAAAATGAAAAAAAGGAAGATTAGAAAAGAGTGATTATTCAGTATTTCTCATATTTATCAGAGCACATTTGTTGACGCAGTTTTAATCTTGTAGGCACATTTGCCTGTAACACTGTGAGCTCTTCTAGTTTCTCTTATATTGTGCTCTTTTATTTATTTTTCTCCAGTATCTTTCTTCATATTTTTCAGAATTTGTTTGGCGCTGTGGTGCAGTGGTTAACACATCTGCCTTACATTCAAAAGGTCCCAAGTTTGATTCTGGGAGGAGATACAAGTTAGTGTACTCCTAGTGCCGATCCCAAGCCCGGATAGGTGGAAGGGTTGCGTCAGGAAGAACATCCGATGTAAAATCTGTGCCAAATCAAATATGCAGATCCACACTTTAATGAATTGTTTGTGTCTCTTTTTTTGCCACTGTGTGCCCCGATCCTTATTCCTCTGACATCTATTACTCTAAATATGTTCAAACATGTCTTTTTGCTGAGCACATGCCGAGATGAAGTGATCACATGATAAATCTATGTAAGGATCAATCTGTTCATTGTCTGGTGAAGATTCAAAGAAGTACGTTTCAGAGCCACCTGGTCTAATAGCAGACATACTTCACCTTGTGCACAACTCATGAAATGGGTTTCACAGTTTGTAAAAGGACTGTTTGGCTTTATTTATTTTTAAATGATTGCTTATCAGGCCCACTGCTGTGTTGTTAATAATGTTTACTCTGAGTTGTAGTCCATTTTCAAAGAAATGCCAGTAAATCATGGGAATCTGCATGGCAAGTTAGAGTGCAACCTCATGTTGATGGACTGCATTGGATCGCCCTCTAGTGGACTTTTTTTCCTTCACTGCATTCAAATCATTTCTGAGGATATAGGAGCAGTGCTGGGAGAAACAAAATAAAAGTGTGAAGTCAACCCACAAATTTATGGCTTGACTGATTTCAAAAGATGATGAAATAAACAATACAGACTATATACTATATTTTTAAAAAATGTTATATTTTATAGGACATGATCAACTAGAAATAAAAACATCTTAAAATAACTGAGTGATCTGAGCTTCATACAAGCTGCCATTCAGACTCACCCAGATGAGCATGCAGAGGCCGCAGCAGAGTCAGCATAGGC
Source organism: Archocentrus centrarchus (assembly GCF_007364275.1). NCBI lineage: Eukaryota > Metazoa > Chordata > Actinopteri > Cichliformes > Cichlidae > Archocentrus > Archocentrus centrarchus. The sequence goes on along the minus strand of NC_044360.1, from coordinate 25,477,210 downwards.
AGCCTTGCCTGTGTAGCCAGGGATGGTGGTTCGACTGGCACAAAAAATAAATAAATAAATTTATATATATATATATAAAAAGACATTATAGATCAGAATCAAAGACTAAATTTCATCTTGTCAAAGGGATTTTGAAAGATAATCCCTGTTTAGATACCTGACATGTAATTTAAAAAGTCCAAAATATACTTTGTGCTTAACAACAGCTCTGGAAAAACCACAGGAAAAACGTGCGTGTGCGTGTGTTTCATGTCTTTGCTTCTGCTTCATTTTTTAACCACCAGTGGGCAAAAAATTTGCCACCTTTCAGATTTTTAGTGCTTAAAATTGAAACAGGCTGTAGTGCAAACAACAACAAAATCAGAAAACAGCACTGTAATGGTATGATCCTGGTCCTGTTTAAAGCTACCTTCATCCTTGCATCACTTTTCAGGACTCTGCCAAGTACCAATAGGCTGTTTCAGCATGAAAAACCATACAACTAGCTAAATAAAAGCAAAATAAAAAGCATTGAGAGGAGCACATAAATATATTTTGGAGGACTTAAAAAAAAAAAAAAATCCTAGGAACTGCTGAATATCAATGTCAGACACATGACTGATCATTTATATCAGAATTCCCTACAAGGTGAGATCTGCAACTTCTTATTTCCACTTGTTGAACTGCAGACATGCACTGGGGCTGCTATCCGTGAGACCCTACCAGAAAGCCTTAATATGCTTTAGTCATATTAGAAAAAATGTGATGCTTGCTGCTTGTTGGCTTTGCAACTGATGGTGCAGCGACTATTACACAGAGGAGCAGCCACACTTTGACTTGAAAAAAATCTATCCTAACTTGACATGCACAGCATGAATAACAAGTTAGAAGTGTTGTGAAACAGAGTTGCCTCCCTGTCTGTGTGGGGATTTTCAGAGATGATGGTTAACGTGCTGCAGATGGACTCCCTCAGACAGACTGTTTTCTTAGTCTGACCAATATGATGATACATGTCAAATAAGCCGATTAAAAATATTCTTGTAAATACTGTGTAGATGAAGTTCATAATTATTCTAAAGATGTTACACTGACTGCAGCAATAAATAAACAGACTAGCAGGCTGCACGGTTTAAGCCCACTGTGGTTTCTGAATAATTTTCATGGAGAAGAAAAAAATAAATAAATAAAAAAAAACACCCTCTGCTTTTTTCCACAAGCGGCACCCTGTGTGTGCGAGGAGGGTGCGTCTCACCGCGCTGTAGGTGTGTACGGAGGAACGATGCTCCTCTTTAGGGTCAGAGGGTGAAAGTCTTCATCCATGTTGTCAATGTTATCCATGTTGTCAGAGCCGATGGTGCCACTGCACATACATGAGAACCCACTCAGAAATGATGGTGAAAGTGCTTTCAGAAAACAGCTGAGTCACATCTTTACTACTTAAACCAGCACCTCTGCTTCCAGTTAAAGGTACTTAGTGCTTCATGGTAGCAGACAGGTTGTTTCTCGGCAGAATAAATGTAGCACTGACCAAATATCAAAAAACAGCCTAAAGTTTTGCACAGTACTCTGTGTGGTGACAGCTCAAGCCTGAAATACTTACGTGTACAGAGGGATCTGACCTGATCTCGGATATGTACTGCAGCTGAAATACAAGAAAAAGAAATTAGAGCTGCTTTACAAATTCTAATAGCGACTAAAAGAGGAAATGAGCTCCCGCTGATCAGTGAAATCTTACAATGATATCGGTTTCTTGGCATCATTCGTCAATCGAAGCTGTCGTCTGCTCCACTCGGCTCCTACAGACTTAGAAAGAACGGAAACAGGAGCTGCTTCATCAGAATTTATCAACCTGTATCAGCTTTATTCATCTTCAGGTCATAAACAACCTTATAGGTACAACAGATGTGCATGTTTATGTTTCAAGCCCTAAACTAAATCGCCGATTAGACAGCGCTCTTTTGAAAAAGCACATCAGCATTAAAATCTTTACCCCACTTATTTACAGCATTAAAGGAAAGGCCTGCTGGGATTTTGCTGATTTTAACTGATCCCATGAAAAGATTTGTGAGATTTTTCCAGCTACAGTGTAGCAGTGGTCCATGTGAGACTGGCTCAAAATAAACTGCAGCGCACGTGCTCACTGTAATGAAGGAACATGTTACCCCTGTGCCACGGCGTGGCTGACTGGGGTGTTTTGAGCAGATTTTTTGGACATCTGCAGTGCAGCAGAATAACCTACAAGGGCAGCCAGTGGGAAGTTTCCAGGTGGGGTGCTACACAAACTGGATCAATGCAGTAAAAAACACACACACACACACCCACACCCACACACACACACACACACACACACACACACACACACAAAACACCACAGAATCTTTGTTTGTTGTGGCAGTTCCACCCAGTATGAATCTGTGTGGTACTAGTTGGATTTTGCAGCTCTGCACAGCACTTTGCTGTTTCTTTGGATGTTGCTCCAAACATCATTTAACTAACACATTTAAAAATCACTCAAAAATGTACAAAGAAATACAAGAAAATGAAAGGTCAAAATTTTGAGGCATGCTTTAAAAGCAATGTTAGTTCGAGTAATTGCTGGATGTGGCAGCAACAGCAGCATCAATGCCAGAGAGGAAGAGCAGATTTATTTTGGCCTTTTCATGGAAAAGACAGAATTATAGAGAGATGAATATAAAGTTGGGTTTTTTTTACATATCTGCTTCTTTCAGTCTCCATGCCGCACACACTGTGTGCTAAAAGGTCAAAACTGACATGTAACAAGCTGCATTTCTTCTTCACATTTATCATTTTTACTAAAACCAAATACAAAACATTAACACATCTAGGCAGGGGTTATTATGAAAGCTGCCTTTGAGAAACAATAACCATCCAAATATCGGATTTCTTTCAGTTGTGGGAATGATGCAAACCCCTAGAAGTCCACAGCGGGAGCAAAGAAAATAGAGCTCCAGCCTCGGCAGTGTTTGCCAATGTTTGCTCTCCGTGGCTCACCTGCCACGGCTGAGGTCGGCTGTTGTAGCGCCTCAGCGAGGCACTCTCGCTCACCGGGTCTGCCAGCTTCTCCAGGGTTGTTTCTGGTGCCTTCAAGTGCCGCGGTATCTTTGTAACCCATCCAACTTCCTCATAACTCCTGCAGAGAAATGAGCACTTCTGGCCATTAAACATGTGGACCAAGCGCCTTGAGTGCAATTGATTAACTTGATTCCCGAAAGTTATTTGCTTTCATTTGAATTCTTAACCAGCCCCCCCTTCATTGCACAAAACATATTAGACAGCTTATTAACTGGGGAGCTGATTCTTCCCTGAGGCTTTAAACAAGGCTACAGTTCATCTGCATGATTTCATTAAAGAGTAATTAAAACAACAAGAGGACATACTGTTCCCTGATGACATCACGGGAGCACAAAATCAAACCCACTCACTCCTGGTAACCCTCAACACAACGTGACACCGTGTGTGGACTTTACATAGGAGCAATCAGGAGGTAAGCTTTGTTTAACTTTATTGTTATTGAAAGAAAACAATTAAAGGTCCCCGTTTTCTGACCTGTGTGTCGCAGAAGTGTATCTGAAGTGGCGAACCGCCGGTGAGATATCGGTCTCCACTCCTGGGCCCTGAAAAGAAAAAAACAAAACATTCATAGGATTGTTAATTTGTTTCGTTTTCAACTGGAAATCAGGCAGAAACTTTAAAAAAAGAGCAGATTTTGATGGATGAGACAGATATAGTCATTAATTCCTCAAGACTAATTTGTGGTTTTTCTTTCTTTCTTTATTTTAAGAAATACTTTTTCAGTGTGAGCTTCATGTACGTATTTTTAAAACATCTAATTAACACATCTAATCATAAGTGTATACTTTTTTTTTTTATTTTCACCAGCACATTATTAAAAGCTGTAATTTCTCACTTAAAATCTCACCTGGTATCAGACCATTAATTAGTAATGGCACCAGCCAAATGGTCTTCCAAATCATCCCTCATAAATGCAGAAAGCCTGACACAATCTCTGCAAATTCATCTGAGCTCAGATTCATCAAGTAAACATAAATGGATAATGAGGCTCATCCTACGGGGGTCAATGATGTCTGAATCAAAATTTATGGAAATCCATCCAGGAGTGGTTGAGATCTTTCAGTCGTGACCAACCAGCAGGCTGTAATTACCACCCCTAAAGCTGAGTGTGCCTAAAAGCACAAAATATCAGGTTGTTCTCCAAGTGACTAATGCAAAACAAAGACACCCAAATGTCCTGTGTTCACTCTAAAGTGCATCTGAGTGAGTCAATCAGAGTATTAGACGTTTTTACACGTCAGCGGCTGCATTCAGATTCTATTGGTTTTGTAGCTTCATGCATAAAACACAAGCCACGTAAACACAATGCTTCAACCAGAGCAAAACCAGAAGAATAACTAATGCAAAGTTAAAGTAAATTACCTTTTCCTCCTTTAGTTAAGGAGGGAGGGGTCATAAGGATATAAAGGACTGCTTGAACTTACTGATTTTAGCTAGTGGAAGTATAAGGGGACTGTCTGTGTGAAGGATGTTTCTTTATATAACAGTACTTTATTTGTACAGCAAGGAAAATAAAATGCAGTGCAGGAGAAGAAAGAAGTCTCACCCTAATGTAGTCAGCAGACTACACAATAAAGAAGAAATATATACTCAACGGTTACAAAGCATTTAACTCTTAAAGGGCAAGCATACAGACTGAATGCTAGAGCTAACTGATATTGAATTTTTAAGGCCGATAATCCAATATTCAGATATAACAGCCAAGAATTTTTTTTCTTTCAGAAACACAAAACAAACAGATTTCCCTAATGTTTCTTATGACTCTGCTCGCATCAGCTGTGTTTGTGGCAATCCAAACACCTGTGTTGCTAATAGGAGGAAGTTGCAGAGTGCCCTCTGGTGGACAACCTATGCAACGTTAACATTCCTAACTCATAAGGGTGTTTCTCCTATCTCTTCTTTACTTTTTTAAATTTTCCTTCATCGGCTGTTATAAATGGCAATACCAGTAGATCGGCAAATGGCTAATATCAGCCAATAATATCAGTCGGTTGGATTGTTTTAAAGAACCTGCTGAATTTTCTGCACAGTTCCAATTATTCTCCTGTAGAAATCTATTGAGTAAGCTTTTCTGTCTGACCTTGAGAGATTGCTACCAGCAGATACATAAAACAGAACAGGACTCAATAAAAGATTGATAAAAACTGTCACCATGAATCTGTCACTCTAGAACTTTTTATATTCTGGCCATCATTTACTGTACTGTCAGAACAGAGGTGAGAAGGTCCATTGAGTTCACTGTGCATGTGCTTAATTCAATACAAAAAAAAAATGCATTATCACCACTCGCCTCCTACACTTCACACTACTTAAAAACAGGCTTCAATCAAGTCGTTATTTACTGAACAAAATAACTATCTGCTATTACCGAGCACTGTGAAACCCCTCTTAAACCATAACAGTGCATTTCAAGGTAATTACGGTCATTTAAATTAGCAGTTTCAGAAACAAAATAATACAACAAGGTTATGTTCTCAAAGTGAAAACCTGCCCACATAATAGCAGTCTTATGTGAGGTGTGATGAGACTTTAAGTGAAGTACACATTTCTGATTTAATACTTAATATGTGCTTGTGTTATGATAGGAGAGAGATTAATTCAACGGCGATGTGATGGAGTGTAATGATAGAAAGCGAGCCAGCAGCATTAGTTCAACCAAAATGTTTCCAGTGTCTGCACTGTAGTAAGATTTAGTGTATAAATCAACAAGACTTTAATGTGCTCAGAGGAAAATGATGGGAAAATGGATGAATTGTTAATGTGTTTCATATCTCATTTGGGTAAAACAAGCAAATTGAAGGTGTCGCACTAAAACACAAAAAAACAATTCAGACAGTCAGTCATCACTCACCTGATTTCCAGGATGTGCATCAGGGAGATTGTTGCTGATTGTCACTGTTGATGGTGTCCTCAGTGTGTGAGGCTGAATTTTAACAGGATCACTTGAACCTTTGGATGACACAACAACAATACATAGTCTGACAAATTGTGAACTAAAACTATGCACAGTAGTATCTGCCCTCAAGGTCAAATTACCCTGCAAGCGGGCCCCGGAGCAAAAAAACAGCCATGGGTCCCTGCTGACCAGCTCCCACTCTCTGTGAATGGTGTATGAATGTTGGTGCCTTTAATTACCCATCAGGCACAGAGCACACAGCAGACTACAAATGCCAGCTTAAGCTTAATTATACAGTATTTAGCCTGGAGATGTAGATACCAACTAGCTATTACTGCTGCTCTTTAGTGGCTGCTCCAGGTATTTTATGATTCAGGGTGTTGTGATAATTGCAGAATACCTTTTATATATATGTTATTAAACAGTATATCAAGAAATGTTAAATACTGTTCCTGAGCAGTAGTAACTTTGGCAGTTAGCTCAGTTAAACAGTGTTAAGTCCTTCCATAAACATAAGGTTTTTTTAAATTAATGTTTACATATTAACTGTAGAAATGCAATAACAGCTCAAATGTGTGCAATCGAAACTAATTTTAAGTTCTGTCTGGACCTTCAAACTCAAGATATGAAGGATCATACCTATGTTTTATGATCTGAGAAGGGGTCCCCTTCACCAAAGAAGCAAAAACGACAGAAATAACAGTCTCTCCAGGAGCTTAATAAAATGCCACCCACTTCCTCCTCACCTCAAGCCTAATTTCCTGATCTGAAGTCAGAGCTCTAATACACAAAAACGTGCGTACATGCCTATTTATTCCAGATTATTGAACTGGTTATTATCAGCAGATTAGACATGTGAACCTCTGGTCTCTGGACAGCTGATGGGCTAAATAATAACAACAGCTGGTTATAAGCTAACATTATGCCTGCTAATGTTGGGTAACAAGAGATGAAGGGTAGCTAGAGTTTTTGAGGTGATTCAGGATTAAAAATGTAAAATAACGCAAAATATTTAATTGAAACCTTTGTTTTTTTTATGTGTTGATACTATTCAAATATAATTTGTACAAAAATTAATGGTCATCATGGGGTACAGGCTAATGTTTTTGATCTCACTTGGCTGACTGAAAAACATGTTTGTCCTGATGCTTATAGCATGTTCAGGACTTTGCTGCGCACCGTTTCCTGCTGTGTGACGCAGTGATGCACTGTCAGTTCACCTGTGCAGGTCTCCCTTTTCATCTTCTCCCGTATCTGTCCCACCAATCCGCTCTTTTCCCCGCATCGCAAGTGAGCAAAAGAGACAGATGGTTTACCTCCGATGTCAGCGTTCAGATCCTTTGCCTCCCACCTGTTTGGAAAATCCCTGTTTCCTTTTCGTTTGGTCATTTTTGGGGGTCAGGCAGCTTAAATGTCACTGTAAAAAGTGCTGACCGATGTCACTGATCAATCAACAACACGGAAAACGGGTTAGCGCACAGTTTTTGGCCTGCCGGAAGCAGTTGCAATGCATTGTGGGATTTGTAGTATAAGTAGTGGCAGCGCCATTTACCCATGGGCTATTAATAATAGCTATATGAAATCATCTCGCAGGCCATACAAAATTAGATCAAGGGCCTTAAGTCTGAAACATGTGACATAGAGAAAAACTGCAGTACGGAAGTTAAAATGTGCAGATGAATTGGCCCCTTAACAAGTGGGAGCAGCTTTTAGCGGATAGCATTAGCTTGCTAATTAGCATTAGCAACCCCGCCCCTTGGGGCGGGGCCCTGTTATGATGTCACTGTCACATCAAAGGCCCGAATGCATAGGCGTGCCTTAGCTGCAACACAAAGCACATATGTTCACCAGAACTCAAAACACACTGCTTACTTTGGTAGCGTTTTAAGTTCATTTTAGACAAAATGCATAATAGCGCAGGTGACGGAGCACATAATCACCTTAGGCATAACGAACAGCCACGACGACAACGACGACGACGTCGAACGAGACGAGTAATTCGGGAAGAAGCTCGTATACTTCCAGAGCATTGGTTCTGGCGCTTTCTGCTCCGCGTTGGGCATCCTAGTCTCTTTGAATTCGCTGAAGACATAGCACGGCAACCCATGAACCCGGAGCCTCTGCAGGAGGAGGTCGCGGTGGTAGCGGCTGAACCACATTTTCCCCTCATCAGAGAAGTTAACAACCAAAATATCTTTCTTGGTGATGGTGACAACAATGAACAAAATGTTGTCAACAATGAACAAAATGTTGTCAATAATGAACAAAATGTTGTCAATAATGAACAAAATGTTGTCAACAATGAACAAAATGTTGTCAACAATGAACCAGGTGATAGAGCACATAATCACCCTAGGCTTAACGAACAGCCACGACGACGACAACAACGACGACGAAGAAGACAAGCAATTCAGGAAGAAGCTCGTATACGTCCACGGCATTGGTTCTTGCGCTTTCTGCTCCGCGTTGCGCATCCTAGTCTCTTTGAATTCGCTGAAGACATAGCATGGCAATTCATGAACCCGGAGCCTCTGGAGGAGGTGGAGGAGGAGGAGGAGGTCGAGGTGGTAGCGGTAGGGGCTGAACCACATTTTCACCTCAACAGAGAAGTTAACAACAACCAAAATATCTTTCTTGGTGCTGGTGTCAACAATGAACAAAATGTCAACAATGAACAAAATGTTGTCAACAATGAACAAAATGTTGTCAACGATGAACAAAATGTTGTCAACGATGAACAAAATGTTGTCAACGATGAACAAAATGTTGTCAACGATGAACAAAATGTTGTCAACGATGAACAAAATGTTGTCAACAATGAACAAAATGTTGTCAACAATGAACCAGGTGATAGAGCACATAATCACCGTAGGCTTAACGAACAGCCACGACGACGACAACAACGACGACGAAGAAGACGAACAATTCGGGAAGAAGCTCGTATACGTCCACGGCATTATTTCTTGCGCTTTCTGCTCCGTGTTGCGCATCCTAGTCTCTTTGAATTCGCTGAAGACATAGCATGGCAATTCATGAACCCGGAGCCTCTGGAGGAGGTAGAGGAGGAGGAGGAGGTTGAGGTGGTAGCGGTAGCGGCTGAACCACATTTTCACCTCAGAGAAGTTAACAACAACCAAAATATCTTTCTTGGTGCTGGTGTCAACAATGAACAAAATGTTGTCAACAATGAACAAAATGTTGACAACAATGAACAAAATGTTGATAACAATGCTTTGGTTGCGGGCATCGAAAATGATATTGAGCATGAGGTATTTGAAGATGCAATGGACATCCCAGAAGAGGAACCTTTGCCCAGTGTATCCAGAAAGCGGTCAAGAGAGGAGGATGATGATGATGACGAAGAACAGCCGCGCCGACTATTCAGATACAGGGAGCAGTTTTCTGATAGTGACTCTGCCTCTAGCACACACACTCGTCATGTTGATAATCCTGCTGACAAGGACACGAACCCTGATCCAGGGACTAACCCAAATGTCTGTGATCACGCTGAAAGCAGTGGTGATGAACTTTTTGAAGATGCACTTGAAGAGCTTGACAACAGTGAAGCTGAAGGATCGAGGAAGCGGAAGATTGTCAAGAGGAAGAGGAGGAGGAGGAGGATGTGATTCCTAGAAAATTCCTAGAAAATTTATATATATATATGTATATCCATCCATCCATTCGCTTCCGCACATCCTGTTCAGGGTCGCAGGGGGGCTGGAGCCTATCCCAGCTGTCATAGGGCAAGAGGCAGGGTACACCCTGAACAGGTCGCCAGCCTGTTGCAGGGCCAACACGGAGTGACAGACAACCTTTCACACTAACATTCATGCGCTCAGTCACACCTATGGGCAATTTAGATTAGCCAATTAACCTAACCCCAGTAAATGCATGTCTTTGGAATGTGGGAGGAAACCAGAGTACCCGGAGGAAACCCACGCAAGCACGGGGAGAACATGCAAACTCCACACAGAGAGAGGGAAAGGCCTGGGAGGTGGTGGAATCGAACCCAGGCCTTCCAGATGGTATTCTATCTGTGAGGCAGCAGTGCTAACCACTGCACCACCGTGCTGCCATATATATATATATGTATATATATATATATATATATATGTATATGTATATATATAATTTTATTAGCCCTCAAAACACAACAGACATAGAGGAAGAGAAACAGCGGATTCTGTCCCACAAGAGCAAATTGTCACTGTGACACCCAACCAGTCGCGGGAGATGGCTGCCTCTCCCTGAGCCATGTTCTGCCGGAGGTTTCTTCCTGTTTAAAAAGGAAGTTTTTCCTTCCCACTGTCATCAAATACTTGCTCATAGGGGATCACTGGATTGTTGGGGTTTTCTCTGTAATATTGTAGGGTCTTTACCTTACAATAAAAAGCTCCAGGACCCCATTGCTGTTATGATTTGGGTCTACAGTACCGGTCAAAAGTTTGGGTACACTAACTTATTCATGGGTGAGTGTGTCCAAAGATTTGAATGGAACTGTATATAAAAAAAGCCAGTTAAAAGTTTGTGTCCAAACTTTTGACTGGTACAAAAAAAAAAAAAATGGTATAAATAAAATATAAATAAAATTGAATTCAAGCAGTATTCTCTCCATAGATTTTTTAGCTCATTCGCCTGAATGATGAGAAAGTAACAGTGGAAGTAACAGGAAGAAGAGGATGACATTTTATCCAGATGCCGGTCACGTTGTCGCTTTCCTTTGTGTTTTCGCTTCTTTGGTGAAAGAGACCCCTTCTCAGATGATTAAAACATAGATATGATCCTTCATATCTTGAGTCTGAAGGTGCAGGCACAAATTAAAATTAGGTGGAACAGCCGCTGTATTCAAGATGGCAGAGCAACATGGCGGCTTTCCCAAACCTTCTATGTATTTTTACTAAATTAATTCTAAATTTATAAGAATGCATCAGTTTGTTCAAAGATCTAATTACACACTAATCTATGTATATTTATGTGTACAATATTCTTTTTTCTATTAAATAACCTCACATGTCTAAATGCACTGAGTTGCTGATCAGCTGATTAGAGATTTTCATTAATGAGCAGCTGAACAGGCACCTAACAAATTGGCTGCTGAGTGTGTATATTATTTATTTATTTAGTCAGATTGGCTTCCACACTGCCCCCATGAAGGCCACTAATATGAAATGACCAGGAGGGGGCACTGCAGCACCCAACGGCACGTTGAATAACTCAGGGTTGAAGCTGCAACTAACAATTTGTTTTGTTGTGGGTGCTTTGCATATTGTTTCTGTAGAGTTTAATATATAAAGATTTTATATTTTTATTCATTATTTATTTTTAGTATCATCTTCACGGCTTTGGTCTGTCACCCTGTTGCAGCCATCATCCATAAAGATTACACTGGAAACAAGAAGACTGATGAAACAACCTTGAAACGCAACCAGAGAGCATGGTGAAACTGCTGCTTTTCAGCCAAGTGATAATTTATACTTTACGCAGTTTTAAATTTGTATTCACAATGTAACAGCACAGCAGATTTTCCTTTGGGGAAAAAAAAAAGTATATATAAAACTGACACTTTATTTTATCAATTGTTGATTATTCATTTGGTGTATCTTGAAAAATAACTGAGACAATATCTGGAAGCCAAACGTTACGTAACTCCAAACATCAAAGTACAAATCTAAAGGAGGATTTACTCCCACACGAGATAAAGAAAGCAAGAAGACTTCATACTTGATAAGCTGAAACCAAAGAACTGAAAATTTCAGCTATTTTTTCGGGCTCTAAGGGTAGCTGCCCCGTGGGAAATCAAACCTTGACTACAACACATTCACTATAACTTCAAGGCTCTGACTTGCACAGTATTTAAAAGGTGCTATTTTACCTCTCAGTCGTGCTCTCAGGGTTGCATGGGGGATCCTCCTGGAGTTCCAGGCCTTGTCCTCGCTCAGGTCTACACAGACCACAGAGGGGTTTGGGGCTGTTTGAGGCCTCTCTCTGAAACCAGGAGGGACCCACAGAGCAGAAGTCACATGATCAAAATCTATGAATTTCTGTCGACCTTTGAGGCCCAGGATCACCTCAGCTCCAGCACTCAGCCGACCACAGCAGGGGTCCAGCAGGGGGACATCATCTCGCAAAGGAGCCAGGGTGGCACACTCAGCAAAGGGATGAGGTCTAAGAGAGCCTGCATGTCCAGTTTTCACTCTATCTCTGCCACCATCTCGGTGCAAACTGGAGTTCAGCCGCCTGATGACGTGAAGCTCTGAGGAAAAAGGCTTGAAGGGATCCAAAACTGCCGTCATTACTGCCTGGAGAGAAATTCCTTGAAGGTTTCTGTGTGTCTGTGCAGCGAGCGCTCGTTGCCCAGAGACTGTGTTTGTTTCCTGCTCAGATCAAATTTCTGACATGCAGACTTGTTGGCTGTGGAGGTGCAGCTCCACATACCTGAGCACATTATTCTGTATTTGTTGTAATATTGGGAGCAAAGGTCTAATAAGCATCCCCTGGTATCCATTCTGGATGCCACACCCCACTGATTCACTTCAGGGGAACATTCACAACTAATAATATTCCTTCTGAGCTGCTATATTTTGGCAAGCTACGCCTACTAATTTATCAGTCTGGCCACATAAAAATGTTTAGTCAGCCGTGCCCTGGAAAAACACTCCACACAAATGTTGTTTTAGTGGCAAATGATAAAGAGAAGACTTGGCCCAGCCTCCGGGTTAGTGAACTGTGTGTCTCCTCCTCAGAGAATGCCACATTACTTCTTGTGATGGGTAAGAGCTGTTTTTCTTTTTAAAGTCATCGGCTTTTCCCTCAAGTGACCACAAGATGGAGCAGTAAAGCCTAGACCCAAGCCTGCACATGCTGTCCAGTCCCTCTTGAATTCAATGACAGTCTACAAATATCACAGCAAAAAATAAAAGTCTCACTTGTACTGTTATGATGACGCATTATGAATTTAAAAATACCAAGGTGACCATAAGTCCAACACAGACTTAGACCAAAGTCCCCGAAGAAACACTCATATTCCCTTCCTTTTTTTCCTGTTGTTCATGAAGGCTAAACAAGTTGTTTTCTAAGCCTGAAGTGCTTTTAGTTGACAGAGAAACTTCAAATATAGGCTCTGTTTTGTTTTTTTTTTTGTTTTTTTAAAGCCAACAGTAAACTAAATGAAAATTATGTAAATCACACAGCGCAAGCAAAAAGTGTTTTTACAAATGCTGTAATCTGGTGAATGTGCAGGCTTTGAAAGAGCTGTCTCATATTCACTGAAGCCAAAAGGCGCAGAAATACTATGTGCCTGCTGCCTATTAATTAGTCTCCTTGAGTTGTCTGAATTTAATGTGAAAATGTAAATAAATGCCTCGTAAATATACAGGCATGATACAGCATGCGTGTTTTATATGAATACTGAAAGCATCCTGGCTAGGTGGCATTTTTTCTTGGGCGAGAATTCATGCTAATGTGTCAGCGGTGGTGATGATGGTGATGCTTGCTGATAGATGATTTTTACTCGGGCTGTCATTAGGAAATGTAAACACCCAAGAGCTGTTGAAAAGGATGTGTTAAAAATAGCCTAATTAGAGTGATTCTGATAACCGACTGGTGAATATGCCCAACTCCCACACAGTGCTTCTCCACAAAAGGAGAGCACAAATGACACTTGTGAGATCTTATGTGGGTTTCTTTTGAAATCACTCTTCAAATAAAAAAAAATCATACAATTTGATGCAACAGTCTTATGGCTGAAAGTTTGCAGATTTTGGTACATTTCTCAGGAACTGGGTTATATATAGGGCTAGAGGGCCACATCATTTATTGGAGTTGGATTCCATTAATCCTTTCTTTATGAGAGATTCCTAACTACAACACACTATAGTCCTTCAATGCTTTTGTCTCCCAATTATTTCAGGGGTTTTTCCATTGCTGTAGGATTTTAAATACCAGACTAGGCTTGAGATGACTGCATTTTTCGCAGGGAATCAGATATTTCTGGAGTAAGGAGTCATTACCATCGGAGCAGCCCTTGTTACTGAATCCTGTGTTATTAGTCAGCTTGTCTGCCATTCTCTAGACTCCTCCACAGTCTCAGAAATAATTTAAATCTCACATCTCGCCTGTGGTGCCAGGTCCAATGCTATAGTGCGGCAGCCACTAATTTGCACAGTCTGCATTCATCTGAGAAATAACTGTTGCTCCAGATTAAGAAGCATTGTTGTCCTCGATGCTGCTGCTGCTGTCACTGCAGAGGGTCATCAAAGCAAAGTCGCAATTGTAGCGTTGGCTCTGTGAAGACAATATAGGCTGATGCTGCCCTGGGCAGTAAAGCCAGTATTTTTGTTAATTGGAGGGCTGGGGGTGACCCAGTATGACACCTCCGGATTGCACAGGCAGGGCTAGGAGGTGAGACGGCTACCTGGCACAATGGAGAGTGGAGAGGACACTTCAGAATGTAGACAGACAGCATCGTTTATCACTACAAGAAGGAGCTGCAAGAAAATTAAACAGATACCGTAAATGGAAAGAGATGACTGAAGCAGATGATGACAGATATTAATTTTGCAAGTGTTCGTATTATTCCTGCAGAAAGGTTTGATATACTAGGCGGCAATACCTGTGGGGCTATATCTCATAAAAGTAATTCCTTCATCCAGCTATCTCTGTATGCATGATATGCAATAGAGTTCATACAACAGAGCCCCGTCGACGTTTGTTGCATAAAGCATCGACTGCTGGGATTTCATCCATATGTCTTGTAAACTGCTGAAAATGCATGACCATATTTATAGCACAAGAGCCCTAAGTCATAACTTGTGGGTCATATTCATCACACTGTAAAGGCAGTGAATTGATTACTGTCTGTTGACCATGAATGCATTAGATTAGAGGGCAAATTGGCTGCAGTGTACTCTGTGTCATGATGTGTGTGGCACCCTCAACCATTTGGAAAAATCCAAGCAGAGTGCATAGATGCAGCTCCCATGAGCAGCAGGGGTAGCCATGTCCTCAGAGAGTGGCCGAAGGCTTTATTGTAGTGCTGCTTCCCTGCCCTCGGTTGCTGCAGCTCTCCGCTTGTCACACTCAGTTAGCTCAATGAAGTAATGAATATGCCGCTGTACATTTTTCATGAGGGAGGTGGGAGTGAAAAATCTGCTCCTTATAATGCTTTTAATATGGAAGTTTTCACACACCCACTTCCCCCGCAAAGCGCTCTGCGAGCTATCATGAAGCCACATGAGCATGATGTTTAATGTTAACATTCCCCAGGGGAGAGTCAGCATAATGCAATGTCACTTTCACTGATGAATATGGTGACTAGAGCAGATATACAAGCAGCTGTATATCATGACTAAGTTGGGATAACAGTGGTCTGCCCTCCTTTGAAAGAAGGCTTTTGCTGCACAGGGAAAAAATAAATAAATAAAAGAACTGGTGACTGATTCAATCACTTGAATAGGTGACTCAGGCACATCATTACAGTAATGAATTAGTTTATCAGGAAGCACACCCATAAGCTTCCAAAAATGGAGGACTATTAAGTATTCAGAGATAAACGAACTCAAGGAATAATCAACAAGTAAATAATTAGGCAAATGATTCCGGCTTTGCCTGTTTGTAATTATTTTAAATTAACTATTTAAAATCATTTAACATACAAGGAAGCAAATACCCACATAGTAGATATAAACAGTAAAACATGCCAACCAATTCTGTGTGTAACTTAATAAACCAAGCCACAGACAGAATTAGGACTACAGATCTTTTGGTTTTTACATGTTTTTCTGGAGATGAGTGAGGATCCAAATGCAGATACCAAAGCAGATAGAAGGAGCAAAGAGTCAAACCTTTAATTTGGCTGACATGCAAAGTCCAAATGAACTAAGTCCACGTAGCGGATACAAAGAGAACACAAGCTGAGATCCAAAATACACACAGGCAGCAGAGAGCTGTACAGGGAAAACACAGGCGCAAACAGGGAAGCACAACTAATGTCTTGGCAAAGGACAAAAGAAAGACAGCACTATATATATATATATATATATATATATATATGTGTGTGTGTGTATACACACACACACACTGTGGGCTGACTGGGGACAAACAGGGCACATACTGCATATTGTTACAATGGTGGAAGGTCATATTAAAACATGGCTTTGGCTTCAAATAATGGTTTCAAACAATGGCACCAGCACATGTACGGGTAATCCCTGTGATCCAAAAGCTCAGGGTTCAGAGAATTGCTTTTCTCCTCTTGGCTGTGAATGATGCTCCACACACCTGCTTTTCAAATTTTCTGTTTGCAAGGGGCAGCCATTCAAATGGCTTACAGGAAGGGGGAGGAGCTTCAGATGGTCAACGTGAACTGTGAACCATGCAGTCTAGTCTAGTAAAGTGAAGCAGGCCTCCTTTAATCGCCGCCTTCATTCTTCAACACAGCCTGAACTCTCTGAGGCAGCTTTCTTGTCATTTCTTTATTTAGTCTTCAGAAATAGTTCTCCAGGCTTCTTGAGGGACATTCAAAGCTCCTCTTTGGATGTTTCTGCCTTTTGTTCTGTTCTCTGTCACAATGATCCCACACTGCTTTAATAATGTTGAGGTCTGAGGTCTGGGCTCTGGGGAGGCCAATCCATGACTGATAGTGTTCCACTGTGTGTTTTTCTATCCAGGTATGCTTGTACTGCATACCGGGTGTTTGGCATCATTGTCATTCTGAATAATTATATCTGTTCTTTGCTGGATTTTTCCTGTTTTTTTGTTGTTTTTTTTTAAGGACACACTGCACACCAAGATGCTTGAAGGACTCGCGGGTCAAACAATAGTGACTAAGTTGGGATAGTAAAACACTATTTTAAAAAATTCCCCTGAAAATGGTCACGAACAAGGACTGAGGTGAAAAGCAGCCTGGAGAACTGCTGCTCAGGACCCATTTTAAAACTTACAAGAACATATGTATAGAAATGAGGGGTGGCTCAAGATTTTTACACAGTACTTTAGGCCTCCAGAACCAGTGACCTACCAATTACAATAGGCTCACTGCTCAAAGCACAGTTGTTAAGACTAAAATGGCAATATAGTTAAAAGTAAAAAAAAAATAATAAAAACTTGAACTAACTGACTAAAAACTTAACAAACCATCTAAAATCAATATCACCTGATGCACTTTTACTTAACATCAACTTCAAAATTAATTGAACAGATAACAGGTTATGTTGAGGAGAAGGTACTTTTAGCTCATCCGTTAAGGATGTGGGGCTGTTTCCTATCATTTCTGCTTTTAGGGATATTTTCTGCTCAGCCTCAAGGCGTCTGAAGGAGGCACACAGGACACCACTCCACATCTCTGCTTTTGATCTGTGCGTAATAACACATGTCTGATTTTCAATTACGAATAAGACACTGCATTAGGGAAAGATACACTGAAGGTAATGGACTTCCTCTGTTGTTTGGTAAGATGGACTTGTCCCTCAAGACCTCTGTTTCCATTATTAAACCACCTGCACAGTGCCCACCTCTGCTGTCTCCAGTCCTTCTGACCAAGGTGAAATTACCTGCTTTTGAACCTTAAACATTAAAGAAAAGAGAGGAAAAAAAAGAAAAAGAAACACAGAGGTGCCACCCACAATCTCAACCTCCAATTCCTCTGCCAGGTCGGACTTTTTGTGTTCTTTAGGAGGGCAGCAAACAAAATCTGCACTGTTGTTTGCATTGTGGTCTGACATCCTATAGTTTTCATAATCAAAATATCCCAGGGGATTGAACGGCAGCATGTGAGCCAGTGGCTAATACATTCACCGGGCACTCTCACAGTATGTATCAAGACCTGAATGATG
This sequence comes from Archocentrus centrarchus, assembly GCF_007364275.1. Classification (NCBI taxonomy): domain Eukaryota; kingdom Metazoa; phylum Chordata; class Actinopteri; order Cichliformes; family Cichlidae; genus Archocentrus; species Archocentrus centrarchus. Next base: position 25,459,411 of record NC_044360.1, on the reverse strand, counting down.
AATTACCATACCGGGGCCTGAGAAAAAAAAAAAAAGAAAAGAACACCCCAGGATGAATGTTGTGTTGCAAATACAAACACTTAGTATTCTGCAGGGCCGAGACAAAAGCGGCTTCTTTTATGATAACCTAACAATTCACAGTGCCATCTCCAGTCTAACAGCAGCTTATGCAGATGTGCACGGCTCAGGAGCGCTCTGCTGTATTGAACCCCCACCCCAACCCCCAACCCCAACCCCACCGCCCAATTGCTCAGCAAGCAGGTCACATTCGTGTAGGCTGCCTGGTGTGGATAAAATGCTGAAACACTGTGCTCCGAGACACTCTAAAGCCTTATCACTCACCTACCTGGCCTAGAACAGTCTGTGATGGATAGGGCCAGATTGAACCTGCAGTCTGCTGTCCAACCCATGTCATTTAGAGAAAATAGATTTGCTTGCTCCTAGGCTTAGATTACTTCTTAACTCTTAAACAAAACCGAGCTATGGTTTGCTTCCCGTATACTACAAGACTTGTAAAAAGCAAACAAACAAACAAACAAAAAAAGCACTTAAAAAGCATATTTGTCAGTGGCTGTGTTGTGTGGCACAGTTGTGCCGAATGGGAAGCGAGTCAACACTGCAACGGTGACCTCATTTGGAAGCAAGACAAGGCAGAGAGTTGAAATTGAAAATGTGAATATCTAGCTAATGGCAGAGGGAAGCCAGAGATATAATACCAGATCTATAAAGGACAATTTGAGGCCCTCCACTCTTGAGACTCGGGCGCTCAATCATGAAGTGATTCACTCAGATTGATCAAGGAGCGTTGTAATCACATGGGAATGCTACATGTGGCACCAAAGACGACTCGCACAGGAGTCAAGAGATTCAAAGCTGGATTTAATGGATTTGAGGTGATGTGCTTAGAAATCCTTTCAGAAGGTGCAAATAGAATCCTCAGAGCATTTTACTGGCATTTAGCAGCTGTCCGGTGAAATTAATGCTCAGAACAGAGGAATAAATTCACTATCAGAGAAAGAGAAGGCTGGAATTTACTCAGTATTCTCACAGCAGAAATTCAAAGGGTCTGGCCCTCTGAAAGAAGAATCAGAAATCTACTAATGAACCGCACTGTTGATAACAGTCCCGCATTAAGCAGAAAGCCTAAATGCACTTACAGATAACAAGCTTTCTTTTATTTAAACCGATTCCGGTTAAAAGCTCACTGCTCCCTCTGAAATTGAAATAAATGCTGCAAATGTGATATTAAATATTCATAACCTTCAGCTGTCATCTAGCTTTTCCCATTTCAAGATAAATGTGCAACAAAAAAAAAAAACAAAAACATGATCCTACATAATTACTCACTTCTAATAAGTGAGAAGTCCATGAGGTAGATGAGTGCAAGCATTAGATATCATGAGCCCCACACACACATATTTGATATATGTGTGTTCACAACACCTGCGTGGTCTGGATGCAGGCAGGTAGCTTCCTTTTTTTCTCCCCTTTCTCACAGAACACTTTCACTTCTGTCTGATCATTGTCTCCCACAGCTTCTAATGCCTGTGATAAGATTGCAGACAGATAGGGCCATTGACTTAGGCTTATGTGAGTCTAAGAGAAAGCATGACAGTAAACCGGTGCCTTTAAAACTTTAGATGGAATTTGGTGCTGAAATGATTTTATTTAAAGCTTCAATAAAACTGCAGTTTTTAAACTGAGCTTTAAGGCAGAGAGGCAGTCTGTGAAAAAGCCTTCTCATTGTGTTGACATATTGATTAACTACCTCTTTTTTATGTTTTGCTCTGCTATGTGGCATAATGATTTAATAAAACAACAGGGGGAGTCTTATTATCAGTTTAAAAGGCTCCAAAAGGTTTCACAGATTACACATTTGCACCAAGAGTTTATTGGCCAGTAATCACTATCTCACACAAATGTGTGCAGTGAACTAATTACATGGTTTTCAACAAAAAAAAAGACTGATACACAATGAGAGGAGTGTGTCAGAAATTAAAAACAGTACCTAAAGATGACACATCGATAGATAGATAGATAGATAGATAGATAGATAGATAGATAGATAGATAGATAGATAGATAGATAGATAGATAGATAGATAGATAGATAGATAGATAGATAGATAGATAGATAGATAGATAGATAGATAGATAGATAGATAGATAGATAGATAGATAGACACTTAAATCACATAATAAATATCAGTACAAGGAAATAAAAATGTCAAAAGGACCCTTAATAAATATACAAAGTATTTTTTTCAGTCTTAAGACCTTACATGTCTTTTAAAAGTGTTTTGGGATTTGAGTGGCACAGTACTTTGGACTCAGGTCTAAAAATATTCCATTATTTAAAAAGAATGTGTTTTCTGTGAGTTTGATGAAAAAGTGTGGGACTGTACACATACATAGCACTAATGGTCACGTCATTTATAAAGCACAGAAAAACCTGTGATCCACCCATACACATTTCTATCTTCTTTTTTTTCTTTTTTTTTTTTAGCTTGAGTAGCTTGTCAGTATCAACACATCTACCTCATATTAATTAACCCATCCCTATGTTAGGACTACATAGACTCCGTATACTAGTATATACAAAATAAAGCTTCTAAAAGGATTCAAGGGGGGAAAACATCAGACAGTTTGACAGCAGAGACAAGTTAAACAAGAATGAAGCCCCACACTTGCTAATGAGCAGTTTGGAATAATTACAGTGATGATGACCCTATTCTGGGTGGACTTGCAGCTCCTGCTGTGTTTGATTCTCATCCACGGTGATTTTTGTATTTTACTTTTATTAAAGACCTCTGAGTTTTATCTATGAGTTGAAGCCTTTCCCCATTGTCTTTTAGCTCAAAGTGAAATTTGTCTGGAAATGGAGGAAGTAGAATCCATGTTTTCTACTGTGGTCTGAGACCACTCACTGTCAGCTGCTGTCTTCAAAGTGGCTTTGGTGTGCCAAGACAGCCATAAAACGGCAATAGGACAGAGTAAGTCTGATATCAGTTTGCAACTGAATGGGTCAAACTGGTAATTACGTGCAATCTGTTTGTGATTACACTGTGATTAACTGTGACAAATCAGCAAAAATTGCAAATCTGTTGCTGTCTACATACACTGAAATTCACATTAACTATTTATATTCATAGCGACGCGGTTGCTGCTGGACAATGATTTAACTGCAATAAATATAACTATTGCAAAGAGACCCATCACAGTTGCACTCATCAGTGTAGAGTGACGTGTTGGCAATCCGTCTGCATTCATAATTAGACGGCAGTTATTAGCAAACCTTCACCACTCTGTCTGAGAGTGATTGCAGTCAGTCTGAGTCACAGCACGACTGTTTGGAGACAGGTTGCCCACCACCAAGCAACCTGTGCAAGCACCTTGCACCCTCCAGATATTGAGGGTTTTGCACATTCAGCCTCTGGGCTATTAGCTGGTCACTGCACCTACTTGCAGTTGATCTCTGACAGCAAAAAAATAAATAAATAAATAAAAATAAAAATCAATGCGGTCACCTGGCAACCACCAACAGCAAGCAGTGCTATTTTACTCTGATGTGACTGAGCCATTGATGTAAGCTGCTGTGCAGGTAGGTCCAGCCCTGGCTTTGGTTTGACCTAATAAATGTACAGTGTGTGTTTAGTGCAGTTCTGCCAAAATCAGTGCATTAAAGTGTATCATTGTATGGCCACAGTAGAGCTCTGTGGGCTAATTTCTGATGCTCACCAATCACAATACTAGCATGCTGATGTTTACCTAGTGTAGTGTTTAATATATTAGCATATCAGCTGTAGTAAAACTGGAAAAATACCGCAAAACATTGTGCAAGTCCATCAGATAAATAATAAAATAATATCAGGGGATTCAACCTGAACAGATATGGCAAAAAAAAAAAAATACTTTAAGGAAGAGGGATGGCTTAAGTGATAACATGTAATAAAGGAATTAGAGGTGTGTGTTAGGTTGTAGAATTTTACTTACTACACTAGAAGCAGTGGCAGGACTTAAAATTTTAAAGCAACAAGGTGTAGAGTATGCTGCAGCTCACTGGTTGTGTCATTTGCCATTAAGTTTACAACACGTTTCATAATCTCTTCTGACGAGCCAATAACTCTGGAAGACGTTTGATTTTATGCCACGCTGCTGTGCTTTAAGTCATGTTGTGAAAGTGCTCACTGATGAAGATTTCAACTTTCTTTCGCTGACCGCAGTTTTGGTTGATTTCTCAAAATACGCCATGCTTTCATTTGAAATGACAGAGCTGGCCGATTGCCATAAAAGAATAATGAATTTCATCACCTACTGTAATATGAACACATTTCATCTCAGTGCAGTAGTGTGCATTGTCCAGAACAGGGCAGAAGCCTAATTATATAGTTACAGCATTGGGGAGACCAGGCTTAGTCTCTTATGGGTTTCTCCAACAGATGTGTCCAATTAATAGCCTGTCTTTGAAGGAGTGTAGATGGCTACTTCTCTGGGAATTTTATTTCAAAGTAAAACACCCAGGCTAGTTTCTGATGAGTAGACTTTATACCCAGTCCTAATTCTTCTGTCCAATACACAGATCTGATCTTAAGTAACCGCTGAAATATGAACTGATCTAAAGAGAATCGTGAATGTTAATGACCTGGACAGAGAAGCTTGAGGGAACAGATAGCAGCCCTGGCTGGAGCCATTACTTCACAGGCTGAGTGAAGCAGGTAAGCTGCTTGGGAAATTACACATAAGGGAGTATTATCTTGTAAAATGAAAGACTATACAGATAAAAAAAAATGGCAGCAATCCCTCTAAATGGAAGAAAAGAGAATGTGTGTGTGGGGATTAGTGTATAAGAGAGAAAAATCCCACAACCATTTACCACTTGTATGCACAAGAGCAAGCCTAGCTTTCCTTGAATGAATGAGGCTGATTTGAGAGGACTCTTACAGTCATAGGAATAGAACAGTTAAGGACAGCCAGAAAACCTTAATAGATCTGTGCCACTGCTCCCCTGCTGCTCTGTGAGAAGCCTGTCACGTAGCATGTACATGCATTTAGGCTTATTTACCTCGATCCTCTCAGCTGTCTGACAGGCACGTCTCACTGCTGGAGATGCAACATCGTTGTCTGGCAACCTCTTGATCAAAGTTTTGCAGCGTGGCCGGCACATTGCACAAAGGGTGACACGTCATTGCGCTGCTAATGTAAATGATGAAAAGCAGGAAGACAACATATGCATGCATTTATCACAGCCTGCCTTTCAGTGTTCATAACCTGGACCTAAATTATTAATCATCATTTTGATCTGCTGGTCGATGGGGCCCATGGCTGTGCATTCATTACGGTTCATCTTCAAACTAAAAAATGAAGGCAAAAAAATATATATATATATATGCAGCAAGTCAGATGACCTTTCAGTTTTAAAATCTTTGAAGCAAATTGGAATCAATGACATCATATTGTCCAGTCTAGACTTTATTAATGGAGTTGGAAATCCAGAGGCAACTTCCAAGCTTGTTTATAATGTGCTGCTTATGCCTACCGGAAATGAAACCGCTGCATTACTAAGAAACTTAATATCCTCTTGACAACTTATTAAATATTTACCTGTAGCTTTCACACAGATATCATCCTAGAACTTCAAAACCCAAAAAAACCCATATATATCTAAAAAGATTGTCACATTCAAAGGCGCCTCTGATACTCGATCATTATTCCAAACAACAAACCAGCGACAATCATTTGATGATTCGGGTGAAACTGTGAGCTTTTGTTTTTTCCTAGTGTAAGTCTGTAAATGCAAATCGCCATCAACATAAACACCCACAGCTAAAAAAAATAAAAGGTACCATCGGAGCATTTACAGAGCACAGAATGGCATTTATTTGAAACATGAACACACTGTACCAAGAGAAATACAAAAAAAAGCACTTTCAAATCAAAGCACATTTGAACATCCAAAAAAGATCAAAGAAATCAGGAAACAGTCAAGTCCTCGTCAATTTCTGCCCGTTTCTTCGTTGTTCTTTCTAACTCTGCACCGGCTCATCCTACACAGCAAATCTGCACCTATTGTGTAAAATGAATCGCGCACAGTCTAGTCTGCACTTTGGTGGTAGAGGAGCGGGTGTCGGGATTTGTCATGATGACACCGCAGGTTCAAGAGACGTTGAGGTTTGCACCTCCAAAGACAGCTGTGTGTGTGTTCTATACATTCTGTTGTTTTATTGACCTCTGGTCCAATACATTGCTTAATAAAATACAGATACTATAAAAAATATTTTTCCACTGTTTCAGCATTAATGACTCCTATATTTTGTGTATATATTCATAAATAATTTAATACATAGATAAATAGATATTCTGTGTGTGGATTATAAACTTTCATAAAAGCATTGTTTCAGTAATACAGGAGTGACTACAGTATTAATGCTGAAATGCTTGAAGGGTGCTGTCCGACCCTGACGCCCGGTAGACTGGGTGAAAGGCTGAGAGTGTGCGTGTGGATTGGCACTGGTGTTGTGTGCCAGTGCCCCCCCCCTTCGCCATGCCAGTCTCTAGCTGCGCTGGCACTCGTTCTTGCTGCAGGTGGCTTGACGCTCAATCTGCCACGTGCCTTCCTCGTATGTGCAGTAGCAGATTGTACACTCATCAATCTTCACCTCTCGGCCAGCCGGTATCACCGCCGTGTCTGCATAGCAGTTCGGCCCTGTGGATGGCACAGACAAAAAAATTAATTAATACATTTTTTTTAAAATTAGGGGAAAATAGTGCACAACAGAAAAGGGGGCTTTTAAATCTTTCACAGCGGAATTTCAAATTTAGCTTATACATTTTTAATATGTTTCTTTTGTGTTGCTGGGCACTATGTCACATTATCGAGGGCAGACTCACAACGAAAGCGGTGAAAATTGCAGATTGCTTTGTTCCTTTGATTCAGAAGGCTGCAGGAGCCGTGCTGTGGTCAAACTAAATGAACGCAAACTTGATGAAAGTCAAGGGAATGAATTATTGTTAAAATTCTACAAATCCTCCTCATGTCAGTGCCTGAGTCATTTTAAAGGTTTTTTTTTTTTTTAAGGCTGCACTTGTCTGTTCTTTTTGCTTTTAGACTGGCCAAGGGCTCCGTTCAATGTGGGGAAAAAAATGCAGCTCAAAGACTGAACACAACTGAAAGTCATGTTCCTTTGTGCTGCTGGATGGATCCCAATCAATTTGAAATTCCTCAAATTCGCAGACACCTCTATCAGCCTGGACGCAGCTGATATACAAACTGGCCTGTAAACTGTGCTATTTTACTAGTTCATTTCAATTTATGAACCTGGTTAGTGACATTAAAATACTTTATTCACATATAGGAGGTTCTGGGAACACTTACTTTACTGTATATACCTAAACTAAAATATATTAAGTCAGCTAGTTAGTTGAGATAAGTTAACGTGTAAAAGATGAATTTACTTCTCTGATAAATGAATTTTGTAAATGATAAAGTGCTCCATACAGCCCATAAACATGAGTTTTTCCCACTACTTGGTCTGCTGTGACCAGGAGCTTATAGTGACTTACACTCACCAGCCACTTCATTAGTGACCCCTTTGCTAAATACCAGGCTGGGCTCCCTTTTTGCCTAAATTCTGAATCGCACAGATTCAACAAGGTGCTGGAAACTTTCCTCAGAGATTTTGGTCCATGTTGACATGACGGCATCACACATGCAGATTACCAGCTGCACGTCCATGATGCAAATTTCCCATTTCACCACATCCCAAAGGTGCTCTACTGGACTGAGATCTGGTGACTGTGGAGGTCATGTGAATACAGTCCACTCATTGTCATGTTCAGCACCCCTCACCACCAGAGGTGGGAAGTAACGAAGTACAATACTTCGTTACTGTACTTAAGTAGATTTTTCAGGTATCTGTACTTTACTTAAGTATTTATTTTTCTGACTACTTTTTACTTTTACTCCCTACATTTTACACAAGTATCGGTACTTTCTACTTCTTACATTTTCACACAGACTCGTTACTTTTTAACACGTCAGAGAGAAGTTTGCATTTCGGTCAGTGCGCCGTCAAACATCAAACGATCTGAGCCTAAACGGAGGAATAATAACACATAAGAGACAATCGTACTGGTGTATCCTTCATCATCGGGGCTTATCTCGTACAAAGGATTAAATACGCAAACCCATATAATTAATGTATCATTTATAGCGCTATAATCGGGCCGGACCGAGTCCGTAAGTTGCGCTGCGGCACATAAACAGCTTAGCTAGCGCTACTGAAGAGGAGCGAGCATGAAGGGAGTAACGTGTGGCAGGTAAATGCAACGTTTCTAAATGCTCAACAAATATCAGCAAACACACAAAGTGTGTGCAGTTTGTCACACAGTGTGTCTGCTAGCTAAAGAAGAGCTGCTGCATTTCAGGGAGAGCAAAGAGAGAGAAGTTCACTCAGAGATGGAGAAAGAGGACAGGAGAGGAAGAAGAGAGGTTAGAATTAAAGGTAAGGACTGGAAATAAACTGAAGTATGCTGACGTTGTGTAATTCAAAGATTCTATGAAATACAGCAGTTTAGTGTGTAATAAATAGGTTAGCTTGTTGTACTGTATTTACAGTAAAGCTCTGTGTTGGACTGGAGCGCAGTGTTTGTGTTCATGGTCAGAGTTACAGGTTACATCAGTGCAGCAGAGATGAGTTGAATCAAAGCTGCTGATGCTGAGATTCATTCACTGAATCCAACATTTCTACAGCCTGTATGCTGTCAGTGTAGGGGATGGAGATCAGCTCAGGTAGCTGTGAAATACTGGGTTACATCTTTGTGAGTTCAGTTCATCCACACAGAGCAGTAAACCTCAGAGCAGCAGCAGCAGCAGGTCAGCTGATCACAGCCTGCACACCAACATCATTTACTGCAGCTACAATAGAAAGTTGTGGTTCTTCTCCCCATGCAGAGCCACTACAGCTGATCTTAGGGTTCCTCCACCTTCTGAATCCCACTGTAACCCCTGAGTATCCTCATGTTGGTGTTTAGGTGGAGGCACAGTCACCCTCTACTATGGAGGACACAGAGAACAGAGCTGTGTTTAAATTCCCTTTCACAGTTTGTGTCCTACATAACAGATTCAAGCTGAGTGGCATTCATTAGGATTAAAATTTAGATTGGAATAATGTTTGCATTCTCATGTAATTTATTTTATATTATTACAATAATATATAATGAGGTTCGGTTAGTTTTACACAAAATAGCAGGTAGAAACATCCTCCAAAGAACTACTTTTACTTTCTTACTTTGAGTACATTTCAGAGCCTGTACTTTTTTACTTTTACTTAAGTAGAGAAGTTGAACCAGTACTTCGACTTTTACTAAAGTATTTTTTAACATAAGTACTTGTACTTCTACTTAAGTACAGAATGTCAGTACTTTTTGCCACCTCTGCTCACCACCACCAGCATTAATTTTCCAATTTTGGTGAATCCCTGTCCACTGTAGCCTCAGTTCCCTGTTCTGAGCCGATAGGAGAGGCACCCAATACGGTGTTCTGCTGCTGTAACCCATCTACTTCAGTTTGATGTATTGTACATTCAGAGATGCTCTTCTGAATACCTTGGTTGTAACAAGTGTTTGTTTGTGTAACTGTTGCCTTCCTTTCAGCTCAAGGCAGTCTGGCCATTCTCCTCTGACCTCTGACATCAACAAGACATTTTTGTTCAAAGAGCTGCCGCTCACTGGACATTTTCTCCTTTTTGGATCATTCTCTACAAAACCTAGACATGGTCGTGTAGGAAAATCCCAGTAGATCAGCAGTTTTTGAAACTCAGACCAGCCGATCTGGCACCAACAACCATTATTTTCCATGTTTAAAGTGACTTAAATTACTTTTTCCCCCCTTCTGATGCTCGTTTTGACCTTCAGCAGGTCATCTTGACCATATACACATACCTAAATGCACTGAGTTGCTGATTGGCTGATTAGATAGTTACATTAACGAGCAGTTGAACAGGTGCAGCTAAAGAACTGGCAGGAGAGTGTATATTAGCTAATGTCAACATTAAGTGTTACTGGTAAGTGAGATTATGAAAACAAGTGTTTAGGGCTAATTAAAGATGCTAATTGAGGAAACAATCTAATGTTAAATGATTGGTGCTCTTATGCAGTCTAGAGTTGCAGTATCACTTAGCTAGTCTGCCTAACAACCAACCAGTTAGCCCATACTCTAGCTGCATCAGCCAGCGAGATTGCCAGAGTTTGTTCTCTGCATTTTGACTCTGCCAAATGTGCACGCTCAACAATTGCACTGATTTAACCCTGGCTATTTCCAGTACGCATGACAGAGTTCCATTCAGGACAGAGCAGCAGCCCTATTTGCACTGCAGCTTCTTTAACTGGTGCTATTCTAAGATAAATTAGATATACTGCCACTCTCGCTAATGCAATCTGAATACTTAATGCATTTTATACATTCCGCATTAATATTTTGTAATTGCTTTTATAATGTTTCTATTGTGGTATACAATTCAAGTTGAAGTAGGTCAGTACTATGTAGGGGTAAAGTTTCATCAGATAATTATTTGGATGGGAGTAAATATAAATTAGATATAAGGAATACTGGCAGAGTCTCCTAGCCATATATTTCAGCTCTTTACAAAAGCTGGTGACTGAAAACGTTCTGTGCAAAAGTACATTGTGGAACGAAGGCCAACGGGACACATGCCAGTTTGAAAGTGGGACAGGACTTCAGTTATTGTTTAACAGCTAATTTTAGATGCCATATGTGTTGCATTGACCAAAGAGAGTTCAGTGCAGCTAGCTGTCTTACGGTTTTGCTTTTAAGATAGTTTCATGACATCCAAGTGAAGCTGAACGCAGTCATTCAAAGCGGAGAATGAGCTGAATGTGCTGCTCGTCAGTTCATTTCTCTCAGTGGAAAATGGGCTCTCACATCTGGGCTTTCATTGACTGCTTCCCAAAATAGTGTTCTGTTATGGGAATATAAGAGGCCCAGAAAAAAACATAATGGATACACAAGCATCAAGATTTGCTGACACCCCTTCTAGAGTCATTTCTGACGGGAATGAAATGAATGCTTTTCACATTTACCTTTATGATTTTAGGCTTCCACTTCTCTTAAAGGAGTAATTTATGCAGTTTCCACTCTGCCGTCTATCATCAATGGGCTTGTAATCTGCTTAAAATACATATTCCTGGGAAGTCATCACAATGCTCTTCAGACTACTGATTGACCACTTACAGTTTAAGCATGGGAGCCGTTTGATTCAGTCCCAGCTCCCATCAGGATAAAGATTACACCGAATTTTTAAGGAGCTGAATCAAACGATTATCTCATCCACTGTCATATTCTGGGATTCAGGCATTGAACTCGAGCTTTTTTTTTTTTTTCTTTTTAAATTCACACTCAGTATTTGCTTCATTTTTTTGATTTGCACATGAGAGGTATTCAATTATATTTTGTTCCACGCTCCTTAGATTGGCTACACCACAAGTAAAGCATATGTCTCGCTGAAGGCAGCTTCTCTCCTCGTGTAACTTCAAGGCTGGAGTGTGAATTGTGCATAAAAACAAATTAAGCACTGTGTAACAGTGCTTAATATGGTTTTGAAGTGCACCCCAAGGGACTGCTTTTTTACTATTTTGCAGGAAATTGGCTTTTTGCTAATGGAATTTTTGATGTTAGGTAGTGGTTACTAGGACTTAACAACTGGCCGAGAGATGTGCAAAAAATAATAAAATAAAATAACTACCACCGCAGCCCAGCTTATTTGTTGCTTCTTCATGTGCCATCATCGAGTGTACAAAAAAATCTACTTGCCATGCTTACAATACAAAAACATAAGCGTCCTCCTTGTATCATCGACAGAATTACCTTCTTTGGTCCTAAGTGTAATGGGAATGTTTTTCTCTAGTGAATGTGCCTGTGTCCTCGACCAGTGGCTGGAAAAAAAGTGCTCATAAATCATCCATTATCTCTCCAGCCGCACAGCAAAATATAAACACTGCGGGAATTGCTTCCACAACAACAGGTATAGCATAACAATGGCTATTTCCCTTACACTAACAAGGTCTTGAGCCACTCTGTTGTATAATTAAGATGCTGATAAATGGGAGTCTTTCCACTGCAGCCACCGCATTTGATTGGGACGCAGAACCCAGAAGGAGCGAGCCTGCACATCAATCAATGTGAACAGTTTGCTGAGACCTGTCAAAATGTCAACCCTAACACGTTTATAAGTCTTCAGATGAACACGCGCGCACACGCTATCTGAATAACAACTCATCCCGTGGCCCGGGCTCCTGTCGCTACTGATTCATCATCATTAGTAGCATTTAAAACACAGAGTCTCCAATAAAAGATGCATATGTCAAGGATATGCTGGGAGAGAAAAATGCAAGAAAAATAATCCACTTCGCGACATAAATCGAAAGCACTTCCTCGTGGAGCCGGGATTAAAGCCTGTCATCCAGTCATTGACAGTTGCATGACACTCATTTGTGTTAATTAATGCATGGATTTGGCCCTGCTGTGCTTACTCATTCCTGTCACCCTATTATTCTGCCATTCACATCACACCCACCTTTTTGTCATTGCTTCATTAATATAATATATCCCCATTGCTCCACCACTCTCTGTGGCAAAAAAAAAAAAAGGGTTTTATGGGCACATCAGGCTTCACAAGAGCTTTTCAAAAACACCCGAAGAGGCAGAGACAAATGGACTGTGCATGTGCATGAACAGTTGGACCCAAACTGTCAGTAACAGTGTGTTAGAAGTTGGCATGGGAAACATGTGAAAGAGATAGCCATTAGCACCTGTGGCTTTTGGCTCTGTAGCAGCGCCAGATAATGGACGGAGAAACGAGGACGCATCCTGATCATCGCAGCCCTTAATTCTGACATGTTAAAAACCTGCAGAGCCACATTATAAGGTAATGGAAGGAGAAGAATAGCAAAAAATCACTCATCTTAATGCATTTCTTGAGTAAGTTTGCATTATAAATGCAGAATAAAAATGACCCTGCTTTGTAAAAACAGAAAAAGGGGGAACTTTGCAGGGATTTAACAACAGTATGAATAATTTCTTTCAGAGATGCTCCATGAGACTGGTTTTAAGTATGAACTGCCTCGCCTGAGAGCTGCAGACACTTTGGCTTTGTGGAAGTGCCACCTTGTGTGAATGTTGGTTTGCATGTGTTGTCTCTAGGTACTGCGCCCACTGATAATCTTTGTGGCTGAGCTACGCAGCTGCACACGAGCGGCTCGACTGTCATAACCAATGTCCTTAACAGGAAGGGGCCCTCGCCGGCCATCACAGCAGTGTCCAGGTGACGGTCTTTGCTGCAACACCTTCATTTACATAATCCTCAAAAAACAGTATATTTAAAGGCCTGGCAACAAGCCTAGAAGATGTTTTGTTCCTCTGGGTTTTTTTTTTTTTTTTTTAACAGTATTGAGAAAAATGTATTTTCAAGTCACATTAAAATTGACTTTTATTCAGGAGAAAATGTAGAAAATAACACTTAACAAGCAGACCAAAGCCGAAAAGCATTCAGTGACCCAGCAGCAGTATAATGCGGCTAACTATTATCGTCATTATTGCAACCTTTCGCTATTGTAATCATAACTCCAAGTCCAGTGATGGGAAAGAAAATGGCCTTTGGAATAATAAAATGTTGTGGTATAAAGAATTAAACAAAAAGGTGAAAAATGAAAAAAAAAATATAACCTTCTATTAGATTAGATGCAAAATGTTCTTAATTTGATTTTGAGTTTACCTAAAAAAATTAATCCAGGGCATGCATTATTCCTGATTTCCTCATGACATTATTTATAACAACAAATATCACACAGAAAAGCTATTACTAGATGTCATTAAGCTTGTTGTGTAATAAACCTTTATACTTAAGCAGTGTGCATATAAGGCATACTCTGTATAGTAAAAACTTAGTGACTTTCCAAGACTAAAAGCAAAGAAGCAAAGGCTAAAGCCTGAGTTAACAATGGATTTCATTGTTAGTATGTTAAACAACCTTCAGTGGCACTCTGTGTTATTTCCAGACGTGAGGAGTACGCTGTTAGCTTTATTATCATGTGAGGTTACAGGTTACATTAGAAAATTATCTGGAACAGCCACAGCGTGGGAGCCAATGTGTGAAATTAGAAAATGTTCTTCTCAGCTCGTCGTTTGGTTTGGGGAAGATTCACACTCCAGCAATTGCGGCTAGATTGGCGTCAGATGCTGCAGACTCATCAGGTATTCCCCATTTTCAAATTCATTCCTCAGGTAACCAGCAAAGAAACAAGAAAGATACGTTTTTCATTACAGTTCAATTTACTTTTCCTTTCTTTAAAAAAAACCAAACATTTGGAATGAGCAGCTTCATCCTCACTTTCACAAACACTTACAGTAGCTCGCCCCAAGAGCCGGCTTTTACCTACTCCTGTCAGAAATCCACTGCTGTGTGTGCTGAAATGCTACTGGAATTTGGATAAATTTGCCATAGTTATTATTGTACTATATTATGGTGTTTGATAAGTGTACCAACATTAGCCTAAGGGGCTTAGCAAACAGTCAGTAATGAAGGAGCATTATTTTTTGCATTCATTGACTGATACTAGTTCTGTTAGCTGCACCGGTCCTTATCTGTGCCGTCAGAACGGAGCAGGGGATGCTTTAAATGAACAAGCCACATCATTTTGCATCCATATAAACAATTCCGCTTTTGACTCATGTGTTGGTTTTTTGGTTTTTTTTTTTTTTTTTTTTTTTTTGCCACATCTTAAAAGGCCCTCTATGAATCATGCCTTTCTTAATTTAAATGAGCCCGTATCCCTCTTGGCAACCAGGCTATCGTGTCTCGTGCTGCTCTATTTGAAGTGATTTTGGCTCCAGGTCATACTGTTTATCACACATCCCCCCCCAGATTAGTGTTGACCCTAATGTCTGAGTCTTGAAAAGCACCACTTGTTTCCTCGTCGTTGCCAAGCAATACCCTGCAAGAGCAAAGGACAAAGAGGGAGGGGAGCCCGGCGGAGGTGCAGACGAGGAAGACTTCTCCTGCATTGATTTTTTTTTTTTTTCCTAAGCATTCTTCAAAGCAGATGCAGTCAGAAAAAACTTGGCTCAGAATTTTGCAATAACAGAAAGCACCACCATCTTTACTGATATGTCCAAGAAAAGAAAAACAACATGTCAAAACATATTGGCAGCAGGAGGAGAAAAAAAACCCCTCCAGTATAGAGAATATGTTTTCCTTCTTTGACTTGTATTGACTAGATGTTCTTTGCATGAATCGATATTGTTTAATTAAACTTTATGGCATCGAGCGAATGATAGTCACAACTTTAGAGGCTATGAACCATTTAATTGCAATGTGTTCCACTGCTTTAAGATAATGAGTGAAAAATGATGAGAACCTGCCCCCATTCACAGCTGTTCTTTGATATTCATGAACAAATGTCTGGGGTGGATGTTAGTGATACCTCTTACTTTCATCTTCCTCCCCTGGCTCTTCCCAGAGTGTCTCCTTGCATGCAGGCTGAATAACACATCTGAGGCAGGGTGCTCTGCCACAAGCATTGATTTTGCATGCCTGAAAAGGCCAAGATAATGCCCGTGCATAATTGATGAACTTATCAAACATTGAAATACCTCGTATTTTTTATCAATAGTGGGGAAAGTGGTAAAGAGGAGAAGTGCTGTTTGCCGGGGAATGAGGGTAAAAGACAGAAGGGATTACTTGTTGAATGAAAAAGTACATCTGAGGGTTTTTTTTATCTTTACAGATTTTAATCTTGACTTCATTCTCGCTCCTCTTTGGTGCTTTTTTTAAAAAAAATACTTTACTATGTAGACTATCAAACTCCTGCCCCGTTTGGTGGCATCTGGATGAGTGCTTAATTCTCTCTCATTAATGATCCCGAGCTTTGATGTGACACTTCGGATGCACTGCAGAACCTGGGAGGTCTTAACATCTGCCTACACCTCAAACAACATCTGCAGACAAGACAAACAACAGAACCAGAGGAGGAGCTCTCCGACGACCTCTGATAAACTTTTTTTTTTTTTCCCTTTTACATCATCAGTATTTTATCACGGAGCCACCTCCTCGGCGCTGTCTCATATTGAGCGCCGCATGATCAACAGCGGCAAGATGGGAGCCGACAATCGATGATCCTCGTCATTGAATCACGGTGTCTGCAATACCTGGCTAAGAAGCATCATGAATAAAAGACAAAGTGAAATCCGATGTATAATCGTTTTGATATTGATAGGAGCTGAAGGGAAGATCAGTGCTGTCATTTGGAGTGATGTCTCATTTACTTCTGTTTCCATCATCTTAATATAACCTCCAATTACTTAATAAGGTGCTCCCAGTTAATTTTTCACGTGATGTTTATTGTGCTTACTTTATGGTGTCAAGTCTAGTGTGAAATGAACTGCAAATGCAAATGCAATCATGTGGCAATTAGGTCTACAAAGAGACAGAGATCTCTGTTTTCTCCAGCGGGAGGAGCAGGGAAGCGCAGCATGCAGAGTCAGGCTTTCACAAAAATATCTGGTGATTGTTTGTCGAGTATTTACACCTCCTGTTTGCACAGCCAAAACCCTGTCGGCCGCGGTCACAAAATCACAGCCAAATAAATATTCCCCGTTCAATAAGAAGTTGTTAAACACGCGCTGATACGAGGCTCTCGATTCTGCTTAATTAACACTTTGGGCTCTAATGTTCACAGCTATCATCAACATGTGAAAACATCAGCAGGAGGCAGAGAAAAAGTGAGAAAGAAGTGTAAATTATTGGAGCAATCTTAAAAATACATAAAAAGTGTACCTGCTGAAGTTAAAAAAAAAAAAAAGAAAACACTGTAGCCCGACTGCTGCACAAATGAGGTGCAAATGTTGCCAAAGCCTATTTCTGTACTCTCATAAATACCACAGTGCGCCTGTAGATTATGCTCTCTAAAAGAGTTTGAGAACAGGCTGACAGAAGCTACGTGACGATATAGGAACAGGCTTCTACTTTTAGCTAAATGTCATATAAGTGTATGTGTGAAAAGGAATATTTCAGCCAAGTTAAAAGAGCACTCTAGCCATTTAGTCCTTCACTTAACTACATTTAGGGGACCCAGACTGGACGAATTACACAGAATAGCATCAAAAAAGTCCCAATTCCCATAATGGAAGTGGGTAGAGTCTCACTGAGTCCAAAAGTGGAAGAAGCTATTTTGGGTCCTCATGTTTCTTCAAAGAGTCATTCATTTTTGGACAAACTATATAAGAAGTGACTTTAAGCTGACAGTTGGTTTGGACAGTTATGATTAAACACTGAATCACTGGTATGAATACGTCACTGAATCAGAAAATCTCCAGTTCTCTGATATAAAATCAAAAGCACAAAACTTTGTACATAAAAAAGATTGATGGGAAAAGTTAACAACAAATCACTGGTTGCATTTCAGGATGAAACATCCAGTCACTAAGCTGAAAACTGAGCAACATCAGTAGCCGATTTCACATCAGAGTTAAACATGATGCTGTTCAGTAAAACAGTTAACTTCGAACTTTTGGCTAATTTTGGTGTAATTCGGAATATATGGTGCACAACTGCAATGAGATTTCCAGCTATGCTCACAAATAATTGTAATGTTAAATCAACCAGCAGGCTCCAGTATTTCTCGGTGGAAAAACACTGAGGGCTTAATTAACATTTTTAACAGTGCAGAAATAATACTTCCAGAACCAGCAGGTACTCTCCCACTGGAAAACTGTTAAACATGGGAAACAATTTCAAATTTCCACCAAGTTAAAGGGCAACAGACTGCATATAAAAGATGGATTTAGCTGCCAATCATTTACTGTTTGTGGACTGTGCTAGTGTTTCAAAAACATCACCATTTTTTGAGTGAAAAAGTTTTTAGTTGACACCATTTAGCTTGGTCTGCAAGTGGCATGCATAATTTGTATAAGTGAACCCCATCAATACAGATAGCCTACCTGCTAATTAACACATAAGCAAAATAACACTAGAATTGCAGTCATCAAAAAAAAAAAAAAAAAAATCTGGAGCACAGACTTCTTGCATGGTCTGATGGTACCATTAACCACACAGCACGCTGTATTATTTGTCAGATAATTACAGATCAAGAGGTCCAGTAAAGTGACTCCAATTAGCAGAGGTGATGTCTAGTAGCAAGTGGCTGCAAATGCATGTGTCACCACACACATCACTCAGAGCATGCACACCCTGAAACGGTCTTAAAGTTATCTTAAAGTTAATGTAAAATATCACAGATGTCAGCAGGTTACAGTCAACTGAGTTCTTTTTTTAACCTTCCCAATTCATGCGCTTAATCCTTTCTACGGTGGCTGCTGTAAGACAAACAGCTCTGGCCATCTGTAGTGAGTGTAGGCTGTCAGCCCACTGTGTGCACATCTATTTACTCTGGAAGAGGTTGTAAAACTTTGTGAAAGGAGTCTGATACGAGTAAATGAGTCAGTGAAGTTCACTTCTGTGCAATGACAATGATCCTGAGGTGAGTTGTTGAGGATATGCTGTTTTTGCCGCTGTTAGCTTCCAGCGTTAGTGAAACTTTCTTTGAACTGGATCTAACTTTGTTGGACTCGGGACACTCATACGATTTGAGAATGAAATCAAACTGTTTATCAGAGGGAAAGTGTCATTTTTAGGACACTTGAGCCTAACATTAGCTGGCATAATGTTAGCTTACAGCCAGCTGTTGTTGTTTAGCTGGCTCTTTGTCAGCTGTCTGGAGACGGGAGGGTTGCATGTCTAATCTGCTGACAAAAAGTTATTGCGACAGTATCAGAAATAAATAAACATGTTCAGTTCAGGAAATGAGGCTTGAGGTGAGGAAGAAGAGGATGGCATTTTATCCAGATGCTGGTCATGTTGTCTCTTTCCTGTGTTTTCGCTTCTTTGGTGAAAGGGACCACTTCTCAGATGATAAAACAGGTATGATCCTTCATATCTTGATACACTACATATGTGGCCGGTATCTAGTTATATACTCTAAACACAATCAGGCAAAACAGTCTACCTCGGCCATTCAAACCAGCGGGAAAACACGGTGACTTCCACAAACTGGTGCCTGCTCCTATGTATTTTTAATGGATTAAGTTTATGAGAATGCATCACTTTGTTGGAAGATGTAATGGGGTGACACAGAACAAAGAACAAGTCATAAATCAGAATATGCAAACAAATGTGGACAGACCTCCTGCCTCCATAAATATGGAGAGGTGCAGGAGACGTCCATAACAATATGGCGGCTGCAAAACAGCACAAGAGCTAACAAAAGGCAGTCTGGTTACAACCATAAATATGTTTTATTTATTGATGGGCAGGCGAAAAGAATGTCCGACATCAGGGAACTGCAGGGAGTCTTTTTTTTTAAACTTAATAATGTATTGTTCTGCATCTATTATTCACACAAGTGCTTTTGTTATATATTGTTAAACTAACAATGATGTATTGAGGAGAACACCATTGTTTTGCCCATAAAAAAAGAAGGTCCAGTCCTTCTTGCTCCCTCTGTAATTTCCAGCAATTGCTGCATTGATAAAGCAACGTCAGCCCTGCCCCTGACGAAGAGCAAAACTTCCACCCTGGTTTTCATTTTTCAGCTCTGGAGGTTGTCACTTGGTTGGAATATAAAATCTCCCAGCTCAAGCTGAGATTAACTTGATGATGTTATTAGGATCATCAATTTAGGAGGCTCTTACAACGCCACAGAAGTCGTGCTCTGCTGTTTTTACAGGCTGAGTAGTGCTCCGTGTTTACGTGTAGTTGCACCTTTAACCACACAATCCCCACAGCAACATTAATCCAAGTGTGATTAGCTGTGGTCAGATAATGTGTCATCCCTCGCATAGTGAGCTGTGTTTATTGAATGGTAATGTGTGGTAATCTTATGGTAATAGGGACTGACGTCAGACTAAAACTGAAAATCCTCATCGGGCGAATGAGCCCGTGGATTTGGTGGGACTTGAGAATATAAATGCATGCGCTCCACAATCTGCCACATCTCCGCTCATACTGTACGGGATCTACATTTGCCTTTTAGACTGACGTGCCTACAAATATGACCGAGCAAATCCACTGGGCATTTCACAGGGGAAAATATGGAGCACTGCCCAAACTCTGTACAAAGCACTCTCAGCATGATCAATATGTGCATATATAAAAAGTGGGAGTGCAGCAAAAAAAAAAAGAGAGAGAGAGAACAAAGGACCAACATGTATTCCCCAAGATTACAGCAGGCAAATATTAATAAAGCTAGTGACGCTCCATGACTACCAATTTTTTTTTTCAACTTGTCATCACTGGAGGTTGTGAGAGAGGCTTCTCATTTGAGCAGGACGATCTCTGATTGATAACTAGTCATGAACATTCATTACATGCAAATTCTAATGTCTATAATGCCTTTAGAGTTTAAAATGATACATGACTAATGCTAATGCGATATTCTGGGTGTAATGATAATGAACTGATGGTAGACATATGCTGAAGAAGAGGTGTTTTTTGTGCTCTGTTCATTTAAGCCAGACACATCCATCACCTCATCGTCAGCAGTTCCACGTCTAATTTTCCTGTTTGGCATTTAATGTGTAAAAAGTTTCCACAAACGCCTTGAAAATCCAAATATCTCGCTTGCGGTTTTTCCTGAAAAACACTATTAGCAGTACTGTCACTTTGTAAGTGGTTCATACAGACAAAGCACTTTTACACACAGCAGGTTCTATTTTCTTCATGCAGATTGTTTGCTCTTGTTTATAGCAGACAGCCTGCGCCACTTTAAGATTCCAAGTCAGAGATACATATCGCAAGTCATCATTCTTTTTGCTGAAGGAAGCAATGTTGCTGACATTGCCATGTTGCATTAGAGTCACGCCAAGAAAACAAGGGGACATAATCTAGGACATGCTGTCTGGAATCATCGGGAACAACTTCATATAATCGACTCTGAGCTGCAGAATTCCTTCTTCTCAGACAGGCCGAAGCTCTCAAACCAACGGGATTGTAAACTCAACCCCCCCACACCAAGCAGCACAAAAACATATCTCAAATCTCTGTACCAGGCAGTAGCGACGGATTTGGAACATACGCTGCAGAATCTATCAAATGAGTCACTAAATGACATTAAGAGTGAAATGGCACATGACAAAAAAAAAAAAAAATTACACAAAAACAGGTCATGGCTCAAAACCCATTAGCCATATTTTTGCCGTGTCTTCATTTAAACAGATTTGATCTGATGTGGCAAGATACTGCACACACTGCAGTGCAGCATGCTGCGTGCTTTGCGTCAGCGAAATGAATGCCGTGCTACCTTGCTCTCATAACTCCTGCTGTGGTGCCCTTGAGCAAAAACTGGCACTAGTGGGGCTTTCAAGCAGACGCCACTTGGACACCGGTTGTGCTGGAATGAAGTGTTCACCAAAGCCGCGTTGAAAGAAATTGTCTTCACTCACCGCCCTTGCAGATGGGACAGCATTGATCTGGCTCGTACTCGGGGTCCACACACTCTGTCTGGGGGCAGGCTGCCACAGAGCACAACACCTCTCCGCTTGGCTCACATCTGCACTTCTCACATGGAGACACCTGATAGCGGGGAATAAAAAAAAAGCAATTAACGCTCTTACAAACAGTTCATCACACAAACAAGTAAACACAGACAACATAAAGTCCTCTTATCTTAATTAATTTCTTGCTATCTTTGTCTCAGACTCTTTTATTTCATGTCTGTTTTAGCAATTTTCTGCCTTTCTGCAGCAATCTCTGTCTCTCAAACGCACAACAACAACCCACACACAAAGCACTCCTGCCTGTCTGGCTCCTCTAAAGAGTGTGTGCATTCAGTGTCACAGAGCCACATCTATAAGGAAGTCCCATCTTTCTCAACTTCACTGCCAATGAATGCCTCATTTTAGAAAGGGCTGAGTCGAGAAGTGAAGTTCACAATCGAATCAGGGGATATGGAGAAATCGATAGGAATGGGAAACAAGAAAGAAGATGCTTCCAATTTTCTCACTGCGTGATCAGAGTCAGAAATTACAGAGTTATCCAAGCGTTCCTGTATATCTCAAAGTGTGACACATGTAGGACAAAGGCAGAGCGAAGCTTGAATTACGTATAGCCTGCAGCCTGCAATGCCCATGCAAAGTTCAGTTTAGCAGCAGCATGTATAAAGTTATATGCATGTAGTCTTAACAAGAGAGCAAAGGTTAATTCCAGCATTGCTGTAGATTGCAGAGGCTTGTGCCTCCGCATGGCACTCCACTGTGAAAATGGAATGAGGTAGCACTTAGCACAATGCCCCAGAATGCAGCAATCAAGCATTAAAACCTGCCTGTTGCTTAGTTTCAAAGCACCCCCTCTTCACACTGCACAAAGGCTGATGTATGCGGCTAGTGGAAGCAGAGGCTTCTGTAGATTTTGCTCAGCAGAGAGCTGTCGGCAACAATGCGAGTTAGAGGAAGACATCCCATATTAGCCCTAACCACCTGGTGAGACACTCTCCATTATAGATAGGAGCATTAGGCGCTGATAAATGAGACCCAACGCTGAGACTGTGCTGCAATCCTGAGTCGAACCTTTCAAAGAAATGTCAGAAGATAAAACAACAATCTCACTAGTGTATTTCTTCTTCCTCAAACACCCACATGCAAGCGGTGTGCTGTGCTGTTGCAGCGGTACTATAACTGTAACTCTTATCATGTGTATCAACAAACTGAATATGGAAACACTCTGCTGAAGCTGCATTGCTAAATTCAGCCTCCGGTAATATTGTGTGGGGAAAAAAAAAAAAAAAGACAAGTGCTGACCTTTGCCATTATAAATTTGCCTGCTTGCTTGCATGCTGCAAGGCGAGGTAACTAGTTTCTGTGTAGTGCATGTGATAAACTCTACTCGTGGCGAGGAGTGTTCTGTCAGCACTTCTTTCAAGTTGGAGCATGTCAAAAATGAGTGAATGCAGTTAATGGGCTCACCTTAAACTCTTCTAGCGAGGCATAGATTTTGCCCCGAAACTCACAGTAGTTCTTTTTCTCCTTACACTGCGGGCAGCATTGGCTAGTGTCCACTTTGATGCAGCGAGGGTGGACCTTAGGACATTCTGGCTTGGAGCACAGAGGGCCTTCATCTGTGCAGAGGCAAGGGCACGTTGAAGGGCCCGGGGTAAACTGCTCGCCGATGGCAAAAACAAAGCCACTCTCATCCATGCAGCCTTTCCCTCTGTAGTCTGGGTATGCGTACTCGTCGATGGCGTCCAGGGAGAGGGTGACGTCACTGGTCGGGGCTTCGTCTATTTGGTTCAGCCTGTCCTGTTCGCTCCACAGCTCCTGGGACTTCTCGCCTTTGGAGCCACGTGCCTGAGAGCTGAGGTTTGGCCTGACAGTCCTGTTGGGCCCTAAAGCATTGATTTCCTGCGGCTGCTGCTGAGCTGCATATCCCAGCGGCTCCTCTGCAATCTGCTTGTCCTGATGTTTGTCCTCCCTAGCTTGGGTCAACACCCTTTCCAGACGCTCTTGGCTCACTGGTAAGGTCGCGATAGGATTACACAGAACGCCGCTCATCATCAGGAACCCAAGAACAAAGAGAACTTCTGCTGTCATGGCAACGGAGTGCAGCATCTCTCCCCACCACCAGCGAGGTGGGAAAACACCTTGGCTCACATAACACACTTCACATCTCAGGTGTAAGCCAGTCCATCTGGAAAGAGAAAATTAAACTGGGGTTATGCGCTCAGCATTTTGTCACTTTTTATCCAAGGTGTGGCTTTTGTCTCATTTAGCCTCTAGAACAGGACAAGAAATTCACTTCAGAGCACTGCTGCATCATGTCTGTCGAACACCCCGCTGAGTGTGATGCAAGCCTGTAGGATCAGTGAATTGGATCATCGGGACAGGGAGCATTCATGGGGCCGTTTTAGGAAATCGATACTGCTTCATACTGTAACACTTCCCTGCATCAATCGGGCTCAGCAGTGATAAAGACCAACTTGAATCTGGCACTCCTAAGCTCTTGTTCCTCTTACGGAGAATCAGGATCAATGTCTAGATCTTTTTTTTTTTTTTTAAATGAATCACAGCCAGCTGCACAAAAGGAAAAATTGATTTGAAAATAGAACATAATATCAGTCTGGAAGGATGAATTTCTTTGGCTATAGCTGACAGAAGTGACCGATTCAATTTCAAAATAAAGCCAGCTTTTGCAAAGAGGAATATTAAAAGTTGTGTTAAAAGAAACCCTTCAAAGATTTGTCTCTCTGTACTTTTTTTTTTTTTTTTTTTTTAATATCAGAAGTAGAAGCACATCACTTTCCTTACACTTTTCAGCACTGCGAGGAGTCAAACTGCAATAGCTGAAGTCAAGGAAAATCCCAGGATCAACTGCAGACGCTGCAAACACTGCAAATTTCTGAAAAGCTGTAGTCAATGTTTTTGTTTTTGTCTCCAGCTTAACTTGATTTACTGCGGTGTCTCGAAATTGAAATGCCCGCTATGATGCTCTGCTGCATTCAGTGGCCTACTTCCATTCATTTCCTCTCGCACCAAATGCTCGGTGTCATCGCTGAGCTCCGTTTAACGGGCTGCAGTAGTGTTAAATTTCACGGCCTGTTTCATAAAAAAAGGTGAGATTACCCCTTATCGATTGGCTCGACAATTAACTTAAGACCTGCCTGCATTCGTCCAAGAAATAGTTCACCATATTGATTGCTTTGTCAGCGTCAATGAACACAACTAATTTCCAACAGAGTGTTTAGGAGCTCTAAACGGCAGGTGAAGAGCAACTGAAATGGCAATGTATACAAGAGGAGATAACAGCCGGATTAATCCTGCTGCCAGGAAAACAAAGTCCCTCCACATGTTTTAAGCCACGTATTCTGATATGAATTAATTCTGTTCCATTCTGAAGGAAAAACTGACTGCTGATACACCAGTGGTATTTGAGTAGTGTTTTAGCTGAATTGCTATGTTTGAGGCAGAATCCTTGGAGCTACCGTGCAACTGAGAGGAAGCAGAACGAGGTGCATACCGATAACACTGTTGCAGCTGAAAAAGAGATAGAGACACAGAGAGAGAGAGAGAGAAATGCCTTTACCTCATTAGTAAAAAGGACCTCATTTGGCTTTTCTACCTCTCACCTCGCCACCTTAACAGCTGCTACTACCTGTCACATTAATACTGCTGCTGGTTTTTGCTGTTGTGCTCTCTGTCCAGACTGAGCTGGGTGGCCCTCAGGCCGGTTGGCAACTGGGAGCAAAACTATCCATAACATCATGTTAAAGGACAAGGCTGCCAATAGATCTATATTTCCCCTTCACTGTCAACAGCTCCCACGGATAAAAAGCAACAAGTTAATTCCAAAGGTAACGGGGTCGGTACAGTGTGTGAACAGCCTGATAATGAGTCATGTGGGTGTCATGTCTCACGGGCACTCTCTCTCTCTGTTTTATTACATAAAAGTTGCTGGAGTTTGTATAACTCTGTCACTTTGCACAAGTGTAGCAAATTCATAATAAAAACGTCCCTCACGAACAAGTCAGCACTGTGACTTACTGAACTCCTTCTGCATAGTGTAAAAAGATGTAATGCATTTCATAACCTTAAATTGGACTTACACCATGAAAAGGTGCACTTGGTTAAGAAGCTAGCTATCCATTGTGCGAACTGAAATAACAGTTTTTCTTGCGTCCTGTGAATGAGGCTGTATATGTAAGATGGACATAACCACTGTGACATGACTCACTAGTCAGTGGACTTCTCCCATGAAGCCTCAAACTGAGCATTTTTTTGGTGTTTTGACCATCCATCCGTTTTCTTCCACTCATCCAATACAGGATCAAAGTGGGGCTTCGGCCTGTCCCAGCTGTCATAGGGTGAGAGGGAGGGTACACTCTGGGCAGGTCGCCACTCTGGCACAGGACTACCACAGAGTGAGAGGCAACCACTACACCCATGACCAATTTCAAATCAGCAATTAACCTAACATGCAGATCTTTGGACTGTGGGAGGAAGTACCTGAAGAGAAACCACACAGGCACAGGGAGAGCCTACAAATCCCCCCCCCCCCCCCCCCCAAACACGCTAACCACCACCACATCACATCTGGACCGTAAACACTTGAGAAATGCTACTGAGATCATACAAAAGTCCAAAAACATGTATACAACCAGACTTCTTTATGCAATCACAGGAGTCGCCCTCTGCTGGCCATTATAAAAAATGATGGTTTATCCTCCTGAGACCCTGCGTCCACATATGGTGACATTACATTTTGGCTTTGCTGCATCTTATACTTCATTGTGCTCAATAGTATTTTATACTTTGTTAAGTCATGTTGTTTTTGTTGTGTTACGCTATAAAATAATCCCAGTGTCCACATCTGAGGACATCTTTTTTTTTCTCACAAAAGTATGTAACAACCATGTAACAAAATACAACTTCTTGTTCAAAGAGGAAGCTTAGCATATATACATTTCAGGTCCATCTAATCACAAATATCTAGGAGAAAGGAGCAGGAGCTCGGGTCTCAGGAGGTTAAGACACTTCCTGGTTTTAGAGGTGAAACATCTTCACAGACTAAAAAGAAGTCCAGTTGTCTTCATTTCAAGCTCTTTGTACCAGCTTTAAGGTCCGTCACCACTGGCTTGACTTTTCAGATGTGGAAGCTGCGCCCTTCTTATGACGCTGTATTTTAAAGCACAGTCTGGCATCAAGCAGCGCATCTACTCTCTTTCTATTCAGACAATAATAAGCACTGAATACACTCAAGTCTCTTTTCCATTATTCCTCGAACTCACGCAACACAGTTACGGGGTTGCTAACTACCCACTTACAGAGGTGTTATACACTGGCGATGTGAGTACTCACTACAGCACTAAATGTGTATCCATGGCTGAAAATAGCCCTAAACAAATGTAACATTTACTTGCTTTTGTATAACTTCTACTTGAAACCACTGTTTCTATTTTTTTGATTTGTTAAAAGGTAAGAAAGTGATAAAGATGACAACAAACTCTTTAGAGTTTTATGCGGATTCTCAGCATTGGGAAATCACATTGTTGCCTACATCCATTAGCCTTATCCTTATGCCATCTTGCCATTTTCACACAGATCACATCTCTTCTAAATGTCTATCTAATTAATTCTCCAGCACACAGCATAATGTGTGCCAAATGTCAGGAAGATTTACAGACGGGATTGAAACACTGAAAACCTTTTCACTGTAGGGCTTTAGTGTGAAATGTTTTCATGATGCTTTTGTGGATATTTCCTACCACTTCTCAGGTTCAAGTGATGGCAAACTTTTTTTCTATTTATAATGTTGCATATAAGCCATTTGCTAAAAGGTCATGGATTTATCTCTGCCCTACAGCTCTGCAAAAAACTCACTTTTTTTTTTTTGCTTCACTGCTCACAAAGACATCACGGCAGGAAGGAAATAACACAACGAAGAAGTGACGTGAGGATACACTATAGTGTCAGTCTACATGTCACTGCAGGATAGTGCAGCTTGTGTTATTAAATATTACATAAATTATAAGCGTGTGTTATACACTGCAGCTATGGTTTCTTTAAGGATCTCAACCTGATGTTGGGACTCTCTGTTTTTACCTGCACAGTTGCCTGCATAAACCCTGCACAGGTGTGACCTCAAAGCACATTCGAGCTTTATGCTAACTACCGGCTGCAGCCATCAATCAGAAGCATACTAGAGTTTATATAAGCCAGCATCACTGAGTTCATTCACATGTGTGACACTTCAGAACACCCACTTCTGAGCGAAATAAATAAATAAAACAAATCAGCTCTGTAAGTGGAAAAGCAACTCTCTAATTAACACTTGTCAGCAAACAGTTATCTATGAAAAACAAACACTTAATGAAAAAATTAGGTGTGCGTATATATCCATATATTTTTATTTTCCTGGAAGAACAGTCACTTTTTAAACCACACAGAGCCCCGTGGATGCGCGATTTCCCCATTTTTAAATCGCTTTGGCAAGTGGCAGGATTCGGCATTGTGCCAACTGAAGTGGTGCAAGCAATTATCAAGTGACATAAGGTGCTAAAATGAGATTAAGTCTAGGCAAAGGGGGTGGAAAAAAGTTAGTCAGTTAAACAAGAAATATGTAAAGGAAAAATTCAAATTCCCAGTCAACTTCTAGCAAAGTTTTAAAACATAGTACAACACATACACAGTTTGTGTTGGACTGCAGTGTGCTGAACCAAAACAATTATGCTTAAACATGCATCACAATAACGCCAATAAAACCAAAAAGCTTATTTTTACTGTTGTGCTGAGACTTGATCTAATGGTAATTCAGTGTTTGATTAATAAATAATGACATAAACAGACTCCAAGAGAACAAACAGCACACCCCTGGAGTACAATATATATCTCAAATGTATGACTAAAGCATCTCTGGAGTGGCCATATTATATTAAAGTTTAATGACTGAGACTTGAAAGCAGATTATGGTTGGCCAGCTTTCAGACAGTGATGTGAAAGTTGTCGGTTCAAACCTCAGGCCTGACAGGCTGAACAGCAGGAAGACCTCTGCTGGAAACTGACAGCAAAGGAAGCAGCTTTCCATGAAATACAACATTACATTCATTAGTTTAAAAAGCAGATTCGGGTCTCTAAATTCCCACAAAACATACACTATAAAACTGTCTGTCTTGGCAATGCATTTCATATTGCACCACACCACCCAAAGCCCAAATAAATGTCTTCAAATTTGTTTTACTAGATAATATAAGTTTGTGCATGAAAGGTCTAAAAGGGAGCTGGATGTCTCGTGTGTTTAACCAACCCCAAACATTATTAATGTCACTTTGTAGGTTAATGTACTGTCTGCAAATGACTTCGCAGCACATAAAATGTAATTATGACTGTTTGGATGGCTGATGTAACTTATTAAATATTCATATCTTATTTAACATTTCCTTGCTTGCTATATCAACAGTGTTTTATGGACATTTCTGTATTTTGTCACTTTCATTATACCCAGTTTATAGCAGAGGACAGGGCTCTGCCTTAATACTTTTCTACAAATTGGTTTTTAATATGGTCAAAGAACATATTTAAGGGAGAACATATGCAATTATTAATCTACAGCCAAGCAATGCAGAGGTCAAGAGGAAACAACCCTGACAGAGTTCTCCTGCTGTAATGCGTTTTCACTGACCATAGCTGTAAAAGCGGCCATCAAATATTAGGTTTTCTTCCACCTGTTTTTTTCCGCTCTGCCTTCAAAAGCAGCCTGTTTTTGTTTCTGTTTCTTTTTTTCATTAATTTCTGGGACAAATACTAAATAATTCGATTTTCCATGGATAAATTAGGTCACATTTATAGATACTAAGTGCTGGCCCAAAATCCACTTCCAGGGTATTAAGAAGATAGAAGAGATGGAAGCATATCAATCTATCCATTTTATAAGAATGGGAGCTGCTTTGCTGTACATTAAAAATGTGTTTCCCTCCTCCACCTCAAAATTCACCTGCTCTGCCTTAATATAGCTCCATCCTTCAATCCTCTGCACACAGTTAGCATCAATTGTTGTAAATTTTACAGGGACATGCAAAAGCTTGGCCTGTTGAGAATTTATGTTTGTATAGTTAAATGAATAAAAGATTTTTGCACTAGAAATGAATTTGTGGTGAGAAAATAAAGAAGAAGGGGAAACAGCTGGGCACCCTGCTGGGCGCCTGGCATGGTCAGTGCTTAGTAACTAATCTTTTGACAAGTAACACCACTCGCTGTAGCAGTCACGAGTCATTTTTTAAAATTTATTTGTGGGGGTTTTTTTTTTGTTAAATATTCTTGTAAGAGGTCTGTCCACTGACTTTTAATTACATTTAAGCTGAAAAAAACAGCCCATTAGTTTCTTCTGGCAGTTGAATCTGAATTTGAAGGTGTGTTTAAGATTATTGCCAGTTTTACAAACTCAAACTGCGATGCTTGTAGAGTTTGCTGGTGTTTAATTGAATCCATTCTTCTCTCTTGCTGGTGAAATGCTTCCTATTCCACTGGCTGCAACAAAAAAAGCATGACCTAACCACCCTGTGAATCTGAAGAAGTCTCCTTTTCATGATTTTTTTTTTTTTTCTGTGAAATCTTCCTGAAACACATCTGCGGTCCAAACATTTTATTTACCTTTCTAGCGATCCAGGAGGCAGCTCTCTCTGAACATTGTCTTGGTCTTCCAGACCTCAACTTGATCTCCACCATTCCTGTTAGTTTTCATTTCCTAATGAACTGAGCAAACAGCTACCTGAATGCCTTCCTATCTTATAGCATTCTCTTGCTCTGTAGGTAGAGTGCTGCTCGAAGGAGCCCCCACAGATTTTTGAGACACGCTTTGAGGAGCTTTGGAATTGCTATCAATCGGTCTTTCATTATGACGATTGTGAACAAGCCTCACAAAAGTCTGAAACCTTGGAAAAGAGATCAGGGAGCTTAAATCTCAAGCACCACGCTCCATTCCTGTTTCCACACTCTGAAATTGCACGCAATAGCAATAACACACAAATCTCACTTCAAATGTCAAATAGAGCAGTTTTCCCCTTTTGGAGTTCACTTCATTTTCTACTCACTTAACTATTCACTGTTGCAGAGATGTGGACCAACCTTTTGCATGCCACTATAATTATCCCTTGATAATACAATTGCATTTTGTTATTCTGCTCCACCATTAAAATTGCAAATCTAAATTCTGCCGGTCCCTGTGCTATTACTTTTGAGGACTGAGAATGCTTCCACTTCTATCTGACATTTAAATATTTCGGTGGCTCCCTGCACCGGAGTGAGCGAACTCAAGGCGAGCATCAGCGTTTGGCACAGGAGCAGTTCAGTCATTATCGTCACCGAAGTCATAAGCCCCTCTGTCAGAGGCCAGAGTTTTGTTTACATCTCGGGCAACTGAACACAGCAGGTTTGACCAGTGAGGTGCAGCAACAATGATTAATCAAGAAGGGGTTCAGCCTAGCTGCTGGTTCACGCTTCACTGAAGCTCACCATCGCATTGATTTATGACTCATAAATTATTGTCGTTTTCATTACACAGCAGAGTGAATATGGACGATATGTCCTGCCACAACAACCTGAGATCTGAGGGCAATTTTAGCTCCACCTTGACGAATACGATACTATTATTCATATGAATTGAATTGGCAAGGTTTCAGTAACACAA
This sequence comes from Archocentrus centrarchus, assembly GCF_007364275.1. NCBI lineage: Eukaryota > Metazoa > Chordata > Actinopteri > Cichliformes > Cichlidae > Archocentrus > Archocentrus centrarchus. The sequence continues at coordinate 25,428,177 of NC_044360.1, read as the reverse complement.
ACCGTGGCAGTTGAGTTGTGTAAAGGCTGACCTCCCTATTACTTTCTTCTTAGATGTCACTCAGAGAGAGAGCTTGATAGCTGTTCACTATCACAATAATGCTATAAATAGGGCCAAATGTACTGAGGCAGCTCGCTCATCTCCAGGAATTTTCCACACCCGGGCTAAGATGTTTCATTTCTAATTACCATTTAATCTTAATTAATAGGAGTGATATTTAAAAGAATAAATAGGACAATTTGCAAATTTGAACCCACTCAAACACTTCATGGTGGCAGAAAATGATAGAAAGTGATGTAGCAGTGGCGAGGCTACAGTATCAGCACCCTTTTTGTTTTCCTGTCTGTGTGAGCCTGGTGTAGTACACACCATATGTCTGACAAGCGGCCCTGCCAAACAAGCAAACATCATATTCAAATCGTCTTGGAGAATGCAGCTCCTGCGAATGTCCCTATGCAAAATCAAAGTGGATGTCATTGAGAGGAAAACCATCTCCTCGGGGCTGGAATAAACTCAGACAGACAAATATGCCCTCGCCACCGCGTGCACTTCATTTATTGCGCACACATTACAGATTCTCCTACTTAGACTTCTCCAACAACTCTACATGCCATCAACACAACAATTTACTCTGAGGTCTACTTCAATTTATGACAAAGCTGATCACAGGGGGTAAGATGTGAAATGTTTAGACAGCGGTGACTTGTGGGCTTGAATCTGACAGGGCTGAGAGAGTATTGAATTAATGATGCTGCGTTTTAAAATTCATTTTCATACAGATAAACAGTGTGAAATGACGAAATCCAATTAGAGCAATAAGGGACACTAAGGCAGGATCCAAGAGTATAAAGCCATCTGCCAGTGAATAAAGATTGCTGCAGGGCTGTCTAATTGAATTTTATCCTCTGACTGTAAATCTTACTAGTGACCCAGATCATACAAAAGTTTGCCTAAACATGCAAACCAACAGCCCCTGCAGAAACTGTCTATAAGTGTAAGACAGTGGAAGAAGGTGAGCATTTGCTCTAGCAACAAAGCCAAGTAGGAAGAGTCTGAGACAGGAAATATATTCGGGGGAAGAAAGTAAAAAGCATAATTTTTTTTTTTTTTTTTGCATTACTCAGTAAGAACAAAGAGAGATGATGATGGCGATGAAGATGATGATGATGATGATGATGACAGTGATGGCCATGCAGCCTTACTCCTGGAACACACCCAGAATTGAAGCGACATTTCAATAAAAATCTGAATAAATCTCCCTTCAGTGATAAATTTACTGAAAAACAGATGTAATAGGCAGTTTGCCTACAGTATTACAAAAAATATATACATTCCTGACCCCCTACCATTATTCACCCCCTACTTTTCTGGATACTATGAATATATTAAATAATGAATACATTGTATTGTGGGTTTCAGCTCCCTGCTCTGCTCTGCTCTGCTCTGCTCTGCTGGTAAAGGCTGTGCTGACTGGATGTTGCACCCTGAAGTGTGTGAGCAGGCAGAGTGTTTGTGAAATCTCTCTTAGAAAATCCTCAGCGCTGTTTACATCAAAACACCCACGCAATTAACTTACAGTAATAACCGCAGGTGCAACAGTAGGTCGCAACAATCTGCGTTAGTTTTCTTCATCAAGCTCATTTACATGAGATTAGGTGACAGATGCAATTTAATGTACGTGCACGCACGGGTGGCTTCACTGTAACACTCTGAGTCAAGAAAATGCAAAACAAAATTAGAGCAGAAAACACAGGACAGCCTATTTCCAGTGAACTAAGTTGATGCGAAGCCTGATCATTCAAGCAAATTTAAGACAAGCACACACACACACACAAAAAAAAAGCTGCATAAAAAGCTCCACACAGGATGCACTGATGTAGCCTCTATTCACCTGTGATCCTCGGTGTGTGTCCGTATCCGTCAGTGCGCTGGGTTCAAACACAGCCTTCAGACTGCTGGACAGCGGAGCTAAGACAGCAACAAATGATCTGTAGTGTAGAGATGGGAACTGGCGCTCGTTAAGCCAGTCAAATGCACAGTTTCCCCGGAGGATGCTCGCAGGTCATCAGCGTGCTGCGCTCAACTTTAATCGGCACAGTGAGTGAGAGCGCTCCGTCTGCGGCGAGCAGCCGCTGTTTCAAAGCGCTACTGATGTTCCTGCCCTACGCTGGCACTTTATTTCTCACGGTGACAAGAAAAAAAAAAAAAAGAAAAAAATTAAATAATTTAATAAACGGGAGAGAAAAGAGACAGCAGCGATCCGACATGACGCTCAGCTGAGAGACCACTAGATGGAGCAGTTAAATATGGCTCCGAGACAACAGGCAGTCAATTAGTGCGCCCGATGGATGTTCCACAGGTCGGTTCATGAGGTTCGCGCGCCGCTGTGATTAACGACTTTACCTAATTATCTAGAATTAGGGAGTCGTGTCCCTGGCGCTCTTTGGTCATGGGGTATTTTGGTGCCAGAAGAGAACAGGCTAAAGTACCTGATAAAAGGTGGAGTTGATGCATTTCTGTGGCTAAGATTGTGCATTTCTCTTACCTGATGGTGTGAAGTGCATCCCCTCAACAGGCCCTTGTCCGTCAACGTCACGCAATCAAGTAATCCAAAAGATCATGTTTGATTGTTCATTTGCATGTTTTATTACCAAAAATAAAAGAAGGTCTTAAATGATAGAAACCCGTTCACATTAGAGCGGAATCATTTCTGAAGACTTTTATTTAGTCTCCTTTTATTGTTGCTGGAAGGAGTTACATAAATAGTGCAAAGAGTTGCTCCACAGAAGTCGCCACTAAGTCACCACATAACTGGTTTATTTTAAATTTCTGCTTTTTTCTATGCCTAAAACTTTTTTCCTTGCACTCCAAATAGATAGCATGCTTCATACTTCACTGCATTTACCTGACAGCTGTGAGTAAAAGATAAATTCTTAGGCACAGCAGCTGAGCTAGAAATCTAACACCACCACGATAACATGTTCACAGCACTATATCCAGCAGGTGTAGTGTTTATCATCTGAGCTGTAAGCCCGGAAACGCCTTTAGTTTAGCAACTATGTGGTCACATAACGAGGCTGAGCAAAGTGACATTTTGACCTGATGCGGTCAGTAGTCAAATACTGACCCTTTCATGGACGTGTCTGTCATAGTTATTCTTCCAGAATAAGCTCTGTTTTGCCCAGCTGCATTATATGTAAACATCACACCAGTTTGCCTCTATAGGAGCTGGATGCACATTTACACTTAAGATAACTGCAGCTGCACTTTTAATTTTACTCTAACATTTAATTTCTCAGAGTTGCATGTCCTTTTTTATGAAGGCTTTTGGGGTCCTTTTACCTCCTCCACCAGTGGCAGTAGTACCTCAGCATCAGCACACAATTAGATTATCAAATGAGATTATCATAGAAATGCAAAAAAAACAACATTATGGTGTCCAGGTCTCTAATACTGCTCATTTTTTGAAAAAAAAAATGCGACAAATCCCTTTAAGATAAAGCAACATGAGTAATCACTAACACAAATATGAATCTAAGGGATTTTATTTATCATAGCAGGCTATTTGTTGTCTATTTACTGAATATACTCTGAAATAAAACCTTACTTTAAGGATTATAAATGTAAAGCTTTATAATAACGAGACTAGCATCCAGACATGTTGCGTGTGATGGAAGTTTAAAAAGAAAAGAAATCCCACTCTGCACCACAGACATGCAAGTCTGCAAATTATTGCAGCCATTTTTCATCAGGGACTGAACAACAGCCCTGCCTTCCAATTGCCAGAAACTTTAAAGTGGCTATACACCTAAAAAAAAAAAAAAAAAAAAAATTATTTATTTTCTTATTTACCTCTAAATAGCTTTTTCAAAACTGCATTATGGCAGCAAGCTCCAGAAATGGCTCGCTCACCCCTGCCTGTGTCAGGTTGAAAAAAGGAAATCATTAATATAGCATTAGAAGCCGGCTGTGAACTCATAACTGCCCTGGGCACATATCAACATACATGCAGCAGCGTTCTGTGCACACACCTTACCCCAGGTTGAAATGTCATCCTTCACTGTCATTACTTTTCTGCCCCCATTAACTATTGATTATCTCCACTTCAGCATTTGGAGCCCTGCTGTAGAAATGGTCCGCATGGCTTGCTATCCATACTCCACGGATCAGACGGAACAGAAGTGCCCTCCTCCTGGGTTTTACACCGAAACGGGAGTGAAGTCAGATTCACCAAGGGGCAAGGGTAAAGAGGGACAAGCCAGCAGGGACGCGGAGAAACAAGGAGTGGCTGTGCTGTACCCCACCTGCCCATTAGCAGCATGGCTGAGCAGACAACTGGAGGTTAAATTGTTCTCTTTTTTGGACCCATGAGAAAAGTGCCACAGCATGTGTTGAATATTTACTGCGAGGTTCAGCTTTGCGTCTGTTTTCTTTCAGTAGAGTGCAGGTAGAAAAGTTTGTTTGGGCAGGAGCTCCATGCCCTCTGCCACAAACAAACTGCATCCTTAATGCTATATACCAGTTTGTGCAGAGCTGTCTTTGCACTCCTGTCAAGCTCTCCAAACTCTCTCTATATGCTGCGTCCTGCTAATGGCCTCTCTCTATTATATTCTATATTTCAACATCGCTGCTGTTTAATGTTTTACACGTACAGGCTGTGGAAGCACATTCTGTGTTTGGGAGAAAGAATAAAAGTTTATGTCTGCTAAAACAAGTGGACTATAACTTTATTAATATCAGTTTGTTTATGAGATTTGTAGCAAAGTGAAGAAAACTGAATCACACCAGAAGGCTTTGAAATCCTTAATATTTTTACAAAAAAAAAACATGAATACTAAACAGTGTATATTCTACAAAATAGCTTCAACACTGAGATATTATCCATAATTTCAGCTAAGTGGAAATGCGCAGCATATACAATTACAGCTTAAAGCCAAGAGTAAACAAGGGAAAAATCCTCAGAGTCCATGTTTATATTTATGAGTCAGAGAATAGAAAAAAAAATAGAAAACTCTTTCACCACCAACAAAATTAGAACAAAACAACCAATCTGCATTCGTAAAAAGTCCCATTTATTTCAAAGTCATTTCATCAACAAATATAATAAATCTGCATTCTTTTGGAGAGTGGGGGGTGGGAGTGAGGGGCTGAGGAGGGGAGGAGGGGAGGGGAGCCACACCAGGAGCACATGAATAAAACATTTATTAAAATAATTGACCAGCACCCCGTTTCAGACGCAGCTAGTCGAAGCCTTCCCCACTCGTCGAGGCTGGAGAATAAACAAGAAACAAGCCGGTGTACAGAACGAGTGAATGAGTTAGTTAGGCCAGTCCCTGCTTTACACGATTACTGAGGAGAAGTGAAATCCACTAGAATCCAATGTGGCTTTAAGATAATCCCATCAGAACTGCAACAGTGCAACGCAACTACAGAACACCCAAGCCTGTTAGCACTGATGAGAGCCTATAGTGAAAGAGAGGGAGGGGAATGCAACAGGAGAGTGGAGCAATCCTCATTAAAAACACTTAACACGCCGACTAATATAGTACAAAAAAAAAAAAGTTTTAACAGCCTGCTGCCAACAAAGCACCACGTCTTTTATTACTAGTTTGCATTTTCTAAGAAAATGTAGTCACACAGATAGAAAACTAAGTCAGTAATTGCATCATGGAAAACACATCTGGATAAGTCTTCGTATAAAGCTCTGAAACACGAATCCATCTGAAAAATAGTTTTTTCCTCGAATACGAGCCTGAGTTACCCACATTAATTGTTATACATGTCCGTGAGATAATACTGAGTTAATATGCACCTCTACTGCCTCTTTTAATTAATGAGAACATGTTTTGATACGACCACCCTTCCTGCCTGCCTCTGTCTGATTTATGGGAAACAAAGGTTACACAGGGAAAACTTACACACTGGTGTAAGCTGTTTTTAGGTCTATATGCTTAATAATAAATTATTTGCCATCTTTTAATTAGGTCTTATCAGTCAGCTACACTGCCTAGGCTCCAAAAGTAGGCGTCAATAAGGAGCAAACTTCTGCCGCTCTGATTTTTTGACGCCAGAGGTTGACATTTTTGCGGTGTAAGGGGATAAACCCTGTGTTAGGCTGGAAGCGGCTGCTGGGTGGACAGCCAGCACAGGGAGCGTTTTCATGCCAAGCAGGCTGGAAACGGGGACGGCATAGTGTGGGTTTTGGATGGCTGGTAAGGTGGAGGGAGAGTGAACGTTAATTGTGGTGGGGGCTGGGGTGGTGGCCGCCAGGACGGCCATAGAGGTAGCAGAAGTGGAGGCAGTGGAAGCAGACTGTGAGAAGCTCATGTTCAGGTCAACTGGGGTCGCAGAGGAAGCGGCCTGCATTGTGTATTTAGCCATCTCTAAGCTGCAGGCCGTGACGATTGGAGGGGTAGTCGAGACGGTGAAGGGTTAAGAGAAGAAAAATGGAAGAAAAAAAAAATAGGGAGGGGGGGGGAGACAAAGGAGAAGGGAGGTGAGAGAGGAGAAAACAAAAGAATCAAAGAAGGAATGTGTTAAAAAGCAGAGACAATAAGGATTTTAATGCAGTCAAGAGAACGGAGCAGTGAGTTGGAACAAATCCAGCCTCACCCTGCGCACAATATCTCTGTCCCAATATAATAGCATAGTGTTTGGCTGTCTTATCATCAGGCTGCGAGTGACGCCCTGCTGGACGTGGCTGTCCTGCGTAATGTCTTACCTGGCATTGATGAGGTACTGGGCCACACTGATGCTGGCTGGTGAACCTGTGATCGTGACTTGGCGCATGGCTGAGCCATCAGTGGCGCTGGCAATTTTGATGTGAGCTCCAGAGACCTGGCGAATCTCATTGATCTTGCTGCCCTGTCTTCCAATTATGCAGCCAATAAACTGGGAGGTGGAGATCAGAAACATGCAAATAACAAAATGGGAATGCGGGAATTAGATTTCACGACCGAATATGGGAGCAACTGCCAGGGCTGTTTTTCTGCAAAGGGAAACCACATTTCTCTTTGTTATGGTGACAACAGAAAACACATCCATGCCCATCAAATAAAACAGATGATACATAATTTATCATCACTAAAGCACTGGCTTTTATTTTTAGCAAACTGATTGGTATTTTGGCAGATACGTTTATTTGTTTTCTTGCTGAGAGTTAAATGAGAAGGCGGTATGATAGATTAGAAACAGGAGGAGGGTCCGGCCTGGCTCTGTCTGCAGTAAAAATACTGTTGATGGTAACCATTAAATTTTAAAAATGGAATGGTAACATTTTAATACGCATATGTTAAACAATCCAGTGACTCTGAACTGGATGTGAAAGAAGATGGATGGATGGATGGATGGATGGATGGGACAGTGACTTCCTGGAGTCTTCATTAGTTTCCTTCTAGACTCAAGAAAGACACTGCCTCTGCCCAAGAAATAGACGCCCATGAAAAATTACAACCTGTTGATTTTACAGTTTGGTTTAGTCATTATTAAAGTAACAAGATACAACATTAAAATACAGAATTGACAGACTAAGGAAGGATATTTCTCCCCTCAGTCTCTGCGGTAAGCTTAGCTAACAGGCTGCTGGCTTTATTTTTATGCTTAGACACCTGAGAGTTGTATCAGTCTTACTCATCCAAGCCTCAGCAAGAAAGTGTATTCGCCAAAAAAAAAAAAAAAAAAAAATTCCTCCTAAATTATTCCTACAACATAAAAGTTCTGACATGATTCAGTGCAGATGAAACTAGTATTTTCCACGTCTGAAGCAGCATAGTTAACAGACTGCAATAAAATCTTCATTGCAGTCTTCTAACGGTGGTCCGCAAACGTCTTTTCAATAATACTGCTGTAGTTTTTTGGGGGGTTTTTTGCCTTGTTATGTCACCCAAAAACAAGGACAATTTCATTTCTGCAGCTAAGTAGGTGAAACATTCGTGTCCAAACAATTCCTCATTATAGCTGTCCTCCTAGAAAGTTTTAATGAAGCCAAATGCATGGAGATTATCAGTGCAGGTTTTAGTGCCGGAAGAACACAAACAATGTAACACTTACATCATTAGGTATTGCCAGCTCTTGTGAACTTGTGGGGGCAGATGCATCCAATCCTGCAAAGTAGGACAAGGAGCGCTACCAACAGTTTGGCACTAATGGCTTCCACTTTCATAGCATGACAAGTTGGCCTACTTTGTCTAGTTTATCACTGTTACACTGCTAAATTAAGAACTAGAAAAATGGCATAGGGCAAAAAATAATCATTCTAAAGAGACAAATATACTGTATATACATATACACATAAGCAACACACATTCTGTGATCATAATTTATAATGCTACAATTAGAAAGCTACTTTATCATGTATATAAGCATCCTCCTTAAGTATTATAATGTACTGTGTTGAGTTAGTTGTGACGGAATATATGATTACGTGGGGTGGCTGAAGTCAGGGATGGTCTGGCCAAGACAGTGTTAGATTTGGAGGAGAAATGTTGTAAGAGGTGGAGGATGGGGGGTCAAGAAATTAGGATTTGTTTTTTGGAGGGGGAAACTGGGCAAATGGAGCTGAAATTTGGGGTTGATGTGAGAAATAGTGAGAAATGGTTAAATATTTACTAAACTGTAAATATTTTTTGACATTTTTCACATTTCTCTCTCAGAGAAAGCTGCTGTTTTTCCTTATATATCATTCTGTCTGCTTCAGTCTGTCGCATATTCTTTTTAGTGATAAATATTTCAGTGACTATCATTCAAGGTAAAATAAAATTTCTGGGTGGCTTAACCTTAAAAATGTACCATCCTGTTCATTACTGTTTTGTTTTTCATCTTATGATCTTGTACAAATCGATGCAAATACAATTACAAAACATATCTGGCCATTTTAGATGTATGCACATCACTGTAAAGCCACCTTCTACTCTCAAAGAAATCCTTGATCCTCACTGAAGTGACAGCAGTGTTTATGATGGTGTGATTCAAAGAGGAGTGATGACTGAGGGATAGATGGACTTCCCTGGGGAGCCATGGGTACGTACCAGGGAAGGTAGGGTTGCTCTGCCCAAGGGAAGGGAGGGGGATATGCTGCATAGCCAACTGGTGAAGCTTGGTCAACTGCAGGGTAGGAAGGAAGTTAGAGCTAACCAATCAAACTGGATTATTTCAAAGGAGCTGACAACTACAAAACAGAGCCAATCTGAAGTTCACAAACATCACACATGGTGTCAGTATCAAGAGATTCATTTCCCTCAGAAAGCATGCTGACTTCTCATAGCAGTCATCTGAAAACACAGTCACATCTCTGGCTACAAAGCTACAACTGATCATGAACTCTTCAAATCTTCATTTCCATTTCAATCAAGTGCATGCTGCTACTCTGGGTTAGTGTTAGTAATGTCAACAGATCGGGGTTATTAAAGTTTCATCTTTGCAGAGTAGGCTACATAGAGGGCGTGTTGGTGGCTTGGAAGGAGTGGGCAGGAGTAGGTCATTAGGACTGATGTCGGTCACTCAAATGAACACACTTACATCTTGATGTGCAAAAGCATACTGCCCTGGAATTGCAAAGGCCTGGAAGGAATAACAGATGAGATATGGTTACGCAACTGGGTAGTGCAGACATGCTGTAACACGTTACTTGAAAAATGCATTTGTCACAGAGTATAAAGAGTAAAGTCAGTGCAGTGAAAAGCAATTCCTTTCCCCTTTTCCATAGCTCTAATGTTTATAGATTTGATGGAATTTCATCTAAATGTCATCTGCTGTTCACTCCCCCCCCCCCCCCTTCTCTGACCATTAGCTGGAAATCCAATAACATAAACAGATGTCTGATAGGTCAGAGCAGACTCTGCCAAATTCAGGACAGCACCCGGGCAGCTTGTAGAAAACATCCGCTTTAGACACGACATCTTTCAGGTTTCACACTGGAGAGGAATTATTCATGGAAGTGCAAGTTATTCATAAATGTTTGGCTGAATGCATGTAAATATGATCACAAACCTAACAATATGAAAAGCTAATGGCTGTATAATTACACAGTTTTTCCCCTTTAGTAGTAAAAAGGCTCCCTAATGATCAGTGTAATTGGGAGATCCCACAAAATAAGATCAATTGCTACATGTATTTAAATTAGCTCGAATCACAGCTAAACAACTCCCATGTGGCTACTTACTTGTGCAGAGTGCTGTGGTGCTAATACTGCATGGGCTCCAGCAGATATGACCTTGGGACGGTAGGGAATAGTTGCTCCTTTCGGTGGAGACTGGAGACACAGTCATGCAAACCAAAAAGGAGGAAAAATTTATACACTGGTGCAGCTGAGAGAAAGAACTCTTACTGGCATTGATGCGTTTTATATCCTCTTTTATAGCACTGCCTGAATCTTTTTATACCCCATTCATCTGCTGAGAAAGTAACATAAAAGATTGGACCAAAGAAAACTGCGATACAACTGGGAGCACAGCTGAAAATAGGGAATTGGTAAGTTTTTGATCAAAATAGAAAGAGGTCAAGTGGATACTAAACCTAAATCCGAACTCAAAGCTCCTCAGAATATATTAACACCATGTGCTGCAGTGGACGGTGTGAGAAAAGTTTTAAACAGAGGTCTCAAAAGCAAAGGAGTTGTACTGTATGAACCTAAACACTGGAATTTTAACAGTGTGGAGAAAGTACTACAATATCATTTTTTATATGTTTGTTATAGAATACACACCAGGGTACACCAGACAGCCGAGGTTAAGAGCTAACACTATCAATTATCTGGGCTTTAGCTTTGAAGATGGCCTGAATTTATTACCGAATACCTTCCACTGCTCTCTAAATAAATGTGACATACTTGACTTCTAAATAGAGCCACTGAACGTGAAGATCATCTGCTGGCTGACAGTGCTTACCTCCAGCATCACAGAGCAGATGTGTCTTACACACTGAGTGATGGCCTGTGGAGTGCCGGAGATTGTGACAGCCCTCTCTGTGGAGTCCGGCAGCATGTCTCCTGCCACCTGAACCTGAGCGCCTGTGGTCTTAACATCATCAGACAACAGAAAATACAAAGGCTATTTATTGCTGAAAAGAGCACGCCATCACCCAGATTGAAATGCCGTTTCAAGCACCCCCACAAATTATCCTGAACACATTTTGACATGCAGGGAGCAGCTGCAAGCCAAATAGCAATGTGCGTTCCAATATTTGAAGAGGCGCACACAAATATTGTCCATTCAGAATGAGTATTCAGCCCCTGCTCATCCTCACAGGCATACTCAATGGGATTTTCACCCCCCCCCCCCCCCCCCCCCCCCCCCCTTTAGAAAACATACACATAGTTTCACATAGTTTAAGGGAGAGAAAAACAAGAACATTTTGACTTGAGTGTTTGATACTCAGGGTGTCGGAGCACCAGGGAGAATGTTTTCTGTCCTTGTTTGGGTGCAGAAAAACAACTTCCTGCTGGAAAATAAAAAAGAAAACGATTCCTACCTCTCGGATTTCTTTGATCTTTGAGCCTCCTTTGCCGATCAGTGAGCCACACTGGCTCCCCGGGAAAACCAGGCGAAGTGTCACAGGTGGCTTGCTTGTCACGTTGCTGTTTGTCATTGCTGTGGTAATATCCTGAGGGAGATTTAAAAAATATGTTGTTTTTCACTGTCGACTGTACAGAACATCAGCGTTATTTGACAAGTCTTTTTTTTTTTTTGTGCATGTGCATGTGTGTGTTGTCATGCAAGACTGAAGAAAAGGTTCATCCAGTGTCTTTCACACTTGTGTGATAAACAATAAAGTTGTAAGAGTTTGGTGCGTATCTGTTTTGGCGTACCTCTTCAAACTTCTGTGCAATCATGGAAAAAGCTCTAAAGATGCCCTCTGTGGGTCCTGTGATGGTGACTATTCTCTCAGGGGACGAGCCCTCTGATATGTTGATGCGAGCGCCGCTCTGGAAGCACAAGCCCACAGTTATTCCGGCTGTGATTTGATTTGATCTGCCAGACAACATGAAACTATATGTGTTTTCACATTACTGATGTCAAAGCAAACACTCACCTCCTCCCTCATTTTCTTGACTGTTTCTCCTTTCTGAAATCAGGCAGGACAACCGTCAGTTTGATTAGACGTATAAGAAGACAATAACAAGACAAACAGAAACAAAGCAGCCAAAAAAAAAAAAAAAATCAATAAATGGTGATGGATTGTAAAATAAATCTACCTTCCCAATTATGCTGCCAACTTCCTGTGGATGAAAAGATAGCAGCATTTTAGAAAGTGGCAGGACACGAGATGTTCTTTTAACCATTTTTCAGCAGGATGCAAACATTTTAAAAGCTATTACAAGACTGTTAAGCTATTACGACAAAAAAAAAAAAAATGCACTGAATAATTTGAACTATTTACACGTGTCCATTACCTTTCCGTGCATCAGCAGCCTCAGTGTCAGCGTAACATTCAAACTCCCATCTGAAGCCATTTCTTCCTTGTCAGACATTCTCTGTTTTCCCAGATGTGAAGTAAAACACTCTGCGGGGTTCAAGAAATTATCAGTGTTTCAGGTAGTTTGGGAAATCCTATGTAAACTGAATGCATACAGACTGAAGTAAACATTATCATTAGGTTTCACTACATTTTCCCCCCCTCAATTCAGGCAGTGTTTCCCATCAATCCAAGATGTTGGGGTTATCCTCACTACTCATGCTAAGACTGTTCTTCTTCTGTTTACAGTTAATTTTCCCTGAGCAGCCTGAAATATGCATCATTTCTTTTCCTCAACAAGATTTAGTTAGAAAGGGCTTTTAGGCAAAGTAAATGTTAAAAGCTTTCATGAAGTGGGTGTAAGCTGCATTACCACTGTCGAATCCATCTGTGGCTGAAATGAAGTAGACCTCAGTTTGAAATTGTTATGGATTATTACCTTAACTAGGATAAATGTAGAGTAAGTGGAAAATTCTCCAAAGACGGAACGCTCATTTTTATGCTGCTATATATTCTGGGGGATTTTTAAGTTAAATGAAGAATTATGGCCCATTGTTGCTTGTCTTCTGATCATGTAGTTGTGAGCGGGGGGAGATAAGCCTATCACTAGGTGCAATCTTCACATGGGGCTGTTTCTTTAGTTCTGGCTAAATTCAAGTTGTGTGACTCTCTTGAAGAAGATAAGATACAAAGGAAGCTGCTTGTGCTGGGGAGGCATGAGGATCAATTGGTGTGTGTGTGTGTGTGTGAGAGAGAGAGAGAGAGAGAGAGAGAGAGAGCGAGACGTGTCTTTTAATATCACACTGACACCACACAATGTTGACTGTGCTGCGGCCGCGTATCCAATTCTTTGTATTTGTAGAACAAATAAAGAATGTCTCGATGCAGTGAAGGACAGGCAGCTTATTGCACCATAACAGACAGAGAGACGACTTTAAGTCTATAAAGCACCAAGGTCACAGTGTTTATTAGATCATCATGGTTCTGAGGAGTGATTTTTCTATTTACTTTGAACACTGGGCATGATGGAGAATTTGCAGCTAATAAACAAAATAATCTAAATGGAAAAAAGGGTCATTTAACAAGAGACTGCCATGATTGTGGACAAACTTAGTGACCACTCACATGTGAGACATTAACTAAAACCTTATTTCAAATGATAGATTTACTTGCCAAGTTCTTGGGGATGTCAGAAAAAACAGGACTATAGCAGCATGCTACTGGTAAGCATGCATGAGGTGTTCCCAGTGAATGCAGTTTAAGTCAGTCCTACTCTGAGGTTTTAATGGTATGCCTAATCATAGACATCTCTCATTTCCTTATATTTTGCTTCCAAGGACCCAGACTTTCTTGTGATTTTTTTTAAGTGGTCTTAAGCAATAGTTCTCCAGGCTTTGTTTGTTTGTTTGTTTGTTGTTGTTTTTTCTTTTCCTTTTTTTTTTTTGTTTTTTTGTCAAGCCACTTAGCACTGACCTATGACTCATTCAAGCATTGAAAAAAGGCCCCTGACTCAAAGGATGAGCCAGTGTTGTGTCTGCACATAACAGACAACTTAGCAAAGAACCAATTTTAAATTGTATCTTTGGGCACTTTGTTACTAGCAGCCTGTCCCAGAAACAAACAAACACATTATTTGTTCCCATTTCTTTAGTTGGATTTCTGAAAAACACCAATGATAACAGTATGAGAGGCATAAAATTGTATTTTTGCACCAACATGGTGATTTACAAAGGGGGAGTAGCCTACAACTTGACATGATGTGCATTGTGTCCTTAAAGAAATTTAGTAAAGTGAACAAACGGAGGACAGAACAGTCTACAGCAGATGAACAGTATCAGAAAGTCATGTCCTTGAGAACTAGAGGGAAAAAATCCAGCAAAGACCTGACACAGGACCTGAGAGATGCACCTGATCCTTCAGCTGATCCATCTCCTGTTCACCGAAACCTCGTTAGAATTGGTCTCAGTGGAAGGGTGGAAGGGCTGAGGTATGGCAAATTATACAAGAACTGGACTGAAAAGCCCAGTGGCAACAGGTCTTATGAACTGAGGAAGAGATACATCACTCACAGAGGTACAACAGTGAGTATCTACAGCCAACTGTAAAACATAGTGGAGGCTCTGCATTTCAGCCAGTGGCGTTGGGGATCTTGAAATTGATAGAATTATGAACACAGAAAAGTATCATCAGATTTTGATCCACCATGTGATACCATCTGAAAAGCATCTGCCAACAGCTTAATTTTTTAGCATGACAATGATCCCAAACACACTGCCAGTGCAGTAAAAGCATACATGGACAGAAAAACACACAACAGAATCCTATCAGTCATGGATTGGCCTCCCCAGAGCCCGGACCTTAACATTACTGAAGCAGTGTGGGATCATCCTGACAGTGAACAGAACAAAAGGCAGCAACATCCAAAGAAGAGCTTTAAATGTCCTTCAGGAAGCCTGGAGAACTGTTCCTGAAGACTACTTAAAGAAATTACATAAAGCTGCCTCAGAGAGTTCAGGCTGTATTCAAGAATAAAGGTGGTCATACCAAATATTAACTTTCAAACTCATCAGAATATGTTTTTGCCTTATGTACTGTATTTCCATTATTTTTTGCACATTTCAATAAGTCACTGCACTTATTTCCCTTTTTGCTAGTAGGCTACTAGCTGGTAGCCAGTCAGCTTAATTTAGCACTAAGAATTGGCAGACTGACAAACTTCTCAATCTTTGTTTAATCATAAACAACTGAAACATAAAAACAATACACTGTGGTTAATCTGCCTGCCTCCCTCTTTTCTTTTTTGGCCAGTTGGCAGTCAACCATTGGAGCCCTCCAGGAGCTGCTGGGCCCAGTCAAGGATTTTGTGACCTTTGGACTGAAACAGGCTAAGCTAACAGACTGCAGCCTCATACATATGTACAGACGGATAACCCTTCAATGCCAAGTGTATTTCCTAAAAGTATCATTTGACCCTCCCATAGATCCCAGCTTTTATACTCACACAAACCAATAAATACAGTACTCTCTGCCGCCATTCCACACCTAGAAAAAAAGAACAATGTGATTGTGTGGGTTTGACTGAGACATGTTACCACTATTAACACAATCCAGTCAGGAGCCATCAGTTAAAACGTTGGTAATATCAGTGTGATGACAAGCAAACAAAACGGGGTTTTCCAGCAGCTGAGGGAAGCTTACAATATGCTATTGTTCTAGCACATTCCAGTGTTGATAATACCAGACTGAGCTAAAGGCCTTAATCCATACAATATCGTGAGTAAGTGGAGGGTGCCTTTTTGCTAATAAGAGACACAGCTATTCTCTCCTCTGTGTATCATTATAAAGTTCCTGTGAATACATCGAATAAAGCGCAACATCTCTTTCTAATCCTATAGGCCGGGATTTGTTTAGCTAATGCTAAGACCCTTTTGACCTATTTCTGTCACCTCTAGCACGCAGGCACCCACTCAAGACTTCCCGAACAAAACGCTGGTGCACAACAGCACCCACAGAGTCTACATGATAAAAGAGATAATCTACAGGAACTCAGCTCCCGGAACATGCAGACAGAAGTGTGCTTCAGACAATAAAAAAACAGGGTATTATCCCTTGGGGGGAAATGGAGAACAATGTCTAAGTGGATTACTTGAAGGATTTCATTTGAAAATATATTCAAAATTTGAGGTTAAAGGAAAGAATGAGGGAACATTTTGAAATTGAAACTGTAGTGATAAAATTACAGCATTTTAGGAGATTATCATATGCAATTGTCCAGTTTAGGAGCGATGCTCTTAAAAGACAATGTTTCAGATTACTTATCTTGCTTATCACAATGAGAATTCCTAACAGCATTCACTCCTTAAAAAAATCTCAAGTAATGACTATTTATAGCGTTTCGTGAGCCACCACATATCAGAATGCAAGCATGAGTCCTCTCAGTATGGCTTTCCTCCATCAACACAAAGCCTGCAGTATTGGAGATTCATCACATGTCTGGTTTAATGTGTTAATTAATTCAAGCCCAAACTATCTCTTAGGGGAACGGTGCAACAAAACGCATTTACAGCACAACGCAGAGTACAGGAAAACAAGCATCTCAAATTATCTCATCCTAATGGGAGTCAGGAGTAGTGCATTAAAACAAAGCCTCTCATTATTCAGCTTCCATTAAAAAGTCCAGAACCAACAACTTCAGCTTTCTTTCTGGCTAAAACCCCAAGGTTACTGTAGTATGCAACAAAAAAATTCTGTTCAGTGAGCAGTCACTGCCTTGTATTTGTAGGTCAGTGAGAGGCCTGTAATGCATCAAGAATGAGTGGTATAAAGTACTGACCTTATATACAAAATACAGGCTCCTTGTTCTTATTTCTGGTATTCAGAAAAAATGTCGTTTTAGTTTGTAGTCCGTGCTCAACGTATGACCCTTTGTTGTCAGTTATCCACAGAGTGGACAGATGGCTCCCTGTGCCCTCAGACCGGCTGGAGCGGAGGCTGGCTTTGCTATTAGTCCCTCAGCTTAGCCCAAGATAAGCCCCTACGCAGGGCAAGTGAACCCGCATCTCTTGCCTAATTCTCCCTGTCACAGTCACCAAAGAGGCGTTCCTCCACATGGAGATCCACAAGCTGAAGCGGCCTGAGGGCAGGGCAAAGAGGCTCTTCGGCTGGACAGTGTCCAGCAAAGATAGAACCAGCTACAGTTACACCACAACAAAAAGGCCCGGGAAGGTCTACCCTTTTGCAGTCATCAAAAAAAAAAAAAAAAAAAAAAACTGTGAGGAGAAGCTTTGTTAACCAATGTTGGTTTGTGTCTAACAACTCTGTGTGACTGCTGTGTTTTTCATTAGATTTTCTGAGAGCTTCCTGCCAGCACAGGGCCAGATTTTCTCTCAAAATAAATCTCCTCGTAAGAAATCGGTGCTTTGTACAAGGAACTCAACTAATTGAGGGCTGGAAAGGACAATGTGGCGTTTATGGTATTTAGTGATGTTAAGCACAATGTCTTCATGGGGGGGCTCCCCCTCCCTCCCCCTTATGGCCTCTGCCCTCCCCCACAACAAACCCTTCTGCCCTTGTAATGAGGCCATACTGGATACAATACAGCCCTTCTGCACAGAAAAATGTATTCAGCTGCGCCCCAAAATTGTGAAGGAAATGAATCAGTGAAGCATAAGTGGCATATTTAATTACTATTCAGTGCGTTGCACGGAGACAATGATGGCTGCTGCGAGCCTCATGGCTGTCTATCAGATATGTAAGCAGACATTCACTTCTCAGCTGTGATTTCAATTCAACTTCCAAGTTGCACTTCTGTGAATAAAAGAATAAATATCCTTGTGAGAGCAGACGAATGAAGACTGTCTGTAAGTGTGGATATTTTGACTTTCTTCGCTGTTTAGGAGACCTTTTATGAGAGTTCAGAGGTTAGAGGTTAAGCAGCAAACGTAAGTAAAAGTTTAACCAGTTATGTTCAGCAGGGTGTCTTTTTGTGTCTAAACTGCAAACAGAATCAGAAGCACAAGAGAAGCATCAAACCTTTCAAGGGCATAGCATGTGACACAGTGTGTGACAGCTATTTCTATCCTTTCAGAGACCGTGAGATGATCTGGCATTTCATGCCAATCACTTGTGACTAATTTCTTCTCCCTCATGTACCTTGTCTGTCAACTAGATTAAAGAGTCGGGGATTAGATGTAATTGGATTACAGCGGAGTGATTACTTAGGCCTGTTGGTGTAATCAGTTACAGTTACTGAAAGCAGAGTAGATATCAAAAATGAGGATACTCACATTATACAGTGGTTACCTGAATGGAAAAAACTGGCTGAAGGATAAAACATACACATTGTTCTTTCATTATTTTCTGTGGCTTCCTAGTTCTACGGCTATCCCACCTTAGAGCAATCATTACACCGGATTATTGTGAACTAATCAATATTTTTAATCAGTCACTTCTGATGAATGGCCTTCTTTGTGCACCCTGTTAGTCAGTGAGGCTAGGAGTCAGGCGATATGTAAGGGTTACTAAGAAGCAATTTCTCATGCTTGTTACTGAAAGCAGTGATTCCAAATGTCTTGGAAGGAATTTTAATGCCTGTAAAGGATGAATACACATGAATGTTTGGGAGGTTATTAGCACCTGTGAAATTTTCATGTCTGCTAGCCTGACACAACCCACTCAAAGATCTGATGCATCCCCCATGTTTGAAAATGACATCTATAGATTATGTGTCAGTGTAGCTCTCTCATCAGCTGCCAAAGCATATGTACGTGCATAATGCATGTATTTCAAAATGGCGGTTTCATTTACATCAACAAGCAGCGCCTTTTTAAGATGAGGAGAAAATATCACACCGTATGGGATGTGGTAAATAATATTTGATTTGATAATTAACAAAGTTGCTGTAATAAAATGTGCTCTGTCTTACCTTTTGGTTTTAATCCCGCAGCGTCATCTGCTTAACAGCAAAACACATATATAATTACATATTATAAAACATATAGTTTTATTGTAATTTATTATAAGCATACAGCTGCATGATTTTGATTACCCCATTCACATCCACAAAAAACGAAAAAACAAAAACAAAAACAAAAACTGGGGGTAAATTTTACACTACATGAAATGTCAGCAAAACTTGGCCAACCGCGAACGTGAGGGTTAAAAAATAAATAAATAAATAAAGGCGAGTCACGTGACTACAGTACAGCTAAGCAGTTTTCAGTGAGCAACATGCTTCGTGGTTTCTTGTCAATCCTCTGTCCAGTGCAATAATAAATAGTAATTACAATAATAATAATAATAATAATAATAAAACATCTGATGTGTCAGCCTGTCTGCCTAAACAGTCTTAAGCACCAGGACTACAAATGGGCGATGACTACAAATGGATGACTACAGTAGCTCAGCGGCAGTCCGCCGGACTTTGGACCTTCACAGAGCCGATCAGTGCCCTACGGGACAGCGGCTGTGTTGAAATACGGAAAGCAGCAGCAGTCCTGCTGTGTTTTGTTGTCATGATGGATTTCCACAAACTTTGCACCTTTGAAACTTTTCAGCAGGTCTCGGGGCGCTACGGTTATGGAAGAAACTTCCGAGACGTGATCGAGCAGGAGTTCACGCGGATTAAAGGTAATGATTGTGTTCAGTCCTGAGCCGCAGTAGTGACGAGACCACTGGCTGTAAACACTTGCTGCTCCTCTGCTGTAAACAGGGGTAACATACCTGGATCATGCAGCAGCTGCTTTGTATCCTGAGTCTCTGCTTAGGGACTACTGCCGGGACATTTCAAGCAATGTGTACGGTGAGACAAGTCACATAAAATCCTACCAAGTGTTACTGCTATGTGGTTATTTTTTACTGAGCCATGAAATTTAAAACATTGCCTCTTTGTTTTTCCCCAATAGGAAACCCCCACAGCTATAACCCCAGCAGCAGATTGACACATGACACAGTGGAGCGGGTCAGGTACAGGTAAAGTCTATGCATGCTCTCAGAAGCCTTCATAATGGGCCAGCGACTCCTTCAAATGGTACTTTGCTGGAATAAATGAGTAAAAACACTTTCTTACAGGGTATTGCAGCATTTTAACACCACCCCTGAGGAGTACTCTGTGATTTTCACTTCTGGTTGTACAGCCGCTCTTAAATTAGTGGCTGAGAGCTTTCCCTGGAGGTCGCATACAGAGAGCCAAGCAGGGAGTCACTTCTGCTACCTCACAGACAGCCATACCTCTGTAGTTGGCATGAGAGGACTGACTTCTGGCCGGGGGGTGGTTACTCTGCCTGTCTCCCCGCAGGAATTGGAAAGCAGAGCAAAGGATGAAGCTCAAGTTGAAGATGTTATTTGCCAGACACCGCACCTCTTCTGCTACCCAGCACAGAGCAACTTCTCTGGGAGGAAGTATCCCCTTAGCCATGTGAAAGGCATCCAGGCGAGACGCCTTTACCCAGCATGTGCCCACCAAGGCCGCTGGTTTGTGCTTCTCGATGCAGCCTCTCATGTCAGTTGTTCGCCTCTAAGCCTACAGGACTGCCCTGCTGATTTCATTCCCATCTCTTTCTACAAGATATTTGGCTTCCCTACAGGCCTGGGGGCCCTTCTTGTCCGTAACGACGCAGCAGACATACTAAAAAAGACTTATTTCGGAGGTGGCACAGCAGCAGCTTACCTTTCTGGAGAAGATTATTATGTACAGGCGGCAAACATTTCTGACAGGTAAAGCATTCTCCAAGCCCTGTCGAACGCTAGACAGTCTCTGAGAACTCACTGTTCTGAGCATCTGTAATCTGAAATGCAATGCTTTCTCTCTCCCTGATAAAGATTTGAAGATGGCACTGTCTCCTTCTTGGACATCATTGGTTTAAATCATGCATTTGAAGCTCTTTACAGAATCACAGGTACTGTCACGGAGCATGTTGAGTCAATAAATGTGTTATTTAATAGCAAAATCATAATGCATGTGCAGGTTGTTTATAATCTGCTCCAGGTTAAAAACAGCAGCCCTCCACCTTCCTTTATTTCTTTTTCCTTTCAGGGGGCATGCACAACATCCAACAGCACACGTTCGGCCTGGCACGATACACTTACATGCTGCTGTCAAGTCTTTGCCATGGCAACGGGAGACCAGTGGCTCACATATACACCGAAGGCCAGTTTGACAGTCCAATCACACAGGGCGCAATCCTGAACTTCAACCTAATGGATTCAAATGGACAGATAATTGGCTATTCACGGGTGCATATAGAAAATAGGATTTACTACTATTTCATAAGAGTCTAATAATTATATGTTTATGAACAGGAAATTAAATAATTGCAAATGGTCTGTCACTCATAGGTCGACAGAATGGCCAGTCTGTACAATATTCACGTGCGTACAGGTTGCTTCTGCAACACGGGGGCCTGTCAGTCCTTCCTTGGGATCACCAGTCAGCAGATGAAGAGGAACCTGCAGGTGAGAGATGAAAGACTAAGAAAATTGTCAAAGTCTGTTAAGGCCACGTGTAGGTAGAATAAAACGTCTCTCTGTCTCCTGCTCTCTCGCTCTCTCTTCAAGGCCGGCCACGTCTGCGGAGACAACATCGACCTAGTAGACGGCCAGCCGACCGGATCTGTTCGAGTGTCCTTCGGCTACATGTCAACGTTTGAAGACTGTCAAAAGTTCCTGAATTTTGTGGCAGAGTGCTTCGTAGAGAAACCCGTCACAGTAGACCAAGAGAGGCTACAGAAGTTAAAAAGTGCTGCTGCAGCATCAGAGGGCTCCAATGACTCTCCTTCAATCAAAATTACTAATGGAAAAGTATGTAAAGGAGATGAAAAGAAGCTCACAGAAGCATCACTGATGGGATTTGGACTGAGAGACTCAAACAGCCATGGGGAAGCTTATACTCTGACCAACATGTTCATTTATCCCATCAAATCTTGTGGAGCGTGTGAGGTTTGAGCCCCTTATCTTTTGTCTTTCTTGTCTGCCTTTTCCTCTTCACTCTACCTGTTTTGATTTGACCCTGATCTTCATGCAGGTCCATGACTGGCCAATAGGCCCACTGGGTTTACTGTATGACAGAGGCTGGATGGTGGTGAATGGAAACGGCGTTTGCCTGAGTCAGAAGAGAGAACCCCGTTTATGCCTCATTCGCCCACAAGTCCACATTCACTCCAACAAATTGCTCCTGCAGGCATCAGGTCAGATACTCAGTCCATAACTCACTGGAAAGAATTTTAAAACATATTATCTATCTATCTATCTATCTATCTATCTATCTATCTATCTATCTATCTATCTATCTATCTATCTATCTATCTATCTATCTAGATAGATAGATAGATAGATAGATAGATAGATAGATAGATAGATAGATAGATAGATAGATAGATAGATAGATTAAAGGAACACTAAAAAATTAAAGGAACACTAAAAAAAACATTAGATCTCAATGGAAAAAAAAATCATGCTGCATATCTATACTGATATGGACTGGGTAATGTGTTAGCAATGAAAGGATGCCACATAGTTTGATGGAAATTAAAATTATCAGCCTACAGAGGGCTGAATTCAGACACTCCAAAAATCAAAGTGAAAAAATGATGCAGCAGGTTAGTCCATTTTGCTGATTTCACTGCAGCAACTCAAAATGGTACTCAGTAGTTTGTGTGGCCCCCACGTGTTTGAGTGCATGGTTGACAATGTCGGAGCTCCTAATGAGACGACAGATGGTGTCCTGGGGAATCTCCTCCAAAATCTGGACCAGGGCATCACTGAGCTCCTGGACAGTCTGAGGTGCAACCTGGCAGGATCAGATGGACTGAAACATAATGCCCCAGAGGTGTTCTATTAGATTTTGTCAGGTGAGCGTGGGGGCCAGTCAGTGGTCTCAATTCCTTCATCCTCCTGCATACTCTGACCACTTGAAGCTGGACATTATCGTGCACCAGGAGAAACCCAGGACCCAGTGCACCAGTGTAGGGTCTGACAGTTGGTCCAAGGATTTGCCCTTGGAGTTAGGGTGCCAGTGCCTAGCTTATAGAGGTTCATGCGTCTCTCCATGGATATGCCTCCACCGACCATCAATGACCCACCACCAAACCGATCATGCTGAACAATGTTACAGGCAGCATAATGTTCTCTACAGCTTCTTCAGACCCTTTCATGTCTGTCACACGTGTTCAGGGTGAACTCCACGGTGCCAGAAAGAGAGCACAGGGCCAACTAGAGGGCATCAGGAAGTCAGGTCACCCTCATGAAGTCTGTTTCTGAGTGTTTGGTCAGAGACATTCACACCAGTGGCCTGCTGGAGGTCGTTTTGTAGCTCTGGCAGTGCTCGTCCTGTTCCTCCTTGCACAAAGAAGCAGATACCCGTCCTGCTGATGGGTTAAGGACCTTCTACGGCGCTGTTCAGCTCTTTTAGAGTAGCTGCCTGTCTCCTGGAATCTTCTCCATGCTCTTCAGACTGTGCTGGGAGACACAGCAAAACTTCTGGCGATGGCATGAATTGCTGTGCCATCCTGGAGGAGTTGGACTACCTGTCAACATCTGTAGGGTCCAGGTATCGCCTCATGCTACCAGTAGTGACAATGACCCTAGCTTAATATAAAACTAGAGAAAAATAATTAGAAAAGATGAGGAGGGAAAAATGTGAGTGGCCTCCACCTGTAAAACCATTCCTGTTTCGGGGGTTGTCTCATTGTTCCCCTTCTAGTGCACCTGCTGTTAATTTTATTAACACCAAAGCAGCTGAAACTGATTAACAACCCCCTCTGCTACTTAACTAAGTCTAATTGACTTGATGCTAAACTCTGATTAATATTGTTCCTTTAATTTTTTTTTTTTTTTTACCCAGTTACTCTGATTTTGTCCTGTAAAGTTCATAAAGAACTTATTTTTTTCTTCAATTGCCCTACAGGGATGGATACCATTTCTGTTCCCCTGGAAAACGACAATCAGTCGCACACAGGGGTGTGTCACAGTAAAGTTTGTGGTGACAGGTGAGCTGGCAGTGTTTAAGACATCTGAAAAGCATGAGCTGCAGGAAATACTGTGACAC
The DNA here is from genome assembly GCF_007364275.1 of Archocentrus centrarchus. Lineage (NCBI taxonomy): Eukaryota > Metazoa > Chordata > Actinopteri > Cichliformes > Cichlidae > Archocentrus > Archocentrus centrarchus. The sequence continues at coordinate 25,404,185 of NC_044360.1, read as the reverse complement.
GTGTCATTTGTTCCATGTTTTTCTTTCGTGTCAACACTTTCCCTACCTGCGTTGTTCTTTATGCTGCCTCTCCTTTGTGGATGGCAATGTAAGGCCTTCCTCTCCCAGCTTCTTATGAAATTCCTGCTGCTTACCATTTTTAGGGGGAAAAACAAACAATGGAGCAGGAGATGATATTAATCTCCTCTGACAGATCCCCACATGACGAGTCACAAGCTTTAAAAAAAAAAAACATTCACCCAGTGATTCTACGATTAGATGTCGCACCAAATAGTAAGCAGCATCAAAACTCTGTAGATTTCCCCCGGGGCTCTCCTGAATATAATCTTCCTCCTTCCCCAAGGGTGGAGACTGTCGACTGTGGGAACGAGGCTGCATCATGGCTTTCAGACTTCCTTGGACAGCCATGCCGCCTGATAAAACAAAGGCCTGATTTCACCCGAGAAATGAAGAAAAGGCCTAGTGGAGGTACCAATATAAGCATTTCACCTGTTTTGCCTTGCCTTTCTCTGTTTGCTCTGGGTTTATATGTAATACAGTACACAAGCAATGTGACCTTGCATTCGGTAATGCTGGCAACATCTTTTTCTCTGGCTCTGTTTAAGAGCATCAGATTGTAACCTGAAAGGCTGTGAAAATACTACGTATGGCAGTGATTCTCAACCATGGATATCTATACCTCATTTAGACTAGAAAATATAATTTGATTACAAGCAAACATAGATCAAAATTATCCTGTTATGTTCATTTCCACCTCTATATTTTCCTCTTGGGCTCTATTAGGTCAGCTTTGCATGATTCACAGTTCAAAATAATCTTTATTTATGTTACACTGGGCTTTGGTGCAGACATTCTTAGCCAGCTTTCTTCTGATTGGCTGCCCCATTGTAAACAGAAGTTTTGATCCGCAGGTAGTTGAGGCTTTTAAAGATATCCCCTCGTTCATACTACATGAAACTCCCCCATTCAGAGCAACAGCCAAAGCATCTGAGCAGTCTGAAGCCTCAGCTTTTGGCTCATAAGCATTTCTTGTGCATATACTGAGCTTATTGTTTGAAATTTTGGGCATATTTAATTTGAGCATCCACCATTGTAACTCTATACATGACAGAAAATAAGTACTAGATAATTGATTGTAAGATGAAAAGTTGTGACTAGTTGTAAAATCAGTCGATTTAAAGTAGTTATCTAAAAAATAGTGCATAACCAATTAAATAGTTGAATGTAATAATTAAATGGTTGACATAACTAAAGTAATGGACTAAATAATGAATAAACTATGAAAAAAACAGTCTAATGAAGTTATTTGGAACATGCTGGTGTCAGTGGACTGGTACTTGAGTCAATCTAAAACATATGTATGTATGTATACATGGATAGATAGAGAGAGGTAGGTTTAGTTGTGATGGCTAATATGAATTACATTGTGAAAGTGGACTTTGAGCATGGAGAGCCCGGGATTGGAATGGAAAGCCTAAGGCTATGAGGAAATACTTTACACTTTTGCATGTATACAAGGGTCAGCTTGGGTCTGTGTGACGCAAATTTCATCATCAGAGCGTGAACCGGAGGTTCTGTGCGGACCTCAGAGTAACTCCCACTTTGTTATGAACAAATGGACTTGTAGGTGTTGCCACTGTCCTGCCTTATGCTCCCTTGGGGATGTATGCACACAGCTGCAGACACCACAGTTGTTCTCATCGTGCTACTTTGAAATGCACTGAGAGTAGCCATGTGAAGTCGGTGCCCTTGTACTGTGGTGTTTTTTTGAGCTTGTGTGAAACTACAACAAATTAGGACATCTCAGCCTCGCCTGTGCGAGTCTCAAAAATATCCTGGCTCTTTTTCCCAATTTATTTTCCTTTTGATTTTTCAAGACAGATCTTATATGGTGCAATTGTATGTCTGTATACCAGAGCAGACATTTAAAAGGGGGGATATGAAATATACAGTGTACAGTGTTTCTGGGTTGATCAGTTCTTTCTCCAGTCTTTTGTCCATTTTTCCCATTTGTCTTCCAGGTGTCCTTCTTGATGTCTTAGTTTGTGTGTTAGTTTTTCCATTTTTTATATATATCTTTAATATGTCTCAAAGTATTGGTCCTTTATTGGTGGCTCCACCTTTACCCAGATCCGTGTTATAGCTTTTTTTTAAAACTTGCTATCAGTAAGAGGTTGATTAAATATATGTCTCTCTTTCCTGTAACTCCTTCCTTAAGATAGCTTTTCTGGGGATCGTCTAGCCAAGTATCCGTTTTGTCAGCCACATATCATTTCCCAGAATGCATTTAGCCTTTGGCAACTCCAGAATATGTGTGTGTGTGTGTGTGTGTGTGTCCAGTGTTATGGACCCCACGTTCACTCCAGCATTTCTGTGTTCTCTTTAGCTGTTTACTTTTTAGCCTTGGTGTAATGAAAATATTGCACAAGTTTTTCCAGGCTAACTCCCTCCAGGGTTCTCGAACTGGGGGTTGTATGGTGAGCGATACATATTCGCCAATCTTCATCCCCTATCTCATCCTCTACATCCTTCTCCCATTTCTCCTTTACATACTTTGCTATATGTTTCTCGGTGGACTCGAATGGTTGATATAGTAATGAGATTATTCTAACATTTTTGTTTTTGTAGGCTTTACTTATGATTTCTATAACTTTGTTGCCCTGGAGGGGTCCGCGTGGATTTTCTTCCTATCGTAGTCTCTTGACTGTAGGTATCTATGGATGTCATTGTTTTCCAACAACTATACAGTTCTAAAGTTGTGAAATATGCTGACACAGGGAGATGTAGTCGATCATTGTTTGCTAGGGCTCCCCCACACTATTCTATGTCACTGAAATGAGCCCTTTGATCCCCTTGTGGTGTTGGTGCCTTTATGGAGCATTTCCTGTATCATACAGACTGTCCAAAAAGTTTGTGCTTCAGTTTCGGTGAATGATATTTCAGACTGGCATCTATTAATGCACGTAGTTTATGCAGCTTGCTAGTATTAGTAGATATCTTAGCACTGTGCCCTCTCATTTAAACATGTCACTACTGCCATGTGCAGAGTCTGGAAACATTGGCTGAGATGACAGCGGCTATATCCATCTTTTATATACAGTCTATGGTTCAGTCCAATGTGAAATATCACCACTGATGATGTCATCCAGGATATTAATCTCAGGTTTTAGTCCATTCTGTACAGAGCCACAAGAAACTTGATGCAACTTCTTTTGCAGCCTGAGGAGAGTTCCTCATGTCAAGTGAAGTTTTACTGAAATCTTTAATATTTGTAGCCGTGTTAGGCCTTAACTGGCAATGTCACAAATAAATAAGCAGGACAGCAATTTTGCATTCAGAGAAACTCTTATTTATGTATTTAGATGTATTAATATGTTGCAGTATAACATTATAGCACATTTTTTGTGGCTGCTCTTTCTTGGGTACAGCTTCTGCAGCTGTCACTGAATTGTAGATTTTTTGATTTTTAAGAACAGTTCAAGGACACAGCGATAGGAATTTTTATCCATATAAACCTGCACTAATTCTTTTATGTTGAATTGTGAGTGTACATTTTGATCCGTATCAAGATTTGCTTACATTTTCCACCCTCTTTTTTAAATCCTCAGTCATCAAACTTTTTTTTAAAGATTGTGTAAATCAAAATGTTTCCCTCAAGTCACCGTGGTAATATGAAGTTGTTCTCTTCTAGCTGCCACCTCCACATCGCTCTCTCTGGTAAATGAAGCTCAGTATCTGATGATCAACCGTGCCAGCGTGGAGCTCATTCAGAACCTAATGAGCAGCAGGTTTGAACACATGGCATGTTATTCAAAATACACATGGCTCCAGTCAAATATTCAGGATGCGTTGATGTCTGTACATTTGCATCACAGTGGGTCATTTACACAGCACGGCAAGCTAACGTGCAATTTCCACATTTCCTTTCTCAGGCAGGACGATTCTGGGGGCGATCAGCTCCTCGACACACAGAGTGTCATTAGTCGCTTCCGGGCCAATTTAGTCATCGCTGGTGTAGAACCGTTTGAGGAGGATAATTGGTCACACTTGATTATTGGCAGTACTCGATTCATGGTGAGCTGACACTTTGAAATAAATGATGAAATCTTCAACTGCAGATTTGTCCAAAATGAATGTGCTCCCTCTGTGATTAACCTAAAGGTTGCGGGACATTGTGGAAGATGTCATATGGTTGGAGTAGACCAAGATACAGGAACCAAAACAAAAGAGCCGCTAATGTCTCTGTCTGCTTACCGCAGCGGGAAGGTCAGTCCGAAGCAATTACTGCACTGTCATGTAGATGCTTTGTGTGTGTGTGTGTGTGTGTGTGTGTGTGTGCTCAAACCTTTTTTTTCTTTTAGGTGACCTTTGGTGTTTACCTGACCCATCAGCTAACAGAGGTCTCCACTGCAGCCAACGTCCTCTCTGTCGGTTCCCTCATACAGCCCGATCCAAACTGTTCTTAAAGCAGTCATCTGCAGCATCCTCTTAATTTATTTGGGCGACATGTCTGGTCCTAAGAGGCCATTTCTCCACTGCGCATCCTAAATATCACCTGTCAAACACTGACAGAGTTACTGTAGATGCTGCTCTTTTCTTTGTGTAACCTGAGTGATCCTCTCAAGTGTCCTTTTCATGCCACATTATTCAGACTTTTAGGTATTTGTGACAGGAAATGCATGCTATTTTGGGATTTTTCATTTTTTAATGTAAAGATGAAATAAAAAATACACTGCTGTCACAACTAACTTTATTGTTGAGTGAATACAAAGCAAAGCAAGTCCCCCCCCCCAGTGGAAATGTGCACACTTACAAACCCAGTCCCAGAAAAGTTGAGATGCTGTGTAAAACCAAAAAAAAAACTAAAAAAAACTGAATGCAGTCACCTCCACTGTAAACCAATTTTCTTCTCAATAGCCATCCCTTGCAGACAAATGAAAAGAAAGTGGACTGTGCTCACAGCCAGAGCTGTGTGCTCGAGATGACCATATTCATGGAGCCAAAAGTAGGAAAAACTGACTGAAAAGGAATGTTTTGCTCCCTCTGAAGCCTCAGCTTTTGGCTCATAGAGATAACTTCATAACTTCAGCATACACCCACCTCAATATTTGAAACTTTGGCCATGTGTAATTATGAGCGTCCACCACTCTTAACAGTTTTTCTTTTAAATAACTGCATTTAAATCATGGAGTGTCTTCATCTCTGAATCAGCTTTCACTAAAGCAGCTACTGCAGCCTCTCAGATGCTCTTCAGAGAGGTGTGCTGTCTCAGTGACAGTACACAGTGAACTACTTGGATGCAGTGCAGTAATAGCAGCCCATGTCTTTATGTAGTTCAGTTGTATTTATATAGAGCCAGTCAACAACAACTGTCATCATAAGACCAAGGTTTAACCAGAGAGCCCTCCAATAAAGCAGAGAGAAATGTGACTCAGTGCTGGTTGTGTTTCAGCATCCTTTACCTTGGCCATTGGCCATGCCTCTCAGTACTGAGGCAGATCGCAGTGGACGCTGGAGGTGAAGAGGTTTGTGGTAGATTCACATTTATAGATTGATTTATTTTAAGTCTTTTTCAGTTCTGTTGAATTTTCACCTACCATCGTAACAAAAGGCTGATTGTCAGGGGGTCATACTCAGTAGTATACTGTTTCAAGTGTATTAGGTTGCGTCTGTCTGAGAGACATTTTTTTTGACTGTCACTTTTTCCTTTTCTTTTCGGGGATTGCCCAAGGGAATGCTGCACCTTAATGTAAGGTGTCGATCACTTTAGGCTTCATTACATCTACTCTCCCTCATTATCATTATCATTTATGTCATGTGTAGCTGGAAAACAGGCATATAGAAATAATGATAAAGTCAAAATGTGCCACTGATTGTGCATGCAGCGTAGTCTCAATGTGCCACTGTCATCTGATCCAGAACATGTCAGGTTTGATGTATTGACCCCAAATCATATTAACCTTCCAGACAGTTCTTCCTCTGTTTAGTCCCATGGAGCTTTTTATTGCCATTTGTTCCAAACACACCACTGCTGCCAGAAATCTAAAACATATTTCTCCTTGTAGTATAAAAATCTCACAGACTCTCAGTGTTCAGTACATGCTCTTACGGTGCCACTGGCGTTTTTAGTGTGCATATTTTTTTTATTTTTACATTTTATTAATCACTTTTAAGGCATTTTCAATAGTATTTCTTTAAAAAATGTTATAGAAGATTTCAAGCCAATGTTAATTTCATGCAATTAGGACAGGATGTATGTATTTCTTGAGGGGCAGTAAGGTTATATATCTCGGTCGGGAGAAATTATATCTTCTTTTTACAGTTAAATTCACATTGATATTTAAGGACAAACACCCCCCTCCCTCCCCCAATAATTAAACAATAATTGAATGGTGATGTCAATAATTATTATGGTACTTAACAGTAATTAAAGTATGGGAATGCAATCATTTAAGCCACTGAAATAGTATTTTTTGCACCAACAACGTGATTCCCAAAGAGCTATTAGCTGATCTCAGCATGGTGTTTAGACTGCCCTTTAATAATTTGAGGAAACTGAACAATCGGAGGACAAAAGAAGGCCTGAAAAACTAAAACAGATGAACACTACCTGAAAGTCATGTCCTTAAGAAACAGGAAAAACTCTAGCAAAGACACAGGACCTGAGAGATGCATCTGGCCCTTCAGTTGATCCATCTACTGTTCACTGACACCTCATCAGAAATGGTCTCAGTGGAAGGGCGGCTGTGAAGAAGCCATTCTTAAAGAAACAGGGAGAATCAGAATCAGAATCAGAAGGTTTTTATTGCCATATGGGTGAACAGGTTCACAGCATTAGGAAATTACTTCGTGCTTACAGAAAAAACAAATAAGTATAAAAACTATAAGACAATATACAAGTATACAAATTGCAAATATACAGAGATATTAGAGCTATAACTATATCACAATATTACAAAATTACAAAATATACAGTGCAGAGACTAATTAAAAGATAAAAGAATGTAAACTATATTCCACTAATATGTACATCAGTGCAATCAGACAGGTGCATAGACATAGGGTCATCAGCGTTTGTGGAGGGTGGTGGTAACAGTCTTAGGGTTATTGTTCATGAGTCCAACAGCAGAGGGGAAGAAACTGTTCTTATGGCGGGAGGTTCTGGTCCGTATGGACCGTAGCCTCCTGCCTGAGGGGAGAGGGTCAAAAAGTCTGTGCCCAGGGTGAGAGTGGTCGGCTGTGATCCGACCTGCACGCCCCAGTGTCCTGGAGGTGTACAGGTCCTGGAGAGATGGGAGGTTACAGCCAATCACCTTCTCAGCAGAGTGCACAACGCGCTGTAGTCTCTGTTTGTCCCTAGTGGTGGCTCCAGCGTACCACACAGTGATGGAGGAGGTAAGGATGGACTCGATGATGGCAGTATAGAACTGCACCATGGTCCTTGCTGGCAAGTTGAGTTTCTTCAACTGCCGCAGGAAGTACATCCTCTGCTGGGCCTTTTTGACGACAGAGGTGATGGTGGGCTCCCACTTGAGGTCCTGGGTGATGGTAGTTCCCAGGAAGCGAAAAGAGTCCACTGTGGTGATGGGGGTGTCAGTCAGGATGATGGAGGGTAGAGGGGCTGTGTGCTTCCTAAAGTCCACTATAATCTCCACTGTCTTCTGGGCGTTCAGTACCAGGTTATTGTGGCTGCACCAGGACACCAGACGTTTGACCTCCATCCTGTAGGCCGACTCGTCCCCGTCTGAGATGAGTCCGATGAGAGTCATGTCGTCTGCAAACTTAATAAGCTTGACAGACTGGTGGTCAGAGGTGCAGCAGTTGGTATACAGGGAGAAGAGCAGAGGAGAGAGGACACAGCCCTGAGGAGTGCCAGCGCTGATGGTCCGGGAGTCCGAGACATTCTTCCCCAGCCTCACGTGCTGCTTCCTGTTCATCAGGAAGTCAATGATCCACCTGCAGATGGGATCAGGCACGTTCATCTGGGACAGCTTGTCTTGGAGGAGATCAGGGATGATGGTGTTGAAGGCAGAGCTGAAGTCCACAAACAGGATCCTGGCGTAGGTTCCCTGGGAGTCCAGATGCTGTAGGATGAAGTGCAGAGTCAGGTTGATGGCGTCGTCCACAGACCTGTTGGCTCTGTAGGCAAACTGCAGGGGGTCCAGAAGGGGGGCTGTGAGGGACTTGAGGTGGGACAGCACCAGACGCTCAAATGACTTCATGACCACAGAAGTCAGTGCCACAGGTCTGTAGTCATTTAGTCCAGTGATCCTTGGCTGAGGTATGTCAAATTACACAAAAACTGGACTGAAAATTTGTGGAATAGGGCATATGAAGTGATGAATCCAAATTTGAAATTATTAGTTCAAATAGTCAACAATATGTGAGGAGGTTAGGAAAGAGGTACTACAGTGAATGTTTACAGCCCCAAATCTCTGTCATGGCTTGGGGCTGCATCTCAGTCAGTGGTGTTATGAACACAGAAAAATACCATCAGATTCTGATCCATCCATCCTCTGATCCCTTGGGTTTTAATCCACCAGGGCCTTTCTGTGTGGAGTTTGCATGTTCTCCCTGTGTTTGCGTGGGTTCTCTCCCACAGTCCAAAGATATGCAGTTAGTGGGTTTAGGTTAATTGGTGACTCTAAATTGCCCGTAGGTGTGACTGTGAGTGTGAATGGTTGTCTGTCTCTCTGTGTTAGCCCTGTGACAGGCCGGTGACTTGTCCAGGTTGTACCCTGCCTTTCGCCCTATTGGATAAGTGAAAGAAAATGGATGGATGGATTTTATTGCAATGTGAAGGAAATGCCATACACACTGCCGTGCTTAAGGTGGCGCCAAATGTACTGTGCTTAATTAACTATTTTTAAAGCTGAGCTACCTTAACAGCCTCTGGCACTCCCCTCCCCTTGTGATTTATTTATTTATTTTTATTAATAACAATGGGTTGGTAGTACAGCAAAATCAGAATCATAAACATAGAACAAAACAGTAATGCCAGGGGGTTATATAGCAAGCATAAATAGATACAGAAAAAAAAATCAGTTCACAAAAATGTTAAAGTAAATACATATATCAGTTGTCTTATGGCTTTACTATTTTTTGAATGTTGAAGTGATGTAATATATTGCTTGGATTCCTCTTTAAAAATTAAGAAGGAAGGTTTGCGATTTGAAAATTTAGATTTATGTATATGATATTTTGCAACTAATAAGATTAGGTTGATAATATAGATAAAAGAAGAATCCAAACACTATATTTATATAAGAGAGGGAAAAGTTGTCGAGAATGTTTTGGGAAATAAAAGTACAAATATCTTGGCAGAAAATACATGAAAAAGGACAGGACCAGAATAAATGACAGAGATCTTCTTCATAGAGTTTACAGTTTATGTCAATGTCCTTTTTGTATCGCTGAAGAAAAAGCTCGATCACCTTAACAGATACTTCTTTCATCTTATTGATAATCAAATATTTAGATGGAAGACACCAGATTTTCTTCCAGTTCAGGTCTGAAGCAAGGTTATTCCAATAAGAGATTACATTTGGAACAGAGACCTTATCCTTCTGGAGTAAGGCGCGTATATCACGGTTGGTTTTTCGCTTTCAAAGCAAGTTTGACCAATTCAAGTGTCAGCAGGGTCCAGACAGGAGTCAGCACAGAAGTTATAGAGGACTTAAGGAGCATTATAACACCAGACGGGATAGTGTCAAAAACACAAGCGTATTACTTTGGAGGTACTCCCGTCGCGATTTAAACTTTACCACAATAGACATATATACGTAGACGCCGCATTTAGCGGGGCGGCCGCCATATTGGGTGTGGCAGATCTGCGCTGTAAACTAATACAAGTGAATGGACTGAACTCCATAAAGCGCCTTTCTACAAACTTCTTTAAGTTAATGCGTCTCATTCACACATTCAAATGTGCACTAATATATACTGGGAAACTGATGGGCACCAAAATAACGTAACTTTCTCTGATAATTATAAATGTTAAATACTCCATGTATGTTAGAGTGCAGGCATTAAACCAGCGAATGTATTTCTAATGTTTTTCTAATGTGTTTACAGCAACCAATGATTGTAACGCTGTTACTGATGATAAAAGTCTACAATAACCAGATCCTGACAGGTCGATATATCATCTGCAGGTTTCTGAATTTAAAAAAGCATTTTTATATTGACTGATTTTTATCAATTTAAGTATTATTAATCGCAATCTTTAAGACAAAAAAAATGAACAAAGTTTACAAATTAAAATAAGACACTGCAATAGACACTGATCTACTTCTTCTTTGATGAAACTGTGTACTAAAATTCTAGATCAATTTTTTTTATTGCATAGAATAAAAATTTATGTTTAAAAAAAAAAGAGCTATTTCCAACGTTTGTAAAGTGCTTTATAAAATAAATGTATTATTATTATTATTACACAAAAACACGAGCCAAGAAGGGCAAATGCAGGAATAGACTGATGAGCAGACAGCAGCAAACAGAAGGTCTGGAAGATCAATCTTTATTTGTATCAGAGTAGTTAGTTCGGGCCAATGTAGTTAAGTAAGACTGACTTCATTGTTTTGAGGCTGCACCAGGGGGCTACATAGTATCACTGCAACGTCTGCAAATTCTGTTTTAACAATGTTGTAATGGCCAAATACGATCAAAAATAATTGTTCACTCTTAACCGTGAAAGGTAAGCCCGTTTGATTCAGTTTTGACTGTAAAACGCACCTGGAGTCATGCACCTCTGTCATGCTGTCATGTTGCCGATTTTTGCCACATCCAATATGGCGGCGACGTTGACATCCGCCTCAGGGCGCATTTGAGTACTCGAAAATATTTGCATCGAATTTTTAAAGGGTGAATTTTTTATCTTGAAATTTTGATCATTGAAAAATAAACTGAAAATGAGATAGTGAAATTTCAGAGACTTAAATTCAGAGGCAAAAAATTTCGGCATTAAAAAAATTCAGTGCCAGAAATTCAATGGCATTTAAATTCAGATCCTGATGACACAAGATTGCTTCCATACCCGGAGGACTTTAAACTTTGGTCAAACTTCGTCAACGCCCCAGGCAAACTATAAAACTGCTCCTCCGTTTAACTATATTCGTAAAGTCTATTTTTGTTCAATATTACTGACATTAAATGATGAAGAAAAGGGCCGGTAAACAGAATGAACCATCCTCCGACTCCAGCAGAGCTCAGCGGACTTCCAAATCCCAGAAGAAAAAGCAGGGAGCCCGGTCACCACCGTGAGTTACTGTAGCTAGCGAGCCCAGCTACGTTAGCCTAACCGACAGGCGAGAGACATTTAAAATTTTTCAATGCAGTTCATCATTGCGTTTGTAATAAATTTGTAAGCGTGTTACATGTGTGTCATTTTATTACGTGATACTATAATGTCTCCGGTGAAGCAGACTTCTGCTTCTGATTGGGTTTATACTTTATAGGTCATTAGATTGATTAGTGGACACTGATGTATCCAGCTGTGTCTGTTGTGGTGACCCCGTACCTTGATAAAGCACACGACCTTATCAAAGATTTTGGTATTACAAACTCATGGAGGACTTTGCTGTAAACATCTAAAAATGTGTTGTTCAGATAGTGGGTGGGGTGTCAGCTTCACGCAGCTGTTGTGCAGAAGGTGTAGATGATGACTTAAAATAGAAAAACACATTAACTTGTAGGAAATCTCTGGCTAAAAAAGTAAGTGGAAGAATACAAGTGGGAAAGGCTCTTGAATACATAGACATATTCTTAAAGTTCCCATTAAGGAATTCCTGAGAGTGTTGTTACATTTTTAAATTTGTGTCTGGGACTGGAAATGTCTCGAAAAATTGGAAATCTCTGTAACATATTAAAATGAACAGACACCTTTTCAGCAGAGTGGCTGCCCAGTAAAAAAGAAGCTTGCATTGGATAACACTGCAGACTTTGCTTTGTTGAACATTTTTTCCAAGAAAAGATTTGAATAATAAATTCAAGGAGTTAACTTTGGACAGTGATTGGTTGTGGAACAGGTGACCTCCTATATGTTTCCCTGGAGCAGTGCAGAGAGATCAGTCTTTGACTAAAAGGGCTCTTCTGGCTGATTAAAGTGTTAATGGAAGGGGTGGGATGTATTGTCCATTAATTGGCAATAGTCTGAATAGCATCCTTTTTTCTGCTGTTGCCTCCAGGGAGTCCAGACTGGCTCCAATGACAGCCTGCCGTCTTGATTAGATCGTTCAGTTCTTCTCTCCCATATTAATGTTTCTATATTAATAGTGCACCCACAGACTGATAGGACATGTGGGGAGCTGCTTGGTACACGCTTGTGGGAATAAGTGTGCATTTCCATGTACATCTGCTCAACCTGGTCCAGTCCTTTCAGTGAGTTTCTGTGGGAGATTTTGGGAATATTTGTTTCTCAGATCTTGCCTATAGAATAGAGCTGCAGGTGGTTTCATTTTGCACCACTCAACAAAGTCATTCACCACACCCCCATCCTCCTCTCCCCTCACTTGATGCTTCTCACATTTGCTGAGTCATTCAAACTGTCTGCAGGGATGCAGCTGAATTTAGATGTCATGAAGAGGAGACGTGGGAGCCAAACTTTTTAGTGTTGCCGTAGTGTTGATTCTGTGTTTGAACACAGATTGGACAGTTAGGGTAGGCGGAATAAAGTCATCAGGAGTTTATAATAATTTTTAGAAAACAGTCACTGGCGGTGCAAAGAGGAACAGCCTAGTCCGCTGAAATTCTACGCCTCCAGACTGTTTTATACCTTTTATAAATGCTTTCATGTTTTTCTGACTGATGCAAACAATGACTCATGTAAGTGGAGATTTTTTGCCCCCTGACCCACATGCCGGCCTTTTTCCCACTCTGTTTGTGCACAGTGTTCACATTCAGGTGAACATGCTGAAAACCTGTGTGTACCTTTTTTTTTTTTTTTTTTTCCACACAGAAAATGGATCAAGAATCAATAAGGGAATAGTTGAAGAACCAGTCCAATAAGCAGAATTGGCAATCAATAAAATCTTATCAATATCCATCCTTAGTCTGCAGTCACATTGTTTTTCTCTTTCTCTTTCTCTGTCTGTTTATAGGTCCCGAGGGTGGCTAAAAAAAGGCTTATTGGCCCTCTTTGTTATCTTGCTTGTAGTGCCTGTCTCGGTGAAAATGCTCCCAGAATTAATCCAGCACCTTGTTTACACACACAGAAGTATGTGAAAATCCAGTTTGCCGCTTGAAAATACTGTAAATCCTCAAAAAAACAAAAAAACACCACCTCTCTTTTTTTTTCCTGTTTGCAGTCAGGGTGCCATTCTTTGCAGACCTCAGCCGACCTGCTGATTTCTCCCTTAATCACACCATCAACATGTACTTAACATCAGAGGAAGGGATTTCCCTTGGTGTATGGTGAGTGTAAGCCAAGATAAACGTTGTATTTTTCCTTTTCTAGCATAGCTTTTAAAAGCCTAAGACTAAAGGACAATACTTGTTTTTTAATGATCCAGTTGTCGGTTGTATTTCTAAGCAGTGCATTGTTTTGAACCGTCAAAGGCACACTGTCCCTGAAAGTCGGTGGAAGGAGGCACAGGGGAAAGACTTGGCATGGTACCAAAACACTTTAAGCGATGGAAGTCCAGTTTTCATATATCTTCATGGAAACACAGGCACAAGGTATTATAAATAATGCATTTGTATTACAGCTGCAGATACAAAGAGTAAAGGTTCCACACTTTAGAAAAACACCAGTTTGTTTTTAATGACTCCAACAGGGCAGCTCCTCATCGGGTGGGAGTTGCAAAAGTGAGTGATAACCAGCACACGCATATTAATCTTTTTGAAGGTCTGATCTGATTGTGTTTGTGGTCATTGTGATGACAAATAAGTGTTATGTGTCAACAGATATTGAGTGCTCTTGGTTACCATGTGCTGGTGCCAGACTACAGAGGTTGGTACAAATGAAGATTTATGACTCTTATTTAAACGTATTTTCCATTTCAGTGCTTTTTTTTTTTTTTTGCCTCAATATTGATTGTAAAGCACAAGCTTTTCGCATTGATTTAATATCATTTGCAGACATATAATCACTGCGAACTAATTTTGTTGTGCTTGATGAGTTGTTTGTTGTAAGGCAGTCAAAAGAGATCAGTTCAGCTTCAGGTCAGTGTCTGATGAGGGTTGTCCTCTGAGTGACTGCCACCTTGTGGCCGCTTTGCTCTCAAGATCAGCTTTCTGATGTGGCCGTGAATAGCAATCGATGTGACAAACTCTGGCAGGTTTTGGAGACTCCACCGGAGAGCCGACTGAGGCCGGTCTGACCACTGATGCCCTCTACATGTACAACTGGGTCAAGGAACGCAGCAGAAACAGCCTGGTCGTCATCTGGGGACACTCTCTTGGCACTGGGTCAGTAAGAAAAGACTCCTGATGTGCAGGAGAGACTCTCACATACCCCCCAAAATGCTTGGAATATTTGTCAAATTCTCCTCCTTTTAAAATATTGAAGTAATAATCTGCAAATTTCAAGGGGTGGCAGCCAATATTCTAAATGTGATTATCAAATAGAATAGAAAACAATTCTGCCATTCGACTGTAAAAATTAGTATTCGACTGTGAAATAAAACCCCTCTAATGGTCTCCAAAACTGCAAAGAATGCAAAGTTGGATTTCTACTAGAAGACCTGTTAGACACAGCTGCATGCCGTTTTTTTTTTTTGCTTCAGACTTCAGATAAGCCGCTGCTGCTTGTGCAAAGAGAGCGACAGACTGGTGAATTATTTAACATATCAGAATTAGGAGACATCAACTGAACAACATTGCCTGGCTGTTTTTTACTTTTTTCAACCTTCTTTAGTTCTACAAACTCTTCCAGGCAGTTTTTATATGTAAAAATTGTGAACAGGAGGTTAATGATGCGAATTAGCAAAGTTACCAATTGTTGAAGAAACCATCTTTAAAAAAAGACATAATTTCCCGGTGCTTACGTCTGGCAGGAGGGTAATTTAAGCCTGGAATAAATTCATGCACAACTGTGTGGTAATGATGGCAGCTTGGCACCGGAAACATCCCCGTTTGGAAGTACTTCAGATTTTTGTCACTAGGCAGCAAAATTATGGAACTTTACCTGTACTGACTGAATAGAAGCTGAATAAGCTTTATGAATAGGCAAGTGATAAACACTTCGTGCTCTGCAGATCCCTCATGAATTGAATATTTCCCATTTCATAATGAAGTATACATTATTGTTGTTCAGTGCTTAATGTCTATTTTTATATGTTAACCTAATTATTTTTGCTTATTTTTGTAAAGTAAGGTGTGGAAATGAATGTAGCTGTGCATTTAGCCCTGTCTTCTTGTATTGGATTGCCCTTGTGTGAGAGTAATGCACAAAATAAGATACGCCAAACCAGTGTGGGTTTGTCTTTTTTTTTTTTTTTTTCTGGAACAAATAATCAAAGAGGATTTGGTTGAAATTAGTCGACAGCTGTAACAAACTTGGGAGCATCAGGATAAGTTGAGAAGGTAGCATAATAGATAAACTGAAAATGTTATTCTATATTTCTGTGCAGAGTGACCACTAACACTGCAGTCAAACTCCTGGAGCAGGGTAGGTTTTGCTACTAATGAATCAGGCAAATGGAGATAAAAGCACATGAGCTCAACACGGTGACTGTTTCCTGTTCTTTTCAGGGGTGGTGTTTGATGGCGTGATCCTCGAGGGTGCATTCAATATCGCTCGACAGCAAATGGGTCAATTTAATCCTTTTACTTGGGTACGCTGGTCTAACCTGCCACCTTTAATAAAATAAATACTTCTACTGTATTTATTTCATGTGGCTGCTCCTGCATCACACCTAACTTTGCAATGATGTCTTTCTTTGTGTTTGAAGTATTACTGGAAATTTCCAGGCGCTGGTTACTTATACCGAGCACCGTGGGAGGATAATAAGTTTGTCTTTCCTACTGAAGAAAAGTAAGTTGGTTATGTACATATAATAGTCAAATATTAATAGATGCATAATACATTAATAAGCTAAATATATTGTTATTACTAGTAAAATGCAGTGATTTGATATAGCTTTGTTATTCTGCAGTTTGAAGAAAATGAGAAGTCCCATACTTTTCCTTCATTCAGAGGACGATCACCTGGTCCCCATTGAGATTGCTCAGCAGGTATCACTGCCACAGACAGCTGCTTGTCATTTAAAGTAAACTGAGTCAGTGTTTTCATTAGAGCTGTAGGTAATTAAGTGTCTCTTCTAGGAACATTTTTGTTTTAGGTAAACTCAACTTCCTTTGCTTTGCTCCCCCAGATGTACGAGGTGGCTGCGCGTGCCCAGAATGCAGAGAGAGTCAAGCTGGTGACATTTGAAGGGTCTCTGGGATATCTGCACAATGGCTTATACAGAGACTCCCGTCTGCCTGACATCATAAAGTGAGAAAACATCACACTGATGGTGCTCACAGTGATTATACTAAATCTGTTCAATATTAACATGTGTCCTGTATTCCCTCATGTCTGTCCTACAGGAGCTTCATGCTGTCTTTGTAATGCTGGAAAGACGACTGAAGCAGAAAGACACAGAGAACACTGATCTGACGAGTTGCTGTGCATAATTTGCAAAAAAAAAAAAAAAATTTACTTGAAATATCTTCCTATGAATTCTGAACACTGTGAATTAAATGAGGTTTTTTTTAATATATATAAACTGAAGGAATTTTTTTATGCTTTTATAAAATTGTGTTTCTAAATGAGCTGCAGCTTTAAGATTGATGGTTTTTGTGATTATTAATAGGAACTGGAAATGTATCTACAGTGCGACATGAGCACAGTAAATACCCTCTACTGTTGTCTGCTGCTTGTGCTCATTTTCTGCTTAATGCTAGATAATCAGTCAGTTAATCCGAGCTTTTGGATATTTAGGTGACATTTCATGGTAATTCAAGGAAAACAGCAAAAACGTGTCAGTTGTTTGTTCAGTAGTCTTTGTCATCCCAAGTGTGGTTTTTAAAAAAAAAGCAAGCCAGGAATTCTGAGCTGCATCATCTAAACCACAGAATATGTAGAGCATACAGATGAGTTTAGAAGATTTCATTTTCATGTTTGCCTTGTTAAAAATAGCCATAATATGGGCCCTCTAAAGACTGCTATAGCTACAACAGATAGGGCACATTACCAGCATTTTAAGGTTTTGTTCTTTAAAATGATTTCAAATGATTTCTCTCACTGTAAGGAAATATTGTATTCATACATGTATTCATTAAAGCTATGTTGACTGACTGTGTACCAAGCACTCTGTAAATTATGAAGGGGAAGGGGAAACTAACTTTCAGTTAAAGTTTGTAGTGATAATTGTACACATTTATGTAGAATATTCTAATGTGAGAACTAATTTTCATTTTCAAATGTCAGAATCTAACTCAATGTACATAATAAATGATGTACGAGCGCATGCATGTAAATAGTTGAGGAAGACAAGTATCTCTGAAACTACAGTGCTGAATCGTGGCTTTAAAGATAAATATAATCAAGAGTGCATCAGATATTTTAAAGTTCAAGACATAACCTCTGGTTTAACTTGTCAGCATTACCGTAAGAATAACATGAAACTGCAGTCTCAACGGGTAAGGGCGCTTAGAGGTTGCTGTGTTTACTTGAAATTGCACATTTCCGTGGCTCCGTCTGACAAACTGGTCAGACAGTTTTGGGCCCAATACGAGGCCTCATCATCAGAAAGTGAATAGACTTGTTGTGCGGGGCGATCATGTTTCATGCACCAGCTCTGTCAAAGGTGACGCTCCAGTCTTTGCAGTCGGATGACGTGGCCGAAGGTTGCGGGCGATGCGCCGACAGAGTTTCTATATTCACCGGTGTATGCATCGATTTCTACGCTGACTGGAGGCCATAAGCCACGTGCTCATTCCAGCCAATCCAACGTGCGGCGAGGAACGCTCGTGAAGCTCTTACGCCATATGCGTACGAGAGCATCCCTAAAAATTGCCTCTGTCATACAACCAGGAAGAAGGTGGGATAGCCGTGCAAAGCTAACATCCCCAGTCTTTCTGCACACTTTTTTCCTGAAAATAATGGGATCTTCCAGGTGGAGGGTGGCAGCGGCGCTGGTTCTCGCAGTTGTGGGTTCTTTATTACCTGTCGACGCAGACGAACATGACCACACGGTGAGACACCGTTTTGGAAGGCCGACTGAAAAGGGGGAGCCTTGAAAATAATGGACGTTTGTGCTCTGTGCAACCTGCTAACTGTAGCCGAGATGGCTATCTACACCCCACAAAACAAAATTACGGACGTGACAGGGTTCATGGCTCGGTCTGTGTAGGTTATATACCGATACTGGACGAGTTATCAAACAGATAGGCATTCGGTTAGCTGGCTAAGTTGTCGCCACTTATCGGCCTAAGTGCTTATGGCTAACGTTTGCCCACTAGCTTGTTAGCACGTCTTCCAAAGATTTTCTTGAGCACCGGCGGAAGCTGTTCTCAAGTTAGCGGCTAGCTGTGTAGCTAACGTTAGTTAGTTAGTTGAGCAAAAGCGAGGCGGCTTTATTATGGTGTTGTCCGTTTACCCTCACAAACACAATTTATCAAAACCATTTAGTCCTAGCACCGGTTAAACGCCTGGGCCTTTGTGTTACTTCTGTTCTCAGTTGTCAGACCCAGCCGCCCTAATTACACCTGGCTAACAGGATAATAATGTGCATTACATTGTCTTAATGATACTTTACGAGCTAATGTGGGAAAGCTGTTAAGTGAAAAAGGCGGATGTTGCATTGAAAGGAACTTCCTTGTCAGTGAGTACACATAGCTAACGTACAACAGTGCCACACACATGCCCCGATAACGGTTTGAAAAGCGTCTTAAATTTTCATTTATTTGCATGAATTTTAATGTGATAGTGATTCGTTTGCCAGTGGAAATTACAAGCCCCCTTCCTTTATGCCAAAAGTTGCCGCTGCGGTCTTAAAAGTTGTTGGAAACTCAGCGAACGTTTTCTTTTTTTTTTTTTTTTTTTGGTAGGATGTCAGTAGGACCTGCAGGATTCGCAGAACTGCTGTAGCGTTTCTGGCTTTGACAATAAGAGTGTCTCTGTTTTCCTTTTGCAGTACACAGATAAAGAGGAGGTAGTTTTATGGATGAACACAGTGGGGCCTTACCACAACCGACAGGAGACATACAAGTATTTCTCTCTGCCCTTCTGTGCGGGCTCCAAGAAGACCATCAGTCATTACCATGAAACGCTTGGGGAGGCTCTGCAGGGAGTGGAGCTTGAATTCAGCGGCTTAGACATAAAGTTCAAAGGTAATCACAGTGACTTTCACCTGCTCAGCAGTTATGAAGCAGCAAGAGCATTATTGTAAAAAGCAAAAAGTCACTTGCCTCTGGATGTGTGGCTCTATTTCTGACACGTAATTTCTTACTTGTAATAAAAATGTGATCTTTATCTCTGTAGAGGAAGTCATGCAGACAACATACTGTGAAATTGACTTGGACAAAGCCAAACGGGATGCTTTTGTCTATGCCATAAAGAATCACTACTGGTACCAAATGTACATAGACGACCTGCCCATCTGGGGTAAGTGTTTACCACTATTTTTAATAAGACATTTATTTGTATATATCTTTATTTTGTCCAACTTCTGAGGTATTTTCGTATTACTAGGGATGTACCTAGTAATAGGTACAATACCAATCTGCTGAACATTGGCATTGGCCGACATTCATCTTGATGACTGCCATCAGCCTGTAGGCACATAAGATTACAAACATAACCAAACTTTTCTTTTAACATCTTTATCATCCCAGAATTTCATGCATCCCTCCTTATTGACTAATTGTTGATCACACAAGTTTAGAGTAGAGTGATAGTGTCATTTTCATCCTGATGGTGAAGAAATAAAACCAGTCATGAGATGAGTGGTCCGTTTATTCTTTACCAGCCTTGGGAGGGTGGGGGGTGTAACAGGACACTATGTCATGTGTCAAATAGCTAACTAAAAGGCACTCAAGATTCAGCTTGTGTTGTGTTATTTTTGTTTTGAATCAGTTGAATAGTGCAACGTGCTGGTTGATTAGCTGATATCTTTAGTGTGAGTCCTCATCAGACTGTAGTTTTTCTATTGCACTGCTTATTTTGCATTGTATGATGTTAAGAAACCATTATGAGCTGATACGATAAATTCTTATTTAGTAATCCTAATTATATTTTTGATAAACTTGGGTTTTAGAACTATTTCATGATGTTATTCTGATTGGAACTGTATTGATGAGTGACATCAGCTTGACATAAAAAAAATAAATAAATAAGAGACTGGACTTACTAAGCGTTAGGGCTGTCCAGAATCCTCTTTTTGGGTTTTGGTAGCAATCAGCAGTGGATAATGAAAGCTTCCTCAGTGAGCTCTTTAACACACGTCTTAAAGATAATGGCTGTGCTGTTTTCATCTGTATTTGCATGTAAAATGAACACTCAGAGAGAAAGTTGGAAGCAAAAAAAGGTTGAACTTTTCTCTCCAACTGTGCCCTGCTGCTCTCTGTCTCTCTTTGAAGCCTTTCTGCTCGCTCACCCATTCAACATGCCAGAGAGAGTCAGAGTGTTGTTCTTGTGTCAGGCAGGCAAGACATTGTTAGGATATGTAGGATACTGTCCATAGATGTTTTGCTTGCCTTTGTTAAAGAAGATGAAAAGAAGCTTAATATAGCAGGGATAGAGTTGTCAGATTGGCAACAGTAAGGGGGAACTCAAGCTTGATTAGAGGAATGTCAGATGGACAGCTGATGATTTATATTTCCAATTTAGAAAATAAAAAAATCCCAGACTCAATAACTGGATAACAACCCAATGAATTTCCAAATAGTTGAATATTTGCATACGGAGCCTGTATCCTCCCCTCCAACTCCCAGTATTTATTCACATGTGGAAAACAGCTCTTCACATAAACCTTGAAGTGCTCCATAAGAAGGGTATTAATCACTTACTGTCATTGCTGACTCAAGACTGTCACTCTAACATGCTGTCGGTGTAATCGCTCACATTGGATCGAATAGTTTGTACAGTGGTGCCACTCCTACTTTGTGTAAACAGACTGTAAGCCGATGGTAAAAGAAGCTGGTATTTACTCAAACATTTCTGAGTTATGTGCTGGATAATTAGGAGTACCATGAATATCTTAAACTGCAAGTCTAATGTCCAGGTTGCCATTGTGTGGGAACTGAACTGGTGTGCCTTTCGTGCATGAGGTGAGATTTTTAGGTGGAGTTATTTACAGAAAGCTTGGAGCTCAGTAACTGCAGACCTGTAATTCATCACTTTTGAATTTGCACACTTGTAGCACCACTTAATAAAGTGGTGCTGTCTTGATTGAGCTGTGTAATATTGTGTACGCTAGAACAAAAACAACAGCATACATTTATTTGTGATGTAGAATGTGCAATGATTTTTCAAGCATCAAACATAAAAAAATAATTATAGTTAAAATACATGTGGCCTCAGCATCAGATTTTTATGTTGCCATTAGCCACTTACAGGAGTAACTGGCTGCTGATTGATAGTCCCTGTTTTATGTCAGACTTATTTGTTCAGGAATAAACTTTCACAAAAACTAAAGGCTGCCTGTAACAGATGAGTACAGTTTATGGCAGGAACTTGCCTTTATTAGCATTTACACCCTGATTGTTAATGTATAACTAAAGTTTTTCCAGGTTTATTTTCACCTGTCCATTTGACCACTGCTGAACGAGATCGTGAGTTAAGTCCATGCCTTTGTTGTTGATGTTGTTGTTGTTTTTTTTTTAAGGTATTGTTGGTGAGGCAGATGAAAATGGAGAAGAGCATTACCTGTGGACGTATAAGAAACTAGAGATCGGCTTCAATGGCAATAGAATCGTTGATGTAAATCTGACCAGCGAAGGCAAAGTCAGACTTGTGCCAAACACAAGAATCGCAATGTCCTATTCTGTGAGTACTGAATGGTCTTTTTTTTTTTTTTTCTTCTCAATTTTAATTTGTATTCATTTGTATTTGATCATATAAATCCAATAATATAATATAAATTAGTTGATTATATAAATGCAAATGAACCTCTCCTGCTCAGGTGAAATGGAAGAAGTCAGATGTAAAGTTTGAAGACCGATTCGACAAATACCTTGATCCATCCTTCTTCCAGCACAGAGTGAGTGAAATAGTTTTTTTTGTGGGTTTTCACATGCTTCCTCATGCCAGCAGGGACACCACTGGCTTGTTGTAACAGCACAACTCTGTGTGATATTTCAGCAGATGCAAGTTGAGCCTTGCACGAGATGCGATGTAAATGACCAAGCTGCTAACTTTAAATACTCCTGGAGTTTTTTTAAAATCCACAAACCTGTATTTGTGGGACTTAAATAAATCATATTGAGCAAAATTTAACTGAAACTTTTCCATGCAGCTACATAATTTATTTGTTTTACTCAAGTGTGGATATTTAATATACTGTTTAGATTCAAGAAGCTCTGCAGTGTAGTTACTTCATAAAGAAAATTATTGATGTTACTTTATCTTGTTTTTAGATTCACTGGTTCTCCATCTTCAATTCCTTCATGATGGTCATTTTCTTGGTGGGTCTGGTGTCTATGATTCTTATGAGAACACTAAGAAAGGATTATGCCAGATACAGCAAAGAGGAGGAAATGGATGATATGGTAAATCTGGATGTAGTTGGATGCTTTTTGCTTAATTGTAACTGAGATCTGTTGTCGGGTTTATTTTCCATCGTGCTTTTGTCTGAGTCTGTCTTCTGTTGCTATGTACCAAAAGGACAGAGACCTGGGAGACGAATACGGGTGGAAGCAGGTACATGGAGATGTATTTAGGCCGTCAAGCCATCCACTCATATTCTCTTCACTGATCGGCTCCGGCTGCCAGATTTTTTCGGTCTCTCTCATCGTTATCATCGTCGCTATGGTTGAGGATCTGTACACAGAGTGAGTAATTGGTTTCAGAATGTTTTGTTGTGAGATAGCAGGACTGTTCTTGATCTAGTTTTAGTTGACAAGTTGAATTCTATCTAATGGATCCCTTACCACAGGCTTTTGTCAATTCTGCCCAAGAGCTGTCTTTAAATCATTCAGCTAAAATTCACACAAATAAACTAAAGTAAACTGACTGTTTTTGCTGGCTTTAGTTTCTCAGTCATAAAAAAGCTGTCTGACAGCATGGTAAAGCAGTGAAAGTATTCTAAATAATCCCATAAAAGTCCTTTCATGCAGCCTTGGTTCCTGTAGAAGTGAAGACCGAGTTAATGGCTTTTATTTCTGATCCCCAGAACAATGGTAAAATCCTGTTCTGGTAATGTCTAGTGACTAATGTGGCTAAGGTTACCTTTGAATGTAAGCCTAGAGCTTTCACAGGCTAGAGCTCTATCAAAATGCTAATACTGAGGGACAGTTAGAAGTTGCGGAGACTTTTAAAATCGATGACTGAAGCCAATAAACAAGAATTTGGTGTGGGCTATTATGCTTTTGTGTCACATTTTGTGCTTCACTGCACAGAATGAGTATGAAATTGGACTTAAACATGTTAAGCTGTTGTCACATGCAAGCCAATTTTTTTTTTTTTTCACTGCAGAAATCCTGCTTTTATACTTTTAATGTGTGAGAAAATCCTCATACACATAACTGAAAAGCATGCTGTGATTTTGATAACATTTAAAATGATCACTCAGAGAAAGTTAGAAGCAGCAGAAGTGCTGTGCTATCAGCTGAATGTGCTGTGCTGCTCCCACTGGCTTCATGTGGTGTGGGCAGCAGCAGCTTGGTTGCTTTTAAAGCTACAGACTCTGAAACAGGAATTGTAGAAAAATGTGAAGCTGGGAGTTAAAAGACATGTTTGGGAACTTGCATTACATTGTTTAAAAATAAAAGCGGTACCTTTTAATTCTGAGTATTTTGCTACCTCACATGAGCTTGTAGTAGTCTGTCATCCTTAACATGAACACAGTGATCAAAACAGACGTATCAAAGGGTTATGTTCAGTCAAGCTTTCTTTTGAAGTTTTTGCTTTGAACACAGAATTAGCTGCCAGTGTAAGAAAACACTAGAAAAATGAAATGGTAGTTCTAAGGGGAGTGGGCTTCATTTAAGTCATTTATTTTTGTTTTCTGTAGGAGAGGATCCATGCTGAGCACAGCCATTTTTGTGTATGCTGCAACCTCTCCTGTCAATGGCTACTTCGGAGGAAGTTTGTATGCAAAACAAGGAGGTAATATTCAATTTTCTTACACACATACAATATATGATATGCCTTTCACCAGTTCAGTTTGTCATGTTTTTGCTGTCTGATTTTTGTTTGAATAATGCAGGCAGGAGATGGATTAAACAAATGTTCATCGGGGCCTTTTTGATCCCGGCCAAAGTGTGCGGGACTGCCTTCTTCATCAACTTCATCGCTATCTACTACCATGCCTCCAGAGCCATCCCATTTGGCACCATGGTGGGATTTCACACTGCAGCACCTCCCTAAAAACCACAGTGTTGAAGAACATCCTCTAAGTCAAGAGCTTGTATTTAATCTGTGTAGCTGTGTAGATCTCTGGTCTCAGTGATACGTTTTAGTCATGGAGGCAAGAGACAACTGAAGTAATGAGAACAAGTTGAACCGTAGTAAATACATTTCACCTGATATTTCATGACACTGGATTCCCCGCCTCAGTGCAGATTTTGAATTCTGTTTGGTTTATTTCTACATTCAGAGCCAAATGTTTTCAAACCGCACAGCAATTTAAAAAAAACACATTCCACATATTTTCTTATTGCTAATTACAAAAATTGCAAACAGCTGTTTGGCTCCACTCAGTGTTCCAGAGCTAATCAATCAAAAGTCGTAAGTAAAGTCGAGTCGTGAAAAAGCTATGTTCCCCTAGAGTGAGCCAAGCCTAAGAAACATCTGGGGAAGGTTTTTGCTTTTTCTGTCCGAACCTGAATGTTGGCTGATCAGATCCATTCATCAGTTACTCCTCCAGTTTAATAATTGATCATTGATCATGCTATGAACACAGTCAACAAAAATGACAACAACTGATTGGGGATGTAAAAATATTCTGGATGTTAGCTGTAAATACAGATCACCCAGCCGAAAATGAATGTCGTCGTCTTTGCAGGTCGCTGTCTGCTGTATCTGCTTCTTTGTCATCCTCCCTCTGAACCTCGTGGGAACGATTCTGGGGAGGAATCTGTCCGGCCAGCCCAACTTTCCCTGCCGAGTGAATGCTGTACCACGGCCGATACCTGAGAAGAAATGGTAGGTGTGGTTTGACACACATTCGTCTTTGCTTTAGTGACACAGGCATGGTGTCAGTTAATGCATACAGTACGGTACTGACAGGTTTCCTTAAACTATTATGCTTTTCCTTATTTTCTGTCATATATAATGTTACTTTATATATGACATTGAATGCTCATCATTTTAAATAATAGAACTACCCTGAACACACCGCTTTCAGCTTTTTTTTTTTTTTTTTAAATCTCAGCTCTCTCTGATGTCAGTGAGAACAGATATTCCTAAAATGATGATCTCAGGCACGTAGCTCTGCCCCATACAACTGCTGTTCAAGCCTTAAGTTTGCACAGAGCAACCAGTCAGAAGAGAGTTGTTTTTCATTCTAATAAATGACAGGTTTCCTTTATATTGATTATAAAATGTCAGAAAAATGTAGTTTCAGCTACTGGATCAGTGGGCAGTAAGAATGTTGTACTTGGTGTACTTGATACATGAGACATGACCTGCGTTCAAGTTGCCAGATGTTAGGTTCAAAGATTGAAACATTTTAGCTGTCTGCACAAACACTTTTAGGTTATGAAATATATAAAAATGATCGACTGCAGGTTTATTAACATTTACAACCTTCTGCCAAGTACTGTGGCCTACTGCCAAATGGAAAAGGTAGATGTGACCTGAGGCTGCTGTCTGACTTTACTTGAATTTCCAATCTGTTGCCTTTTCCCCTTCTCTTGTTCATAACACAATTGGTAATGTATCCTTACCCCGGAGGGGGACTCTGACATGAGCAGTCAAGGATACACAGTCATATCAATATGTTGAATCTTGTGCTTTCAGGTTCATGGAGCCAGCTGTCATTGTGTGCCTTGGAGGAATCCTTCCATTTGGTTCTATTTTCATAGAAATGTAAGTGTATTGCAGTGTTACTGAGGGACTTTGTTTTTTTTTTTTTTAAATGATCCACGCAGTCGTGTTGATGTGCTTTTTCGTCCTCATGTGACAGGTACTTCATTTTCACATCTTTCTGGGCCTACAAAATCTATTATGTGTATGGTTTCATGATGCTCGTCCTGGTTATCCTGTGCATCGTGACTGTGTGTGTCACCATTGTGTGTACATACTTTCTTCTCAATGCCGAGGACTACAGATGGTGAGTTTTTTCCCATATGGATCTCTGGAATTTCAGCCACAAAGTTGTGGCGTTGTCATCTCGTCATCAATTGTCATTCTCTTTTTCTGGTCCCTCTCTTCCAGGCAATGGACGAGCTTCCTCTCTGCTGCATCCACTGCTGTTTATGTTTACATGTACTCCTTTTACTACTATTTCTTCAAAACTAAGTGAGTTTTACACTTTATTAATCCCATGAAATATTCTGTTATAGAAAACCAGGTCTTACATTTTATCCTGTTATATTTCAGGATGTATGGGCTGTTCCAGACATCCTTCTACTTTGGCTACATGGCCGTGTTCAGCACTGCCCTGGGAATCATGTGTGGTAAGTTTTAGGTCTGCTTGATTACATACTGTAGGAGGCTCCTGGGCCCTATTCCAGGAAGCAGGTTTAACTAACAACTCTGAGTTTGTTAACCCTGAGATGAGGGAAACTCCAAGTTTTCTGTTCCAGAAAGAGAGTTAACTTCAACTCTGAGTTGGTCACACTGGTAACAGACTCTGTGAACGAAGCCTGCTCTACTGACACACACACACACACACACACACACACTGCTGCACCTGACCCAGCTGACTGACATTCATTCATTTCCTCATTCATAAAATTGCTGTCAAAGTGATTAGAGGAGTAAATGTTTACATTAACATGCAGATGCTAATGTTTACGTTTTTACAAGCAGTGAAATCCCAGTTAGGGCCTCGTCACACGGGGAGCGACATCGCTCGCTCTCCATTCATTTCCTATGGAGCTTGTGCGATGAGGTGACAATCGCTTGCCCTCCTCCAGCTAAGCGACCGGCGACATTCGTGCATGTGAAATTTCGAGCTGGCGACGCAACACAACAAAGTTGAAAAATGTTCTACTTTTGTCCCTGTCGCATGACCAATCAGCGAGGGTTTCGTTGACTGACCAATGAGCGGAGAGTATGCTACACGCTGCAGTCTGCAACCACTTTCAGCATGAAGGAAAGCATCATTTTAGCTGTGTTTGAATTTCCAATGTTATACGACACTTCACGCAGTGATTATCGAGTTACACATAAAAGGCAGCTGTATGGGAATGTGTTGGCGCCAGACTCACCTTAAACAGAGGGATAGAGAGGACTTTTGTGATAATATAGGATGAACCCAAGGTTGTCTTTTTCTTTTGTAGAGGAGACTTAACAGCAAGATTTCTGTCAGTTCCAATAAAATCTTCTGACTCCTCATCTTTATTTCCTTTTCTGACACGGACTGCTTTGAAAATGTCTAAATCCCTCCAATTTCATAACTAATCACATTTCTTGGAGACGAGTGACGTGAGAGCGCGATTCGCACAGCTGCCGTCGCTATCGCGTCCCATGTGTTTGGTTTCACCCCAGTGGCGATGCGGCCCATTTGTCGTTCCTCCAAAACATTTACTGTTACTGTTACCAGATAAGGATCACAGATTCAGACCCAGATCCAGTTTAGGCTCCAGTCATTTCCCAGCTTATCCCATCCAGATCTGTTCATAATGACTTAATTTTTCCTGACACAATCTGCGTTCTTTATTTAAGACGACTCATCCTCGCAAAACTATATTGAAATATTTAAACTCGATAAAGCTGAGGCATTTCTTATGACATGTTTGCCTTTACTGCTAAAACTTTATATTACTTGCAGATTTGGAAAGCTGCCCTGCATTTTTTCAGTTAAATGTGAAACTTTTACTGAACCCTGACTGTTAACAGTGACGCAGTAAAACATCTCTGCTATTGCTGTGATAGAGCCATCATCAGTCTATGAGGCTGAGATTACATCCAGTTAGAAATGGTTAAACTGGGAACATGAAAGCAGAGTTTCTCTGCTCTATTAAAAAAAAAAAAAGTGAGGTGGTTACATTCCATCAGTACATAATGGGGTTTTTTTGTTTTGTTTTTTTTACTGAATAATTATTCAAACAATGGTCATAAACTGGACTCTGTTGCTGTCTGGGTAACTAATATCGCAGGTCCGTCAGTAAAACGTGTCTGATCAGTTTTTCCATATCTTTATCTTCAGTTTCTGTCACCTACACTTTTGGCCCCGTCAGGTTACAGCTGAGTAAATTAGATTTAAATATCAAATGTAAAATTAGAATTCCAGCTTCATCTTATGAAAGTTCAAGCTGGGTAAATGATGACCCAGCTTGAACTTTACACACACACACCTCAAACTTTCATTCTGTCGATGATGATGACAGAGCCGACCAAGCTAATTAAAAATCACTCTTTCCTCCGCTCCTGCTTTTTAAGATAACAGTCATGGTCAGCAGTGACATATTTCTCAGTCCACTGGATTAAAATGGAGGCTCTACTCTTTATTTACCCTTTGCCGTGGTGAATTTTGGTATTGGAGCTCCAGAGTCGATCACCTCAGAGTTTATTTTTAAACTCAGTTTTTTGGAATAGGGCCCTGAACTGTAGCGCGCTCTGACTAACTTAAATAGGAGTTAGTTTCATAAACACCAGCAGTCTCATTTATAAATGCCTCTTTTAGGCTTAGTTTTGTGGTTATGTGACTTTACATACAGTTTATTTAAAAAAATAAATAAATAAAAATGACGGGAATGTGAGGAAACTGTACAGAAAGACTGACCTGTGCATATTAAAATTTTGGACATAGAGAAAACTGGCAATTCAGACAGTGAGGTGGTAAATTAAAGCCAGATTTAAATAAAAAAAAAAAAAAATAACAAATTTGATGAATACATGATAGCCAAAAATCTCAGCACACACAATTTCACTTCATGTAACACATTGGTTATAGATCCACTTTATTATAAACATTCAAATAAACAGCGTGTGCCAGTGAGTCTTTACACCATGAAAATAAGTCAAATCCAGTCCCAAATAATTCTAAGGATTTTGCCATCTCCTCATCACATTCTTCACCCCCCTGAGCACGGAAAAGAGCACTCAGCCAGGTGATGCTCACATTCCCAGTCAGTTGTGGCACTCACAGGAGCTGAAATGCAGGATGATGCCAGGATGTGGCTGGTAGGATTTAGCAAAGTCTGGCTTCTCTTACCTCAGTAGAGTCCTTTTCACCTCAGGCTAATAAGGCTAACTGGTAACATCATCAATAAAATTTGAGATGATACCAAAGAGTGTTAAAGAATTTCAGGACAGTATCAGTTGATTTTAACATTTTATAATTCTGTGCATAAACGTCTAAGCAAGATATTAGTTTTCATTTAGTTTGTGAAAGCACTGCAGTGAACAGCTGCACAGAGGCATGAAGTTGCTTACAGTCACCATATGCACATATGCATTGTGTAAACTTGCAGTCTGGAAATAAAGTCAGTGAAACTCAGTTACTACATTGCATATACTAATCACAGTGCAGCGCAAGTTCACCATTCACTAAAGTTCAATTCTCAAATGATATCTCAGAGTGGCGGATTGTTCCTTTTTTTGTTGGCTCAATCAGTTTGGTGTAAAAATGCAAATACTGAGATGATACTTGTGCAGAATGCTGCAGGATGGATCACCGTCACGGTCAGAGGACAATACCTTTGCAAGAACAGTTGATCAGCGGCCTCATTTCTATGCATGAGCTGCCAGTTAATGGTTGAATTTGGGCATTTAGAGGATGTTTTTTGCACGCCACTTTTATTGTTTGTGCTGATGTAGGCCTCTAATATAGGTCCTATGGCCTCTTTTATAAATGAGACCCTAGCTTTAGTTTCTAGTGACACAAGTGTGGAAAACAAAATGTAAAGTTGGAAGAAGCAGCAGGTGTTCCATAATTTTTAACACAACCATTTTTAGTCAGCACACATGGGGGCCCTCAGATAATTTGAAAATATTAACACAGCTGCTGACAATGTATTACTAGAGGTGTGTGGTACTGTGACAGGAATAAAGCAGAATTGTTGCTTAAAGTGCTTTATGGCTTAGACAGGTGGTGGTCGTGGGCACGTGACAGTCATGGAGATGATGTGAAAATATTAAACAGCAGGTGGTACAATGGCGGGGGCTATAGGAGTACAGTAGACAGCTGCTCCAGTCAGTCTAATAAAAGCTTTTCAGATCTCCTGGTAAAGGATAAAAATTATGAAGTTAGCCAGAAAATTCATTCATATTAAGGAGTTGTACTTGAGTCAAACATGGAGTAAAGCACACTGTATATGACTCGGGCTTATTCAGTATGAAAACTGTGTGAATGCTATGTATGTATAATTTAAGTAATCTGCACATACAAGTAGTTCTTGCATGAAGCCAATCATCTTTTTAGAGAAATCTTATTTTCTACATCAGTTATTCAGCTTTAACTGCACTTAAGTAGTCTCTTCCTCACCAGCTGCAAGCCAAACTCATTTTTCAGCTGAAAGAGTAATAAGCCAAGGCTGACACTCGTACCTTGAAGCACCTTTGTGAATCTTTCTCTGATGTGCATCAGGTACTACACAGTGACTCCTGGGCTGTCTGACTGCTCATTTTGTAGATGTGGAATCTGCGTTTCCGTGTTCAGCCCTTTATTGGATACCTCACCAGTAATCATCCTGTCTTGTGATGGATTTACCTATAAAGTAATAGAGTTTGATGTGTGGTGCTGTCAAACTAAAAGCAACTCACCAATCACCTTTGCTTTCCAGGTGCCGTTGGATACATGGGAACAAGTGCCTTTGTGAGGAAGATTTACACAAATGTGAAGATTGACTGACTAAGAAGTGAAGCAGCAACAACACAGGGATGTTAATGGATTTGCCTAGACGTATCCTAAAAGACGGCAGGCACAAGTCATTCTTTATTACTTTTCTTTCTTGCAAAGAGATTGTGAGAATCTCACTTTGTACAATGTAGTTTTTCCATTTTTTTTTCTCAAAGAATTTCAGTGCCGCAACTCAAAGTGAACAAGAGGAAATCTGCGGAAGAGATCAAACACAACGTTCGGTTTTTATCAGTTGCTTTCAAACAAATGTTGAGGGAGGGGGCGAATGTTTTAAGGCTGACGTGGCTTCTCTTTTCCAACCCAGTCCCACCTGAGAGCAGAGAACATACAGTACATGTGATGGAATAGTGTAGCTCTCTTCAGTGAAGAGGCCTGAGTGTATTGAAAGCCTTTGTTCTGTTGTGTCAGAATATTAGAGATGGGTTTGTGTTTGTATTTTGACCCTGAGGTCTATTTTGTATTCATGAAGTCACTCGAAATATCGTTACTACAGTACAATAGGTTGTTCCCATTTAAGTCCACTGCAAAAAAAACAGATAAAGCAAAACTTTTGTTACCCTAATCATTCCCCCATTTTGACAATTCCTAACTCCCTGTTAAGGTAGCAGTCCATCCAGTTAAAGAGATTTTAGTCCTGCTGTAGTTTACTGTACAGACAAAGAGCAGAGGGACTGAGCAACAGCTGAGGTACAGTAGGAACCGATTTTTTTTTTTTTTTTTTTTTTTTTTAAATGGATGTTTGATGTGATCCCATTTATCTGTTTAGTTTTATGTTTTCTAAATGTCTGGGTTTGAATGAAGTCTTCATGTAAAGATAATATATGGATGGTGGGCAGTGTATATAACCTTAATAATGTACCTTTAGATGTAGATCCCAAATGTATTTTCGTTGTACAGATTTACTACAGGGTGTTTGTTTCATTTTTTTCAAAATGAATCGTTCAGTTAAAACAAAATTTTTTTTTCTTTATTTGGTGCTTGGGGTGGGGCTGGTGGCGCTGTTACATCTTGCCTGAAATTGCATGAAGTTTTCACCAAATCATCAGATCAGATTCCACTTCAGCGCTGTCAGGGTTTTTTTTTTTTTTTTCTGATTGTTCTGATTGATTGGTCTCAAAATGGAAAGGTACATTTTGAGTTTCTAGACTTGCTTCTGGAAACTTTATTTTGATTTCATACATTATTTAAAGCTTTAAAAGGCTCTACATCTTCTGGTAAGCCATTTCCATCATGTTCTGTTGCCTAACCCGAAACATCTGTGAATGTTCGACGGAAAGAGGCAGTTGCTTTGTTTCTGCAAACATACTGTACAAATTCAACTTTATGTACACTTAAAGCTAGATGTTTTCATAACCACACACAATGCTGCAGTGTTTCAAAAGCTTCCCCCCATTTTGTGTAAATACAGTATGTACCCTACTTGTATGAGAAGTGGCATTGCCTTTTTTTTTCTCTTTTTTCTAATTTCCAGTTCTTCCCCACTGAAGTTGATTTTGGCACCTCATGTTGTGTACCAATGTCTGATTAGACATTTTGAACCTGCATATTAACTTGCTGTAAAAAGAAAATAAACATGTTTATGTACAGGGGTTATTAAGTGTGATCTTGACTTTGATGGTAAATATTGTTGAACTTCATTAGGTAAGCCATGTGTACAGTATTTATTTCTAGACTCCAGCATTACAGCTGGACCATTAAAGACTTAAGTGTGTGTCAAGAGGCAGCCAAGATGATTAGTTATGCTATATTAATCTAACATTAAGACCACTTCACTTCCATGACCTGGTGATTATTGAAGACACAGAGCTGTGGTTTATACAGTTTGTTTATTAGTGTATCCAGATGTGTGAGTAAATGCATATGCTAAAGTGTAAACTCAGTACATTTCTAGATTTGTATCATGTTTCAGCCGAGTCTGCTGTAAAGTTTTCAGTTGACTTTTTCAAAGTACTCCTTGGATCCATCTGGTGTTGGTTTGATCTGAAAAGCAAACATTACATAAGACTTGTTGTAGACAAAGATATTTTTTAAAAAGCTAATTAAAATGTTTATTATATCTAATGCACCAGGGGTACTCACTGTTGGGGAGTCGGGGGTCCAGCTGGCTGGACACACCTCCCCGTGAGTCTCCACAAACTGGAAGGCCTTCACCAAGCGCAGGGTCTCTTCAACACAGCGGCCCACCGGCAGGTCGTTCACACTCATGTGCTTCACCACACCATTTGGATCAATGATAAATAGGCCCCTAATAAAACCAGACAGACATCTTTCTAAACAAATGTTGCCTCAATATTACCATTTAATATTGAGGCAACATAAATACAACAAGTTACAGATGGTATTGCAACACTTGATATGTCTGAATACACCCAGCAAACGAGAGGAAACAATTTAGAGAAATAAGTATTTGATCCCCTACAACGCTGTCAGAATTCTGCTTCCCACAGATTACAATCAATCGATTACAGATACTCCTGATCTCAACTCATATGAATAAAGCACACCTTTCCACAGCCATGGGCAAGACCAAAGAGCTGTCAGGACAAGATTCTAGACCTGCACAAGGCCAACAAGTTTGGTGAGAAGAAATATATGTGCCAGAAATATCAACTATAGATGACCATCAGTCACCCTCGGTCTGGAGCTCCATGCCAGATCTTGCCTCATGGGGTGAGGATGATCATGAGAAAGGTGGTGGATCACCCCAAAAATACATTGGAGGAGCTTGTTAAGGATCTGGAGACAGTTTGGACCACGGTCACCAAGAACACCACTGGAAACACACTACGCCGTAATGGATTGAAATCTTTCAGTGCCCACAAGGTCCCTCTGCTCAAGAGGGTACATGTACAGGCCCGTCTTAGGTTTGCCAGTGAACATCTAAATGATTCAGAGAAGCCTTGGGAGAAAGCGCTGTGGTCACATGAAACCAAAATCAAGCTCTTTGGCATCGACTCGACCCGCCGTGCTTGGAGGAAGAAAAATGCAGAGTATGACCCAAAGAACACCATCCCCACAGTCAAGCACAGAGGTGGAAACATTATGCTTTGGAGCTGTTTTTCTGCCAAGGATACAGGATGACTTCAAGGGTTCAGAAACAAGGGTTTCTCCATCAAGTACTAAGTCATGTTTTGCTTGGGGATCAAATACTTTTTTCACTCAATGACATGTAAATCAATACATATCTTTTATGTAATGTGGGGGTTTTTTTCTGGATTTTTTTGGTTGATATTCTGTCTTTCCATTAAAATAACACTACCATAAAAATTAGAGCCTGTTCTTTGTAAGTGAGCAAACTTCAGCAGAGGATCAAATAATTATTTCTCCCCACTGTACTTTAAAGCGTGCTGCATACTGTTTCCTGTCTTCAGATTCAAAGCGCCCCAGTTCCCTGGGTACTGAAACCAACAGTGACAGCAGCAGCAGCAACGTTATTAATTTGCAGATATTAAAAGATAAAATAAAATAAAATATAAGTTGAACTCGATGTGCTTTTATTAGGTCAAACTTTTCTCAAATCCACTATTTTCTACAACTGTACTATGTGGTCTTCAGATATTTCAGTGAGCTCAGCAGATAAAGCTGGTCTGATGTTTTCTCTGAATTTATTTTGGGAATTAATGACAAATACAATTTGGAAGCTGTGGGTGTGAATGTGTGACATGTTTGCCATTTATTGCTTTTCTACAAATTGACTTTGCAGAATAAAAGTAAATAAAAGCCATGAGGATAGATCTTGAAAAAAGAACAGTCTGGCAGAGACATTCCTGAATGGCAAAAATCAAAGAAAAAACAGGCTTAATGCTTTCTGTAAAAAGCAGTCTAGATAATGGCATTCGTCCCATGATGCATATTAGCAGATGCAGTAGATTCTTCTTGGGTTCTTATCACAGCTGTGCACATTTCTACTGGTCTGTGTTTTATGGCTTCACAGTTTCTTCCAACAATAATCACCACAGTCATAAAGTCTGCTGTAAATTCTATTTAAATAATTTAAATGGTAATATATACTGCAATGTCCTGTGTGGCAGTTGCGGACTGCTACCTGTTTCAGAGCACATAATGACCCCACCTCAGAGCGATTCCTGGACCTTCCAGCAGCACAGCATAGTCTCTGGAGATCTGCTTGTTGAGATCTGAGAGCAGAGGGATGTGGATGTTTCCCAAACCACCAGCCTGAGAAAACATAAAAAGATATATGAACACAAATGCTACATAGTACTCCTTGTAATATTTTAACAATAACAACATCTGAGATTATTTCACAAGCTCCTTGAAGTTCTACTACAAAGAACACACAGAGATCTGAACCTTGTCCCGTGTGCTGGTTACTGAATAATCATTACACTGTGAACGCACCTTTCGTGGGGTGTTGATCCATGCCAGGTGGGTGAAGTGAGAGTCCACAGACACGCCGACCACCTCACAGTTGACATCATGGAACTCATTGGCCTTGTCACTGAATGCGATGATCTCTGTTGGGCACACGAACGTGCTGCGGTGTAACAAACAGAATAAATAAAGCACTTATTAAAATCACAGCAAATGTGCAGAGATACTTGAAAATGTTAGAATATTAATATTGACATTTTATTCACTTATTCATCTCATGCATGTCTGACAGTTATTCCCATCACAAATACTCACAAATCCAGTGGGTAGAAGAAAAGGACCAGGTATTTGCCCTTGAAATCAGCAAGGCTCATCTCCTTGAACTCCCCATTGTGGACAGCTGTCCCTTTAAAAGCAGGAGCAGGCTGGGTGACAGCAGGGGCCCATCTGGAAGTGCCTGATATAGAAAAGTCAAACACCATTTATTTATTTATCAGCATAAGATATGCAAAAAGTCTTCTTTTTTGTTCATTTGCCTTCGTAAATGACTGACTAGAAGATGCATGTTGTGTAATTTCTTGTCATCTGGTTAATGTTTGGCTTGACACCAAAATACAAACATCTGCACTGTTTGTGTGTTAATGGCGGGGGGGAAAAACAAGGCTTTTTCAAGTGTGGAGTACAGACACATCAAACTGATGACTTTTACAGTTATTTTTAATGAATGCATCTTTACAGGAGCCCAGACCTCCTATTTCTTTTAATGTCCTTTAATGCCTTTAATGTTAACTAAAGAAAATGTAGTGGAGTTGCAAAGATGACACTATTAAGTCAATGTTATGAAAGATTCTGTTGTCTAAATGAGTCCAAGAAAAATCTGATAGTGAACTAATAAAAAGCTGGATTATTCTGTCACATCAATTTA
Organism: Archocentrus centrarchus; assembly: GCF_007364275.1. NCBI lineage: Eukaryota > Metazoa > Chordata > Actinopteri > Cichliformes > Cichlidae > Archocentrus > Archocentrus centrarchus. The sequence goes on along the minus strand of NC_044360.1, from coordinate 25,367,810 downwards.
ATGTCAATAAGGATATTTTGTGTCATATGTAATCCTTTTTTTCTTGTACACACTCCAAAATTTGTGATATTATTGCAAAGCTAAAATTTTTACTTTATACCACAACATCAGACAATTAAGCAGAGCCCAACCAAGAGGTTGATAGGCCAGTTTTTCTTTTTTTAGCAGACATTGGCGTGCAGTCTTCATAGCGAGAGAGCTCATCATAATGACCCTATCATTTTTCCTGTCCAATATAACTAACCAACTGTGTATATACATGTAGATAATACTGCCTGATATTGCATTCTGAAGAATATGACTGATAAAAATAGTAAATCATTTTATCCTGGGAAGCAAGTAATTTACATAATTTCACCTGTCAGTTATTTGATCAGTTAACCAATTAATAGTGCAGTCTATTACAGGACAAAACAGAGAAAATTACTCATAACAGTCTCCCGGCACCAAATCTGGCAGTTCCATTACAATCTGACTGCATGCTGTGCGTTTTGCTTCTGTACGTACTGGTGGAGAAACAGGATCTCTGGAGCGCAGGAGCGGTGAGGACTCTCGCTGCTCCGCAGGCTCCATGCTGACAGGCTGCTGCGACTTTCAGCCCTCCTGCTGCAACCCTCGCCTCAAAAATAAACAATAAAAAGACATCAGTACAACATGAATAATCCATAAATACTCTGGAAAGATTTTTAGCTCTTTTAGGTATTAAGCTGGCATAACTCATTTTATTAACTGCAGCTGTGGTTTAGGTGGGTGACTGGAGCATGAAAACGTGTCGCTGCTTTCAAGCTTGCAGATGCATTAAAGGGTGTTCAAACCAGAGAAAGAAGGTGTCCTCTATGAAAGGAAAATGTCCGTTAAGTTGTGCTTTTCCATGGTTCTCCTTCACTTAAGAATGTAGTGAGCAAAGGTGAAAGTGGTGCTTAAAGCAAGATAATTCGACATTAAACAAAACTCGTTAAGAAACCTTCACAAATGAGAGGTTCTCATGAGCTCAAGTTCAGAAAACTGAAGGACTAAACCAACAGTTTCTCCAGACCAAACAAAAACCATGTGCTAAACCTTCAAAGGTCTTTGTGAGTACCTCTTATTCTCTCAGCAGCTAGAGCTACACTCACACTGAGATGTTCCAGCACTATGTTACATACATATATTACTACATCTCCGAGGAGCACACTTTGAATACTCCTACCACACATATACTGCTGCCATAAATAGTTCAAAAACATATGTGCCACTTTCACTTTTGAAAGCAACTTTTCTTCCAACACAAGTTATGAATTATTTAACTGGAATTATTTTTGCTACACTGTACTGTTGTAGCGTATGCTACGGTGTCTTCTGGAGTAGCTTCAGGAAAGATTCCCACTGCGTGTGCGGAGATGCTGTCATACCAACACGCACCACCTTTAGGTAAGAAATTATTTTTCCATTCAAAACTTGTTGAACCATTTGCTTAGCTGGGATATCAAAGGGAATTTCTGAAAATAGGAAGAAGCCGAGTCTGCATCGCTCTAAAAGTTTCCAAGTCAACCACTTGCACTGGCACCAGAATCTGTGATGCCACAGCAGAGGGTTTATATCAGCAAGTGCTGTTACTAACAGAAGGAAAAATAAATCACATGATTTCTGCTAAATAAATACGTTCTTAAATTAAAATGGTGAGTCCATGTCATCCTCGTGCGCTGCCATAACAGTAGGGAGCGCACGGGTCCTGCTCACTGGCAGGTTATCAACAACAAACTGAGTTTCTCCAACTCTTCCCCTCCTGCTGCATCTGGAGCAGCTGTCTGACACTCAGTTTCATTTCCTCATTCATACAGTTGATATCAAAGCTCATACTGAAGCACATTCATGTGCAGAAAAATAAATCACATTGAAATCCCAGTTAGATGTTATTTGGTATATTTAACCTGACCGCTGACAGACACAACAAACACTGGACCTCAAGGATTTTATCGTTAGCTCAGAATAAAATTTATAGGCTACATCCTAACAAAACAGGCTGTCAGACAGTTCCCCTGCACTGAATCAGTTTATGTGTAGAAGAACAACACTGATGGACAGGCAGATGTGGAAGGTATTCTAGTGAATCGGACAGCAAACAGTGGCTGAAGCTCCTGGAAAAGGACCATTGTCACCGCCAGCACCAACTCTCAGATATAAATCATTCTCAATTGCAAAGAAAAGAAATGATAAAAACAGGGCCAAAGCACGTGTAGATTTCCACCGCAGGAGACAGCTTTAGAAGAAATGATCACGCTGAATTAGGTCATTTTCTTCTAGACTGGAAATATCATAGCTCTTAATGCAGGTAAGTGTGCTCAAGTGACATTGGGAGTGGACTGAACTAATTGAATTTAGCCTAGGCTGCAGGTACAGCGTGTTCATGTTGAACATATTTACATGTTGAAATATTGTATCAGTATCAATGTCAAGTCTGAACCTAACCATGTTTTTCACTGCAAATCACTAAAAATCAGTCTTACTCAGGCTAACATCATCAGTCCAAAAGTAAACTGTGGTCTTTGCATGAAGCATAGTTTATTTGTTTCCTGCTTTCACTGCCCCACCTGTGCTAATGCAAATATATGCAAATGTAGCCACCATAGCTAGGATTATGCACTTGTGGAGGGGAGGGGTAAGAAAACAATTCAGTGGACTGCAATCTAGTGGTGAGACTTTACACACTGTACCTTTAAAGTAAAAGTTGAGCCTTTTGAACCATGTAGACTACAAGAGCATAAAATTAAATGCAAACTGCCAAAAATAATAAACAATTCATAACTAGTCTGTGCAACAACATGGTTGACTAATAGTTTCCTATTTCAGCTGCTGAGTGGCTCTTTAATGGCAGGGGGCAATCTTCTTTTAGTACCATGTCTCCCCCTGATGTAAAGGAACTTAAAGTGGATATTAAGTCAAGGTTAGGTTCAGCGGTTGTGTAGGCTGCTTTCTGGAAAAGCCCCCAGCTCTGTTTGTATTATTATTGATAACAATACTAAATTTGAACCTCTGTTGTGTTCCCGCCTTCCTTTCTTTAAGACTGTGTGTAATTAATGAGATTAATTGCAGGTGCGTCACCATGTTAACTTGTATAAATTGCTATACAAGCGTCTGAAAACCTCAAAAACATAGATTAATTAACGCAACACATAACTTTTATAATTCTTAAAACACAATATGGCCAAAATAACGTTTCAGTATAACCATAACCCAGCTCGTTACTCCTGTATTTCTTGCGAAGCGAGGCTGGCGCACTCGCCGCGGGTTGGTCAGGTTCACAGCAGCGTCAGCGGGTCCGCAGGTTCAAATGTGAAGCACACACACGCGCGCGCGCGCGAGCGAGCGCAGAGGAGACTTAATTTTTAAAAATGCCTGCTATCCACACCGATTAACGAGCTCCTCACTTATGTGCAACAGCGCCAATAACAAATAGGCAGTAAGGTTAAATGAAATCGAACTTACAGAAGTCCTCAGCAGTTTCCCGATGGTGGCTGCCATTTTGGATTATGTCACTGGAGGCAGAGTCGAGCAGATTATTGCGTCCTTTGCGCACGTGCTCACTTCCAACCTGACCTCGGAGGGGGAAAAAAAGTTATTTTAAAAACTAATTGTGTTATATTCTGCTAGCTCGAGCTGTCAAATGCGGGGACCATAACACACATTTTGAGACAAATTATGGTCCAAAAAAAGAAAATACTAGAAATTAAAGTCATGCTGCCTTCAGGCACACTTCTAATGTCGAGAAAATATTTTGAGTGAGTGAAACATGAAACTTTACAAGATTTTTTGCTTTTTTTTTTTAATTCAGATTTTATTTATTTGGCCATTACAAGGTGACGGGTCCTCGTGCTCGCTGTTGAACAAACTGAACAGAAAGCCGCTGGGTTGTAACTGAAAATACAGCCTCTGATATATCCGACATCCCTAAATGTAGCATCAACCTCTGCGAACACGTGATTTTTGGCGGAAGTCGAATCCAATTAGAACCTGACCTCAAAAGCATGAGAAATGCATGCTTGCTGGCCATGTACTGTGTTAGTGTTACTGCGGGTGATTTAATTCATGAAAAGTGAATGTACTCGCTGTCCTAATGGATCCTAATCTGCTGTACTGGAAAGCAGAGGGACAGGTAACTGTACACAGCAGTGTTTAAACACGCATAGCATCGGCTCTCGCATTAGTTCCCACGAAATTAGTTTCTCTCATACGCGTTCCCTCTTTTACAGTCTTTTCTCCGTCGGCTCAGGATCTGGGTTAATCTTCTTGATCCAACCCTCCTGCTCTCTTCTGACGTGAGTAGCAGCCACTGCGGTGATCTGATATTGTGAGATGAGTGGGAAATACCTGGTGTTTACCTTGTGATTATGCTTTCCGCAGCCTGAAATACAAAGGGCTCACTCTCTTTTCGGAAGCGGAGAGAAACTAAATGAAAAGGTCAGATTATGTGTAAGAATCTAAGTGTGCAGGGGTCACTTAGACAGCATTATGAGCCTGCTGCAGATTGTTTAACCCCTCGTTTCATTTGCTCCTCTAGGATGAAGCTGCACTGACAATCTCACTTGTAAGTCCTGTAAGAAATGACCTTCAGTTAAGAATTCCTCTGTATCAATCTGGTTATAGTATCATTAAATGGAAGGAGCTATGTTGTGCAGATGTGATTTGTTCAAAAGAGGAAAATTTCCTGATGACTAATTTGTCTTCACAGTCATCTGTCCACTCTGATTCTGGGGCTGCTCTTCCACTTATTTTTCGCCCTCCAGGTAACAGATTTTTACAAGCACACACGCAGATACATACATTTGCAGTGCTGTCAGTTCGAATGTGTGATATGGATTTAAATTGTTAAAGATGTTACAAAGGCTGCAGACTTTCAAATAATGAGGTCAGCATACACCTATCAGCCATAACATTGTAGCCGCCTTCTTGGTATTGTGTTGGTGCTAAGATGGCAGGCAGTGGCGGTGCAACTCTATATTCTGAGCCTTTCTCTCAGAGCCACCGTTGACTTTTTCAGCAGTTTAAGAGAGTAGCTTGTCTGTTGGATCGTACCACACGGGCTGGCCTTCGCTCCACACATGCATTGTGAGCCTTGACCACCCATGACTGGTTCACTGCTGTTCATTCCTTGGACCACTTTTGATAGATACTGACCACTGCAGACCTCGAACACCCCAAAAGAGCTGCAGTTTTGGAGATGCTCTGACCCAATCGTCTAGTCATTGCAGTTGGGTCCTTGTCAAAGTTGCTCAAATCCTTGCGTTTGCCCCCCCCTTCTTTTTTTTTTTCCCCTTTTTGTGCTTCTGTCTCATCACCATTGAGGATGGGATGTTCGCTTGCACCCACTAACAGGTGCCATGATGGAGAGGTAATCTGTGTTATTCATGGCCTGTTAGTGATCATAATGTTATGCCTGATCGGTGTATATACAAGGAATCAATGTGAGCCAACAGCTCAAGAAGAAGAAAGAGAAGGGAGCTAAAATAACCTGTATCAGACTGAGGGGTTACACCAAAGTCCAGTATGTCTGTGAATCAAATGAAAGCTACCTCAGTATTGTCCAAGTAAATAAACACAATAGGACCCCTGTAAGTCATTACTTAAATGTGTACATATAGCACATAGTATTTGTAATATTATACTGTGCAAAAGTCTTGACACCCCACCCCCAATTTCTTTATATTCTATGAAAAAAATAAATAAATGCAACAATTTATTGAAACTTGTGTGAACATGCATGTAAGGCTAAAACTGAGTTTGTAAAGTTCTAACCAGTCTGAAAGTGAGTTTCAGTGGATCAACAAAAAATCGAGTCTGGCTCCTTGGAACCCAAATATAAAGAAATGAGGGGTGGCTCAAAACTTTTGCACACTGAAACAGTTTTACAGGAGATTCTGATGAGTTTGTCCATCTTCTTTCCAGCATTGTTTCCAGCAACAGGACCTTTGGTAGGTCTCTAATCTTCTACTTGTATATAATTTTCTGTTTTTTTTTTTTTTTCTTTCTAAAATAACATTTTTTTTTTCTGTCAGGTTGTTGCCAGTCTTTTGCCACATAGCACTGTGAAACCTGCTTTATTTTGGCAGGTAATAAAAACTATTCATCACATTAATAAAACTATATTATACACAACCAAAGTTACTAATGACAAACACTCAAATGTACTCTTTCAGTTTCTGCTGCAGAGTTACAGCGCTGGGTTCAATTTTGCAAACAGAAATTCTTCATCAGAGCAGGTAATGGGTTTAGTTCAGTAACACAAAGGGCTATGGATTCATTTAATTTTAACCATATTGCTCTCATTTGCTTCAATCATTGTTTTTAAGTCTTCTTTCTCTAATCGTGAGCCCCCCCCCCTCTGTTTCTGCCCTTATCTCTCACCACCAGGGGCAGAGCATTTCTCTGAAGCAGCTTCTGTTGATAACTGGTACAATCTCCTATTCGACATGTGCAGGGGTGTGTACATTTTGATGGTGCAAATGGTAACTGCAGTGCTTCAAGTAAACTTAAGTTTTTCAGCCATTGTTATTTTGTATCTGATGTTTCAGGCCCTTCCTCAGATTTTTATTAACAGACTGGGTGTAAGAAGCCCAGCAGTCCAGACTTTCTTTAGGTCAATATTACCAATCCCTCTCTCAGGTAAGTTCTGTACGCTGAATGCAAGATGCTGTACTTACTGCATAAATAGTATACATTATAAGTTCATCCCAAGGCAGACGCAGCATTTAAAATAGACCTATAAGTGTGAGCTCACTGGCACATGAACTGAATGAATATCCACCATTTTAACAGTATATAGATCACTGAAAATAAGGAAAAGCCTAATTGGTACCCTACTAGAGCGAATTAACTGGCATCGTTACTGTGCTGTGATGTCTGTTACCCTCCCCAGCTACTCTGGCCTTCTTCAATGTGTTCACTGTGAGAAGTGAGGAGTCAGAAACTGGGATCCAAGTGTTTGATCACAATGGAAATCCTGTTGGCATGTCTAAAGCAGCTGGAGAAAAGGTATATTTAAAAAAAAAAAAAAAAATGTACAAAAATCAGTAATTTAAAATCTTGATGTACTGAGTATCTTTTTCTTTTTTATGAGGCTGTGAGGGAGACTGCCTTGTCCAGAGCGGCACTGTTCGGTATGACCGCCGCCGTTCCTAATCTGCTGGTTTTACTCATGAAAAGGTCAGCCTTTGTTAAAGCTGTCTTTAACATCAGCTGAATAAAACCAGGTTTGACCAAACAGATTTTTTCTTTCACAGAGTCAGACCTTTCCAGAGGAACTCTCTGCTTGTTGCTCCTTTCCGACACATAAGCACTGCACTTGTCCTTGGCCTGATGATTCCCATTTCATTCAGTCTCTTTCCACAACTGGGAACGGTAAGATTCAGGGTCTGCTCTCATGTTTTTGGTTTTTCCTTCGTGTGATAAACTCTGCTGACACTGACCTTGTTTTGCAGATAAACAGGGAGCAGTTGGAGGAGGAGCTGCAGGCTGCAGCAGTTGGCAGACACTTATTCTACCACAGAGGACTCTGAAAAGCAGTTTTTGGATAGAAGAGACACAATCTACTGAAACACGTCAGGAAATGCCCCGTCAAAATAATGCAAATAAACAATTTGTTTCAAGCAACAAAGTGCTTTCTGATAGAAATTTATTTCACTTGGAATATTAGTTGGATTTATGGATATAGCAAATATTACACATCTTCATGAAAATATATTTAGTTTTCAAAGTTGCATGAGCATTTCTATGTGTTACCCTCACCTGAAATACTGTAGCACAAACAGTCTGTTTGGCAATGTGGTAAAAAACAAAAAAATGGATTCAACAGTAAAACAATGGTGTTAATGACAGATTTATAAAAAAAGGGGGGAAAAAAAACAGAACCTGGAAAATAAGACATAATTATATACAAGTGAATCAATGTGGGCATGGAAGCATTAATTGTTATTCAATCAGCTGAAGACTGATGTGGAAGCTGTTAGTATAACTGTGTGCTTCTGTTTCAGTTCTCCATGGCACTAATGTCATTAGTAAAATATTAAATGACATTATTTAAAAAAAAAAATGTTGTGCAGTGTCTATTACACTTGTAATCTGATTACCCCATTACAAAAACTGCCCGTCACAGCTGCACACATCTCTAACAGCACAAAGCGAGTACCTACTTTATTTTTTGTCAGCTGCAAACAAGATTTGTGACATCTGGAATTCCTGCGTTGGAGTGGATGCTAACATCTGAGAAACACTCTCGGAAATAGAAATTGGAAAAAAAAAAAAAGTATCAGCTCGTCGTCTTTACCTCAGAGTCAACAGCTACAGCTCTTTCAGCCGCATCTGTTACTCTTAAAAGAAAAGCACAGTTTTACATTTTTCAGCAAATCCTATGAAAAGATGTTTCGTATGATGGAAAAGCTGAAACAGCTGTGTGAGGTCTTTACCAAATACTACTCAGGCAGCAGCCAGTTTGTTCCTTTTGCTTGTTGATTTTTTTTTTTTTTTAAATATCAGGCTGCAGATTCATTTAGTTTTGCGCTTTGTGTTTAAAGAACATCTGTTAGGAAAAAAAACATTGAATATTGCCCGACTGATCCTTTCATTGGTCCTGTTATTGATACAAGAGTCGCCTGACATATTAGCTCAGCGGTGCACAATCAAATCTGATGCTGGGGGGGACTTTTCTTCCTCACATTAAGAACGCACCTTTAAGAAAATAGTAGTGAACCCCCCGTGAGCCCATGCTGCTGACAGTAACCTGCAGTAGAGTGTTTGAAAACAGGTTTATATCCTTAAGAGCTGCTCTGCAGCCGCCAAATGAAAGAGGAAGTTCTCCGTCACTGGAGGGAAATGATGCTGCTTTAAACCTTCCAGTGTGATTTTAGAGTCTTCACACTCATCAGCGAGGGCAACCAGATTCGCAAGGATCTCTTTAGTCTTGACAGAAATGTCCTGCCGGTGAAGAACATGTTAGATTTAAGACTAGATTTCTTACAGCTGATAGGAAATGAGCACATACTTGTTTTAAGTATGCCCTTACCTTAATCACCTGACTGTCTGATCTCTCAGCGTCCTCCGCAGACTGCACGATGAGTTGGCCAATATCCTTGTGTAACTTCCCCATAGTCATGGCCTCTGTGGTGAGATACTCAGCATCAGTCTCAGAGAATTCAAGAAACGCATTGCTTTCTCTTTAAACACACGATACCTTTAGCACTCTGGGATACTGTGATGGTGCTGTCTGGGAGGTTCACAAACACATCAAACAAGTCCGTTCTGTTGCTCACGTCTGGATCTACAAACCCTGCTATGTATCCTGTGGAGAAAGCAAACACATTGGAGCAAGCATACTAATTCACCTCCCCGCCAGTAGATCACACTCATGGCAGCACAGATAGTGTTTGAGGAGAAGCATCACAAAGAGTTTCTCTGTTAAATAGATAAACCAGGAGGCAGCCTCACCAGGGCATTTCTTTAAATCCTCCAGTTCAGCATCAGTCGGGTGGACGTACGGGTGCAGGATGGACCAGTCTTTCCTGTGCCACACCAGAGCCGGCAGAATTCTGAGACAAACAGCTTAAAGAGTTACCCACTTGAGATGATACTCCCCACTACGAAATAATAATGAGAATCTTTAAATTCACCTTGTAAACTCCAACAACGCTTCAATCCGGGGGTGATGGACAATAATCCTCTTCTTCAGCATCAGGGCTGTATACAGGATGATGGTCTCCATCCCAAACTGAGACACCACATCTGAGACGAGAGTGGAAAATTGGAGACTTTGTGACTTTTTCACTATTAGCTGAGATTTTATTATCCGAATTCTCAACTGACTGATTAAAAAAAAACAAACTGATGTAATAATTACCTGCACCCCAAACTACAGTTGCATATAGTATTTTCTTGTAGTCCCTAGTCATAATTTGTATCAGAGCATGTATGAGGTCCCATTTTTTTTTTTTTTACACAGCCTAATGCAGAAATAGTTATTTGAGGTAATATCCAGACGGTGTCATCGAGTATTTTGCCCAGCAGTACGGCTCTGACTCCCGTTTGCACCCTCATTCCACTATCTGTGTGGTGCTGTGCATTATGGCCACACAGCTCCACTTTGGTCTTGTCTCTCCAAAGGACATTGTTCCAGAAGTCTTTGGAAATACTGGAAATTCCAGTATAATAAGAGCAAATAAATCAGAAACTCTTTGCCATTGAGAAGTTAAAAATAGTCAGTGTTAATGAAAGCATTAAAAGGATTCTTAAATAATAGATTAGTTTACACAGGAAAGGGAAAGGTGTCCGGTATAGTTGCATGTGTTCCTCTTAACAAACTTGAAGTCTTACCTTTGACCGAACCTGCCAAATACGCTTTCCGAACATCGTAGTCCTTGATGAGAAACGAGCCGTTTTCATCACTGTGACAGATTCCTTTGGTGAGGACAGTGATGTAGGCTTCCATCATTTTCACTGGACTGCCGTGTTTGACGTACATCCTGAATGACAAATTTAACTGTGAGTACAGTGCAAAGCTTAATGACATAAGGTGACACTTCACATTCATGACAAAGACTGTTACCTGCAGAGTATTCTACTGAGTGCAGCATACTTCTCAGGGTTGAAGTCTTTTGCTGTAATGACTACTGAAAAATGAGTCACCTTAAAAGGGAGAAGAAGAGACAATAAATAGATATTTTATAGAAATGCTCATCTACGGAGGGATCAACAGAATATACAGTGAAAAGTCTGACAAAGAGGATGAAAAGAGACCAAGCTATTGCTTTTTCCAGCTTCTTAAATGTGAGGACACCCTCTTTAGTGTTATATCACTGCAAAGAGAATATTTTAGGGTTTTGGGCTGATGGCTGAACAAAACATCTGAAGATGCCAACTTGCTCTCATCTGAACTTTAATAATTAGTTCCAGCCAAAATTTGTTGTTCTTAGTTCAAAGTAAGTCTGAAGAACCTCTTGATAAAGACACCTTACAGTACCTTGTTTAGTGCTGTTGGTTCCTGTACCTCCACCGTAGTGATGTAGTACCAGGTACGAGAGAACTGACCAAACACAAAGGTGTGAAAATCACGGCCGTCCTGCGTCAGGCAGCACTTACTGAGCAGGATTCTCCTTAGTTCACCACCCACAGATGGATAGCACCACACCCACAATGTGTCTCCATTCACATCTTTCTCTGAATGAAGGAAAAAGAATGATCTGACAAAAGCAACATTTATGACTCCTTACTCATATGAGAAAGAAACACATGTTGTTGGAGGCGCTCAGGAACCCATCCAGGACCATTCAGGAGCAATAACCCAATAAATGTGCACATTCGTTGATGACACTAGTATCATGTGATTGTTCTGCATGTTCAGCGAGTCTGAGGCGCTTTAAAAAAAAAAAAAAAAAGGACCTCTGAACCGAAACTTACCGATTAGCCCCACGCTTAACATAAGCTGCGTTTCAGGCGCTGCCATATTCCATACCTGCAACAGTTCACAAGCACAAGTTAACTGGACAGCAGCACCAACCCGTCCTCCTCTGTGGACTCAGGTGTAACAAGGACGTTACCTTGAGAGCTCACGCCAGGTCGAAATGCCAAAAAGCGCTGCTGGACAGATGTAAGAGGACAGAAAGTGGGTTAAAACCTGTCAGGGATCTGATTCTGATTATTTACGCTGCTGTCAACAGACATTTCCTCTCTCTGTGCGAAGCTGCTTCCGGGACAAGAGAGCTGTGCAGGGAGGAGCCTCGCGGCTCACCGCCAATCAGAGCAGCCATGACGGTGCGTTCACGTCAGCTCACAAAATGCCAGTTACATTCACGGACGGCAGGAAACGCAATCGCATGTTTAAGAATTTTATAAATCACTGACTGCATGTATTTGTTTAATCTCATTATTAGCAGCTCTCATTGCGCTCTCATTAAAAAGAAGTCTGTGCTTGCACTGAATCTCTAGCATAAATATATTTTATGGTTTTGCACAGTCAAAATAAAACCAGGTTTCCTTTGAAGATTGTATGTCGTAAGCAGCAGTATTGGGCAGGTAGTGGAGCACATTCTCTAACATACTGACTCAGCTCTGCTGCCCCAACACAGGTACAGGAAATCACTCTACATCTCAACACATTTAATAGAGGATCATCTGTACTCTCATGTCAGTATTTTTATTTCAACCCTGTACTGCTTACTACACTTCAGTCTACCATTTGCTGTGCTCGTTTTTTGTTGTTGTTGTTTTTTTTTTTTAAGGGGCACTTGAAGGTACCATCTGTGGCGCTCGTAAGCGAGCGCTACACACCCAGTGTTGCCAGATTTGTTAAAGTCCAGGTTTTTGCAGTGCTGCTCCATGTTATAACCAATGACTGTAGACCAGTGACTTCAGATAACGCTGTGGACGAAGTGTTGATTTAAATATTTATTTAATAAAACGGGCTATTTGGAAGTTCTTCTGTATTTTAAACTGGATTATTTTAATGATCATATTTCAGTTACTGAAAACATGTGACAACCAAGTACACAAATGAAGACAGAAAACAACATTGTACCTTATACAGGTGCTACAGAGAATCACAAGTGGCCACTACTTGATCACAAAATCATAGTGTGAAAAAGCTGCGTTCACAAATAATAAATCTGACATAAAATAATTACAACTTAACAACACTTCGCGGATACACTGAACTTTAAGCTGTATCGTGATTTTTGGTTTCTTGATGATTTCCTTTCACGGTCCGCTGATGAGGCGCATACAGTGGGAGGGAGGGGACAACATGTGACGCAACTGGCAACCCTAGCTAGGCCACTCACGAGGTTGCTCCTTTCTCAGCCAGCACCGCTGCAGAGGTTGCGTGCGTGGCTTTGATGGACTGGTAAAATTTCTTAAAATTTATCAAAGTCAGCCAAATTTTAGTTTTGCTAAAACGTCACCGACATGCCGGCGTATTTTCAGCGGCCAGAGAATGCTCTGAAGCGGGCGAACGGTGAGTATAAACGCGTGGTTTAACAGATGGCCCACATTCATGCTAACTAGTGGGCTAAGGTTAGCTGGCTGTAGCGGTTGGTGGTGGTGTTTAGCCGGGCTAGCTGCTAACGCTAGCCGGATGGCGGGGAGCCATGTCGAATTTGGATTTAGCCAACCGGCTAAGCAACCTTTAACTGCAAAATAACGATATTTAAGACGAGTAAGTGGTTGTTAAAGGGCCCTTAATCCTCGTAGTACCTTTATGGTGTCGCTGACGGTGCCTGGGAGTTGGTGCTAAAGTAGCAGTGCAGTAAGAAGATGCTAGTATCACGGCGCACCAACAGCGGCCCAGTCAGCCGGAGCTAGCTAACCACTGTGTTTGATGGGTTTGTGTTTTGCTGTTGATGCGGGCCTTTGTATGTGTATTGCTGACATGTGTTACTTTAACTTGTTTGTGCAGAGTTTCTTGAGGTTGGCAAGAAGCAGCCAGCCTTGGATGTTTTATACGATGTCATCAAAAGCAAGAAACATCGAACATGGCAGAAGATCCACGAGCCCATTATGCTCAAATATCTGGAGCTCTGCGTGGATCTCCGCAAGAGCCATCTGGCCAAGGAGGGTCTCTACCAGTATAAGAACATCTGCCAGCAGGTCTGCAAGAGAAACCAGCGAAGTTTGAGCAAATAAAATAGTTTATACAGTACGATCTAAATGCAGTTTGTGTCTTTGTTTTCAGGTGAATATCAAATCTCTGGAGGATGTGGTTAGGGCCTACCTGAAGCTGGCAGAGGAGAAGACTGAGACAGCCAAGGAAGAGTCCCAGCAAATGGTCCTAGACATCGAGGATCTGGATAACATCCAGACCCCAGAAAGGTGATACTGCTTAAGTTTTTATAGAATAAACTGTCTGTTTAACAAATTACTTAATTCATGCTTTAAAGCTGTTTTGTTTTAAATTATTATTTGATTGAAAGAAACAGACTTGGTTTATTAATGTGGAACTTGTTATGACTTTAGCGTGCTCCTGAGTGCTGTGAGTGGAGAGGACACTCAGGATCGTACTGACCGCCTGCTCCTCACTCCATGGGTGAAGTTCTTGTGGGAATCCTACCGCCAGTGCCTGGACCTGCTGAGAAACAACTCCAAGGTGGAGCGTCTGTACCATGACATTGCACAGCAAGGTAGGTTACATAAATTGTCAGGATAAGCCAAAGTGAACAGTCGTTGTTGTTATAGTTTTCTCCAGTATTGGTCATTTTTGGCTGGGACAGCAGCATTAGGTGGAAGGCACTAAATTCTGTCTGCTTACCTTCCCTGCAGCATTCAAGTTCTGCCTTCAGTACACCCGCAAGGCAGAATTTCGCAAGCTGTGTGATAACCTGCGCATGCATCTGGGTCAGATCCAGCGCCATCACAACCAGAGCACTGCCATCAATCTGAACAACCCTGAAAGTCAGTCCATGCACCTGGAGACACGTCTGGTGCAGCTGGACAGCGCTATAAGCATGGAGCTCTGGCAGGTTTGTCTATCTTACATTGTCTTGGACAACTAAACCAGCATTTTCTTTTTTGTCAGTGGCCCTCACTGTTGTGTGAAGCATTAATGCACAAATGGTGATGTATATTGTAATGTGTCTGGATATTATTAGAGTTGATTTGTATGTGAGACATGGTCAAAGTAAAATTAATGATAGTAATGCTTTTTTTTTTTTTTTTTTTTTTTTTTTTTTTTTTTTCTCCCCAGGAAGCGTTCAAGGCTGTTGAGGACATCCACGGCCTGTTTGCTCTTTCCAAGAAGCCTCCCAAACCACAGCTGATGGCCAACTACTACAACAAGGTGTCTACTGTATTCTGGAAATCTGGCAATGCTCTCTTCCATGCGTGCACCCTCCACCGGCTCTATCATCTGTCCAGGGAGATGCGAAAAAATCTGACCCAAGATGAGATGCAGAGGTATCCTGTTCATTCCTTGTGGATACATGCAGCAATGTTTTTACCTTGATCGTGACCAAAAGATTTAGTAACACACACTCTTGATCATCAGGATGTCTACCCGAGTCCTCCTGGCTACACTGTCTATTCCCATCACCCCTGAGCGTACTGATATTGCTCGGCTGCTGGACATGGATGGCATTATTGTCGAGAAGCACCGTAGGCTGGCCACCCTCCTGGGCCTGCAGTCCCCACCAACCCGCCAGAGTCTCATCAATGACATGGTACATTATACGCGCAAGAAAAAAGAAAGAAGTACACATACCCTTTCAAGAAATATATATATATATATATATATATATATATATATATATATATATATATATATATAATTATACACACACCTTTTTTCTTGTTTTGTTTTTTTTTTGTTTTTTTTTTTCATTTTTGGTCTGACTTTTTATTTAAAAAATCAAACTTGATTAAACATGTTTTGATGAATGTAACGTTTGTGTTTTAGGTGAGATTTAACTTGCTGCAGTATGTAGTATCTGAAGTGAAAGAACTTTACAACTGGCTTGAGGTCGACTTTCATCCTCTGAAGCTGAGCGGGAGAGTCACCAAGGTAAACTATCCTCCACCTTGTGGCTACAACAGACTTGATAATTACAAGTATCTATCATTCAGTTAGTTTTTTGTGGTGCAAATTGAATATATTTGTTAAATTAACAACATTTATTCTTATAATTTCCTGCTCTTCTTCTAGGTGTTGAACTGGGTGAGAGATCAGGCTGAGAAGGAGCCTGATCTTCAGCAGTATGTCCCACACCTGCAGAATAACACCATCCTGAGGCTCCTGCAACAGGTAATTCTCTATTCTTGTTTGATCATTTTTTTTCTAAATTATTTCAACCCTGCAGTGGGTGTAACTGCTCTAAATTTTCTGGGTTTATTATATTAGGTTGCGCAGATCTATCAAAGCATCGAGTTCAGTCGTCTGGCCTCCCTGGTACCGTTTGTGGACGCCTTCCAGTTGGAGCGCTCCATTGTAGATGCTGCACGGCATTGTGATCTCCAGGTAAGATTCACTTTGGTAGAGATGTAGGTTTGACACACTGATGTTACTGATGGTCCAGTAAGTAAGTAAGGATGTAAGTAAGGATGCATGGTATCACTTTTGAAAGTTTTCTAACATTTCTTTGTGTCTGGTAGGTCCGAATAGACCACACCTCTAAAACTCTGAGCTTCGGCTCTGACCTGAACTACTCGACCAAAGAGGATGCTCCTGTTGGCCCTTTCCTGCAGAACATGCCCTCAGAGCAGATAAGGAACCAGCTGACTGCCATGTCTGCTTCTTTGGCTAAAGCCATACAGATCATCAAGCCTGCCTCTATCCTGGTGAGTTCACCCTCTTACTGATAGACACAGAGACCAGAGCCACCTGATCAGCAGGAGCTTTTTACATATGCTGACGTATTTTCATGTTGTATTAAAAGAAATTATGCTGAAACTCCATTATTGTTTGACTTCAAATGCATATGATTGTTTTTTTTTTTATTTCTCAGCAAGAGCGAGAGGAGCAGAACCAACAGGCCATCGCTGCCTATCTGAAAAATGCCCGCAAGGATCACCAGCGCATCCTGGCTCGTAGACAGACCATCGAAGAGCGAAAGGAGCGCCTGGAGAGCCTAAACATTCAGCGTGAGAAGGAGGAGCTAGAACAGCGGGAGGCTGAGATGCAGAAGGTTCGCAAAGCTGAGGAGGAGCGTCTGCGGCTGGAGGCCAAAGAAAGGGAGAAGGAGCGGATCATGCAGGAGCACGAGCAGATCAAGAAGAAGACTGTCCGTGAACGTCTGGAGCAGATCAAGAAGACTGAACTTGGAGCAAAGGCTTTCAAGGATATCGACATTGAGGTGACGAAATGTCGCCAGAAACAACTTGATCTGGTTCATTTCATATTGAGTACATTTTAATGTGGGTCTAACAAACTGTGTTTTTTCAGGACCTGGAGGAACTGGACCCTGACTTCATCATGGCTAAACAGGTGGAGCAGCTGGAAAAGGAGAAGAAGGAACTTCAGGAGCGTCTGAAGAACCAGGAGAAGAAGGTAATGTTGATAATTCAGCACAATGATCAATAACCTAGATGTGGACGGGGCCTTAAGTTTTATTTTTCTTCAGATTGACTACTTTGAGCGGGCAAAGCGCCTTGAGGAGATTCCTCTTATCAAAAAAGCTTATGAGGAGCAGCGTGTCAAGGATATGGAACTGTGGGAGCTCCAGGAGGAGGACAGGGTATGTGAAAAAAGCTTAACATACAGAGATCACGAAAATGCAAGAAGTAGAAATGGAGTATCTGGAATCTAAGAACTTGTTTTTTTCTTCATGTAGATCAATAACATGAAAATTGAACGGGAGAAGGCTCTGGAGCACAAGAAGCGCATGTCCAGGATGGTGGAGGACAAAGAAAACTTCCTATCTAAAATAACAGCTGCTCGGAGCTTCATTTATGAGGTAAGACTATTTAGTCCATCTGTGAGCTTTAGATGACTACTTCCAGGACTTCAGTGCTTTCAGCTTCGCTTTGGTATCTTTAAAGGAAAAACTGAAGGCTTTCCAGGAGCGCTTGGTAGAGGAGAGGAAGAAGCGCCTGGAAGAAAGGAAGAGACAGCGCAAAGAGGACCGGCGTAATGCTTACTACCGTCAGAAAGAGGAAGAGGCGCAGCGTATTCATGAGGAGCAGCTCAAGAAGGGTTTGTACAGTTTTCCAGTTGAACATGTTGAGCCAACCACTCCTGATAAAGTATTGACATGATTCCACAGAGGACCAGGAAGGAAATGGAGGAAAATGGTTGAAAAAAATTGTCATTAGTGGTTAAAGTAGTTGCTCTGAGGAACTTTAGTATTTCAGTGTTTGTCACTCAACACTATTTATTGGTCTGAGTGAATTTTCAGTGGCCCATTTCCTGTTTATGCCTACCACTTCATATATGTCTCTGTTTTTGTGATTTTTCAAAGCAAAATACTAAAGTCTTTTTTCACAGAGCGTGAAGAGCGTGAACGCTTGGAACAAGAGCAGCGAGAGGAGGAGGAGAGGGAGTACCAGGAGCGTCTGCGCAAGCTCGAGGAGCAGGAACGAAAGCAGCGTGCTCGTCAGCAGGAGATCGAGGATCGAGAACGACGCCGTGAGGAGGAGAGAAGGGGCCCACAAGAGGAGAAACCCAAAGTACAGATTATTATTTATTTTATTTTATTTTTAAATTTGGTTTTGTCTTTTGAAATAGTTTGCTTGCCCTGTAACAGCTGGGATAGGTTGTTATAAGGCAAAAGAAAATAGATTGATATTCATTTATTTTTAACTGATGTTATAGACTATTTTAGTAACAGTTGATGTTTAATGCAGTTTATGTTGGGCATCGTAACTAATTCACAGACTATTCTGCTATAGGATGTGCTACGTACAGGATTGAATGTTTTGCATGTTTATTGTCATTATTGTTTAATAGTGGTGTGTTGATGTAAGCATAAATATGTTCTACAGGACTTTGGGTGATCCCAAAGTATCATGTGATTTTTGCTCTTCTTCTACAGGACTGGGGTGAAAAGGAGGACGGAGCATGGAGACGGCGCACAGAGGGAGGTGAATCAGATTGGCGTCGGCCCGCGCCAGACAGGTGTGTGTGTTGCTAACTACTAACTCCTGCTTTTCTTCTTGTAACATCCACTCAGCTATGAATGGCTTCTCTGACAATAACTGTGCGCTCCCTAGGGACTGGAGACAGGAAGGCCGAGAAGAAGACAAAGAGGACAAAGAGTTGCCCTTCAAACGAGGAGATGGTTCTCGCAGAGGTGGAGATGACAGAGGACCCCGTCGGGGCTTCGAAGATGACCGAGGCCGGCGCGGTGGTGATGATGACCGCCCGCCACGCAGAGGGGATGATGACCGCCCTCCACGCAGAGGGGATGATGACCGCCCTCCACGCAGAGGGGATGATGACCGCCCTCCACGCAGAGGGTTCGACGATGACCGTGGTCCAAGGCGTGGTGGAGATGACGACCGTGGTCCAAGGCGCGGCTTTGATGACGACCGTGGTCCCAGGCGTGGCTTTGATGATGACAGAGGTCCTCGTAGAGGCATGGATGACTCCAGGGGTCCCAGGCGTGGAGCTGATGATGACTGGGGCCCCAGAAGAGGAGATGATGACAGAGGTGGAAGGAGAGAGAGAGGCATGGATGATGGGCCACGTCGTGGTGGTGATGACGCCAAACCCTGGAAGCCCCTGGGCAGACCTGGTAAGTCTGTAGCCAGTCAAGTGCCGCTAACTAACAGTGAAGTCTTGTTATCCAACAGCCAGGCAGCAGCTCTATGCTTGAATGTGAAGCCTTAATAAAATGATGATGATGGATGCTTCTGATGTAGGTGGCTGGCGTGAGCGGGAGAAGGCCAGAGAGGAGAGCTGGGGACCTCCCCGTGGTGGCCCTCATGATGATGAAGATGACGGTGAAGGAGACGAACGATCCGGCGAACGCTTCAGAGACCGTCGTCCTCAGAGGTGGGGCTAATAGATCTATGCCAGTATGCTGAATTATATATTGTAATAGTACAGAGCATATCACAGTTGCTTTTCCACGTAATTGTTGGCACAGTTCATAATTAGTCACTGTGTATTCACAGAGAGGAAAATACCTGGAGGAGAGGAGGCACTGATGATGGGAGCAGCAGCTGGAGGGAGTCTCGCAGAGAGGACGCAGACCGCGACGATCGCCGTGATCGTGATGATCGCCGTGACCGCGACGACCGTCGTGATAGAGACCGCCGCGATAGAGACCGCCGCGATGATCGTGAACACAGGGGCCCACCCAGAGATCAGGATGATGGTGAGCAGAGCATGAAACAAAAAATGTATTTTTTAGAAAAATATATGCTCGTGATGAATTACATTCAGCAACACAAAGGCGTACGTGTGGCAGCAGAATTTGGGACAGTACCGCGATAGACTGCACATGTTTTGTGTCAATTCCATCATGCAATGTGCCACAACTAATGAGGTTAGAAACTTTGGAGCATTATGGATGGAAAAATAAGCCGGAAGAGCCTCAAATTTTTGAGCAGATGAAATCCTTTGAGTTTGAATGGGAAACCTTTTGCTTCTGAAACTACTGCAGTTTATCAGTTCTCAGCCTCTTACATTGTTTAAAGTTGTGAAAAGAAGACTGATGATGCAACACAAACATGAGCCTGGTTTTTATGTTGCTCCATCAAATCCAAGAGAAATTTATCTGAAAATGCTGTTTCAAGTTAATTGAGGGGTATTTTCTTGTAAGTGTCCCAACTTTCAGAAATAGGTCTACATAATTAGTTAGGCTTCAGATTTATTTGACATACACCCAGATTTATGGCAAGGAGATAAAACACTGTAGAAACGTTCTTTTTCCACTGACGGACTCCATATAGATCCTCTTAGTCCAGGGGTCTCAAACTCGCGGCCCATGGGCCACATCTGGTCCTGCCCCCTACTTCCTTTAAGTTACTTTTTTGACATTTCGCTTTCCCCTCCAATTAAGAGGAGTGAAATGTTAAAAAAAGTAACTTAAAGGGCCAAATTGTCTTATATTTTTTACATCAAATCGCGGACCGGAAGTAGGGGGTGGGGCCGGACGCGAGTTTGACACCCCTGTCTTAGTCGGTACCCCAACACTCCATCCTCCCTAGAGTAAGTTGGGTCTCTTGTGGGTATGTGAAGATGCTGTATTTAGCCAGCAGAGGGCACTGTGTACCTATTTAATGCCTGCTCTGCTCTAGGTTTTTTTTTTTTTTCCTTTTAAAAAGATGCCAACCAGTTTGGACACATAAGAACATCTGGACTTGTACATAAAGCTTTTCTTGCTTAGATATGTCCTACTGACCTTTGTTGATCTTTTTTTCCAGCAGGTGGTTCTTGGCGTCGCGGAGGTGACGATAAGCGTGAGGAGCGTGACAGGGACCGTCACAAAGACCGGGAACGCGATCGTGACACTGATGGAGAAAAGGGCTGGCGTACCGACAAAGAGAACCCTCGCCGCACCAAGAACGAGACAGATGATGATGGTTGGACCACCGTTCGCCGCTGAGCATCAGCTTCTGCCTGACTCAATAAAATGGATTTAAATAAAAAAAAAAAATATTAAGTACCACATCACCCAGTTGGCCGCAGTGCTTAAAAATGCGTTATTCCTTTGATTTATTTGTAGAATGTAGTTTTCCTGGGGATTTATTTTATCTTTATTTTGACCTCCTGCAGTTTTGATCCAGAAGTTCCTGACCTTCTAAACACCATTAACCAATGAACTTGAGTTCACTTAGGCCTCAGTGAAACATTATACTAACCCTCAGTGGTTAGAAATGTTTTTACCTTAGTGAAGTTAATCTGACTTAAGTGAAAACCTATGTACCTGCTCCAATGTTCAATGCAAACTCAGTGTACCACCAACTGCCTCTTTGAAGTGACTGTACTTTGCATAGATGTTCTATTATGGCACAGATCTACTCCTATAACAGCAGTGACTAGGAATCTGTCACCTGGTTCAAATTGTTAAAGAACTAGTGGAAATTACATTTTGTTGTGCATGCTTAGAGTATTCAAATGATCCAGCTTCATATCCAGTGTGCTTCTATCTTGCTGCAATCGACGGTATCACACCAGGTTGCATGTGTACAGATAAAGCCTTTATTAATAAAGATATTGCTCACCAGGGATATGTTCATGTTGTCTTGAAGGGGATATTTAAAAAAAAAATGTTTCTCAGCTTTGTCAAGCTTAGAAAAAGCCACAGATAATCTTGTGAATGTACATTTTAGAAATGGCCTGATTGCAAATACGTTTTAATATTGAATTTACATTAGGAGTAAAGCAGCGCTTCAGCATGATGACACTTCCTCATTGACTAAAATAATATGAAGGTATATTTGATTTTAATTCTGGTTGCTAAATCAATCCCATATCACTGAAATATCACTCCTAATGTATAAGCAACAACACATGGGAATGTTGCATTGAGATCCAGAACTGGCTTCCTTGGCTCCCATGGAATTTCTTGGAATTTGAAAGCTGTCTTCTACTGTCAGACTGAAAAAACTGAAACATATATATACCCTCATTTTTTTTTGGAGGAGTCGGACTGCTGGCCTGGCTCACAGGATAACAATAATTTGGAACTGCTTGTGAAGGCTATGACCCTTGGACGCTGGTGAACTGAACTTTTAGGAAACACTTTCTTTCTGTAACCACTAGATGTCGGTAAAACACCAGAAAGAGGACAGGCGTCACCGTGTGAAACCGGGAAGCGTGTTGGTTCATGCCTAAGATCATCAGTTAACTGAGGGTATAAAACTCAGGAAAAAATATAAACAAGCAGGAGGTGGTCAGAAAGGAGGCAATTACAAAACCAGTAACATGCTGCTGAAGCTGTAAAGTAAGAAAACACCCTCAGCACTGCGGGACTTGGTTGTCCCACATCAACAAAACGGCTTAGGATTTTTGAATTTGGCTGACCTGGGCCGATATGAGCTACAACAACAACAACAATAATAATAATTATTATTATTATTATATAAAAAGTGACGTTTTGGCTGACGTTTAATACAAAAATGAACGCCTGAATTGATTAAACGATTTGAATTAAAAACACGGTAAATATCCAACTGTCGGAGATTCCTCCGGATATTGAAAATAATAGACTGGAATCTGGATTTTAACATCTTAAACTGAATGCATTATGCGTGTGCTGTATGTGTGTGAGTATGTTGGTGCTCTGACAGCCCAGAGAAACCCTTGGAGTGCCGTTATCTTTAATTAATTAATTTTTTTTTATTTATTTAAAGGCCACATTTAATTTCAGGGACATTTAACCGCATAAATGAGTAGTATAGCCTAAACTTCATGTGAGGAGTAATAATAATAATAATAATACACTGCAATATTTTTTTAAATTATACGTATTTAGTAATAAACCTTCCTTGAAACATTTTTAAGCTTTATAAGAGCGACAAAAAAGGAGGAAAAAAAGCATAAAATTATGAAATAATGCACAAATATTTAGAACTAGTCTGTCGAGCGGTAATACACATTTCCTAATTTCGGGGCTGCATCAGTTCGTTTGTAGGCAGCCTGCGCGCACTCTAAGGTGTGTATTATTTCTTTATGAAGGCCCCCGGTGCGCGGCCATGGCTGCAGCTTCGTGCTGCTGCCGTCAGTCACTGATCTCCACACAGGGGTGACAGGCTGCACTTGCACAGGTACACTACTCTAATAAATAGCTCCGACTGGCTGACACGTAGCGACTCGTCAGTGTTATTGAATGGTGACTGTTTCCCTGTCGTGTCCCACACACTTGATAAAAACCTCTAAATCTCAGCTGAAGCGCCCTTGCATCCCCGCTCTTCCATTATTCTGCAGAACTGTAACAGTGTCAATGCAGAGTTTATACTAATGCTTATACTAGAATCAGGAAAAATGAAAACAAGCAGCAACGGCAAAAAAAGAAGCATTTTCTACAGATGTCCAGTCATAAAAACAAAACAAAACAAAATAAAATAGAAATAAAATGGAAAAATAAATTAAATCCGATCTGGGGGCACAAATAAGCGGGTTGCTAAGAAATTATCCATGCGAATAACATCCATAAGAGACTTAAACAGAGCTGACGTGCTGCGCCACATTGTTTTGCGTATTTTAAAGTAATGAAATCTAGCAGTAACAGCACACACACACACCCTCACTTTAAGAAAAAAAAATCGCTCTGAACCTGTCGCAGGCATTAAATGCAAATAAGCAGGTTACCTTTTCTACTGGTTAAGATGAATGTGTTAAATGTCCTGGAGATATGTGCGCACGAGTGTATGTGTGTGTGTGCACGCGCGCGCGCGCACGCAAGGGGCTCTTCTCTAAACGAATCCGTTCCATGTTGCGCGTTCGAGTCCGCCTCTCCGCGCCCCTGCTTCCCATTGACGCACTTTTTAAGCGTCTTCCCCTTCTCCACCTTAAGGCGAGCAGCAGCGGCAGCGACCAATCACCATGCCATTACAGCCTTCAGAGGAAGCTGTTTATGGGACTGCAGCGCTAATTAGGCTCATGAACTAACAAATCTGCCTGCACGAAGCCGGCGAGGAAAACGATCACATCCATGGATTAGTCTGGGAGTAGCCGAGCACTTTTTATTTTGGCTTTCTCGACACTGCCCGCCGCCCTTTCCCAACTTGTTTACTGCGTAGAAACTTTCCCCTTTTCTTGGGTGTGGAGTATTTTTTAAGCAAGAGCGCCTACGACAACTTTAACCTAAACTGGGGAATCTGGACTATCAGACCATGTTTCAACCTACACCCAAGAGGTGTTTTACTATAGAGTCTTTAGTGGCGAAGGATAATCCTGTACCGGCGTCCCGCTCCGAGGAGCCCATCAGGCCAGCGGCTCTCAGCTATGCAAACTCCGGCCAGATGAACCCATTTCTGAACGGCTTTCACTCCGGCGGCAGGGGCGTCTATTCTAACCCGGACTTGGTTTTTGCCGAGGCGGTCTCTCATGCGCCAAACTCCACCGTTCCGGTGCATCCGGTAGCCCCGCCGCACGCTCTGGCCGCTCACCCGCTTTCATCCTCACACAGTCCGCACCCGCTTTTTGCCAGCCAGCAAAGAGACCCCTCAACTTTCTACCCCTGGTTATTACACAGATATAGGTACTTGGGTCACAGATTTCAAGGTAAGTTGTCAAAGTGCTTGTCAGTGCTGAGTTTTACGCACGAACCACTCAGAGCAGCTTTAGCATATTTTTTACACTCGCAAAATTGTACATATATATATATATATATATATATATATATATATATATATATATATATATATATATATATATATATATATATATATCAGAACAATTTTAACGAGAACCATCTTCTAGTTCAAAACAAGTTTTTAAAGGATGTTGCAGCTGTAAAAATGACCCCGTAACGAATTTCTTCGATTCAGAAGAAAGAAAAATAATCTGTACCAAAGAAGTAATTGTTGCTGGGCTTGTGAGGACGCCTGCAGCTTGGAGTATCTGTTCACGGCTTTAAAAAAAAGACCACTAGAAATTCTGACATGTTTGTACACTGGTAGTCTGCAGGTTATATATAGCGCATGATCTATATCCATAACGGAATGAATGTTGGTCTGCGGCTTAAAGACCTGTTACTGCACTTTTTTAAACGGAAATAAATAAATGTAATTTTATCTGAATTTGTGGTTATCTGATTATGCTGTTGCTAAATTTCTAAAGCTCACATTAGACAAAATATGAGTAAATTTGCAGATTTGTTGTGTACATTGGTTTGGACGTACAACCTGTTTATTATTTATTTCGGGTGCTGAATTTGTGGTATTTTTAAAATGTGATTATTAATTATTTTTCCTGCAAATGACAGCACTATTTTTAATTTTTATTTTTCACGGGAATGTATTTTCAGTTTAATTTCTAAGGTGGTTTTGGGTTTTGTCGATTTAGATTTAGTTCCCAAAGAGCTAATTTAATTAAGTCCAGGATTATACCTCTGCTTTGTTTGTTTCCTTCTTCCCTTCACACGGAAGGGCTGGAAGAAATTAAAAGAATAATTCCTCTATAAGGAGTAATTTAAACACACACGCACACACTTTTGTAAATTCCCTTTTTATTGACTAATGTTCAGCTTCTTTGACTTTATTATCGTCCATTTTTATAGTCCCTCAGGAGACTGTTGTCCTCTAGCTGTGCTCGGGCCTGTTGTTTCTTATGGAACTGTTAATATCTTATCAAATATATTACAAGTGTCTAAGGATCCGCGCTTTCTGCTCGTTTCCAGGTAATGAAACGAGTCCAGAGAGCTTCCTTTTGCACAACGCGCTGGCCAGAAAGCCTAAAAGAATCCGGACAGCTTTTTCACCTTCGCAACTCCTGCGGCTCGAACACGCGTTCGAGAAAAACCATTATGTGGTGGGAGCAGAAAGAAAACAGCTCGCCCACAGCCTTAGCCTCACAGAAACTCAGGTAAGGAGCACAGAATTTCACTCAACATTTCACCTCACGTCCTCTCTCTCTTTACTCACCTGCTCTCATCTTTGTTTTTATTTTATTTTAATGCTGCTCCTCGGTGCACTGCGTCGCGTTTTAGCTCTTAGCCATCCTCACTTTCATGTTACAGTCATTCAAGTGATTATTAGAAAAGCTAATTCTCTTGTTGCGGTTGTCCTGGAGGACGGTATGTAAAATTTTTTTGTTTAGTTTTGTTTTCTTTAACGTGGCACGGCGCGTCACGGAGCCTTCAATCAGGCTGCTGTAAAATGACTGCGTATTGACGCACGGAACTAAAGGAGGGTATTATCATTTGGTCATCATTTGCCAAACAATAATGTGAAATTATCAGGTGGCACACTGCTTCCACGTTGTCAATCGAAGACAGGGGCTTTCTGCTGGAGCCAATCCACCGTCATTGTATAGGCCTAACCTCATTCCAGGAGGGGGTTGAATTACTTTGTTTTGGGGGGAGAATGTTGCCTTTTCAAAATGGAGGGCAAATTAACCAGTTAACCATTTTATAGGGTAGACGATACAAAGAGCGAGGCGGGTTCAGTGAATTCCCCCTGCCATATTTAAGATGCTGTTTGAGCCCATCAGCCTGCTGTCTTTTGTCCGCTGTGTCTCCTTTGGACGGCGGGGCCTTTGGAGGAGCTGAAGGGAGAAATGAACCGTCACCTACTTCAATTAGCCCACTGAAGGCTTATTAAATGCACCTCGGTTGACATTAAAGAGCTGAAAGGGCTGCGGAGTGACAAAACGGGAACAGATAATTTATCGATTTAGATGTTGTTCATTCCCCCCACGGTACCGATTATTGACAAATCCACTTAGAGGAGCGTGTGAACATATATGTTAAATATGCCTCAGAGACAGTTATTTCTTTTGACATCCACATGCTGACAGGTTTAAAAAAATGTCCTGACCTACTTTGGGTATGGCGTAAAAGTTTCTCCAGACATAAAAATATTTGTGAGTCTTATTTACTAAAATATTTTTATTTTATTACAGCCCCTTGTTTTGTTTTTTTTACCTATTTTTTTTTGTATTTTAAGGCGTTATGTGGAATTAATTGTGTCCTGTTATATTGTTAAAAGACAAAGGAATAACATTTTTAAGGCGGAAGTCGCTTTTAAAATATCTGAATTAATAATTGGAGTAATTAATAAGGACATGATTTTAAAGGCGTGGATTCGTGCTCTACTGAAATTATAATTGATCTTTGTTTATTCTGGCGGTTGTTTTCTCCAGCGCAGGTCACAGTTAACCTTTCTTTTAATTTCTACTGCACTGTCTGCTTGTTTTTAGCCCTGCTATCCTATTCACGCTTGGTTTTACGCACTGGCCAATCGCGGTTTATCTCGTGATACTGATACGAGTTTCTCTCTCTCTCTCTCTTTCTCCCTCTCTCTCTCTCGTGTCTTTCTTTCCCCCCCCTTGTGCAGGTAAAAGTGTGGTTTCAGAACCGACGGACGAAGTTCAAGCGACAGAAGTTGGAAGAGGAGGGCTCGGAGTCTCAGCAGAAGAAGAAAGGATCGCATCACATAAACCGGTGGAGACTGGCGACTAAACAGGCGAGCCCAGAGGAAATTGATGTCACCTCGGACGATTAAAATAAAGACTATGCGCCTGAATGAAGGAGGACATGGATAAAGGATGCCGTGTAGAGACAAGTGAGAGGGTACAAAGCCAATGTCACATTTCAGATCTCCGGAGATCGGCAGCTGAGGGTGAGACAAACCCGACTGACACTGCTGTCACCAAGTGGGTCTGTCAGTCCGAGTGACCCAGGGAAAAGTGACTGACAGCGTCTCAGTCCACCTACCTGAACCCCTTCTCGCACCAACCACCACTACCACCCCCACCCCTCATCTAACACCAACACCTAATTATATTTTTTCTCCAATTCAAATTGGACGTTTGCACTTCAGAAGGTTTTTATGATTTTTTTTTTTTTTTTTTTTTTTTTTTTTTTTTTTTTTAAACGTTTCCACGTAAGATACCAAAACACCAAACCGCTTTTGTAAAACTTGAAATGCATGGTCTATTTTATTTTATTTTATTTTATTTTTCCCTGGTAGTCGTTTTAATTTGACGAGTTTTCTCAAACTAAGGGGGGAAAAAAACGAATAATCAGTTTTGTTTTTAACTCTATTTTCAAACTGAGAGATGTCGTGCTTCTTCCTTTTTACAAAGTGTGCAGTCTTTAATTAATGATTCTCGTGTAAAAGTGATTGTGAAAACATATGAAGTAGCGGTGCTGCGTTATAGTGTTTTTATTTTTATTTTTTAAAGGAAAGAGAAGTGGAATTTCGATGACAAAAAAAAAAAAAAAATACATCTTTCTAAAAAGTGAATCAGACCACAAACAAAGTACTTAAAGGGAAGATATCAGGACATTCCTTTAACCTAAAGCTTTAGCAGTGTGTCGCTGTGGCCCCACGCAGCCTTCTGTCAGGACTTGACCCCTCCAGTGAAAGTTGCTACGAAGGACTAAATGCAAGAATTGACAGAAAAAAAAAGCACTGAGCGTATTCCATGTACAGAAATGCTAAAAATTAATGTTTCTGTTAAACCCTCTTTTACAGAATGTAAATACTTTTTGTGTTTGTGTTAAGTTTGCTACAATTTTAACACAAAGTATACTTCCAAGAAGTATGTAATTGTCAATATTTTGTCAATAAAGTTTTATCAATATGTTGCGCGCAGTAAACGTATAGGCTTTTGATTATACAGAGCAACCGAAGGAGGCCTCTGCTAAAAATGAAGCTTTAAATAAGGGGGAAAAAAATGCCATCAAACTGCGCAATAATTTAGCGCACAGTGAGGCTCGCTGATGTGGCGTTTAGGATGATTTAAAAACAAAGAGAGAAAAATTCTGCAGCATGTAATTTGTTGTCCTCAGCCCGGCGTTTGTTTCTCAGCCTGACATAGAAAGCATTGGCTTTTTTTTTTTTTTTTTTCCAGGGGCTGCAGCGTCTGCTCCGCTCCAGCTACAAAGAGTCCCTACAAGCTTTTGTGAAAGTGCAAATCAGTTTGGGCAATTATCATGCGAGTAATATGAGGGGGGAAAGGGGATGCATTGCCCAGTGGTCCACTTTAATCTCTTAATCCACGGATCCAAGGGGGCTTGGTTGGACATAATTTAGTACAATCTGACTACCCCTCACGACGCGATAAGGGAAGGTTGCAATGTGCCGCAAAATGGGATCTTTGTTTAAAATCTTGTCTTGTAGGCTCCAATCATGCTGCAAGCTGCTGCTTTGGACTGAACGGAAACATTACAGGACTTCTTCTGGAGCCTGTGGGCGCATCTAAAAAACATGCAGGAAATCATTTCCTATTTAAGCGCAAACAAGACAGCAACAAAACAGTGAAAGCAGAAAGAAATCTTAACAAATTTAAACTGGATTACGATTTTTGTTTTCGTGTGAATAGCACAGCAAACCTAACTTCAGTGTTTCTGGTGCGAGGTGCACGTGTTTGTTTAATTGTTTCATAAAGAAGTGTTTTTGTGGTTTGGGTTGGGGGGCATGGCATATAGGGAATTCTTAATCGGCCCATAGATTATAACAGCAATAAAAATCTATAGAGAATACCATTAGCTTTGGAAAAGAAAAAAAAAAACCCTAAAAGCTTTATTACAAACCCAGCTTTGAAATAGGGGGGATTAGAGGACTGAAAGGGTCCCACAATAGTTAGAAGAAAAGGTTTCATGCTAATGAGGTTAATGCCCTTTGTATCTCCGGACTCCACAACTTCATTACTCCTATCTCGGGCAACACCGAGCGGCTCAGAGCTTCACAATCCACTCGAGCTTTTCCCTACCCTGCCTATAAAGAAGGATTTGATAGCAGTCCTGTTCAAACTAGATAATTATATCTTTTCAAGTTGGAATTAAGATAAAGAAAGTGCAGTGGAGGCGGTGAGCCTTGATCCGCCGCAAACAAATTTGGCGCACCCCCCCCAACTCCTCCTCCCCGCACCCCCTCTCCCCCCTCGTGTGCGCCCGCATGGACACACAGGAGACAGGACAGTCTTCTCATTAGAGCCTGGCACAATTTGATTAATTTAAATGCGTCTGACTGTAGAAATGATTTTTGATCTTATTTTTGAAATGATATATTTTTTAAAAAGCTACAATATTCAAAAACCTAATTTACCAAATTAAAAGCTCCTATCCGTTTTTAAATTAGGAATTATTAAAGAAAATTTGCAGTGTCTCTTTATTTTGAAAGCACCTGTTTACTATATTAAAATTTTTTGAAATAAAAAAATAATAAATGCTGTGGGCGGAGTGGGGGATTATTTTGTGTAAAGCAGTCTTGGTAAAGACACTATCCCAATAAAAGCGCGCTGTGCCTGCATGTCGCAAAGCATGCAGCCTGTATAATATTTAGATGAACATTTTTACATCTGAAAAATTCAAGGCGCTCTTCTTTTCAGATCCTGGCACTTATTAGAGGACGGTCGGGCGCAATTTGTAACTAAGGTCACATGAATATAATTGCTTTGGACGGAATTCAAACAGCGTGCGTGCGTTACGAGTTGCAGTGGGCCCTCACGTATCAGATCCTTATACCAAACGCTCGAGCTGTGCGTAACGGGTCAGCTGTGGGGACCTTTAGTGACCCGCTTATCTAAACTTAAACTGCCCCTCTCGGTCCGGGGGGCCAAACTCCCCAGGCCAACTCATCACAGGTCCACGAGGAATTTGGTTGTTCACAACCGGAGCCCGTTTTGGACATTTTGGACGCGAGCCCCGCGACATCAAACATTTAGTGCGCAACGTGAAATGATTATCCGTCACTGAAAAGACGAGTCGGTCCTATCAAGTGACCCCACTGACCCAAAACCTCTAATCTGCAATTAGTAGGTATAATTACGTCCGCTGACACCACTAATGTGAATTGTGGCCGAAGGAGGGAATAAGCGGAAGACAGGCTTGGTATTAGCGCGTAAAGTCAATAATTGATCGAGTTGAAATCGCTTGAGTTTGGGAGAAGTGGCTTCTGAAAAGGATGGATTTGTATGGTTTGTCAACATGTCGTCTGCCGAGGGAACCTTGAGGGTTTCATTCGGAAGAGCATCTCGTCGGGGCAAAATGAATGTCTGTGAGGTGGCACCTGTAGGCCGACCCCGTCACAGACCCACGCAGGCCTAACTTGATCTGTCCTGTTTCACAAATTGCCTCTGAAATTGATCCTTGAAACGAGAGAATGAGCCCTACACAATTCCCCTGGCCTCGACATAAGGTGCAGCGATAAATATACAAGACTAATGAGCAATTACCATACAATCACTCTTCAAATAGCTTACATAATAATAAATTAAACATCCACGCCTCGGATTCAGTTTCTTTCTTTATTATTAATAACGAAGGAGGGGCGTTTGCAGTCATGATGTGCTCGGATGATTATGTTTTCCAAACGCATCAATTTCCAATTTGCCATCGGGTACAGTCAGCAGTTATTGACTCGGACTCACTCTAACTAGTCTACCGACTTTCTACTGGCACTAACACAGCTTGGCAGACGTAGGAATATTTTTGAATAACACGTTTTTTATCCTGTCACGGACTGAAAGTTTAGATTTTGAACGAGGTGAGGCGTTTACGCGTGTGATTAAACACGAAGCGGTCCTAAAGGCATCACAGCGGTCTGCTGCGTTTACTGACATGACAATGAACTTGTTGGCGTTTGAGTCTAAGCTCCTAAATAAAGCGGACAAGAAAAAAAAAAGATTTTAGTCAACATATTGTGTAAAAAACAAAACAAAACGAAAACAGCGGCAAAGCGGTAATGTATAAAGCAGCTGAGTGTCCCTTAAAAAAAAAAAAAAACACCAGAGTTAATGAATTCAGGTCAGGGTGGCATTGTAGACGCGCACACTAAGAGCCTGGCACCTAAATGTGATTGTTAATAGATGAACAAAGCCAAGTGGCACATTACAAGCTGCACTGACAGGCCCATGCAGAGTTTCACTCACTCGGTTTTGGTGCTCCATTGCACATGTTCACCGAGGTCACCACACACACACACACACGCACACGCGCGCGCACACCACATACAAGCAAAAAAAAAGAAGTCCATTTCACGATTGAAATATTCATTTCAATTCATAAACAGTAAACTTTTTCCACCTGCAAAGTCGCTTTTTTTTCTCCTTCTGTCAGGCCTCGGTCCCATCATGCATTGCGCCCAGCATTTGCAGACACCACCAGCATCTACCCGGTCCCTTCTGTAACCGCACTGCAAAGGCGCAGCTCAGTTTGGAA
This sequence comes from Archocentrus centrarchus, assembly GCF_007364275.1. Taxonomy (NCBI): domain Eukaryota; kingdom Metazoa; phylum Chordata; class Actinopteri; order Cichliformes; family Cichlidae; genus Archocentrus; species Archocentrus centrarchus. Next base: position 25,335,585 of record NC_044360.1, on the reverse strand, counting down.
GGCCTCAGAAACTTTATTAGCTGTTTTTCTTTCTTTCCTTTTCACTCTTCTTATTTTCATTGGCTGCAGCAGTAAATATCTATTTTCCATGCATTAATATTCTTATGACCAACTGCTATGCCAGAGATTCCTAATGCTTATTTTCTCTAATGATATAGGGGCAATTTGGGATGTAATTTGAGGTTGTTTCATTTGCATATAAGTGTTTCCCACATATCCGCCACCAGCTCTGAAGAGAGCAATTGTCGACCCCTTGCCCTCTGAAGTTCCAACCTCCAAACATTTTATAGGTTGTATCTGCAACCAGCATTCCCTTCAGCTCACTAATGTGTAACATATGGGGGACTGTACACCTGATAAAATACCTCAGGGGCGCTGCAGTTTGGAAAATCCTCAATTCGCTCTCTAAATAAAACAAACAATGGCCTCACTAAATATATCACATGTGCCTGCTGAACTATTTTGTGTCTCTTGACCTGCAAGCCCCCTCCCACATCATCAGCACTGACACGGCTCTGTCTGTTTGCAGGACACAACTTGCATTTACTTTTGAAAATACTGCCTGATTTTATGACCTCCTGCATTTAGAATAAACAGGCTGTAGGACTACAGCCTGAGGCTACACTGCTCTTGTGTCTATCTCTGTTTAAGCTACTATCTCTCCTGTCCATGTTTTATGCCAGTTCTGTGTAAGGGTATGATCACATGCAATTAAATTAGCTCCCTTCTGAAACTGGACTGCGAGTCCACTTCCCCTCTGCTACTTCATCCCTGTGAAATTGCTGCAAATGTGGCTACAATTAAGAGCTGGAGTGTAACATTGCTCCTAGAGCATGGGTTACTGAGCAGACAGGTGAAATTGTGGGCACCTGTTCTTCTGCCCCCTCAAAGCTTTGCTGTGTCTCCCCCTTTTGGTGACTGGGAGGGAGAAAAATCTGGCCCCCAAAAAACATGAAATATCAAGTTACTCTGGGCTGAGTCTGACAGCAGTGGAGTGCTTAGTGTCTGGGAAGTGAAGCAGCAATAAAATACTAGTGGTCTTTGCAGACAGGGGCTGTAATGCTCTTGGGTAGCGGATGGTGCATCACTTTTCCTTATTCTTTTTCAATGCAGATGTCAACTGAGCCCATGACACATATTTAAAATGTAACTTTAGATGTTTGGATTTTTCATTCAGTGATTTAGAATAAACTCTTGGCAAACAAAGCAAACATTAACCTAAAGTAAAGCACATATTAGTAATTACTATGTGTCACATAGCCTAACATATTTTTGTTATTTAGTTTTAAAGCAACACTGTAGACAATTGGATTGGACCATCCTACATGCCAGTGTTCAGTGATTGGTACACGCACGAGTGAATACTAAGGAAAAAGTATTATTTATCTATTTTTTATAGCCTGAGTGAGTTTATTATGAGTGTTTGGGGGAACATTAAAAAACACAAATAATTATATGATAAAATGAACATAAAAGTACTTTTTGAGTTACACAAGAAATACTCTATTTTGGCATTTCCTTAAACCAAATAATTAATTTGTGAAACAATCCCAACAGTCAGTGAAGCACTGATGAGAGCGGGCAGTACACGAACATAATTCTGTAACACTGCATAAAAACTATATTAATAAGCAGTAAATTGATAGTTTAATTAAGCGTTAGTTAATGATGAAATGCAAAGTTTTTTAAAAGTTTATAAACTCTCAGTGAACATTATCTCAATGGTATTGTAAAGTTGGAAATTCTGTTTATATATATATATATATATATATATATATATATATATATATATATATATATATATATGTATATAAAACCTGAATTGAATAAAATATATATTATTTATTACACAAGTTACAAACATAAATTAGAACCTTAAGAATGATTCAGAATTAGGAATATTCACACTTTCATTGTTTGGTATTAGTAAAATAAGAAATCATTTAATAGTTTAATTAACTATCCACTTCCCATTTAGTAACAGAGGTTATTATAAAGTGTTCCTGATATTTCCTTGTTTCATGTGTTGATATATACTGGTGTAAGTTAAAATGGAAAAGTGGCTCAACATTGAAAATATTTAGCAGTTCATTCAACAATTTCTACACTTTATTTTGGAATATAGAGTTTTTCCCCTCTTTCCAAATTACTCTCAGTCAAAACTCGCGAATGACAAGCAACACTGACCAGAACACTTTATTCTAATTTACAACAGGCAGTTTTCATAACACACCAGAAGGGGTTTCTTGACACTCTGTAATTCATGGTAATTCATGACGTTTCAGCTGCTTCATGCGACGTCTTCATGAATGCTGATCCAACTCTTACGCCAGCTCCCATTAGCTTCTCATACAACACTGAAGTCATTTGTGGCATCAATGCGACGCTGTGCCAACTCTCTGGTCAGTTCTGTCATAATAGCCCACCCCCTCCCCCTGCACAACAGACGCTTGAAGTTGGTTTAAACATGACTAATGTTCACAAACAGTATTTTCCGTGGAGGGCTGTGTGTGCGTGTCTTGTATGAGTGAGTATGCATTTGTGGTTTGGTAGTGGGTGTCTCTGCATTCTCTGCTCCATCGTGGAAAAATACCGTTCGACAAAATAGTCTGTGGCTTTGTCTCAAGAAATTGAATGTCCTCGGTTGTGGCTGAATACACATCGTTATGTTCATCACAAACACCTAACAAAAGAAGCGGTTTTGTCTTGTGAGCCTGAAGGCTGCAACTTCAGCTAAGATTAAGCACACAAATATGGAAGTAATATGCAGGAGATGAGGCTGGAAAAAAGTACGAGAAGCTTCATGTTTGTTACTTCTTTCCACTGGCGGCAGATGTTCCTGGATTCCCTGCTGCAAAATAGTGCAGCCATGTGTTCCAAATGTGTTACGAGGGGGGGGGGGGGGGGGGGGGGGGGTGGGTAGAAAAATACAGTGTGCTGAAGTGTCTGACATCTAAACACTCACACGTTTAAGCAACGCAGAGAGACAAGAAAAGGCTTTTAGTGCAGGTTTCAGTGTGACTGCTCGCAGAGCTGGAGCCTTGCTTGACATGCGGTGTAAATGATTGGTAGCAGTAATTCAGTTTGTGACACCTATTATGGGCCAATGAACAACTTAGCACCTCTACAGAGAAACTGACCTAAATTACTCTTGCTGATCATGCACTCCCATTCCCTCATAATGTTCTTCCTCTGCACAGCTTAGCTATTTATTTAAGGAGAGGGATGCTACTCCTGTCTAAAGATCTCAAGTGGAGTTTGTGAGAGCCACCTTCTAATTAATAACAAGCATAACTTGGTTTACGTAAGCTTAAGGCCAAATAATTGCCGCTCCACAAGCAGCAACACTGAGAGACTTTGAAGTCTGACCAGCGTTGGTTGGGAACTCTCCAACATCGTCGGCCGTGCAGCACTCCATTATGCATTAGCAGCAACCGAGAAGTGCTCTGTGCTTCACCTGACTCTAACTGGTGCTGACCCTCACTGGCTAAAGCCCCTTCAACCATATAATTGCATGCAGTGTGAACATATGAACTCTAAATGCATGTAGCCCACAGAAATGAGTGGCAGCTGCCTGTGAAGCCATGTGATGTGTGCATCAGCACCTCAGACCAACGATTCTGGACTATAAACCAGCAGGCAGAGTAAACAGGTGCAACGCTGAGTGTGGAATATATAAACAAGGTAATGGCAATCTATGTCTTTTCAAGTCCAATTACTACGAGAGCTAAAGCCACAGCACCTGGTCTTGTTGCAGCTTTTTTGTCCTCCCCTCCCCCCACAGGCTGTTCTGTGTGTTTAGAAGTGAGGTATAATGGTAGCAGGGTGTGTAAGTGCTGCAGGTTATTTTGTATTTGGAGGTGAGGACATGGCAGATCAGACCACTTCACACATGAAAGGCAGGAGAAGGTTCATTTAATTCTCTGTGCCTCTCTTAGCCTGGATCTCGCTGTCCTTTTAGGGGGACTCCAGAGGCTAGTTAAAAGGTGTCTGATTCTCACCATGAATCTAATTAGATCTCTGACTGAGGTCTTAACATCTCCTTTGGAAAAAAAAAAAAAGAAAAGCAAAAATAAATGCATGGAGGAATAAGGTGCTAAAGCACATACCCCCTCGCTTCCACTGCACCTTGGCCTGAGCCGTCCCCTGCTCCCTCCTTTTCTGGAGAAAAACAAAGTCCTGCAGGCTAATGAAGTTTGTAATTAAGGAGATTCTGTCGGGCTGAATGAGTAATTAGGACGTAGTTTCTCAGGGGTGTTAATGGTGGTCAGGCTCAGTGGAGCACAAGCTGCATGTATGGCCAAAGAGAGCACTCTTTCATACCTCACCGGGAAACAGAAGGGGGGCTCGTTCTCCCCTTGAATTAGACCTGTTGTCTTTCAGGGAGGAGGCTGTTTGGTGCACTTGTTATATAAGATTTGCAATGTTATTTAAGATCCGAAACATGAGCGGTTGAGGAGAAAGTGTCCGTCTTCCTTTCAGATGATCGTGTTTAGGCGTGTCTATAGGAAACATTGGTGCATTCTCAGCCCAACTAATTTGCTATAGATTTCTGACGTGTTGTGAAATCAGATATAATTTGAGGCAAATGGCTATGGGACAGGACCACGCTCTGTTCCCGGTGAAGACATCTCCGTTCTAATTATCACATTTACTTCAGATTGGTTGACTGCGCTGCTGATAAAGAAAGTTCACCTGGCCTCAATTAACTATATTTATCTCAGATTATCCCTCCATGAGATTTCTGCTCTGGCAAAAAGATTAGCGTTATTAAGAGTCGCACATGCAGGATGAATACATTTTCAGACAAAGTGACATCTCTTAAGAATGAGAAATTAAATCAATGAAATGGGAATCAAAAGGAAGTAGCTGCATGTTCTCTGGATTCTTCTTCCACACTTTTTTTTTTATTTCTCCCGCTGTAACAGCACAGTCTGCATCCGCAGATATGCTCTGTTCAAATTGAAAACGAAATTTAATAATTGTTTAATTCTTATCTTAAGTTATCTGCAATCAAATTTGTTCACCAAAACACCGAGGTGAGATTTAGTTAAACTTGCACTTTGGATTCGCTGTAATAAGGCGCATTAAAGCGAGGACAGCAAGCCCAGATGAGAGCGTGTACAAACTGACATCTCTGACAGATACTGTAGACGGAGTCTCTTCAGAGGTTGATCTCTGGTTAACCTCTGCATTCTCCAAAATCATTTACACTCTTTAAACTGGGAAGTGTCCTGCTGTGAGGCACAACACCTGGGCTTTGAACCCATGACCTCACATCTGAGTGCTCTCGCTGAAGCCCCCGCTGCCTCCCGGTCAGCTGGAGGATCAGCGCGGACAGACAGACCCAGAACTCTTCATTTCCTGTTTCTCCTGCAACTAAAAAAAAAAAAAAATGCTACCTGTGTTTCAGGTAATATGAGCAACATAACGAAGGTACAACCTTTGTGAGGACAAGTTCTGTTTTCACTGTTTTGTGGGTAAAAAGCCAGAAGGAAAATAGAAAGCGAATGATGTGGTCATTCCAGATATTTTTGTATATTCAAACATAATAAAAGAGATTTTAAAGTAATATTGTTCCAGATTTTTCCACTTTATTGCCATTTCTGTGTTGTCTTAGGATTGCTCCCATGGACCAAAAGGGATAAGGCAGATCTCAGTTGCAGACTCATTACAGGTTAAGTAGAGCAGGTGTTTGTCAGCTCCAGGCAGACCTACATGGATGAGGCCTTCTCATGCAGGCTACTTCCTCACACATTAGTCTTTAGCCAAATTACTCTGACTGGAGGATCTGCCTAGCCCATCCCTCATCGTCCAATGTGACCTCTCTCCCCTCTGTGCTGCAGGCAGGGCTGGAGATAAAAAAAAAGCTGAAAACCGGCTCTAGGAATCCTAAATATTAGTGGTTGTAAATCAGCCCCCAGTGGCCTATGAATAGCAATTATCTTTTTTTGCACTAATAAATCCCCCTAGTCACAGATAAGATGGTTTCCTTCCCTAACCCGCAGTAAAAACAGCTAAGTATTGAGCAAGCAAAAATGGGAGGGGTACAGCAAATAAATGAGGGCTCTTTAGCAGTGGATTACACTCAGTCATAAGAGAAAAAAAATGTAGTCTTTTGTAGTGGTGGTGCACAGTATATGAACTGAGAGGGGAAACGGCGAATGATCACAGGACTTTAGGAATTCAGATGATATCAAGAAGCAAGCTTGAGCTCTTATCAGCCTTATCAATACCTGCTAAACACGATTCCCTTCGGTGCACGCTGAGTTTCGGCTGGTAGAAGTGCTGAGATTTCCTGAAAATGTCACTGGAGGGGGGGGAGCAGAGGGAACATAGTGAATGATTGTGAGGTTATACTAATCTGATAGGAACACTCTTTGATTTTTATCTATAATCAGTCAGGATGGACAAGGTTTAGCCACTGATTCAGCTGAACATCCTTCAACCAGAACGCCAAAGTAACTTCCTCTGCTTCCTCTGTTGTTAGCACTGAGAATAAGTTCGCTGTACCTCTGCACTCTGCTGGGATTTAAAAGACTTTATGGTCATCACCTATATAGGAGAAAAACACAGCAATCAGGAGCTTTTTTTCCCTCTCCACTCTATAAGGTGAACGAACCCTTATTCCATGTAAAGACTTAAGTTAACCTCATTAAGCTTGCTCACACACAAGATACATAATTATCCCTGAGAGGATAGCCAGTGCTAATACAAATTAGAAAGATAATTAAGCTACTGAGACTGGCCATTGCATCTCCCAGAGCACTGGACCCACAGAACCATTATGGTGAATTAGAGCCTTTGTTTACAGTCACAACAAGAGCCTTTTACCAGTGGCCATGTTTGTCAGCAGCCCCACGTAACCTGGGTTCAAGTGTGCTGCGCTTCCTTTGGTTACCTGTGGCAGTTTGGGAACACACCGTCCTCAGGTGTCTGTGTTTTACCTGCAGACGATAATGTGAATTCCTTTCTTTCCAGTGTCAACCGCAACTTCACAACACCCCACCCCACTGAAAGCATACATCTCGAAGAAAAAGTGCCTCTGAGCACTCATAAAAATTCAATCTAAATGACACTCTGAAGTGTGCAATGCATCTGCTCTCCTCTGTGACAAGGCAGTTTAGTTCCTCGAAAAGTCATGCTAGCTACTTCAAAGATACCTTAAATGCCTCCTCAAGCTGGAGGAAACATTTCTCTCTTTGCCTTTGCAAACTCTTAGTCAAACAGGAATAATAAATCTGGCTGATTTCTACATTCCTCTTTAGATCATATGATACCTAAACAGCCCAGTAAAAACTCAAACTGCTCCAGTCTGTGCACCGCAAACATACATGAGCACTGCTCCATGTGGTCTCTCCGCAGCATCGTGATTAGATCAGGGCTGAACTTTTTGGTGAAAATATGTCAAGAGAAAAAGATAAGTACACACAGCTGGATGCATTTTAGGCTGCAATTCTCTTTTGTCATAGGAAGAGCACATACTGTGGAGGGTCCAAATGAAAATGTTGTTGCATTTGAGTGAACTAAAGCAATTGGGGCAGGGGGGGGGGGGGGGGATTGTTCCACAGGCTTCAGCTATGCTTTAAAAATGCAGCAATACAGCTCGTGATTTTGAAAAAGTTTTTGGCCATGTACAGAGGCAAGTTTTCTTTTTCTTTCCTTTGGTGAGGGGAGTTTGGAGAAGAGGAGCACGCTGCTGGTTGTGTGCCAGCTCTGCCTCCTGTGGTTTCACGCATAACAACCTTGCATGTGCACAGCTCTAAGTAAAGCATTGATTTAAGAGGGTACTTCTTCTTTCCACAGCTTTAGCAAAACAAGCTCCTATGTTTGGATAGACCCTGTAAGCAGCTCACTGACCTGAGCAATGGGTCAGATTAAGTTGGACCCTCCCCACCACCACCACCGCCGCCGCCTTCACCTCCCTCCCTCCCTCCCTCTCTCTCCCTCCCTTCATCCCTGTCGGCCGAACGCAAAATGAGGAAAGGGAAAGTGCTCTTCAGGGCAGGCAGGCCTGCCAGCCGGGTCAAGGGAGTTGCTCAGGAAAACAGGAAACTGACAAGAGAGACAAATGATGGGTCTCACCCAACCACTGCTGTTTAACCAGTTTGCCACGAAAGCTGATCATACATTATTGCTGCAAGACTTTAAAAAGTCTTTTAAAGACCTGGTGAGAATTAATTTACAAAAAAAGTAAATCACAGCTCTGTCCACCACTAAGCTGTGGTTACCTAACTCACTATAGTCAGACTGATCCTAGTACAGGTAAATCGGTAAATCTGTTACCACTGGAGCCCGCCTGGGACAAAGCTGAGATAATAACCTGTAAAGGAGGTCTTACAGTTGATCATAAACACAGCATCTGTTATAGTTCACAATTAAAAGAAACATTAACTCTGAGTAGAAAACCAGACAGCAAACACTGTGACATGGCATCAGGCTTAACTCATATTATCTATTGACTCTGCTGAGAGAGTGTTCACAATAAGTTAGTTATATATTTTCTCTAGACAAGTTGGAGGGAGGATTGTGTGTGCTTTTGCACGTGTTTGTCTGTGTGCGTGTGTCTGTGTGAGTAAGGGGGGGGGGGTTTCAGTGTAGAGAAGCTGCTTTTGGCCAAAGGCAAAGATAAGCGAAGGGGAGTGGAGGTGGTGGGAGGGACACAGCGGATTGAGCCAGGCAATCAGCGAGCGATCTGAGGCGGTGTTTAGTGGTGCTGTAAGATCTGCTAAACTAGCCCTAATTTCCCCTGTTGTAGGAGATGTGTGAGTTGAGGTGGAAAGGGGCAGGAGGAGGGGAGGCCTTTGGTCTGTCAGAGTGGAGTTAATCTGAACCTGGGGCAGCCCGTTCACTTTTGATGGAGGCCAGAGATTGGACGCCAAAGTGGAGGAGGAGGAGGGCTGGGAGGATGAAAGATCACCCACACCTGCGAGGGGCTGCCGAAAGTTACAACTCACTCAAAGAGGCCTTTCTTACTGCTGCTCCATTTGTCAAAGATGATGGGGGCAATAGAAGCGAGAGCTTCCCTCCTTTTCTGTTTTTACTGGTGGCTCATCATTTGCACTCACTGCTACGGGATAAAGATTACACCGATCTGTCTTTTCACCACTAAATCTTTGCCAAATGCAAATTAAGTGCATACTTACAGAGTGAAAAAAAAAATATCAGCACGAGGATAAAAGAACCTGTGAATGAAGTCTTGTTGTGTTGTGTGTACTTTTTGTGTCTAATTTTTTCTTCCATATTTGATTCACTGTGGTCTCTTTTTTGGTTTCAGGACGTGTCTGTGTACAAAATCTCCCATAATCCTCTTGGATTGAAATATAAAGCACCACCCCTTGAGGTCTGCCCTCTTTGGCCTTGCGTCTTCCTCTGATGCACTAAAAGATCCATCTGTGCCGAGAGCTTTCGATTAACTCATAAAGGTCCTCCCCTTCTTTGCACCATAAAACACTGGGATCCGAAGCAAAGAGCTCTGTCTGCACAAACCACAGCTTCATCAACAATAACCGTAGGCAATAATTTACTGCTGTGAGGATTTAAGACAGAATTTCTTAACAAGGATGAACATGCTGTCCAAATCAATAACTCTGTGAGGGTTAGAAACACAAGTTTTTTGGGACAGGTGCAAGATAAATTTTGGTGTATTAGAATGCCATACAGACTCTGTTCTTTATTAAAGTCAGCAACAATCCAGTTTGTAAATGCATTATAGGCCAGATATGCTGAATACAGCGAGTGTGCTTCCAAGTGAAGATGGGAGGAGAGCATTAATCCCCCTTCTCTGTCTGTTTCATGTGGCCTTTTTTGCTCTTTGCCAGGGTAATGCTCTCGCCTCAGCTGGCAGCTCAGACTGCGCCGAGAGCACAGCACATCTGGATCTAAAGCTGAGGGAGGGATGGTGTGTGCGAGTGTGTTAACAGACCAAGAGCTCATGTCTCTCGAGGGGCAGGTGGGCACCACTTTGTGTTTGGGCGTATTCTCTGATGAATTATGAAGAAAGTGCCCTCTCTGTCCCAACAAGACGGGGTGAATTCCCAGGCAGAGGTGCTCATAAACAAGAACATATGGAGGGTAAAGAATCGTAAAGATTTTGTTTCCGCTGGCCTGGAGTCCCGCTGAGAGCAAAGTATCAACTTCAGTCAAGGAATGAATGTTTTCTGTAAGTTATTGTCCAGACAAGTGGAGCAAGTAACTCTTCTCCAGAAAACAAGGCAAGCTCCCAGCTGGGATTGAAACAGACTGCACTCTACATGCATGTATTTAAAATGAGACGTATAAATCGTGCGCTCATGTTAACAGATTGAGATGTTTTACAAGTGAAACATGCTTGCTTTGACATTCCTGCATTAACTTTTCAGATCTGTGACGCTGCGAGTGCTTCCGTCTCCTCTCGTACATGGAATGTTTTTCCAGAGTGCGGTTTGGACGCTCATTCATGCCTTTTCGCATGCAAATCAATTTCCATATGTTCATCTGAGAGAGAGAGAGAGAGACAGAGAGAGAGTGATGTGCTTGTGCAGTGAGCACTACCAGAAATTCAAGTTCTCTCTGCTATTTTAATGAGACTCTGTTCAAATATAGACAGGAGAATTGCTTGCGCCATATAAACACACAGCCAAATCATTGTGTTTGATGAATGGACTAAAGGAAGCCTGTATATGCACATCGTTGATGTTAGGCCTGAGGCTCTTGTTGAATAGATTGCGAGAGAAAATGTGGGACAGAATTCCTGGCAAAGCTAACAGGTCAGGGAATATCCACTTTATAATGGCACAGTGTTGTGAAAAACAAGTGGACCAGCAACTCGTAGATCACATTTCACACCCAGGGCCAATTAAAGACTGCTTTAAATAACATCAAGCGCTGATGGATCTGTCTCAACCCTTAACACTGCAACCTTGGAAGCACGAGTACTCATTTCCCTGCAGTTTAGCAGCGTGTGGCCGCCAGCAGTCATACACAAGAAAGGCTTGCAGTGAAAAATAATGGGCACATTTTTACACCTTCTACTCCTTGACACCTGCACACCATGTCCTCAGTTATAAAGTGGGTGAAGTGGTTGGTGTTAGCAAGAAACAACATTCAAAAGACTGTGCTCCAGACTGAATCACCTGTAAGAAGCGGCTCATCTTTTTCTTCTGTCAATGTTTTTGAAAGAGGCACCGTTTCATGGCGATTGTGAACAGCTAACTGGTGATGCTGGGTGTGAGAAAGTGTTGCTGGGATATTTCGCCACATGAAGGGAAGACCAATTGTGTGTACAGCACCATCTCTGCAGGGATTAGTGGTGCCATTAAGTGGCGATGAGTTGCAGCGGGGGGCCACATCCCCTGCTCCCTCATTAAATCGCCGGCAGCTGCCCTTTATCACAGCTCTCCTTCGCCACCGTACTGTACCATCAGCACCCTCACAGCACCCACGGTGCCAGTCTAGGACCCTTGGCCTTCATGAAATCTCTTTTGGTAGCTTCAAGAAAGTTTAATTACAGGCTACTGTAAGGACCATATTGATTTTTCCCCCCTCATGGTTTTCACATTACATCTAATTCTTTTTTTTTTTTAACTATAAATGTGTTTTAAATGAACTAGACTTAAATTGCATTTATTACATTTTTTGCACAGAAGAGGAGATGTTGGTGAGGCGGGGCAGTGTTAGAAAGGTATGACTAAAGCCATGGAAACTAAGGCTGAATATGAGTAACATGTTTCAAATATTAACACTCAGTATATTTATAGATACTGTAAGACGTCTGCAATTTTGTTCCTCTGTATTTTGTTCTGATACACATAATTGTATTTAGTCTGGGATGTTACCTAGTGGTGGCTGGTGACTAACCACACAGCAGGTGATGTTCGAATATGAAGACTGGGATTGATTTGTTCTGTTCACGCAGTGACATGACAATGATCATCACAGTAAAAAAACGCTAAGCTTTTCCAAGAGCAGCCTTTTCTCACACAAACACGTCGCTCTCGCAGCTCTTTAATCCATCACAAAAAAAATATAATCCATCGGCACTGTTTTAAGTGTGGATCGGGGAGGAAAAAAAGACACAAAGACGCTGTGACCCTGCATGTATGTACAGGAGTGCTTCGCACTACAATATTTTCAAAGATATCAAAAGGGATTCATAAATATTCCTGGACTCTAAACAGCTTTTGAAAAGAGGAGACAGAAGTGTGTTCAAACACTACCCAGAATGATGTGCCCGGGGCTGTGGCTGCAGGGCAGAGATGGATTGCTCTGCAGACAGAGGGGAAAAATAGTAGGTGGGGCAGGAAATAATGACAAGCCCTATGTGTCTTTCAAAAAACACCCACTTTTGTGAAGTTTGCCATCTCCTTAAGGCACAAGTCATTTCTGAAAACACAAAAGTCGAGCTGATTTTGCTTTTATTTATTTTGAACATGATGAAATACATAGACACCATCTATGCCAGGAAGATTTTTTTTTTTTTTTTTTAACATTTCCACCCAGTTTCTCAATAAGTACTATGATAAAGAAGCACAAAGTCCAAAGCAGTTCAGTGTTACAATAGTGAATACAGCTGCCCAGTCTCAGCCCCTGAGGCAACCGGGTCTGGATGAGGTCTCAGAAATACAATCATACACACATGGATCTGGGGAAATTAGAGTTTCACGTAATGTAAGCATTTACAGGTGGTAAATATCCTGTTGGATTTTATGAATGTAGAAGCTTAAGCTTTACGCCCACAAGCTGCAGGGCAGACACACACACACACACACACACACACACACACACACACACACACACACACACACACACACATGCACACACACACACACTTATGTTGGAATTGATTTAGTATTCAATATTAAGCAATTCAGACGTCTAATTTTTTTTGCACCTTTGGATAATCTACAACATCTTGAAACAAACACAATTTCACCGATACGCCGTATATAAATGCAAACTGTGATATGCAATGTATGGCAATCACCGAGCCAACTGGTGAATAAACAAGTGAAATCTCTAACCTATGTCAATCCCTGATATCGGCACCATGGAATATGAGTCTAATTTCAAGGTAATTAAGATGATCTCTTTCCTATTTATTTTTTCAATTTACGTGCCTTTTCAGTAATATTTTGCTTCATACATCAGCCCTGGAAATAGTTAAATCAAATTTGCATCCCTTGAATTGGGTATATCACAAATCTGATTGCATCTGCGAAATCCACCTATTTTCTGGGGTTTGACTTTTGCTACGCTCTGTGTAATTACATGGCGAGGACCGGCGACAGCATTCGAGACAACAGAATTACCTCAGCGTTGGCTCAAGTAATCGCTCATTCACAGCATTAAAGTTTTCACGGCTGCCTGAAGTTTGCTCCAGCATAGCAGAACAGAGGTCGTAAAGATGGCGCTCGGGCCCTCCTGTTTGTTACTGAGCACTTTACCTGAAGAGCCCGCTGTACTTAAAAGAGACTAACAGCCATAATGGAGATCTCTATCCGAGGCTGCATATCTGATCGAGGTGCTTTAAAGATCAAACAGCCAGCTAAACATTTGGCATTCCTCACAGAGTTTCTTTTGATGTTGTGCACCGCCTCTCTTCAAAGGTGTTGTCTTCATACCACCACGAAGATGTAAACATTATTACTGTTAATCCATTCAGTCATATTTTTGTTTGCTTTCAGGGCAGAGTCACGTTCAGTTTTATCCAGGATAACCCAAAGAAGTGCTCACTGACCGTTTGCAACACTGTTTAAAAAGCAAAACCAGGAAACTGTTCAGGAATCGCAATGCTGCTAGTATAAGAAGAAAAGGTGTTTTGTGTTAGCTTGCAGCAATTTGCTATTTTATTTTCTCCAATTTTTGACATCCAGATGTCAGGTTACTATCACAATAGCCTCTTAAAAAAAAACTTACATAGTTAATTTCAATTTCTTTTTTATTTGCACAAATGCAAATAAATAAAAATACTGCAATGTTTTGCATTTCAGCAGCAACGGGTCTTATCTTTGACTTGGCTTGCATCACCTTGATTCTGTTCAGATGGAAGCAGCCATTATCTGCCAAATGATGTCTGAAATGTAGAGTATATTAATGATGACTGTAACGCATGCCCGATCACTTCCTTAGAAAAAAATTATAGAGGATTATTTCTGAAAGGCAGAAAAACATGCCGCTTATTAAATCAGCCCCCCTTCTTTTCTTCATGCTTTTCATGGGTGGTCAACAGTAATCAGTTTACCGTCTGGCTCTTTCAGGGTGTTAAGACATCCACTTTTCATTTGCACAAACAGTAAGATAGTTTCAAGCACCCATTTAAATTAATCCCCCTTAAAGTTTTGTGCAGTCCCTCTAGAAAAAAAAAAAACACACACACCCACTTTTAATCTGAAACCTGTTTTTTTTTCTTTTTCTTTTTTTGCAGAAAAAAAAGGATTTACTCATAATTCTCATTCTCATCCCTTCCCCCCACTTGCAAAAAAACCCCACATCTGCATCCTTTTTGCGTGCACGCTGTGCAGTAACACGCGCTGCCACACACACACACACACACACACACGCACACACGCACAAACACACACTGTATAATTTATAAAGCCTAAGCTCTTTCAATACTCCAAAATGCCAGATAAACTTTTCTCATTTGCTCCTAATTTGGTCACGCAAGATAATGCCAACATCTGAAGGCTTTTTAAACTGCTTTTTAAAATGCATTCCTGAAAGGAGCTGGCACTGGCACCTCTGCACCTTGTCAGCTCCAATAATTATTTCCAATCCGGAGCTAGCCCTTAATGTGCTGATTAATCCAGCCCTCTCCTTGCTGTGAGATGCATTCAGCTCCATTAATTTTTCAAAAAGGCCTCACTCTCTTTTGCTGGGAGCCCTGCAGATGTCAGGGCTGTGGCAGAGAAAGCCATTAGAAGTTAACACCTCCCACTCCCCAGAGACTGGCATGGACTTTCTCCTCCCTCATTCTAATGCCAAGCAGCCGCATTAAGGACGTCAGCTGCCAAGCCTGGCATTCCCTGAACTTGGACATCACCATCTAATCACCACCCCTCCCCCCTCAAAAAAAAAAAAAGAAAAAAAAGAAAAAGCAAACAACCTTAATAAAAGTGGTTTCAAGAAACCGACGTAATGAGAAACAAGGCTATGATGCTCTCACAAGCAGTGTCAGCATCCTTGCTTTGGTTTCTTGGGAATATTCAGGATTTGAGGAGATTCTTATGGCGTGTGTCACTGTTCTTATCCAAACTCTCAGCTCAGAGATTCCCAGCAAGGTTTCAAATCAGCCTCTGTGAAAATGTCCTTTAGAACAACTCACTCACCAGTGTGTTCGAATTCAAAGCGATTTGAAATCTGTGCTCCAACCTCCTCTCACTCACGGAGCTTTGTGCGGCTTCCCCCCTTATGCAGACTGGTTACAAGCTGTCTCAATTGAGGAAATCCCCCCCTTCAAGCAGCTTTTATCTGCCGATAGGTAGGTGAATGGTGGAAATTAGGATTCCTGGAGAGACTTGGGATGGAGAGAATAGAAACAAAGACTTCCCCATGTCGGGAACCGATGTCTCTTTTTCCACTGCTTTTTCCTTTCATCCCAAGGGCTCCTGTCAGACAGAGGGAAGGAGAAGGAGAGCACATATAATACCTTTTAAGAGGCTGCCAGTTCTCTCCCATGCGATAAGCTCTGCTCAAATCACAATGGAGTTTCAGGACCCTGTAGTCACCCCACTGTAGGCCTGAGAACACACTTCAGCACAGACATCAACATCGATATGCAAGCACATTGAAATATAGCACTGTAGCTAATTATACATACAATATTGGCTCCATCTTGAAGTAAAGAGTCTCTTTTCTGTTTGTGATTACTTATAAATCATTGTTAGGGTCCAACTATAGCCTCTTAAGTTAACTTCAGGACTTAAACATCCAATCATCTGTGTACACCACAAAGCTTAGGTTGCCAATACAGAGGTGTGTAGCTCCACTCAACAGTGGAGATACTATGTATACAGTATTTTGTATACAATCCCCACCGCAAAGTATTCAAAAATCTGTATAAACAGAGGCAGTGTCAAATCCCAGCCCTTTTGAATGTTAATGAAACGGAGGTGTTAGGATGTCAGAAATCTGTCCAATAATGATAACAGTACAACTCCTGTTTACACTGAGCACGCTTCAGCTCCCAAAACCCAAAGTGCAGCCTCATTTACGTGCTAATGTGGGGAGGCAGATAAAGGACGGAGGAGCGATCACATGCCCTGTCAGAGAGTCACCCTTTGAACCATCCCTCATGCCGGTGAAGAGAGGGGAAATTAAAGAGCCTCAGCAGGTTTACCACCTTTCAAACACAACTCACACTCCACTCAAGTCCTCATGTTTGTGACAGAGGGAAAAATAACCATAATACACACACACACACACACACACACACACACACACAAGCTTCACTGTCGTGTTTCTGTATGGGAGATTTTCTTTGACAATTAATCCAAATGATTGTTTGGTTGGAACAGAATTAGGATGAGGCTGATGTAATGTACATGACAGAGTGAGACACAGCTATACTTTGTATGAGGTATTAAATATACACCACTATACAAAATGTTTTTTTAATGTCATGTAGCCAGAATGCTCCCAAACTGACGGACAGCTTTATTTTACTTGCGTTTACACTAACAGCGGCTGAAGTGAGAGCCTAATGTTCAGAATCAGAAATGCATCTAGTTCTGTTTCCTTAAAGCTCAGCAATGGTTCAGTCTCAGTAGAGCAAAAATAGGATGGCAACCTCTTGCGACTACGGAAAATCTCTGGTTGTGAGACCAACTGCAAATAGTTGCAGCAGCCAGCTGGTTTCCCAGAGGTTGAGAGTGTAACACCTTCAACCTCTGGGTGACCACTTCCAACCGCAAAGAGACAGCTGTAGTCTGACTCCAATTGATGAAGGTTTGCAAATAATTGCCGTCTAATTTAAAGACAGATTTGCAACATGTTGCAATCAATCTGAGTCCCTCTGCGCTAATGAGTGCCTCTCATTTCTCCTTGTAGCAAGGGTTCAGTTCAGTTGCCAACTGGTTATATTCTGGTAATATTTCTATATGAAAGCAAGGTTGCCAAGGGCCTGCGTCAATTTGCATTTAAATTGTCATCTGGCAACAACTACGCCACTAATCGTGGAGGAATTTCTGGCTGGACTATGTTTAATTTCCGTTTAATACGAATTTCTGTATATGGAGACAGATTTGCTACAGATGGCAACAGATTTACAATTTTAACAGGTTTAATTGCAATGATCACGAACAAACTGCATGCCAACTTGACCCCATTCAACTACAAACTGATAGCAGACTGATAGCAGACTGATAGCAGAGTGACTCCATCTTTTTGCCATTTTGTTGCCATCTTGATGCACCAAAGTCAGTTTGAAGACAGGTACTGACTGCGAGTGGTTGCAGATCTGGTCCTTGTCTTCGAAGCAACCATTTCAAAGGCAACGAGATCACACTGCACACGGTCTCAGTAATTTTGGTCATGCCGAAATATCCAACCATTGTTTTGCCTAATGTGATTGTAGCATAAGGGAAACATAACAAAATATAAAACACAAAGCTATTAAATACGAGTGGAGGAAAGAACATGAACACCGCCAAGGCTTCTTAGCTGTGGTGAAACAGCCTCTAAAATTAAAAATTTACTGCAGCCCACATATAAACATTAACACCAGAATGCAAAAAGATGTTTTGACCAATAGAAAAGAACAGAAAATTAACTGCTTTATGACCTCATCTAGTATCCCAAAATAATTAAAACAAATTTGGTACTCTCTGAGACTTTAAAACCCTGAAGGTAAGATGATGGGACTGATGGGAATGTATACACGACCCCAGCTGCACTGCCTTTTTAGTAGAGGGGCTCTCTCAAAGCAGGAAGTGAATTCACCAAATCCTCATGTAGTGTTTAGATGTGCTGAAATCTTGAAAAAGTAAACCTGGATGTTCTTCATCACCCTGCACCCCAGCCCTCCTGCTTCAGTCATTCTGCTAATGAGAACAGGCTATGATACTAACTGTTTCCACACGCTGATAAAGCTTGAAGTAAGGCAACTGTCATTTTTCTTTTTTTTTTTTTTTCCAGTCTCAGTTTGTTAATATTTCACATGCCGGTTTAAGGTCAATGTTAGTTAGTGTGAAAGGTGTGGGTGGGCTTGCAGTCATGCTTTCATACCTCTGTTCAGCATTCATTCACACCTGCTTACAGTTTTACAGAGTCTGTCTGCTCTAACTTTTAGGTGAATATGTAATGTGTTAAAATAATTCATAATAATAGCCACATAAAAGTCATTTAATGAAGTAATAATTTTCCATCTGTCTGATGTAGTTAATATAAAAAATACAGAGAAAATATACAATTAGCGGTTGCGTGGTGTAGAGTGGCTCTGTGGTGTAGCGGTTTACACGTTTGCCTAAGAAGTGAAAGATCTGTGGTTGGATCCCAGGAGGAGTCACAAATTCCTTTGGGGTTGTGTCAGAAAGAGCGTTTACTGTAACTGCCAAATCAAACATGTGGAGCAACCTGTGAGTCCTTGTGAATAAGGGAGTACCTGAAAGTAGCTTTAACAATATATGACTGATTGGAAGCACCCCTTTATCACCAAGGCATTTTGCCTCTCATCCACCTATGCATGTTTGCTGTAATACCAAGCAGAGTGGTTTTGGTAACACATGGTCTTCTGACTGAAAAGGAAACTGCCCACGTTGTAAGCTGAAGGTCTGATTTGTGAGATATTGGTTCCTTTTCCTGTGATTCCTGGAAAGGGATCAGTCTCTAAGAGGCATAAAAGTTGAATAAAATTTCAATGTAATTATTCAGGGGAGATTTGGAGCAGTGGAACATTTAGGCCTTTATCCCATGTATTATGCAGGGATTTAACAGCGAGAGCGCTATCTGCATTTGGCAAGAGAACCTAAGTAAATACTCCAAATGGATGAACCAGACAACCTAGAATCTCACTAAATGCAATCATTAAACTTGCAGTTTCATTAACTTTTAGCAGTTTTGTTGCTCTTCTGGTAGGCTGTAATTAACAATGTGAAACCAATGCAGATTGCATTATGTTATAATGCATAAAACAGAAACTTTACTGTAAAAAAAAAATGACAAAGGTACAGTGTCTTTATCCTCTTTCCTTTTATGTTGAGATATTTTGGAGGCAGCAACAACAAAAAAAATGAACCCCCAATGGCCGGAGTTCAGAGAGGGGGCAGGCCAGATTGCAAAAGAATTACTTTGAGTGGTGGATCGGCATTGCAGGAATTTTTTAATTTCCTGTTACTCAATAATTCTGCTCTAGTTAGGTCCTTGGACAACATCTTGCACTGTACCTTGTCTGATCAGCTCAGCCCACTGGACAGATGCAGTGGAAACATGCTCTAATCTTTTATCATGGGTTTACAACATGGTGGCCCTGTGTCACTGGCATGGCTGGGAGGCGGTCAGGCCAGTGATGTCATACACTGGGGACATGCCTCAACCCCCCCCCACCTGGTATACAATTGATTATTTTATCCTCCGGGCTGTTTATGAGCTCATTGTGATGAACTGGAATGATTCTGTCGTCTTTTACTGGGGAAATAAAAAAAAAAGTCAGATGAGAAGAAGAACGAAGTGAGCGCTAAGTGCTTTACAGTGGGGGCGTCGACTTCCAGGCCTGCGGGGCTGGGGAGCTGGTTTTCTGGAGAGGATATTCCTCTCCTTAACCTACACTCCACCTCCCTCCTCACTGCATGCTCGTCACGGCTGTTCGGAGTTAAATAAATCACCTGCCGTTGCAGGTGCTGACCTGTTGTTTATTAGTAAATGTCCAAAGGACAAGCTTTAAAAGGGGGGGAGGAGTTGGAGAGAGGCAGTCAAGGGGTTAAAGCACTAGTCGTGGGTCTTAAGGTTGATTTAGCAGCCCCTCTGGGAGGCTGCTGTACTACCCTGAAGAAATGAATGCCAATAAAGCCTGCAGTGACTGATGTTTGAGGGTGTCTTAATTGTCTTGTTAAAATGAAAGGCTATGGAGAATGTGGCAAAAAACATATTAAGACATTTAGGAGACATTAAAGATATTTAAGCAGATAATGCTGATTTCACAGAAGTGACCAAATGGAAGTACAGTGAGAAAAAAAAAATCACCCTTGTATCTTTTAATTGAAGATATTGGAGAGAAGTTTCTCCTTTAGGGTTTATGACCACTAAATCCAAATACCTGGGTTTCAGCCACCATATTTAAGAAACTACTTCACACCGTTTAATCACATCTTGTTTGTTTAAAAAGTGGAGGATTATGAAGGGATTATTTGATGAGAGTGCTGACTGTCAAAAATGTCAGACTCGGGTGACAATGCACAAAATAACTCCCATCATGGTAACTGAAACAACACACACAGGCATGCGGCATAACCTTTGAGCAAAGCCAGGATTGACAGCAGAACCTCATCTTCAGCTGTGTAATAAATTGCACTATTGTCTCTTCACTCTTGACTTAGCCCCATGAAGCATGTGAGCCTGAAAGAGACCAAAGCACCGGAGGCCTTAGCATAACACTCGCGCTGTCACCATCCAACAATGACTGGCACCATCCACCGCTGGTAAGTCAACCTTAAAATTTTTAAATTAAAATAATGATTGTCTAAACATTTATACACTTGATTTTTGTGTACATATGCCTTTGTCTAGACGGTGCGTTGCCATAAAGCTGGCAAAACAACATTAGCCTGCGAGAACGACCCAAAATATCGGTATCAAATGATGTCATCTGCCCATGTAATGTAAAGCTAAGATTGAACTCGATCAATTAGGATTTGCAGTGGAGCAGAAAATAGCTTATGACAGAGCTAAGGTGGGGGAACGTATGAGGAAAAATAAACTTTTCTTCTGGCGCACACTCTCTACCTTTGCAGATATACTGTGCAGTCACACTGTATGCACTTCCTGTAGGAAGTCTTCTTCATATTAGGCCGGTATATAACACTCTTAGAAGACTGATTCTTTCACATGTGAATGTTGCAATGATGTGTATAATTCTGATTTATTTCACATCAGATAAACAACAGGACGTGATCATTTAACAACCTCCTCGGACCCTCTCACACCCTGAAGCAACACCATCAAGGGTGCTTCCACCTCAGTGTAATGCAACATAAACTCCCTTCCACTTCTTTTACTTTGGTCTGTCTTTTGGAGTTTGTCAAATTTCTGGCTTCACTCAGTTTTCAAAGGTATTTCCTCAGTTCTGGTCACATCTAATCTGCTGGAGGTGCTACAAGTCCTTGCTTATTTAACAGGATTACTAGAGCATGCTGAGGTTTGACTACAAGAGAGCTCCCCCGGGGTGGCCACCATCTTTCTTTCAACTGAGCACTGAACCTGTTTAGCTACAAACCCTTAGGCTGACCCTTCCCGACTTAAAGCAGGTTATTTGTCACAAGACTACAACCAAAAAAATACAAATAATGTACACTCAAAGCCCCCCCCCAACAACACTGTAACTATGATGCATCATTTCTGGGGCTACTGAGTGCTACTTTTTTCTCCCAACACACTACAACTGGTTTTGCAGGAAATGTAGCAGTCTGCACTGTTGCTACAAGAACAAATTTAAATGTTATTAAAGTTCTACGAACTGGCAAAGCTGCAAAACAGAAATCCATTTATTTGACAGAAAAGCTGCTCTATGTATGGAATTTATTTGTGTGGGTGCTCATAACTGTTTGGCTTTTCTCATTTACTGCGCTGATTCTTGAAAAAAACACAGCTGAAAGTGTGCAACAACTAAGCTAGAATTTATCGATTTATCTAACTATTGTTGCATACCTCAATGTGGAATATTTAAGTCTCCAGCTTACAAACTGTAAAAAGAAAAGGAAATTGTGTAACAGGGTAGAAATGCTCTTTATTTTGTGATTGTTTACAGCAACACTGCTGGGTGGAAAATGTAGGGAGAATCAGGTCAGGGTACTGAATGAGGGGGAACACACAGCAGGAGATAGCCTGTTTTAGCTGTGTTCTTGCTACTAGAAACAGGTTTAGGTGAGGGTGCTGCACGAACGCACAATTCCAACTTGCTGGGTGTGAATTTTCTGGACTGAGGCATTTATAGTGTGCCGATGTCAAATCAGCGCAAACCGATGTGATTGCTCGTGTGTTTAACGTCTGAGCCCACTGCTTGCCTTCTAACATGCACTCCCTTCAGGTGATGTCTACACATGTATAAAAGCAGCTCAAGGAAACATTGGTTGGTCAGGAAATTATGGTCCGTACCCCGAGGTTGAAGCAGAAATCTACAAGCAAAATCTTTCACTGTCACATGATTGAGCCTGTAAAGTTGATCTTTTCACAGCCTATAATTTGTAGCAGATATTATCAGTGTAGATATCAGTCCGTCAGAGTGAGCTAAATGATGAATCAGTTAAAATGACTCATTACCTGCTCAGTCTGGCTTATCTCCTTGATCTGCTTTCAAACGCACCATCTTTAGCAGAAAACTTCCACCCGGTAAGCAAGTCTGTGCAGCGGGTTGATCCCAGTGACAGCTCAAACATGTTTGTTACTGAGCAAAAAAAAAAAAAAAAGGCTGAGAGCTGAGGTGTGATGGGCAGGTATAATAACCCAGGGAGTTGAGATGTCACCCATGGGCGCAGCCCAGGGCAAATAATGCCTTGTGAGTGTATGAGGATTCCTATGCTATAATGTAACCCTTTGTTCAAAGGGCAGAAATGGGAAAAATATTCATGCTTGACGTGTTCTTGTAATGCTGGGGTAATGAGTGTCAGAAAGCAATGGCCATTTCAAATACCTTTTGGCATCATGCGTCACTTCGGTGTCAAAATCACAATCCAAATGCAGGTGCAGATGTAATTATTTCTCTTAACAATAACATCAAGTGTATGCCTTGAAGACCAGGAAAAATATCAATGTATCTATTTTATCAAGTGATATAATAGTATATGTATAGCTGTCTGTCAAGAGAACTAGATAAGCTTTAGCCCTGTGTTTATTTTCACATGTATAACTGCTATAATTCAACAGTTAAATGTCACCCCAGTATGCGTCAATGCACAATTAACAAGTGACTCATTTTGGAACAATTGCATAAACATGTCAAACAGCAGTTTTTTTTCAGACACAAACTCGTCTTTCCATGTTTTTTTTTTTTTTTTAAATCGACCCTATTCAAAGGGGGCGGGGTACACTCCACAATGCTAAATGCTGTTAATCCCGGCCCCAGGCCTCAGACAACAGAAATACAAATTTGCAGCTGCCTTAATTACCAGCTTTCAAAAACAAACAATAAATCTGTCTTAGATAGAGATGCTAGTGGAAAACAAACAACCTCTGGGCTTACAGACGGTTATAACCATATTCTGATGTCTTAGGGAGATTAGTATAAAAGCCCCATATAAGGTGGAAATTGCCTGAGAAGGGATTGTGACACTTGTGAATGGTTTTTCCCAAAGTTAATTAACTCTTGCTTTTTGGACCAAAAGTTGACAACAGCACCAACTTTTAGTTGGTGGTTGTTTCCAAGCTGATTGAGAGATACATCTCAGAACAAGGTGTGTCTGTTTCACGCATGAGTAAAATGCTCTCAAGGCACAAAGATGTGCTCTGTTCTGCCCTGACCACCTGAGGATTGCAGCCCAGCTTTTGAGGTTTAGATTATAGTTTATGAGTCCTAATTGAGACTGACCTGGCCCGCTGGTGGCTTCATTTCATCAGAGGGAAGACGGGCCCGGTCCTTCGCGCTGACTGGGGCATCTCGGCCGATCGGCATGGCTGTCTGCTGACCTCCACCTTCACAGGACGGTGAGGGACACGTCTCAAGTTCATCCTCCCCTTGGGTGGCATGACTCTCAGCTTACCTCCACCTGTCCGCTGGGGCCGGCTTCACCCTTCACCCCCAGCTTCTCCGCGAGACTACTTAACATACTCAGCTCGGCTCCTTTTACAACTCAGAAACAAATCTTCCTGCTTTGTTTACCAACACCAATGAGAGGAAAACACTGCTTTCAAGCTTAGACCGTGGCATCATTTTGTGATATAAAATTGAAGGCTTGATGTGCAGGATGTGTAATGAACTTAAACCCCACTTAGAAATTCAAATATTACTCCAGGACAGGACGACACTGAATATTTATATTCACCCTGAAGTTCAGTGGCTGTTGCTCTCTTTATGTAGTAACATAAGAATGTGAGTCTAACCCTTTATTAAACTGCAGACTCCTCATTGTTTGCATAACCCCAAAGTGACTCCAGAGTCACATTTGTTCTCTAAGGCCTCCGTACAGCAGAAAATGGCCGCTGCATGACCAGATCCTCTTTGATGCAATAATGAAAACAAATGAGTGTAACACGATAATATATTGAGGAGCGCAGCAGTTTCAAAGCTGACATTGTGGGGAATTGAGGTGCAACGAGGGAAACACTAAGCTATGTTTGTCATCACTCTCGACATTGTCTCTCGCACAAATTATTTCCTCCAGTTCACGTCAGAGTATTAGTCTTCTTAGGGGTTCAATTAATCAAAGGAAGCACGGTACCTTATGCCTCTGGAGGCTGACTTTGACTGACCCCGGCGTCACAGCGGATGCTATACTTCATTATTTTGTTCATGGAATTTTTAAGCACTACAATTCACTGAAAGTCTAAATAAATATCGATGAAAACTGCAAATCATGTTGGATAAATGCTGCTTAAAAAATAAAACATTTTAGCAATCCCTGTTGTTGCTCAAAAAGGACCTCCTAGAAATTATGACTATTATGGCGCTCTAAATAGAGTATTAGGACTTGACCCAATTTATCCTACGTGAACTGACTTATGAAACCTTATCTCCTTTATTTCCATTAACATAATTCTATCTTTATAGACCTGGTATTACCTGCTATTTAGGCAGACTGCAAGTTATTTTCTACAAGCTCACCTGTTGTTCTCATAGGGAAATCAATGCCTCTCTCTGGCAGTATAATAACATTCCCTCTGGAGAGTAACAGCTTAATTCACTCTTATCACTTTTGGTTGTCTGGCTTCCAGTCAAGCTGGGGTCCAAGAGGTGAAATGAGTTTGGCAACCTCAACTCCAGGCACGACAAGAGAACACACATCATGGTACAGTTAGTGGAAAAAGAGAGGGAAAATTGCCTGCATAAGCAGGAAAGATAGAGTTTCATCGTCATCCCACTAAAAACGCACACTCGTCTTTGGCAGACTTCAAACACTTAATCGGCAATCATTTTTCAATGAGCCCCAGAGGAGCACATTTTAGTGCTCCACCAAACAGTCTGCTGCTTTGTGCTCTCTAATCCCTCACGGTTATGCATCATGGGGAGCCAGTGGTCGTTCTTTAGGCGGAGGTTAACCCCCACCTCCAGACTCACAGACGAGCAGACAGACAGACCCGCAGAACAGCTTTACTGCCTCTGCTCTGCTTCACCCACAACATCTGTATCCATCAGGAAACACTCACTTTCTATTGGTGCAGCCCTCAAATTAAGGTTGTCTTTTGATCTGGAGGCTGGACGAAATGCAAATGAAACGTGATCCCATAAATGGCCATCTCATCTGCCTCGTTAGGCTCTGTGAAGAGGTTTCACCAGCCCCCTTGGACAGCCCTGCCTCTTCTGGACTCATTTCACACATGTGACTGACTCACTTCAGAGACACCCCCCACCCATCCCCAGCAAACACAACCACAAACCCGTCCTCCTTTAACTCCTGCTTCACTCCCATTTCATCTTTTGCTTGTGTTCACTATCTGAGACACAGTGCTTGGGAAAAAATCATATGCAAGGAAGCCAATAATCTAAACAGCACTTAACCTGGCCGGTGGAGGAGTGTATTTGTGTGATGAGAAAATCTCCAGGCTCGGGCTCCTTCTCATTAATGAGAAAAGATGAGCGTTCCCCACTGCAATTAAGAGTCAATCTCCTGCATTAACTCACCGCCCCACGGCCACACACACAGCACAAAGGCAACAGGCCATCTTCTGTCACTCATTTTTCTGGAGTGAGCAGTGCAGAGAGCACTCCCAAGATAGATTAAATTAGATGCTCTGTCCTTTTGGGCTCACCTGCTGAAACCTAAACTTGGTTGTGGAATGAATGCAGCTCCAGCTCCGTTTGACATTTGATCATGTCACTATGATCATTTTAGTGTGGTGTCCCGAAGAATTGGATGCATTAAAATCCTTCACTAAAGACAAAAGGCCTTTCTCTCTGCAGACATTTTGACTTGAGGTAGAAGAACAGCACAGGTGTCACTAATGAAAGCTTTGTTCCATTCTAGTATCATAGCAAGTGATGGCAGCATCATGGGGAGCAATTGTTATTAAACTGAAGCAGAGGGGGAAAATGAATTCAGCTATCACTGTGTTATTATCTACACCTGTGGTTTTCCTAATGACATTAAATATTTTATCTTAAAAAAAGGTAACCGGGAAACGGAGAACACTGTATGTCCGCATGGTGCTGACCTGTCAATCAAAGGGCAGCCTGGCCCCAAAGCATATTCTGCTTGATCCTATAATTTAGAAGATGAAGAAGATCTGAAACTAGCAATTAAGACCATAAACTAATCACAAAAATGTTACTTGATGTCATAAATCAAGTTAGTAGTAGCAGTGTCATTCTCTCACAGACTTCTATTGAGCATAGCAGAGAGGTTCTGGAAGCAAAGATCCTATTCATATTCTCCACAGGAATTTTAATTATGAGCCATAATATTGTCACCATCCAAAGTTGACATCATGAAATGACGGCATGTGCTCCTGTAGATCCCACGTGTCTGTACGATATCAGTCTTGTTTTATATGCAATGTTGCAGAAAAGAACCGCTCTACTCACAATCCTAAATTGAAACAGTGACGCCTTTGATTGATGGAGGTCACTGTTACCATGGAAATGTTTATATTGATTTATATACATATATACTTTACCACACACACACACGCAACACAAACTACAAAATATACTCAGACCTATTATTATATAACACTATGACAAGGATTAAATTCAAGAGGGCTGGAAGTTTTTCACTGTGGAATTTGCAATGCACTGTGAAATGAGCAGTTCACCATTAAAAGTAATCATGTACATGTAATCATGTCTCATACCTTTACCTTATGCTTTTTTAAAAAAGAAATTCAGATCAAATCTTTCTATGACCATGATTCACCTCGCAGCTGGCTGGTTTGGTTCAAAGGCTTAAAGGACTTCCTGAAACATCAGTGGAGAAAATAAATGGGAAATTCACTTCCGGAACTGGAGCCCTTAAAACTGTGGGCGGTCACTGTTGCGTTCTAGTCCAGTGAAGATTGAAAAGAATGCAAGTTTAAGGCACTATTGCTTACACTTGTCTATGTTAGCCAGCAGACAGAGAATTTTTATAGCTGCACTCGCTGCCACGCTGGTACCACAAAATGTCAGCAGAGCAGCGGAATAGCTTTAAAATCAGATGCGAATACCATCGCCTGCATGCTTATACGCGTATACAAACAGCCTCCTGCACATGCACGACACAGATAAAGCAAGGACACTGCAGTAACATCAGCACTTCATATCGCTATTAGTATTCAAACACCCTTTAATGCTCATAAAAGTCAAAGAAAACATGTTTCCACCCATAGTCACTCTTTGCCGACTAATACTGTCTCTTTTTTTAAATGCAGGTGTTTGCAGCACATTGTAAAAAAAAGAAAGAAAGAAAGAGAAAAATGAAAAGCAATCCACTGTCACTTATAATGTTTTAGATGGTGTAACACTGAATGGAAAAGCAGGTTTGAAAAATCCAGCTTTGTAATTTGAACAGCAAACATCTTTAAGTAGTCTGGGCGCAATATTCATCAAACAAGATTACCGCAGCACTCAAGGAGCCCAAAGCCTGGCGACAACAAACAGACAGTCATTTCAAAGAAGGACTAACTGTAGGCGTGGTGGGAGAAAATCTCAGCAGAAATAGTGAGGACAAATGCGCCACTTGAAAAACCACCGTTCTATTTATTATGTTACATCATCATCTGTTGCCGGACCGGAGAACCAAACAGTGCTTATGAATGTCTGTTGTGGCTGTGTGTGTATGTGTGTGTGTGTGTGTGTGTGTGTGTGTGTGTGTGTTTGTGGACATGGGGATATTCAAGAGCCTTGCAGAAAATAAGAAACAAGCGACGGGATGGGAGATTGGGTTGGGGTGGGGTGGGCTGGCATAATGAGTGACATATTGTGAAATCTTTACCTACAAAGCAGAGTCTTCTTCCATGCAAATGAGACTCACTTGATAAGGATCTGTTTGATGGGACACATGCGGAATATGAGGCAGTTAATTCCCTCATTAGTATTCAACAGAGCTGATTGGCAAAGACCAGAGAGAGCCAGCCGGAGAGCATGTCTGCAAAACCCAATATTGATTTGTTTAATGGTGTCAGGGAGTCAAAAATCACAAATCTCCTGTCAATTGTTTATGAGGCTGTTTAGCGGGCCAATGGATGCCCCTCGCTTAATTAATACCTCATTACGGAGATGTGATTATATGCTTGAACTGTTAATGGGGCCCCTGAATTTCAAAGACCACCATAAAAGGTGTTTTGACAAACAGAGCTGGGGAAAATGCGATATCTGATGAGCCTCAGTGTGTTTGTTGATTTGGGACTCTTTGTTTGTTTTCTTCCCTTTTTTTATGCTTCCATTATTCACAGGCCATCCGTGCTTGAAGGCTCAACATTTTCCTCTTTGGGTCCGGTTTTGCTTTTTATCTTTTTGATGGCATAAAAGTGTTTGATTGGAGCAAAACTAGCAGTCCCATTGATAAAGAACATGTAGTGTGAGTAAATAAAATAAGCTGGCATTCAATAGTCTGTTCACAGTAAATACATGCACAACCTCAAGCAGAATTATTATTAACAAAGAGGTCAACCCCCCCCAAAAAAAATTTAAATGTCTTTTTACAAATGGCAGAAAGGTGAGGGGGGGGCTGACGTTCACCTAGGCAAGCACACATGGCTGATCTGAAGGGCTCTCTATAGGCCCATAAAGAAAGTGATAATGGCATAGGTTTATGAGGACTCAGCCCAGTGAGACAGGCTGTTACGGCCGTGGCTGCTGTTGTTGTTATTCCCACTGTTCCTCGATGGCCAGTAAAGCGGAAAAATGGATCCCCACTTTGGGTTGAAATATGAAGCTGGGCTTATTCTCCCTCTCTTTCTCTTTTTGTGTGAAAGGCGCCCAGGCATTTGCCTGCATGGTTATGGAGGTAAATGCTCAGCTCCATGGCTGGGCTTCTGCACGGTCCCCCCCTCTATTTCATTCCCCCTGACAGGATTAGCAGGTCTCCAGTGTTAGAAATACATTAAGTGGACCTTTGCAGTCACTTATTATGCCTGATTATGCAGCTGGAATGGGGAAGGTAGGCTCTGTTTGTAGTTAAATAACTTCTCAGATGCTTTTTTTTTTTTTTTTTTTTTTTTTTTACAGCAGCAATCTTCAAAGCATGAACGGGTCAGTGGCTCAGGCACAAAGCTGAGATTGATTTCCACCCTCCTACTCTTTGTTCCCGTGGTTTAAAGAGGACAGGTTCTACTAAATTAGTTTGTCCGTGTTATTAATGGAATAGTCAATTAAACTTCCCTACAGTGGAGTCATGGCAAAACAATGCAGCTACTCAGCAATCCCACAGCGGTTTGTACAGAAGGGTTAATGAAATGGTTAACTTATGCTGATGTATAGATGGGATTAGGATCCATCTGGGCAGCGTGCCACTCTATTAGTAAGAAGTCTATACTTTTGAAATACCACAGAGTCCTAACAGCTGTCTATTTTCTAGCCCAACACAGCAATCCTCCACAGAGTGATGCATTCTGGGATCTTCTCTGGTCACGGCGATATAATGCTGCACCCATCATTACCCAAGAGTGCAAACACGCTTAATGTTGACTCCTCTTGTTTTGACAGCTGGGACAAAACAACCTGAGAGTTTCGAGCTAAAGCAAGTAGAGAATTCGTGGAGTCCGAGGGACGCGCCATGAAATCAGTAGAGAAAGCTGAGACTGATGATCATCAGATATCATCAGAAACGTTGACTCAACATGAGAAGGTTTTAGGTGTTTGTGTCCCTGAGGAAAATGAAGGGTGGGCAATTAGGTCAAGAGGCAACCTCTGAGGCTAAAAAAAATATGCTTTCATGAAAATGCAGTTCTTCAAATGACCACTTGATGTTTGGCGCCAAAAGTGAGTCCCATGTTAAAATGGACAACTTTAGAAATAACCATGTTTATAGTCTTTATAAGTCTCTCAAGATAATTTCTCCCTTTGTGATGACTGTACACGGGTGATTTTTTTTTTCCGCTAAGTCCAACCTTTTCAGTTCTATTGAGTCTTAATGTTATGTATTGAGTAATGATTTGACTCTCTGATCCTGGAGAGGTCCAGTAAATAATATGTTTGCTGTGTGGTTAACTGTAGTAACAGCCCTCACAAGAAGTATGGACTCCAGCTTTGGTGAGTGAAATTCTGGTATTTTATTTGCATCTTATGTGTAATTCTCAGGTATCTCTGATACACACAAACAATCTATGGATGCACCTTGCAAAGTAGGCTAGCTGATAACTCCTATTGTCCTAAAGTGGTCACTTGTGGCTCCAAAAAACAAATCTTGCAACATTAATAATGCTGAAGTTGAGACCTTAAAGCATGACTTCATAAAACCAATGAGCCACACCCATGTTCTATATATAGTCTATTGTTTAGGGTGGAGGGGCAGGCTTACCGTCAGCTGAGTCACTGCTTTGAATGTCCAAAATATGAAAATATTCATTGGCACATCAGTTATGAAAACCCGTCCTGTGTTTTTCCAACTTACTTGAGTTATTTTCCGTAACGCCAGCAACATTTGCCATTTTGTTATTCATTCATTATCTGTGACAATGTAAATGATTCATCACATTTAAAATGGCTCCCTAAGGTGAACAGAAACCCTGCATGATGTGAATGAAATCATGGGCATTTAGGTCACGGCCTAGTTCCCTTGGCTCGAAATTCTAGTGTGAGTACGAGGCAGAGCAGAGGGAAAATTAGTCTTCCTCACTTGATGGCTGTTACACTTGGCCATTTCCTGACCCACTGTGAATAAAGCTCCAATTTATGGCAATTATCCATGTTAAAGACAGCACCCATACAAATTAGAAATAATGCCAGAGGTGATGAGAGAGCCGAAGCTCCTATTATCATATTCTTTTGCTAGAATACCTCACATGTACAGCAGATTATTGCTAAAAATGACCCGCACATGTTATCTATAAGGCAAGCTATGCTCTAGCTAAATTGATAATATTTCTATTTATGCACTCAAGAGAAGCAGCACATTTGTGACAGCATAGGGGGCAAGAGAAAGGAACAGCTCCCCCGGAACAGCTGACACAAGTGATCCGTTATTTCTTGGAGGCAAGGTCACATGGGGCCTCCACACATCACACACCTCAGGCCATGACCACTCACCAACGCCCTCCCCATCCTGGGCCCAGCCCTGTCACATCTGGCTCCAAAGACCTGGGACGATTTCTTTCCCCTGTTCAAAATGCACCAGTGGTTCCCATTTAACACCTGTTCGCCCTAATTTCCATTTTCGGGGACGTTGTGGATTTCAAATCATTTATCACTTCTCAAAGTGCTTCCACATGTGCGCTGCTTTTCCCAGTGTACGGAGTTCCTGCCTCCGGCCAACCTTTTCCAAATGTATTAAAATTCAGTTTGGTCCAAAGAAGTTCAGACACTGATGTTTCATTGTGGTGATGTCTGGTAATTATTAGTCTAAATTACAGCTCCGGCATGTGACTTGACAGGGTGGACTCCATGTTTAAAAACGAGAGATGGGGCGAGGAGGCAGGGCCAAGGTGGTCTGTCACGCTTTGCACACTTTTATAACAGTGTTCCCCAACACTGGGATGTCAGTCAGACTGAAACAGTTTCGCCACCGTGCAAAACACTTGTGTGGTTAGGGACCGGAGAGGGTCCACCGGGGGCCACTGTGGGGCGACTGGGCAAAGGCTGTGTCAAAAGTACTCCACTGTGAGGGAAAGACTCCCACATCGAGCGCTGATGAACATTAAATACCAACTGCAGTCCGGTTAATATTCAAGGTCAGAGTTCATATTGTAAAACCAGGATTACATCTCAAAGTGGAAAACAATTTGAATAAAAGTGAAATTTAAGATTACATCTCGGGGCTCTTTGGTCAACAGTCCCTAAGCCTCAGCAGCGCACCAACTTGCGTAATTGGCTGTGACACAATGGGGTGGGAGACATGCAACCTGCTTGTAAAAAGTGTAATATGATTATGTTGTGCACATAGCTGAAAAACGTGGTGTAGTATCAACCTGTAGCAGCACCTCCCACATATAATGTCAAATCAGCTGCACTGTCAACAAATTAAAAGTCTGCATCGGTACATATGCAGCTGAGTTTAAGCTCAGGGGAAAAGTTCCAAAAAGAAAAAAAAAACTGTAGGGGACTAATTGTGTTGTCGGTATATTAACTAATAAGCAAAATTCATGTTAGGTAATGAGAACTTTATCGTCACCATATTTCCATGTTCAAGGGCATGTGCTACAGAGGGGGGGGGGGGGGGTGTATTTCCACAAACACACATGCACAAAGAAATGTATTCAAATTTAATCAAATTTAAAAAGGAAACTGCAAAATTGGTGTTTACAAAGTAAGCTTTTTTTTTTTTTTTGATGCACTGAGCTCCATCTTCAAGTGGCGAATGTTTGAAACTGTACTGTAAGTGTGCTTAATTAAAGTGGGCTGTGAAAATGTGCACTAATCAGATATGGTTGGTAACAAAGTCCATGAAATTACTAATTAGAATTTCATTAAAAGGTACTGCTTTATCATCTGAGGAAATCGTAACCTTTAAAACGCTTTCAGGAAGGCAGTATGCCTCTTTAAATGGGCTAAAAGAGAGAAACGGCTGGCTTTTGATGTAATATCTCATTTAGGATTTGAGCTAAATTGGACCATTTAAACATGTCATTGTTTTGGACGTAATTTATCAGACTAATTAATGACAGTTATTGCCTGGGTTGGGCGACTGAAAGAACACCAGGCTCCTGCAGGAGGAGATCACACAGACAGACGTTTAACTTGGATGAAAACATGCCATTAGGAAGCATTTGCCCCCTTTTTTTTTTTTTTTTTTGATTTCTCATGCTGTTAGACTACCTCGCTCATTGTGTCACATTTCAACTGTCGCTGGAAGTAAAGAACACAAAGTTTTGTTTTAGTGCTTATATTCATCCTCATTTGTAAGTTGCTGTTTTTTTTTTTTTTTAAATTATGGTTTCAAGTACAATTCCAGCTCACTGAGATTAGATATTCCTCAAAGATTTATGCAGCAAATGACACATTTTGCATTCCAACCTGTTAAGTAGTTTAAAGTTTGCACCATACAGACAGTGTAGTGTGTCATCCACATGACCGCTTGCCTGATTACTATTCCTCCCATCAGTTGGTCAGGATGTTAGTTGAAGGGATCATATGTCAGCACTCAGGCCTGTTTATCCAAAGGACAGGCCCGGGAAGAAAAGACAATCTGTTCTACAACTAATGACTGCTTGATTTAAGCGCCACAGAGTTCAGTCTTTTCTGCACAGGCCCAAAAGAACAGAGAATTACAGGCAAACTGTCGACACCGAGGAGATATGTGTAGAAAGCTGATTAGTTGATAGTTCGCTCTGGTAACACCCATGAGTCAGAGGTGAGCGCGGGTGAAAAGTGAAAAGTAATACTGTAGGCTTCCCTTGTGTCATGCCCTCTGCAGAGGTGCAGGCCCGCTGCAGATGTTGAGGAGGAGCAGAGAGGTGGATTACATGCCAGAAACAGTCAGTTTTGCTGGATGCGGTTTCAAGCTCACTTCATGGCTTGATCAAGTTTGAATAAAATCAGAAAGGCGATCGGGTTCTAGCAGAAACTGGGAACTCAGTCGAACGTGGGGCTTTCATTTAATTAACTGCCAGTGAGGTGCAAAACAAGGCATGTTGGGAATGCAGCTGTTTAATTTGCCCTGCGGGCTTCATAAAACTTGTTGCTTTCCAAATACCACAACACGGTGGCAACATTCTGTCCTACTGTCAACATGTGTACACATGTAACAAAGTAGCAAGCATTTCCAATGCAACATAAATTTTCCCAAGAAGAGCAACAGGTTTTGAGGAAGGATATGATAACACACACAAATGTCTTTAGTTATTTTTATATGGAATTTATATTTCTGTTTAAAAACATCATCAAATTAACTAAAAAAACAAAAACCCAAAGAAGAGGATGCTGAGAAATGATGAGCACAGACATTTTAATTGATTATACTTGATGCCTGAGGCCAGCTGATGTTGTTAGTCTGATTTATGGATTTCTGGTTCCTCTAGTGAAGGCTAATTTGCACCTTTGCTTGGGTGACACTTTGGCTTTAGCCCATGAGTGTGTCAGTACCTGTAATTAAAGCAGATGTTCAAATAACCCTATCAGGACTGCTAACAAAGTAGAGCCTCTACATGGTCCTAATTCCCTGCCCGTTTGTAGAGACGAGCTGTGCCGCTTTCAATTCCCCCTGCACATTGTTACAGAGAAGTTGTTGTTTTTTCACTCGGTTTGGGCCTCATTAAAGCTGTGGTTACAATTAAGGCACACAGTCAATGGCACTGGTTAAGAACAACAGAGAGGACATTTAAGCAGCAGCCTCTGTGACATGCCAGCTTTGACCCTAAATGACTTTAAATGAAGCTTGTTAATACCAAGCTGCCTAATCTGCACAGCACAGGTACTGATGGTGAATGAGCTTCAATCAGCCCCCCAGAAGAAAGGGTCATTCCCTCAATCGCTTCTTCTTTATTATTCTGGGAGAAAGAGAAAAAAAAGAAAAAAAAAATGAAACTAACAAGTACACCATGGGAGGTCACTAAATTAAAGGCGTGACAGATCTGTAGTGTGTGGTTAGGCTTGTATTTGAAAATAACCCAGTTAGATTCCTATTAGGCTATTTTCTCTTAACTACTTCCAAATTTGCGTTCCTTCCCCCTTAAATTGTGAGATGTCTTTAAAAGCACCACACTGAGATATGTGCTAAATACCAGCTGAGCAAAAAAAAAAAAAAAAGAGAAAGGAAAAAAAATCCCCATATCTGTCTTAAAAGGGATCATAGAGTATAATCATCGTTTTACAATTGGAACACATGCTGTAATAGTGCATTCAGCAGTCCTGTGCAGTCACTATACTTTCTGACATGATACTACAGCACATAATGCAGCCTGTAATTATCTGTTTCCTGAAGGTGGAGGGCTGCGTAAAACTGCCGTGAGCTCCAGTGTGCCTTTCGTAAAACGCTTTTCTCCTCTTTGGCAGTCACTCGCGCAGACTGACTCACTGGGCTTCGACGAGGAACTTAAGCAGGTTCACACCAGGAGGGGCTGTAGTACAGCAGCCATCTGGTTAGGAGAACAAAGATGAGTAAAGCATACAGCGCACACCTACGAGCAAATGACTGCACAAACTGCTCTTTTTTCCCCCCCTTAACTTATTCATTCATCTGTGAGAGGCTTCGATATTTGGCAACTCCCATCAAGGCTGCTTAAGTTAGTTTAGCCCAGGTTTCTATATCAGACCTTAACTTGACCCCCTCATCCCCACAGACAACTGCGAGCAGCCCAGAATACATGATATGCATATCTTTTAGCAGGATGAGATTAAAGTGGCTAAATAAACATAATCAGCACAGGCGATAGTGCTGTTGTCCACTTGCTTATCTAAAAATACTCTTGCGAGACGTCATCATCCTGCTACACAGATTTGTGAAGGTATTGAAGTGCTTTCTTAATGATACAGCAAATGAAGGCAGGGAGGGACTGCGTGTGGTGTGTATGTGTGTGTGTGTGTGTGTGCGCGCGTGCACTTGTGGTGGTGGAGGTAGAGCAGGAGGAGAGAAAGAGAGGGTAAAAAACATTAATTATTAGCCCCAGTGGGATCTCTTATATTCTGTCTAGCCTGGACAACACCAATTAATACAGCAATTATTATCCTGGCCCGTAGCACAGGGTTGACTAAGCTGGCTTGCCTTCTGACGATTATGGCGTGAGGGGGAGCAGCAGAAGAGAGGCATGCTGGAGCGAGATTATTCATCTCACACTAAACCCCTGCTTTTATGATGCATGGTTGATGGGGGAGATAGAGCCAAAGAGTAATTTAGTCTGCAAATTTCAACTCAGCATTACAGCAACACAATCTCCCTATAGATTAATTTCTGTTGGGTGTCATCTTTAGGGGTGTAGGGGAGCACCAGTACGATAAAGAATGAACTGCACAGACATTTCCTTGTATTTCGCCCTCCTCCAGAGTAACAAGCAGGCCTAAAGCTGTACTTTAAAGTCTGAGACCCTCCAGATCCTGTGTGACAGGTGCACAGTTCACAGTGCTACTTCTCTTCTCATACCCCCGAGGTCTTATTCTAGGCTGTGACCCAGCCCTGCACTGCATTCATTTCCTAAACATTGTCTTCTCCCCTCCCCTCTCCTTTGGCCCTGATTCCTCACCAGTGGACACAGATGTAAGCAATAGCTCCACCTAGTTTCTGCAGCGCTGCTCTCACCCAAGCACTCCCTTTGAGAGCAGCACAGACAAAGTGAACGCGGCTCGGCTGGGAGAGGATCTGCCGTTTCAAATAAAATACTGTTCCCATATTATCCCCCTACTCGAGTCAAATTATCCACTGTGCTCTATTCTTCCTCATCATCTGTTTGGACAGGAGAGCTCTCTGTCTCTCTTGTTCTATTTTTGCGCCTCCTCATCCCCGTCCCCGCTCTCCTGCAGTGACAGCCCTTGCAGGAGCATCTTAAGCACATATACCCCTTTTCCCCACAGCCACTGTAAAATCTGTGCTGACAGCCAATGAAAACAACACGGATGCTTGCATGTTATCTTGACATGGCCATGTTAAGCTTCGCTCTCATGATGCTAAATGGTCGTCATAAACCTTTTAAGATGTGCGCGGCCTAATATGGACTTTTATAAAAACATTATGCTGTGTAATATGTTTAGGTTCAGCGAGGACATACAGTAGGCAGCCAGTGCTCGGTGTCACAGAGCTCAAAAGTCAGGCCCGTTATCCAAACAATGAGCGCGCTTGTATTCAGAAAGAACCAGCAAGGTGTTCACACAGATGCACATTCTCTCCTCTGAATGTACCGCCATTCATCTTACTGCAGATTTTCATTTAGAAGTGTTTTATATATTTAAAGTAATATAGTTTTGATATGATTTTTTTTTATATGTTTCACTGTCTTGTTCTCTCTAATCTATCTTTGCTTTTCTATGGCATCAATTGACAAAACAATTACAGTCTACAGGATCTTGTCTAACAAGCCCTTAGAGTACTAAGAATGATTAGATGGCGGGTATTACATGAGGAACCCATCTCTGGATTAGTGATGAACACAATAAATTCTGAAATAAGTGGAGGAATATGTACATCCCTTTCATGGAAGACGCTTAGGTGATTGCTGCCACGAGAGGATTTGTCAGCATAACACAGGATCTCAAACAATAATGTGTGTGTGATAGGACACCATGGAACACATTCATAGGCGAATTCACTGCCTGTTGTGTAAATGGATTTCTCCTCCATGAAACCGAGCGAAGGGCCAGAAAGAATGCTGCTCGGGTTTCATCATCATTTAGTTGAATACATTAAACCATCCTCACCATCATCATCTTCAAAATTCAAGCAAAAACAGCACATGTGCTTTAAAAAAAAAAAAAAAAGTGTTAAAGCCTGAAAAATGTTAGCCTCCAACCGATGACAGGTTTCAGCTAGCAATTGGTACTACGCTGCAAGTTCTTTCCAATAGCACCGTCATTTATTTACAGGGGTGTTGTGTTGCGTTTCAGTACAGAAAAGCGGCCAGGCCTCTAAGAGGAGGCGCTGTCATTGTCACTGCGAGGTGTAGGATAACAGCTCTTGAGCAGGTTGTAATTAGAGTGGCTGATGTGTAATGAGGGTGCAAGATTCCCGCTCCTGAAGCCGATGCCAAACTGGACAGGGGTGCCAATGGCACATCACCGAATGGCATCCCAGCCAAACTGCGGTTACCACCTTACTCTCTACTTGTTACTTAGAGCAGCAGAGTGGACACCTGACAGATGGCTGCACCATATCAAAAGTGGTATTCACAACAGCTTCGCAGCCGAACCGGAGAGCTCTCCACAGGTGGTAATGATAATAATAATAATAAGCCTACGGAATAATAATAGAGTTATTAAAGGGATTCTCAAGTGGGGAACGGAGGCGGTGCTTTGGCACCAAAGCTCTGCTAGACGTGAAAGAATTTGTGGTTTACTGATTGACTCCTAATGAAAATGTTTGTTCTCCCCGGGTGTTGTTTGAAAACACAACATTTCATGGCCAACTCCTCTCTTCCTATGGTCACATTTTAACTTATGTTCGCAAGACATGTACAGTACACCTCCCGGCACGCACAGACACACACACACACACACAACACGCACAACCACACACGCCTCTTTTTGCACTCTTGGCAAAATGAAAACTTCTGTCGGAGTCAGATTGAAATTTATATCAGTTTGTCAGGCGCAAGCCAAAAATGATCTTACTGCACATTATTTCGATAAGTTTGGTGCCAGAGATAGAGAAGAAATGGAGGAAAGAGGGAGGAAAGTACCCCACACTCCACACAGCAGATAAGTGCAGAAGCCAAGATTCCTCTCGCTGCTCCATCAGTAAGTGCTCAACCTGACCCTAAAAAAAAAAAGCCTTTTGGTGGAGATGCTTCTTTGCATAATATTCCACCCCCAGCTATACTCTCTAAAGTGCAAACACTTTTCTCAGGGAAGAAAAAGCATCAATCACTCTCAAATTTTTCAAAAACAATCTAGCTGCTCAGTGGGGTGTGTGTATTCAATGCTCAGACAGCATTGAACTAATTCCCTACTGTACACACATTTATTGTATGTGGGTGTGAGCCTCTCGCTAACTGTGATGTGCCAGGAGTTCGTCAAAGTACAAACTGCTACTACTGTACGTGATTGAACTTTTAAATTAGTTAGTGAGCAGTTCTCCATCTGACACTTTGGAGACAACACAGCGAGGAATCGTAATGAGACAAAAAGAGAAAAAAAAAAAAGTGTTATGTCAATAATGTGTTGACATATCATTTTTCCCACCTTGTTTATTTATTTTTTTTAATGAGGAAGGAATCGTCTTTATCGGTGGCCGAACCACCACCATGAAATTCTTTTCTTAGCTGCGCGCGGAGTCAAACACAGTGTAACACAGTTACACCATGTCAGAGCTGCAGCGCCGAGCAATGGGACTCATTACTGCTCTGCTAGAGAACATAACCACAATAAAACCACCACTTTCCACGAGGGCAGGCAGCAGGGGCAGTTCCTTTATTTGTGTCCGGCTGCAAGGGCAAAGACGTGGGCGATCTGTGGTTTTGCTGACTGGGTCAAGTCACGGTTGACTTGTAGAGTACTCTATTGTTGTAGAATATGAAATACTATGACATAAAGATGACGAGAGGCTAGTAATGAATGCATTCCTTGCTTTATTTAATTTTTAAATAGTGCATAATATTCATGGGTATAGCTAGAACAGCATGTAACTGCAGCTGGAGTAAACTAGAGCTGAGGAGTCTGGCAGGCGGCGAGCCAGTCGGGGACAGGCATTTATCCCAAAGTCCTGTTGGGCTAGTGGGAGCAGACCCCCACAGGCCATAAACTCCATAATGTAGGCCATCACAGCAGCTAGTCCATGTAAGTCTGACTTCTGAGGGGCCTCAAAAATACCATGGCAGCGCTTTCATTTCCCCACCGCTCGCTAGGCAGCCGCAAGAATGTCAATACAAATGAAAGAATGTCTCAGGAAAATGTCTTGAGGATTAATCAACACCTGTACTCCTTGGATATGGATTCACAAATCGCTCTAAACTAGGAGACAGTGGGAAAGCGTTTGCATTCGCCATGTTATAAACAGAAACAGATAAAGCTTGCTGTGTGTATGATGGCAACATGATGTATAATAGCTATGGGAAATACTCTGAAAGACCAGTAGTCTGTTATGAAAATGTCACCATGTGCCAGTTACAAATGGATTTTTAGTAAAACACCACATTATAAAAACTGTTTTATTAGAGGTAAAAAAAAAAAAAATTCTTCGACTAAGAAAATAAGAAGTATATTTTGGATCTTCGTCTGTGTTTGGTTTTTGCAGTGTGTGTCAGTTTGGGGTCACTCTAATGAATGGGAAATGAATTTTGGATGAACTTTGACAAATGAATGTAAAATTGGAAACAAAAGAGTAGCTTCCAGCCAGAGGTGTTTAATATCAAATCTAGCTGAGTAAAAAAAAAAAAAATGTTGGAGCATTAAACTATCATTAAACAGAAACACTTAAACTTGATAGTTAAGCATTGTGAGTAAGTAAAACATTGATAAAATTAACTATGATTATATTTTAGTAATAATTAGATGCGTTTTGGTACAATTTTATGAAATGATATCAAGTCAGCTTTAGACATTATTTCCCAAACTATTGATCAGAGCAGGTGTTATTTTAAACATTCAGGAAATGAGAAAAACTTCTCTCAAATCAACTTGCTGTTGCTATGGTATTTAGTACAAGTAACCACAGCCTGACATTGGTGATTTTCTTTTTTTTAAAAATCATATCAGCTTTTACCCTCTCCTTCCTGCGACCCTTCAGCAGCAATCAGTTTTCCACAATCTCTTTCAAAGATCTGCACACGCACGTGAGAATGATAGGTATCACAAACGTGCTTATTAGTGCTTACATCCCTCACACTCACACTTATTATAATGAAGTAATTTTACTGCATTAGCGCAGCACACACACTTAGCGACCTAACACTGAGTAATACACAGCTATGTTGTCCATGCTGATATGTGGAGAGCAGATGATGTTTTGAGGTGATAATGACCAAGTCGGGGTAATTGCTCTGTCAGTAGGAGACCTGTAATCACTGCGCTGTGATTATGTAATGGACCTCGCTGATACAGAACAGGTGAACTGAGAGCAAGTCGATTCACTGAAAGGATCCACGACAGGGACTTTGTTTACGTGCTCACAACAATCAAGATTGTGATCTATTAAGATGATAAAGATGACACACCCGGATGAATGTTTACAACCCTATTATTGCTATTAACAGGCAGACATGATAGGAGTGCAGCTGATGACAGTATGCAGTTTATTACCACTGGAGGTAGTTTGACCTTTATTTACCTCAACCATCCTTTAGATAGATAGATAGATGGATGGATAGATAGATCCTGTCCACTATTGTTGTATGCAGGATGGAAGTAATTATTACAGTATTGTTTTCATGTTAACATATTCTTTCCCACAAACACGTCTATAGTATGGGGCTCTACTGCTTTCCACACATGGGTAAGCCTCACTGTTGGCACGTTACTTCACTGTGATGAACAGCAGCACTGTGGTTTATTTTCAGGCAGTTTCACATTCATTGTCCTGTAAACATGCCATAAAAGACCAGATGTGTTCATTTGCAGATTAAATCAATCCCCAACAAATATTAAGGACCAATATTTTCTACAAAAGAAAAAGAAAAGAAAAAAGAGAAAAAAGGCAACTACATTTTTTGTGATACATTTTAGAAAGTATATATCAACAGACGTTTGGTCTCACAGTTATTAGCGACCTGAAGAGTTCTGGGAGATGAACTAAAGCAGTGCTGTTTGGGTATTTTAATAATTTTGTTGACAGCAACAGTAACATGGAAGTTGTACATGTAATAGACAGACTAGATGTTTCAAAAGTTTAAACATGTGTTTGTTTTTTGTTATCTAATGTGTGATTGGCATTTTATTTGGTTGTGAAATGGCTGCCAACTAACATTCGCAACCTACATTTCTTTTAAACTGTTTTTGTTTTTTACATCAATATAAAAAAGATTGTTTCAGTCTCGTTGTGTGTTGCATGTCGAGCTTATTTGCATGAGCCTCTGAACAACAAAACTTATCGTTCCCACATGGCGGTGCGGCCCTCGGCGCTGCCGTCTCACAGCGGAAGGTTTCTAGGTTCGAATCTGCCGATCATCTGAGGAGTTCGCAGGACGTGTTGAGGAGGAAAAATCTGTTTTCACTTTTCAACCACATTTAGACATAAAGGGATGTCTTTTCACCAACATTAGATGATGGCTTTTCACCATTCACTTTTTAACCAAACCATCTTCTTCAGTGTCTTCTCAGCATCTTTTCATTTTTTTTCCCGGTGGGATTGAACATAACGAGTAAATTTCATACACATTTAAATGATTAAACCCTAGAAAAGTATATAATAATCATTGCCTAAATAATTATTTTTGCTGTTTAACTGTGAAAGCTAGAAACAAGGCCTTCAGTAGAAGCCTTTGGTATTCCCATACTTGGTTTTCCCTCCTGGCGTCGGCCTCAGAATAATGCTGCTATTATTACCTCGAGGAATAAATCAGCAAAGCAAACCAAGAGATCTCAATCTCCAGCGCCACAGATACATCACTTGCACCCAATTGCCTTTTCACCTGTGTGTCAGAAGAAGGTCACAGTGGCGAGAATATTGAGCAGAGCTCGACCTCCCTCATAGTGCCAGACACTGTCTCACCCTTCGCTGATCGGACACTATCTGTCTCCCTAAACAGGAAGATCCACAATTCTCAAGCAAGGTGCAGCGCACTGTTGTCACTGCCCACCTCTTCATTGTTTGCACCTGCTAAAACATTTGAGGTATTTGAGCAGCAGGGCAACACATTTGCTTTTCATTTAACCTGCCTTTGGAGACCTTTGAAGTACATAATAGAAGAGCAGCGTAGGTCCCCCTCCCATCCCCCTTAATCATTTACCTAGTAAAGGCACATTCTCTGCAGCTAACCCATCAAGCGGAAAACGAGTTTGGCCCACTATTTCTCTCCCTCCCTTGCACACCCCCCCACCCTTGCTCTCTCTCTCTCTTGGCCTGTTTTGCTCCGTTTGAGTCACTCCCTCCCCTTCCCATTGTGAAACCCTCATGCAGTATGTGAACGAGGGAGGCACGGAGTCAATTTTTGGCCACGTCTGGGCGTGAAGGCTTTCAAGAGACGCTGTGGCTGGCAGCCCATTGATACAACATGGCT
Source organism: Archocentrus centrarchus (assembly GCF_007364275.1). Taxonomy (NCBI): domain Eukaryota; kingdom Metazoa; phylum Chordata; class Actinopteri; order Cichliformes; family Cichlidae; genus Archocentrus; species Archocentrus centrarchus. The sequence continues at coordinate 25,292,379 of NC_044360.1, read as the reverse complement.
AATTATCTGATGCGTTCAATCATGAAGAAATTTATTGGCATAGGGAATATGGCCTTTGTATTTTGGGCAAGATAATGAGACTTGCATGCTATAACAAGGAATGTGAAAAAGATCTGGTTGTAAATTTGAGTTGGGAGTGAAGCCAGATTTGGCCTAAATGTTTAATCATCTTCACTGATAATAGCATATGTTTTATTTTTGCTTGTGAATGTCCTTATTAGACAGATGGGACTGTCTGTGTGTGTGTGTATGAGTGTGTGTGAGTGTGCGAAGTTCTGTGTGTCCAAGGGAGAGTAGAGATGCAATTAAAGTAATTCTCTTTCAACTGTAATTTGATTATTATGAATTAGATAAACCCAATGTCTCTTCACATGTATTCCTTATCTGAGTTGTGTGAACTTTCTGGGAAATAGAAATATTTCCTACAAATGAAACAGCTGAGGATGTTTTACATTACCCATTAATGAGAACCACTGAAGTGAATAATCTGTTTCAGATGATTTGGGCAAATCACATAGCAACACAGAAGCATCAGCCAAATATATATCAAACAAATACTGTAGAGGATGTTTATGGATCAGCTCTCCACAGCCATAAACTAACTATCCTCACCTGTGATGGCTCACCTGGATCTGGGAACCCTTAACACACATTATTAGTCACATTAGAGATGCAGCCAAGAATCGGAGGATGCTTTGCTGTGGAATGTACTTAGGAAATGCCAACGGGCAATTTGCCCCACCAGCTAAGGCTATTTGTACATTATAATGTTACTGTGCACAATAGCAGACTGTGAAAGGACATTCCTGTTAGAAATAGCTGTTGTTGCAGATACTGATTTTCATGCTCATGTTCATTCAATCGGTTGGAAATACTGCTTAACAGCCAATGTTTGCAGCACAGTTGCAGATAATTAGCTCTCTCTAGAAAAAGTATCATATTCAATCACTTTATTTAAAGAGTTAAAAAGTCAACAAAATTATATCTAGTAAAAACAACTGTCATATTTGTTGCTATACAGAGGTATCTGTGTGTGTGTGTGTGTGTGTGTGTGTGTGTGTGTGTGTGTGTGTGTGTGTGTGTGTGTGTGTGTGTGTGTGTGTGTGTGTGTGTGCGCACAATATGGGAATGTGGGTGCTGTTTGTGGATTTTTGGTTGACTAACATACTGTCTCATCATAGCGCATGCAAAGGGCGAATCGAGGTGCACGATGCAAAGTGAGTCCATTGGCACAGAGATTCAGATTGATTGCAATGTGTTGGCAATCTGTTTCCATTTATAAATTAGACAGCAATTATTTACAAACCTTTGCCAAACTCAGAGTGATTGCAGTCAGGACGTGATTGTTTAGTGTCTTTTGTTCTGGTTCTCTCTGGTCTCTTCTCCCCCCCCCCTCACCCCCAACCGGTCACAGCAGATGACTGCCCCTCCCTGAGAATGTTCTGCCAGAGGTTTCTTCCTGTTAAAAGGGAGTTTTTCCTTCCCACTATCACCAAGTGTTCATTCACAGGGGGTCCTGTGATTGTTGGGGTTTTCTTTTTACTTTACTTTACTTTACTTTACTTTAATAGCTGAAGGGAGAGTCCAGTGGAACGTTCCCTGAGAGGAAATTTGATTATATCAGAGTTGTCAAAGTGTGGTCCATGGGCCAAAGGTGGACTTTAGTAACATTTTATGCAGCCCTTGCGTGTAATACCGAAAGAATCTGCTTTCATACATTTCATTCATCCACAGTTTGTCATATTGTGATACACCAGCTCAAAACAAGGAAGAGTAAGAATTAGTTTTAGTCACTCAGTTTGAGACATCATGACAACATAATATCCTTTGAACAGACACAGAAACACTAGCTAAAAGTGTTCATATGTGCATGTGGCTTGTGGGGCCCTCAATCACAGAGGGTCTGTGCTGGCACCTTAAATTAAATGTCTTCAAAACTTTGAGAAGCCTTTCTCTGTGACCGGTGCACTATGAAAATATACAAGAACCAGTGCTGCGCTAAAAGAATTTTCTCACACATTTCCGGACAGGCCCCCGGGTCATCTATACTCTGTGAGTTACAATAAATGGTTTTTAGGAGTCAGAGTGATCCCAGAGCAACCGAATCTGCAGTACATAACACATAAAAAAAGTCTAAATAAAATAATTCTCAAAAGTCCTGCAGTTTCTCTCTTTTTTAATCCTAGGATATAATGATCAAGTTTCATTCCATTTAAAACAAATGCTCCAGCAGCAGTAAACAGCCACGGTGAGACAGGTGTGCTGCTCAAGTACAGCTAGCTTGGTCCAACCAAATCAACATGTCCTCCAATCTGAACAATATCAGTCGATTGTTCCAAAGCAAGCGTTTCAAAAATGAATGTTCCTGCATGTGGCTTCATGTGTCATGTCAGTGTGTAATGTGGTTGTAGCTCAGGAGGTAGAGCAGGTCACCTGCTCATCTGGAAGGTTGGCAATTCAATCCCTGGCTGCTCCAGTCTGCATGCCAAAGTATCTGTGGGCAAAATACTGAAGTGCTTGAAGGAATGGGTGTGAATGTTGTATAGAGCGCTTTAAGTGCTTAAGTAAAGTAGAAAGGTGCTGTATATGAACTATATTTATTTAAGCTTTTTCTGTGGCATCTAATCTGATTTAGGCCCTATAGCAAATCTGAGAAAATCCATTTTTACATTATTTTTTTCATAATTTGCCAGAGAAAACCAAACACTTTATTCACACGCCCTTTCACTTAATTTTATTTTAAAACCTAAGTATTGGTAATAAAACCTGCCTGCAGAAACGACCTTTGAGGCTGTTTTTTTTAAAGGAGGACAGGCTGAACAAAGTAGGAAGCAAGCAGCATAAAATGGGTAAACTCATGCCAAGAAAGGACACGTGCTCAAACTGTCCATGTATTATTAATAATCTAATAAAACAGACCAATGCACAGTTGTGGCCAAAAGTTTTGGCACTGGCATGAATTTTGTGCTTTACTACCTCAGCTTTTACATGTTTCTATTGTATAGTGAAGAAATATAAGCATTTCATAATATTCAAAAACCTTTTCTGGCACATAAATCCAAACGTTGCTTTAGCAGTGGTGTGACTACCAAACCTTTTGGTGACAATGTGCAATATTATTTGAGGCTATGACATGAGTGCCACTAAAATGCACATAATGCTTCTTACAACACATATAATAACTCCTGAATAGGTCACACAGATCACAATGATTATAACTATAAGGCACAATTTTCTCAAGCCACATACAAGGTTTTGATTTAAAAGTGTACCAAGCTGTCAAGTCTAAAACCTCAAATATTACCAAAGTTCTTGTAGAGCATAAAGAAGTGTTTCACGTTTGCAAACGATCACTGGAAATCAAGGAATGCACTTGAATGATCTAAATGTGGAAATATTTTAAATGGGTAAATTCATCACTCTAGATGAAAAACAAATAGAAAGCCTTTGTTTGGACAGCAGCATGAATCATCTTTAGTGGTTTAATGTCAAAGTTTATACAGACTGTGCAGAAAACAGTAGAAGCGCTATAGAAGCTCATGGTAGAGGCATTACTCTATTTTCCCGATTCAAATCCGTATTTAGAATCCTCTCGCCATTGACTTCTTCCAAGTCACTCGGCTCTGACGCACTCTAAGACCTCTGTTAGCCAATCCAGCCAACCAGGAATAAACTATAAACATCCACAATTATCTGAATTTTGAAAGCTATTCAATTAGACTAAAATGAAATGGCTTTTCAGTGCTGCCATTTTAACAACCTTTCTAATAAACTCGTGTGGAAAAAAAAAAGCTGAAATATAAAAGTAGCAAGTGGGTAATTTAAGCCCACACATCATTAAAAACTTACAAGGCAAAACAAACATTAAGGGGTTGTAGGGTTTATGTACACATCACTGAGTATCAGCACACTCAAGCTTTATGGTGCTATCAATGTCAGTCACATCTCCTCACTCACATTTTACTAGGGCCCTTGAGTGGTTCCCTTTAATGCTCAATTTAACACAATCACCGTATGAAAGGACCACCTTAGCCACCTGGCTCTTTCCTTCGGGAGAAAATCGGGCTGCAGATCAAACTCTTGACCCTGGTAACTGAAATTTTTACGCACCCTTCCAAATGAATCTGATACGCATGCTTACTTAACATATCTCCTGTCCTCTTACCATAGCTTATGGCCCATTTGGGGTTTTTTTTTTTTTTTTTGCAGCGTATACCAAACTTGTCAGCAATGGCAGCGCTCGTTCTGCCCATTATCACTGGTGTGTAAGAATTCTTATGACTGCACAGTTTACTGGGAGTAAACAGTGGAGAGAGAGAAGGAAAGGAGTTGAACAAAGTGTTTAACCAACTTGCGTCTTCAATCTGCACCTGCAGCGGTTCATAAATCTGGGGAGTCTCTTTAAGAGCATTTCAGTGAGACCGCGAGGAATTACAGATATATATACAGAAAACAGATATTTCCCCTTTGCTATTTATTTGTGTTCATATGCATGACTGTGTCTGTCTTGGGTATGTCAACCAGAACTAAAGGGCTTGTTAAAAAGGGGGCAATTTTCATGTTATCTATAAATCCCAAATAATAAGAAAGGGGTTAAAAAAGATGGAAAAAGGACACGGGGCTTAAAATCAAATAAATCACACCTGGATTCTTGGTCAAAACTGGCAGAGCGCTCCTTATATTGCACTCAAATTACTCCATTTGTTCCCTAAGATATTTTAATCCCAACTGACCTCAAACTTCCCATGAACCAGGGCCTGAACAAAAGGCCGCCCACTGTCCCCGCAGTAAATCTGTTGTCTCCCTTCTGGGCCCTCAACGGGGGATCATAGATCAGCACTGCTCTGCAGCTTGCTTCAATTTACTCAATTAACTTTGTTAAAGCACTTGTAAGTTCTGCAGATGTTGGTTTATTATCAAGGCCTAAAATGTACAAGTGGGTTCAGGAGCCTGGGGTTGTGGCAAGGTTCACCAAAGGGAGGCAGGGCAAAGTAATCTCAACCTTTAGTTTCGCCAAAGAACATAGAGATGTTGGAATTAATAAGGTGTGTGTCGCATGTGCAAAGCTCGATGTGAGTGTGACAACATGTTCATTCACGTGTTTACTGAGCTTAAACCACCGAGCCATTCAGTCCTTTTTCAATGAGAAGTCCAAAGGTGGCAGTTACCAGGTTTAACTGAGCAACTGCACTGACAGAGAAAACTCCAAAAGATGATTACACACAATGTAAATTATTTCCACTGCCGCAGCTGTTAGGCTTCCAACTATCCTCTCTGAATAAATTTCTCTGACGATTTTAGCCACATGAAGCTGCTTAGTCCCTTAGCCTGAATCATTTGCAGATGACTAACCTCAGGAGGCTAGCTCTAAATCATGATCAACAATATTTCAGTTATCTCTCAGAAATAGCATTGCACCTAAATAATGTGTTAAAGTCTATTATCTCCTTCCAGTTATCAGAAAACTAGTGCTATTGTATGAATCAAAGTAAAACTGACTTGAGGTATGTAAAGTACACGGTAAGAAGGATGCTAATATTAACCAGGTGCGGTTACCATTACCATAAAGCATTCTGCCAACACCGTCCATGTGTGCCCATATATTTCCTTGCTTAGCAAACTACATTTCAATTAAGAGCAGCAACACAGGATGACATTCATAGTGCTTTAAAATAAGGTTTTGACAAATTATCTTCGTCTGTCAAGCTAATATCCTAAGTGCAGGTTTGGCTCTATTGAGCGCGGGCTTATCACTGCGCTGTTGGTGAGTCACAGGCCAAGTCAAAGTTGGAAGGCTCGACACCGGTTTAATGGCTTGCCAGTTGATGTTAATGTGAAAGGTACTGCTCGTGCACAGGTACAGCAGATTTAGCCACAGCGCACATTTCTAATAACCTCATTCCTCATGAAAACACACCAACCTTTAGGTTCGACTTCCCTTTAACGGCGAACTATGTTATCAGTTTGACCGGGAATCTTTAGCGGATCACTGATTTTCACGTCAAATTAAGAGCTTTGAGAAAGATTTTTTCATCATGAGTTTGACTTAAATTATGATGTTCATCCATCACTGATCATCATCCACTATTCAACTCAGGGTGGATGTATGTCCTCGGACTGTGGGGGGAAGCCCGAGTGCCCACACAGACATGGAGAAAACATGCAAACACCCCAGCCAGCTGGGGGATTTGAACCCAGGACCTTTTTACTGAGGCACCACTGCTAACCACCACACCACCTGCAAATTATGATGCGAAGTGCTATTAATTTTGGTGGCTCTGATGTGTTCCCAGATTGAATTTCTGCACAATATTTCTTAGAATATTTTTAGGAGCTATTTGAGTTTTATGTGGCGATACACTTCAGTGCTAATCACCAAAAAGAAAATAATAAAATACTGAAAATAGACACAAATATTCTAATAAAAAATGATTTAATTATAGGTGTGAAAGGTATTTGAGTGACCTTTGTGATTATTTTATAGAAAGCAGCTCCTCCAAAACAAGAGGTCATGCCTCCAGAGCATTTACAGTAAAACAGATTAGCGCTTTACAAATGCAAACTGCGACTCGCAGGGCGTTATGAAAGAGAAGCGCCTCACTGTAGACATTTCCCCCCATTTAAAAGATGAAAAGTAAGACAAAGTCTTTTGGGAGGCTATAAGAAGGAATTCCCCGCTAATGATATTCCCTGTGGGAAGAATGTAATTTATTCAAGTTAATGCGTCTTATTTTCTGTTCAAGGTGTATTCCACGGAATTACCAAACAAATTTAATTGTTAATCCATCTGCTTTGAAACAACCAAGATCTTGTTCAATAAGCCCTGAGTCAGCGTGATCCAATTATGCTAGAACGGAGACATTTGTAATCATTTGCCATCACACCACCCCTGCAACCTACACAGATACACGCACAAAAACCGGCTTATGCTGTTTGGGAGAGAGCTTGAAACTTGTGTTTGGTAAGCACCAGAGTAACACAAACTGTTTGAAATTAAGTAGTGACCCCAGAGAGTTTGAGGTCAAGGGTCTCGGGGTAGGAATTGTAAATGACATGTCCACCCTGGGGCTTTTCCTAATAACTTTTTGAGGAGGGGATGAGGCCCGCTCATTTCTCTACTGTCTTTACTGACAGGTCTTTGGGGAGTGATATGCAAGTATGGAAGTGTAACGAACTTGTTTTCCTTCTCTAAAGCCCCTTGCTGTCTCTTAAATCACTTGTGCAGCACATGAGCCACCATCCTCTCTCCCACAGCTGCGCTTGCTCTGGAGATCTAAACTACACAAAGTGGTGTAGATCGTAAGCAGATACTGACCTCCTGTCAAGCCCACGGCTGAATTATTGACCATGTGGACATTTTCCTTTAATTTGAGCTTTGTAAATTTAAAATTATCTAACTTAAACTTTCGCAATATTAATGATGACAGAGTTCTTCAAACCTTTTATCAGCACAGCTCAATAAATACCAGACATAGCTTGTCATGAACTCTCTTCTGTGTTGTAAACTCTAATTATGTTTGACATTTACCACTGAACGATCTCATTTTGTATCTGCAGTGTTTTTCCTAATTGCAGTTCATTTTTTTCCCACCCATTTGTTCTCCATATTTCTGTTTCCAAGTCAAAATTTTCTATGAGGCTAACAGATGCACTGTACACAACTTCCAACTTCAATTTGTTAGTAAAGCATCATTTTTCTGCTTGTTTGCTCCTGGGATCTGGTCTCAAATGAACTTTCATTAATTATTATGTTTGAAGCATTATTATTATTACCACATCTCCTGTTAATAATCATTGTATCGCCACAGTTGCTTGCATGTTGAGGGTCTCTGGTCTAGTAAATGATATGTGGTTACCACTTCGGGCCTTCTGAATACCTCGGTCTGTGAAAGATGTGCAGTTGCAGTTGGTGTCACGTCCCGGACAGGGTGCAGCAATAGGTTAGAACCAGGTCTGCACCTAGTTAGCTGGACAGATCTTAATCTTTCAGGGTAGACCGATCCCAGCATCTGAGGTATTCAAAAAGGATTGATGGGCAGCATTCCTTGATTTTTTTTACCCCTGCCCTTCCCTGTGCCCCTTTCATGATGTAATGACATTATCAATTAGACCCCATTAATTTAGCAAAAACAAATAAGCACCTCAGTACAACTCCCTTCAAGCATGTGGTTCTGATTTCCTGAATGTTTGTCAGTGGCCGCTGTTTGGTTAATCCTTTGGCCAAGGTGGTGTGGCCGAGAGAAGTCATGCCTTTCTCGCTTCCTTTCTGTCCTCTGAAGGATTTCTTTTGGCGCACTGCTAATTTTTCCTGCTTCTCTCCATTTGCCTGTAATAACTTATAATGCATATCTAGAAGGTTCATAGTTAAGCATAAACTATAAATCAGTTTACATTTATATTTGTTAATGCTAGAGTGGGCCGCAACATGGAAATGATCTAACTGAATAATCTAATTGGTTGAGTTAGGCTAAACCAGTTATACTGAAAATTGGTTATTGTAATAGCATCCATCATCCATCCATCTATCTATCCATCCATCCATCCATCCATCTATCCATCCATCCCCTTAACCACTTATCCACCTCAGTTCTACAAAAATAACACGCTAGTAATCTAGTTAATCTAGCTAGTAATCATATAGCTACAAACAACCACACTCTGAAAACAGATGTGTTGAAATAACACAAAATAAGTTAATTTTTAACACATCTCCCCATCTAGCTAAGGACAAACCATGTTGTGTTATTTTTAATAGAGTCACTGTGTAATTCTCTGTGTTAAATATTTCTACACATGACTTTGTCAAAAATGCCTTTATTGGATAAGATGGTGAAAAGTTGACAGCAAAGTTTGGGGGGGGGGATGAAGGGAATGACATGCAGAAAACAGCCCAGGGCCGGCTTGTCCCCAGGATGGTACAGCAAGGACTCTGGGTCATGGTACCCGGGTCACATGTTCCTCCAGGCGAGCTATAGTGGCACAAATCCAAGTAAGTGAGGCTCTGACTCAGCACTTCTGTGTTATTGTGATTTTACTTTATTACATCTCTTCCATATTTTAACACAACATATGTAAAATAAGTGAAGTGTGTAATATTTATTTTGGGGGCTTTTTGTCTTTGTTTGATAGTTCAGCAGTGAAGAGGAGACAACAAAGACACAAAGCAAAAAGCTACAGGCCAGACTCAAACCCAGGCTGCTGCATTTCAGCCACATGGCACAGAGTTGCCTGCTCAGCCCAGGGAGCTAAACTGGCAACAAATGTTTAAGATTTTAACACATCAAGAAAAGTCAACTGAATATTTACTGTAAAGTTTCTTGTCACCATCCACTAAGTGAATTGCCCCAACCAGGGACTCAGGAGAATCATTATTTGCTGCTGAAAAGATAGAGATTTAATTTAGACCATAAACCAAATATAAAATGTCAACACAGCTACTGTGATACCACCCATTGTTTTGTTTTTTCTGGCACGATCGATTGAAACATGACTGCATTTGGACAAGACAGTAGAGCTGCTAGATATAGCTAGCTAGATTAGCAAGGTGCATTTATTAGCAGGGCCACAATCACTCAGTGCTCACTATATAGGATATAGGATTATATAGCAAGTTTATTATTTTGTAATGCTGGTCATAATCATATCAACTATATACATTTTTATGCAGATGCCACTCCTTATCTTGATTTGGCCATTGCAAATCTACAGTCTGTTTTTGATGCATTTCAGAAATCTCTTATCACACAAACGCTTGTTTTAAACTCTGATCAAACTGAGTGCAAGATATTTACGAGGTCACGTAAAAGTATGCAGATACAGTCCATATTCAAAACCTTCACGTTCACAAGACAAAGACGAAATTGCATTTTTATACAGAAACAAATCTTATTTCTCATTCACAACTCATAAAATCAACAATCCACAATTTTCTCCACGCTTGATTGTGGTGATACTGTTCACAAATATTTTATCACAGTGCATTACGATTTATCGCAGGTGATTCTTTTCTTACTCACCATTGTATCTTATATGAAAAAGTAGGATGGATCTCTAAACGGGACATGTAAGTTATAATATGAACACGTACTGCTCAGAAGAAGGCTTAAAACTGGGGATTGAGACATTAGGAAAATGTTTACTGAAGAAATATATTTGGTTAGAAGCAGGATCATTTTCTCATAGACTGTATAACATCAGACTACTTTTAACAACCATAGCAGTCGCCCCCTGCTGGCTATTAGAAATAATTCAGGTTTAAGGCTCTTCCACATCTTCAGACCTGGAGGCTACGCCCACCTTTTATACACTGTCAGTGATTCATACTCATTTTCATTTATCTTATTGCTCCTGAGGGAAAGCTGAAAGTTCTGAGTAAGCGTGCAAAGATCATCGCAACAAAACACAACTCAAGTATTACTGACTGAGCCACTGCAATCAGAGAAAAAACACATCCAATGCAGGCCTACTGTATGTACACACTTTATACACACCGCACACACTCACAGGCTCATATGTGGCTGGACTTTAAATTTGTGATTTGTGCCTAAAATGCAAAGCTACGCTCGACTTTACCTTCATGCTGAACATCTGGTAAGGTTGCTTATACGTTACACGTTACAGAAGCTAACTGACAAACTTGAATGGCAAAGCAAAAATAAGAGACACATATGGTAATGTTTTTCTTGCAGTCATTATTGCACATGGCTTCAGGGTTTGGGGGGGGGGGGGGGGGGGGGTTCGTTCAAGCGGTTTAGCTACAGCAAACCTACAGTAGCTTATCTGAAAGCTAAAGTTGGCAACTTACATCAAAGTCCAGGAATATAACTTTAATAACTTATTTTTAGACAACAAGACTCTTTGGTAGACAAAGAAACTGTGTTTTCTTTGCTCCACCCGTTGTGGTCAAACACAAATGCTGAAATCTGCCACCAGAAACCAACGTAAGCACTGACTAAAAGACCATTGTGGTGTTTATAAGTGGATAATAGACTCTGAAAATAGTTATACCCATATTCACAGCTAACATGGGAAAAACACACATTCATAAATACACAAACAAACAATTAGAAACATATAAATATACACCAAGCAATATCAATCTGCATAATATGGATTTTATGTTAGTTACATGGAATTAAAGCTAAGTGGAAATGCCTCTAAAACGAGCCTGAGGAAAAGTTGACAACCTCCGCTGTGAGCCACTGCGTCCCAGAGGAGCAGTTCATACATTAATACTCGACCCCTGCAGGAAATTGGGGCTTTCCCTCCTGTATCTCTGTAAAACATATTCCACTGCAACAAAGGCTTTGGAAAGAAGCTCGATTTTTTATACTAATAATGAGGTTAAGACTGACGCTCATAGATTAGACCACAATGTCTGGCTGCATGGCTGCGCAAAGATGAGAAGTTGACCCCCTTTTTCTTTCTGACTATGAAATAGCAAAGAAAAAAAAAAATAAACAAAGTCACAGATCATACAGTTATGGCTGCTACTAAAATAACCACAGTGGTGTTTGACCACTGTTTAAAGTCTTTTTCTTCTAAATTAGAACATTTTTTATTAAAGTTTGAAAAAAAAAAGGAAAAGAAAACTAACATAAATAAACAGCGGGCCTAATTATTTGGTTTATCTGACTGGGTTTACTAAACACAAACTGACTTGTTTATGATTTTTTTTTTTAACCGTGCAAATATTCAGTTATTCTAAGGTTAATGGTGATTAAATAAGTTATTATTCTTTCCATCTGATCATTCAAAATTTCATAACTTAAGTGTGGCTCCAAGCATATCAAGTTCATCGGGGTCCTGTTTTCCCTTCTGTGGCTCTAAACCTTTGGTGTCTGGTTTTAACTGTGAAATAAAGACGAGTTTACGGCCACAGTGAGTGTTTTTGTCTGCAATCAAATAAACTCAGCATTTAGCAAAAGGAGCTAAATCTGCAATATATGGACAGACGATTAAATGGCAAAGGTGGGGAAAGAAAAGAAAGGCGTCACAGACTAACCACAGCGAGTGACCGCAGTGCAAATGAACAAAGTCAACAAGCACGTAGGAAACCATCAAGATTGTGACTTTAAGTAAACACTAAACATTAAAGAGAAACACTGAGATGACTAAAGAGACTCGGTAAACCGCATGCTACCGGGTCAGTGAATCTGGATTAACTATAGGGGTCTGCTCCTTTTTCTTTCAGTAAATCTTCTGTGTGAATGGTGTCATGCTGCCTCTGCTCAGGCCACGCTGACACTTCAATCCTCATGGCTCATTTACTAACCACAGCAGATTTTATTGTTTCCGAGGACCACTTTTGAGAAGCGGCGAGATGCTCAAAACACTGTGAACTTTACCTTATCGCTCCCAAACCATCAGAGGATGGGAAATGTTAAAGAGTTTATCTGCTCGCAGATTAATTTAAACAACAATGATTTTGATTATGACAACATCTTAATCTAGACTGCTGTGTTTTCTTGATAGCAGCGCAAGTGTTGCTTATGTGATTGCCTCCCTCTGCCTATCCTATTTACTTTAGACTGAAGGGAACAAATCTCCTGCTTCTCCTCCAGGTTGCCACACAGTAATTCCTGAAGAGAAATCAAGGACCTTGAAGCGTGTTAATGCTCACATATTGAAGTCTTACAGCATGGTTAAGATACAGTACCTATGAGGGAGCACAGATAAGAAGGTGTGGACAGTGATGCGAAGTTTCTGTGCAGCATGTTTGTGTAATATTGCATCTAAACACTTGGACTTTTCACCTGACTTATGCTTAGCCAATCAGTAATGTACATATTTATGCCAGAATCAACTTTGGATTGGGAGCTTTCTAGAAAGCTCTTTAGAGATATTTCCATTAGGTTTTAAAAGATTATCCAGCAGGGTAATATTTTACAGAGTAGATTTCTTTATGAAGTTATTCATTATTCTTTAGATGAGTTCATCTTAAGGCAGCATAGCTTTGTAAATGACTAACCGCTTGGAGCTCACATCTTGAGCTCTGTGAAACAGCACACTACATCACTAAACCTTTTGTTCAGAGGAGATACTTAACACAGTACAAGAAAATAAGGAAACATTTTAAAGGAATAAATAATTAAATCATTCTCAAGCAATATTTAAATGATCAATCTGGTAAAACTGGGGTAAACCCCATGCTTCCATTAAGTCTCCAAATAAAGCAATAATTGATTTAACAACAGTTTACACTGTAAAATAACATTACAGTTCTAGATAGCACTTTAGAAAAAAAATTCACAACGGCCTTAACAAGTTAGGCTTCGATTACACTTTCACCATCCGCACGGGTCTGCTTGGATCTGAGTTTTGTCATCAGACAGTGAGCGTGAGTGCAGACGTCTGCATGTCTGCCACTTTTTTGTGGGCACGTGGACTCGTCCTGGGAGACTTTACATTACAATCCACCCTAGGCATCGGACTTGAAGCAGACTTCAAAGAAGGATAACAGGAATGATAACTCATCCATTGTGTCTCTAGCCATCCATGTCCATGTCCCCAGCAGAGTATAATCAGGGCTTATGCGCTGATCTTATGATCTTTGCATCTGCAAGTGCATTGTTACAAAAAGTTTGAGTTATTCTGTTTTATATTCCTTGTGGACGTAATGTAATGCACTCAAATACAGTCTTGCTAACTACTCAAACCGCTTTAGACTACAAGTCATATTTTAACCATAGAGGCATATAGTGCTTTATTCTGTACACTTCGAGCACTCCATCTACCTCACACCAGCAGCCAATTTACAATCACCAATTAACCTAACGTGCAGGTCTTTGGACTGAGGGAGGAAGCCGGAGTACCCGTAGGAAACCCATGCAGACATATGGAGAACATGCAGACTCCACAAAGAAAAGCCGCAGCTGGGGTTTGAACCACGAACCTTCTTGCTGGGAGACGACAGAGCTTAGGTCAGACACTTTAACTTAGGTTGTTTTCACACACAGTTTGTTTACTCTGCTCTGAATCAGTTGCTGAGTTTGTAAACTGGTAGCTTTTTCCTGTGGTTTGTTTTTGTCCCACAGGGAAAAACTCCACGCAAACTCCAAGTGAACCAAAATGTGTCACTGCAAACAACGTGAGAACATTCAGTCTGTTTATTGCCCACGTGTGTCTGCAGCGGGAGCAACAAAAATAAATACTGAAAGAAGGTGCTGTGTTCTGGATTAGGCGATAACAAGTGAGCACTTGGCTCATTTTACAGCTAGTTGTTACAGTTTGTGTTCTTTGCATGTCGCTGGTACTCTGCCACATTAGAGAACGCAAAGCACACCTGACTAAGGGATGACCTTTAGCTCAAACTTGCAGCGTACACCTGGTAGTTGGGTTGGACTGAGGTTGGATCACGTTCTCACCGCTCTGGGGTTCATTTGGAGCTGCTTCAGGATCAACTCCTCCAAAAAGGTTGTTTTGGTCCGCACCCGAGTGCGATTACCATGTTCACATCTGCACAAACATACTGCACCGAGGGGGAAACTTGAGTTAGACTGAAAAGGTCTAAACACCGCAGTACAACTGTATTCTGATTGGTCAAATAGGCGTTCAAACATAAATAAAAAGAGCTTAAATTTCATATCGATGTCATGTCATGTTTAATTCCACAGTCTAAATTTGTTCATGTTTGTCTTACATATTTTATTGTCTTTATATTGTAAAGCCCCCTACACATATAAAGCAATTCACTCATTGCCCATTGGTTTTTAGCTGTTAGTTGGTCCCTAGTGACATTCCCATTCCAGGCTTGGTTGCATTGGTACCACAAATCTATTTCATGTCATACAGTATGTCACAGGTATGCTTTGTTTCCAATGGCAGTTGCTTCAGTCGCTCAAAGTTGAGGTTAGTTTAAAGCCCCGTCCACACAGGTGTGGTTACTACAGTAGATATTCCAGTCTCTGGTATCCCTCTTGTATATTTCCATCGTATGTCAGTCAACAGTTTTCTTTGCTCCCATTGGTAGTCGCTTTAATTGCTCAACTTTAAGTTAAGAACAGTTTATCTTGGTACCCGCCCACTTCATGTCACCAGATTTTGTTTACATTTCACGGTCCCCGATCGCCAAATCACTTGTGTGTTCCTGTGTGTGCGCCCCTTAAGGCAGCACATGCATAAATGCCAGTCCATTTCCATTTACTCTAGAGGCTATTACAAAACCTGTAGTAGATTAAATAATTGCATTATATACATACACAATTTAGTGTGCCGGTGATGCTAAAAACAATCCAAACATCATCAACATCTGACCTGTAATTACAGTAAGGATCACCCTCTTTGGCATAACTGCAATAATAAAGCAACAACTTCCTTTTTTTTCTCCTGTCCTCACATATCCACAGCTGCATTCATGTATTGGCTTTTGGAAAAAAGAGAGAGAATGGAATTTCTTCTTTGATTTATATGATGGGCCTGCTTTTGACCCAGTCGTACTGCTGGAAACTTGCCATCACCTCATGCAGTTATCAGTAAGCACTTGAAAGTGACCAGTCAACTATTTATGCTACGCTTGGGTCATTTTGGGCAGGCTGGACATTTAAGGAGTGGAGTGTTTAGTCAGGTGTATGAGTAAATATTTCACGCACGCACGCATGTACTTCATTTATTAAGTCTGAGCACCATGGCTGGAGAAGTGAATTTATGAAGAGCTGTTCCCAGCGGAGTAGTTAGAATAGTTGAAGTTGATGAAGACTCGGAGAAAGTAAAGAGTACAGTAGCTCCTTCCTCTTTTATCTCTAGAGGAGCTATGGTAAAACCTTCCAATGAGCACTTGTAAAATGTCTGTTGGTAAGCCGTGTAGTAGTTAGATAAGCAGAAAGGAAATCTAGAAATAAATAAAGTGGATTACGTCCTCTGAAAGCTCCATCTTTGCCCTACAGCCGACTGGGTAACTCTCCTGTCTGCATGATAATGGTTTTGTCAAGGCTTGTGACCCAGTTGGTACAAAGCGGGAAATTACGTCATTTGCAAATATGCTTTTATTCCATGATAGTGTATAATTGTACAAATGAAATGAGATTATCTCTCTAGTCCTTCACAAACAGCCATGCAACTCCATAGGGGGGATTGGAAAAGACTGATAATTTGCCAGGAAAAAAAAAAAAAACCCATGGGGTGGAAGCATATACTCAACCTTGGGCCCAGGTTATTTTAAGGAAAGCCAATCTTTGATCAGCCAAGCTGAAATGGCTAAGATAAGTGGGAGCTACATCTCGCGGCAGGACCGCGCACCAGTCTGATATTGCTATTTCCTCCCTGGTTTCTCAAGAGCGGTAAATAGCTGCTGCCCCCGCCAATCCCCCCACCCGACCCACCCATCCTCACTCCCTCCCTGCACCTCCTCCCCTCCCCCTTATCTGCTCCCCACTTTCTTCTGGAGATCTCTGTCACTTTAATCCACAGAGTCTGCCGCTGGTTAACAAGGAAATCCTGTGTCAATTATCACCAACCACTTCCTGCTGGGAGAGCAGCAGGGAATCAAAGGGGCCTGAGAGTCTTTCACACCAGAGAGGAGCAGTAGGCCTAATTAAATGGCCCTTGTGTCCC
This sequence comes from Archocentrus centrarchus, assembly GCF_007364275.1. Taxonomy (NCBI): domain Eukaryota; kingdom Metazoa; phylum Chordata; class Actinopteri; order Cichliformes; family Cichlidae; genus Archocentrus; species Archocentrus centrarchus. Next base: position 25,275,828 of record NC_044360.1, on the reverse strand, counting down.
GCTGGCTGCTGGTGGCCGGGTGACAGATAGCCCAGCCCAACGATAACCTCCTTCAGCTGATGATTGTTTAGATAGGGGAGCTAGTAGGCACTTTGGGTGCCCTAAGGTTGGCCGATTGCGATCCAGGAGTCCAAATTAAGTCCCATCCAGGACGCAAAGGTTTATGGAGAAAAATGATAGATAAATTCTTTGAAATGTATGTAATTATAATGTAATGTGGGTGTAACGGATATAAGCGAGTCATGCTGAAATGAGCTCCAAGCGGTTAAAGCTTTACAGTACAGTGTATTTTCTGAGAGTCACCATAAGCTTTCCACACAAAAATTAAAAAAAAAAAAAAAAATCTCCCAAACTATAAGTCATTAAAATTCTGGTTTCATAAATCTGGGAATGTGAACCCACGATGCATCATTTGCACACTGGTGGGTGAAGCATGCATATTAAGATTTGATATGCCATATTTTATCTCAATTCTCAAAACCTTGCGTTTGGGAAAAAGGGAAAGTTACTTGAAGCCCAAATATGCAACGCTCAAAGTGACAATTCCCAGACCACTTTCAGGTGGAGGTCTGTGAAAGCACAACTTAAGGTTCAAACTGCTTTATATCATCTTTAAGCATCATATGAGGTCAGCAAATCACCAGCTCGCCTGCCTTGTAGTTGTCATTTCACTCTTAACTGTCACTTACAGGTATCTTGTGTCGCCTGCATAATGTGAGATTAAGCTATCACCCACAGTCACTGGAGAAAGTAGCTTTTTCTCTTCATTAAAAAAAAAAGTTACCTTCTAAAAACTCACCAGAATTATCATTTCAAATAGTGCCTGTATGAAATATGCTTCCTAGGGATTGGTTATGGATTGTGCATGATTGATAGAATAGGTAATTTAAGGGATGGGGGGTGAAGTGAATGCGAATGAATGCGTGCAGAGCTGCACACAGAGAAACTTCCTAGAATATTTAACATTTAAACAGTCTAAATATAGTGCTGGAATTTTACATTGCAACCAAACACTAAGAACAGAAAACCCGCAGCTAGATGAAGTTCATCACAGTGTCCTCCCCCCTACTTCTCTCAGCCTCCACTCCTGTTGGAGACAGCTTCAACCCCCTGTGCCTTGTCCACCTTTAAAATTTCATATGGAGGAAAAGGGCTGCAGAAAAACCAATTTACTAACAGAGCGACATCATCTGTTTGGCCGTTTATCTCTGACACACCACCCCTCAGTCCAGTGTTGACAGTACATGATATTCCATTAATCTGCCTAATGAAAATTTAACCAGTGTTATAAACAAATAATTGGCCATTATCCTCTCAAAGATCCCGAATAAATTACTTGGGCGTTTTTCATGGCTTCTGAAAGAAGAAGAAGCCGGCCCCTCCTGATTGATGTTGGAATAAATGCGGGGCCGGCTCCGACGCTGCGAGTGGGTCTCGGCTAAGCCTGTGATTGACTTAATGAGAGTCTTTGGGGTGAGTAAATGTTCCAAATTGCTCAGTCATTAGCTTTTGCTCGGCTGTCTGAAGATACCCCCGGATCTGCAGCGCGGGTCTCTCCTCTTGTACCATTCCGCCTGCAATTACATTTTCATTTAGAGCAAACCTCTGAAGTCCGATAGGCAGGCCCCTTTTCATTATGCTGGCCTCCTTTTTCTTTTTTATCTAAATGGTGTGAAATGTCTCTTCATTTAGACCAATTAAAGTTGAAAAAGACTGCGCTGTAATGAATTATCATACAAATTATTTACTTAATGCCACAATCTCTCGCCTTTTCTCCCTCTCCTCCTTTTCTCATCCTCCTCTCTCTGGCACGGGGTATGCACGGAGTCAGGCAGACGGGGAATTCGGTGCGAGAGAAGACGTGGTGGGAGTCCACAATGGATCTACTTTGAAACTGAAACTCCTCTCAAAATGATTTTGCTGAGGTTATGTCTCTCTTAAGCATTTATCTGTGTCTTGCATGAACTGAGCTCTGCATATGGACAGTCTTGACTAAATGGAAGAGGATGGGGAACCCAGCATCGGAACAAAAGGGAATAGTATGTCGTCAATATAGCTCATTTCAGATATTTCATTTCAGGAGATGTCTAAGCTCTTCTTAATTAAGGACAAGCTTATGGTTTCAAATTAACTCATTTAATTGAGGGGACCAGTTCTTGTCTGGAAGACGGTGTGGAGAATGTCTCCAGTCTCTGTCTGGAGGCTGTTGGCTCACGCATAAACACTGGAAGAGTTCACAACTATCACAGCAGCACCATCCATACCTCTGGGACTGCCTCTCTCTCCCTCTCTCTCCTCAGCGAGAGACACACTGCCAAGACTCCCTCCATTAGCTTTTCACCAGCAGAGCAGCTATTCAGCACATATTCTCCAGCCATTATTCGTTTTAGCAGCCAATGCACCATATTAGGGTTGTTTTTCACCAGACGACATAATGGGGAGAGGAATGAAACGGTATATTTTCACTCTTTTTAAATTTTTTTTTTTTTTAAAAGTCAGTCAATTCACAGGCTGATCATGCTGGTTAAAGCTGGTGGAGCTGAAGTGACTTGTCACCATGGAGACGGCAGCCTCTACTTCATGCCAGAGCAGTTCTGCTAAAGCCCCGAGATGAGGGGGGCAGTAAAAAGGAGCTAGTAGTTTGTCCCCTTCCTTTACTACAAATGAGGGAGACTGCCCTGACCTTAGATGGAAGCCAGATTTGTAACCAGAGGCCATATTTAAAAAAAAAAAAAAAAAAAAAAAGTGGAGCTGGTGAAATGAAAAGTCCTTGCCTGGATAAATTAGTTTAACGCTCTGCAGAGAAGTCCAAAGCGTTTTGGGGGGGGGGGGGTAAACTTAAGAGGGGTCAGTTTCGGAGGAGGTGTCAAACTGTTGCTAAACTCACTAGGCAATAATCTTAAGTACTCCATGATTTGCACTAATTGGTATGAAATCACCCACAGTGCTTAAGTGCAGCTACCGCTTTGGTTTGCTGCATCTGCACCGTGTCAGGGCCGATTCCTTTTGACAGCCTGGAAATACAAATACAAAATTGCCATATGGATCGCCCACCTTTGAGCTTAAGTCACAGGTACAAAGAGGGAATGGATTTGCACCAGAAAATCTTCTCTATTGCTTTTTTTTTTCCCCTTTCTTATCAGCAGCGAAGAATATAAGTGCTATTTGCTGTCATTATCAAGAAACACATAAAAGCTGCAGATATTCTCTCGTGGAAAGGGAGCCATTCTAAATATTATGACAGGAAATGATTTACACACAATGACAGGATTGCTGTTTGGCAACTTAGACGAGCAGTTAAAAGTGGAGGGGCGACAGAATGTCACAATATTTCCAGATATGTTCATTATACAAAGAAATATTTTGCCTTTCAGCAGGAGACAAGTGATTATGACAGTAATAAATTACAGCTGTGAGAGGATACGGCGGGGGTTTGATGTCAAAGCCTCCGCACTTAGATGTGTCTGGGGATAGTAATAACCACACATGGCGAGATGAAACCATTTGTCTCTGAAATATCAAGCTGTCTGAGTACCCAAGGATGTGTGGCATGCACCTTAATGCATGCTAATTGCTGGTTATTAACCTAATATGTACTTCCATTAATAGAGCGAGCTCATGTATAAGCAACATATAAGCACGAGGAAAGATGTTTATAGCTCTTGACAGCAATTAAGGCAGGTTATGAATCCGTGCACCTGATGCAGATTCAAATCCAGTCTGATTTATATTGTTTTAAATGTGAATTGATCTCGGGTGCTTGTATGTTTTGTTCCAGTGCACCTCACTGCACAAATGTGCTGACTTCGAGTGAAATAGTCACCTGTCATGAAATGTTTTAGTCTCAGAGCAGTGTCATGAGTTGTGTTAGGCGGTTCGGTGACACGAGAGGAAATTCTACACAAACCTGCAGGCTAGCATTACCTCCCTGTTACTCTAGCACAAAAGGGCTTGTTTCTACAGTATTAATAACTAAACCTCACCTAAAAATTAATTTGAAACTATGCATACGGTCCTGAATAGGAGAGGGTAAAACTATTAATTAAAAGTGGAACAGGTTCTTATTTTAGTGGAAAGTGGAAAAATTATGAGCCTTTGTTAAGGAGGGCCCAGGAGCAAAGCTTTCATTAGCCTACATGCATGGCAAAAGCAATTCATCAACTGTAATTTTGCCTCAATGGGCAAAAAAGAGGGATCAACCTCAGCATGCTATTTATGGAGATTTACGGAAGTCTGGGAAATGCTAATGTGATTAACATTTATCTACAACATGTTTCGAAATGGCCCTCATGTCCACGTTTTGCCTTTAAGATTAAGTTATTGCACTTGCTCAAGAAGAGAGAGAGAAAATTATGGAGTGATACAGGATCTGCTTTGCAGTGCAAGAGCACACAATGATGATTTTTTTTTTTTTTTTTTTTTTTTTGGAGAACTCTCTGTCACATTAGTGGAGGATTTCTTAACCCCCCCCCCCCCCCACCAATTCCCTCCCCTCTCTCTAAATATCTCTCTTTATGTGTGTCTGTCCCCAGATGAAGGCGCGGCGAGCAGAGCGGTGCTTTTGTCCTACCGGAGTGTCTCTCTCAAAAATGTGAACTGTTCCACGGATTAGCTGAGCAGAGATTTATTTAATGCATCCTCATAGAGTATTGTTGAAATCTATTTTGGGATATGGAGCTTGCCAAGCTCTAAGCCTGGTAATATATGCCTGCTACAGTTTAAGAGAGAGGGTTCACAGACCCTCTTTATGTTGGGATCATATGGATCACACAAAGTCATTGAATATGAAAATATTGAAGGCTGGTTGCACATTTATTGTTTTTGCACAGAGCCTGCAAAAGGGTTGTTTCCATGCCCTCCCTCCTGTCTCTTGTTTGTATGGACTGTTTAAATATTTGATGTCCTAGAGAATGATTGTGATATTCACCAGATAAGATACTGCACATGCATATGCCATGAGAGGCCCCTATTTAAGATACCGGCTTAAGGTTTCTGAGAGGCCAACAAAGCCATGGATGGAAAAGACTGCAGTGCATTTGCATTTAAGCTGTGGATTTAGGAAGAGCTAGAGCAGAATGAATACTAATAATGCATCTAATTTAAAATGCTAAGTATTTACCTTAGAATTTATTCAACCAGAAAGCCTTATAAATGAAATGAAACGACATATATTTATTCAATATTTACAGAAAATGATAGCTGTTCTTCATGAAGCATTTTTTATTAAAAAAGTAACAAATTTGTCATAGTTCTTTTTTTTTTTTAAAGTTTTTACTTGCAATGTAAACTGCGCTGGACCACTTACGGTCTAGAAAAACACTAAAAATAAAACAACAACAGAGACTACACTTCCCAGCATGCCTGGAGGGGGGGGGTTGGGAAGGTGGGGTGGGGGTGGTGGTGGTGGTGGTGGTGGAGGGATAAGGTTTGGACCGGTTCTCAACAGAGTGAATGGGTAGCAATGTAACAGAGAGTGACACAAAAGAGGAAAGCCAGGGGGTGTGCAGGAGTGGGGGAGAGGGAACCGGACAAAAGAGAAGACATGGGCTTTGCACGGAGGACATGATAAAGCCAGGAGCATTATCGTCACTGTGAAAGACGGGGGCCATACTTCAAACGGGATTTTCTCTCCATGACAGGATACTCCGCTGACGCAGAGCAAATAGCTCTCTGTAGCAGTATATACCTTCAGGGCTTCTAGGCTTCTTTGTGAATTCAACAAACTACAATGCAATGATAGGATCTCATGCAGAGAAACCAGAATCCTTGGTACCAAATTATAGATAAGGTAAATACAATGGTAGCTAGGATAAAGTGAAAAGTATTTGACAAATATTTTATTGCACCATATTTTATTTCATAACTGAAGGGAATAAAAAAGTAGTAATAAGACCAACTTGAAAGCAGTTCCAGCAACTGATGCATTGCTTTAGCTGCCATAGTGGCGGCATTAAGCTTTACAAATATGACTCTTGCGAGGAAGCCGCAGGGTTCAATCAATTAGTCTGTGATTATTATTACTTCTGTTGTTATTACTAGTCCCCGCAGCCAGGCTGTTATGGTAACCCTAGATGCGGTCCATACTACTAATCCTTGCCCCTTCTCTAACCTTAACCTTTACTCTCTTAATCAACATCATATTTTAAGCAAGTGGGCAAAATATTTACATGTTATCTCTCGCAGCGTTCAGTGAGAATTTGCTTTCACTCTGGGAATTTTGAGCTGTGTTCGCATGCATTGCTGTGTGTACAAGAGTGTGCACATGCATGCATATGTGTGTGCACGTGAGGGAGTGTGTGTGTGTGTGTTATTGTGTCCGGGCTCCACTGTTGGTTTTTCATCTTTTGTCTGAGTTAAAAGTCACAAGGACATTAGGGTCCCAATAAATTAGAGGAAGAAAGGCTCGCACTGTAGATGGACTGCAGTGGGTGGTGTTGTTCTGACTTTATAAAACTCTGTCTTGCACATTATGGTGTTCCTGACAAATAAGGGTTTAGGTTTGGCCTTAGAAGTTTGTTGTAAAATAGAAGATATTTTGAGTTAATGAAAGACAAAAATACAGTAGGAGAGCAACCACAACTAGACAAGTTTATATCCCAGACTGGTGGAAAAGCTCTTTTTTTAAAAATTGTGTTCAATATTCAGCCCATCTGTCCTCAATTCTGAAAATTACTACTGAGAAGTTTGATCCAACAGCAAATAGAAACTGGACAGCAAGATAAAGGAAAAGCACGAAAACACTGAAGCAAGCAAACATCACAGTGAGACAAAGATATTTCCTATGCAAAGCTTGCACACAATGTCATGTGTGATAGCAACGAATCCCGTCCAAGTCACACGCAGGGGGGTTGGTGGGGAGACAGAAATGAGGTCGGCTGCCTGCATCTTCCAATGATTCCCCCCTCTTAGCTCTGATTCTTCTGATCCACTATCTTGCCATATAGCAAGGGGACACAAAGCAGATTTCAGCTTTGGGCTAATCTCATTAAGAAACTCTAACCACCCTATGAGTAGTGGGGGGAAAAAAAAGCAACTCATTCTGCACTATGCCAGAGCCAAGGCTCAGGGAGGCAGGTGTAATGTTACATAATTAGCCTCTAAACGGTAAAAAGGAGATTATTGCAAATGGCCTACTAGCCAGCACATGCAGTGGACCTGGTCCCTGAAGACTCGCCAGTCTAGTGAAGCTGAAAACATCCCTGGGGAATTGATGTGTGAACAAGGAAAAACAGGTTATTTGCACAAAGAGTGGTCAAGACCCTCTGCAATTTTCCTTACTTTAACAAATGATCATGGGTTTGATTATGCAGACAGCCAGTTCGGCGCTGTTGGTAATGCTGTAGAATTACCAGTGACACGTAGCTCATCTTTCCACTGTCTTTCATAAGTGGAAATTTTAATTTACACCGCAAGATGGGAATTCTGTGAGGCCCGAGTTTGTCCTCCCGCTGAGATATCCTGTCAGCCACCGGTGGTGAATCTGCAGCTGACTCCTGTGTAGAAATGGCTAACAGAAGAACCGATAGTCGGTTTGATCCACGAGCCCACACCTAGTCACACATAACCTCAGCCGGACTACCATGTCAGATTGTTGCCATATGTGGCACGGTGCACCACTCTGCCAGTGACAGTGATCGACTACTAACGTTCACCACAGCCATCCAACAAACATTACTGTCAGAGTTCAAACGCTAAACGGGCTCAAATAAAGGATTTCTGCAGCACGTCGCGGGCACAATAGCCCATATTGTCCACCAAACATGCTAATTAGAAAAACAGATGATCTGAAAGTCTTTCCGGGCAGAGCCAGTTAGGACAAAGAAAGAGAGAACGGCGGCATTCCTTTGTTGCCTCTTCAGACACACTGAAGCATCGGCTTGTTGTTACATAAAGTTGTATAACAAATGAGCCTGGGCTCTTTGAACTGGCTGACCACACAAGCCTGGAAGAGTCACTAGGAGCCCAACATGTGGCAGCAATAAGAAGGCCCCGCCCTCCACAAGACATGTGGGAGACACTGCATTCCTGAGGAGCTCATTAAAGTTAAAAAACAAATCCAACAAACACTGGCTCAGTCTCAGAGGACCATGAAATATCTAGGACAGGCCGCGGCAAACGACGCCTGCCATTACCCCCCGATTTATTTTTCAAATTTTTTAATAATTTGATCATGTCCATTGTCTGCTCCTCGCAGCACCAAAAAGACACAAACCTTCAGAAATTCTCATAACCCCTGATTCCATTTGCTCATCATCTCTATGACTTTAATGAATCGGTGCGAGGAGCAGCCGATTTTTCAGACACATTTCAAAGACAGTGACATTTACCATGCCTTTTATAAAGTGTACAGATGTGGTTTAGCGTTTAAACCTGTCACTGAATTTGGCTTATTTATAATGCTGTTTGTTCCACCAGTCTGCCCAGTTAAGCTATGTGCTGTCTGTTTAACTTGGCTATAAACAGACCATTGCTGACTGTTTGAACTCCTCCTCATACACATGAGCAAAGGGTGTGTTTGACTTTTTTTCTTATTTATTTAGTTTTTTTTTTACTGTTATTGTAGAATGTGACATGATATTCAGCTTGTGTACATGACTTCACAACATGAGGCCGCGCGTTATGAGGATCCCAGAGTGTATTCACTTAAGATTTGATAAAAACTCAATAAAATCAAATGCCCACCGGGGAGGTAGTCTATAGCAGACATCTGGCATGATTATTTTCAGCTCTTCAGCTAATCCTCTCTAAATGTAAACTGAAGAAAAATGTGCCAAATGGCTTTAGAGCAAGACTGAATTTTGGACTTGTGAAAGATTTAAATGAGTTTTATAGAAATGTTAGAGGCATTATTGGAAAACACAGTGAGACAATTGTAATTAGTTTTCAGCCTGTCACATTTATAATCATTATCCCACTTTTTAGACATGCCAATTTTTGACTCCTGTTAACCATTGCAGCTGTGGAGAAGCCACATAACATAGAGCAGTTTTTTTTTTTTTTTTTCTTTTCAGGTTTTGATGTGCTTTCATCTGTGTTGCTGGGCGTTAGATGTTTGATATGTAGCGCCGTGACTGGAAACGCTTGAGTCGTGTGCATGCCATTCAGAGGTGGCCCAGTAAGAGCTAATCTACTTGTCAGGGTTGACTGCCAAGCATATCAGCCCACACACTTCACAATATGACTTTATTCATACTGTAGATCTGGGACATTAACTGTCTCTGCCCACCAGAACACAACACTTACGCCCACCGCTCCCAATGAAAGGAACCTACATTATAAGCCTGTGCAAACGATAAAAAAACTGATCCACATCCTGTGCACCTCTCATCTTCAACCCCCGTCACCTTAAGAATACAACCTGAACCTTTCGGAGACACATGCCCGACTCAGATCTCCACTTAATTTGTGCTACTTTGGTTTGCCTGTGAGGAAGCACAGCACTTCTCTACATTTGGATGTTTCTATTCAGCAGTGTTTAGGAAAACTGCCAGCAGGATGTTTGGACAATGCTCTACTTTACAATGGATGAGTTCTTATGTAGCCACATTTGAAATAAAAAGGCTTTAGGGCCTATGGGGATTACAGCAGCTGCATCATTAGGGACTTCTCAGATGGCTACCACCATAGTGAGCACAAAAGATTCAGAAACATAACTGCTTTGTGATTAAACGAGTCAAACCCAGAATGAACATCATCTCCAGGCTGACAAATGTGGTGCTGCCTTCCAAGCAGATGCCCTGGAATCATCTTAAATAAAAACACTCCAAATCACATAGATGCATTTGATCAGGCTTATAGCACATTCTAGTAAAACACAAAAAAAATGGCTGGCATGATTTATTGAGCTCAAATAATAGTTCCTCACGGGCATTTCATAAATCTCTAATAGGGCAGTGACCTCAGTCGCTGGCACATCATAAATCTACATCAAGAAAATTGGAACATCAAAACGCACAAAATACAGCAAATATGTTTAATATGTTTGCTTCAATTAAAGAAACTTAGTACAGGTCAGATAGGCAGCTTTCATAAATACATTAAGGGCAACCCATTGAGCAATTATTTAGAAAGCAATAACTCCTTGATAAAGAAGAGGCGACACACAGACATCTGTAGTCGATTAAAGCCTCGCAAATTTACAATGAGGCGGAAAAGGGATGTCAGGTTTTTACACTAATTTAATACGAGGTCTTAGTGACCCGGCTATTATGAGAAGGATTCTTTTACATAACATATTGTAAAGATAATTTTAACTCGAACCCATAAACCAGAGAAAGCTGTCACAGAAATGGCTAGTGCCAGATGGAAGAAATATCACTCTGGACCGTATTGTAGCGAGACAAAATGAAAATAAAAACGTATCCAAAGTTCACAATAGCAAAGCTATTCAAATAAACCAATAAATAAATGAGTGTACAAATGTGTAAGCCTCAGGGCAAAGAGAGGATCTTGCTGCCAAGTCACAATCTCAATCTCAGTTTGTAGTGCACCACAAGGGGCAGTGTGCAGTACATGACAAGTAAGGGCTGCAGTGCTGATTCACATTTGATTCACTGCAGGGGTGGGCCGCTCACAGAAGTCACTTAAGGTTATCAAGTGTTTGTGGCTCTTTTTTTTTCCCCACTACAAGTGTACAAGAAGAAGTAAATCATAAATCATCATTTAACACTGTTACGCGCGTCTGAATCTTCGTGGGATGTATATGAAGGTGGAGCGCTCTTTTTGAGGATGCAGTCAGAGATTTTATGCAGAACATGAAGCTGAATGCTGCTGCTGATCACTGTTAATATGATGTTCCTCAGGCAATACAATACTGAGCCAATATTAAAAAGACACTTGAATAATTGTCCATTAACTCCAAAATGACTATTCACTATCAATATGCCATTAAAACGAGGTGAGAGGAATACTGAATGCTTTATGTGGCCAATTAAAAGGTTCTTAGAGGATCATTTTTATTTGAACTAAGAGGCTGCCGTACTCTGCTGTCTAATTCTTACTCATGAGATCGTTTCAAAGGCGATATTTTAAAGCACAATACTGTGTGTGTGTGTGTGTATTAGGTGGTGGCAGCATTTGTAAGTTGCCATTTAAGTACTAATATTATTATTGTTTTATTAATTATCTTATAATTTTATTTATTATCTGTTGTGTTAATTGCAAGACATTTATGAAAGTAGTTGAAATTTTTATATGACCTATACAAGGCCGTATATACTACACTTGGCTGTATTATTCACATATACAGTCTGTTTCTACAGTACATAGAGGGCTGGTTTTTCCATCTGTGTTTACAGTTAAAAAAAAAAAAAAGGCCAGATGACCCTCCGAGGAAATCAAAGCTGGGGGGGCTGTAGAGTTTGTGGAACTTGAGAGCACGACCTGAATCTCTTTCAATCTATGTACCAAATTGATGGCGATGAAAATAAAACTCCGAGACACAAAAAAGACACTTGTCTGCAGATTAATGTCTTGAATGGAGGCCTGTGAGGGCAGTCTTTGTCGCAAGCCTCACATTGTGCCTCAGCCTTCATCTGAGACTAATGCTCAAACGACCCTAAAATCACACACCAGGCTGAACAGCGCAAATGGGACACATAAAGTAATAGTTTACCTCACAGGAGATGCTCCTGTAAGTCACAGTTATTTAGCAGTAAATAAGTAAGCACACTCACTGGAGGAATTATTACTACCGTGTGTGTGTGTGTGTGTGTTTTTTTTTTTTACAATGTCACATTTAGGCTCTAATATTCTCCAGGAAAATGAATATATTTGTTGACTAACAGCATGGATAAAACTCTTAAATATTCTGCATTTTTAATCTGGTTTAATATTTCCACCCGTTTTATGCAAATTACAGTCTATTAACATAATCTCATTTGAGAATACATCCTTTTAAAGTAAAAGATTATAACCTATTTTTTTAAGCACATATAAATCAAGTGTTATATTGAAATGGTAATGTTTTAAAGTCTGTGAGCTCTGCAGAAAAGAGGAGCATTTACATATACACTTTCTCCTGCATTAGTGGCTCAACACTACATGAAAAGAAACAAACGAAGCTAAAACCTCCATGAGGGAAATCATCCAACAGCTTAAATGTCTTGGCAAACACGAAACATCCATTTAAAGAGCCACAATAAACAACTGCAAATATTCTCTTTGTGATATTTTGTCCAAAATATACAGCGTACATGCATGCACAGTGTCTGATACCAGTACTGTCGTTGACAAGATTAAATCAATTTTCCTGGCATGGAGAGGAGAGCAGAGGGAAAGGTAGGACATTACCTTCAGGCATTTAAGTGGAAACAGGGTCTGTAAAAGCTTCAGCGAGATATTGAAGTGGATAAAGATGTAAGAAAGGGCCATTATGCTGCTGAGGTAAAGGGGGGGTGACTCTATCTGTCTCCATCCCCTCCTCCTTTGCTCTTTACGTCTGCCTTGAACTTGTAAGGAGTTCAGCAGGACTGAGCCTACAGTCCAGACAGGCCTCTGGAATGCGGGTGCAGCTACTCAAGCCCGTCTGACCTGCCACCGTACCAGCTCCATTTCACTGGGCTAACTTACCTATTCATTTACAATGGGACTTCAACTTTATCTTCCCTTGTAACACAACATTAACTGCCAAAGAGCTGGAAATGCATTATCAGCCTGCCTCAAAGCTTGGATTGCTTCCCTCATAAATAAGATCATTATACGAGTGGTAATCCCATTAAATAGATCATTTTGCAAATATCTAAATCCAATTAATAAAGTGTTTTCAGAGGGGGTGCAGCAAACACCGCCTTTTAGAGAGCTGACATGCTGTGACTCCAGCTCTTTGTTCCTCACTCCCCTAGTACCAAGGGTGATATTAATAAATACAACCTCGAGTCTCACATACCCTCTGACAAAAAAAAAAAAAAAAAAAACATGATTCAGTTGGAGCTTGCTCTGGTAAAATGTAAAAAAAGAGAGCCTATGGTTATCAGTAAGAAAAAGGATATATTTATTTAAAGTTAATTTGACTACAGATTGGGAACGATTTGCTTCAAAAAGGACCTCTTTCCCCACCTCTCACTCTGCCATGCACTGTAGTTGCTTGCATAATGTGCTTATAGGATGTCCTTATGCTGTAATCCTGTAAAAATCCCTAGCTGGACTGAGCTAAAAGCTTTTAAATGATTGCCAGATGGTTTAACAAATTAGCCATTTATGGAATTAATTCAAACTTGTTTCCTAAATTATTACCATAACTCATCAGTGGAAGTGCCCTCCAAGTGCCCTTTAACTTTTAGGCGTGTGCTCCTGCACGGACCATGTCAGTTTCTCTGGACAATCAGTCAGAATACAAGAAAGATGGAAAACAGTCCGACTAATTAATTGCCCTTGTATAAACGAACCATCTGCGAAAAGGAGGCATTATAATCCTAAAGTAGATGCCCCTCAAGTGCTTGTGTGTTTGTTCCACTGAACTAATAAAGTGCATAATCCGATAAAGGGTGATATCCTAAGCTTTGATTGTGCCTGAAGTGGTTGTTTTACCTTTGTGGAAAGTGCATCTGGCATGGTAAGAATGTTTTTGTATCTTTTCATGCTTTTTAATTGCCTGCTGAAGCTTTTAGGAAAGCACTGCTGTGGTTAAATGAATTAGAAAACAGTGCCCCTGGGTGATGTTAACACATTGCAGTCGCTCATCCAACGTGTATGTAAGGCAGCTGCCAGTGAATGATCTATGTGTCTTTTATATTGCTGTTTATGGTACAGAGAGAAGGAGACCACAGCTCTAATTATGGTTTTTAAATATGTCTTTCGCTATCTAGATAATATCTTTGTCTTAGAAGTTTTTGTTTTAAGTCTGTGATTGTTTAAATCACACTGGTGACACTTTTGATTGTGGCGTGACTCATGAAATAAATCATGATGTCAAGCGTATGTTTGTATCAATATATACCGTTCCAGTGATAAGCTTTAAAAATTCTGGAAAGCTCCGTGTGTTCAAAGCGAGCAGCTTTGCAGCAGTTCACAACTCAGCATCCTAATGACAGCATCATTAGAAGTATCATAGCGGTAATTATTCTCTTCATCTGAGCACGAGTCCATAAAGAGGGGCTGCTAAAAAAAAAGAAAATGGAGGCTGAGGTTGAGGCCAGTCTCTCCCCCTCTTTCTACACGGGCCCCCCCCCCCCCCCCCCCCCCCCCCCGTCTAATCTGCCTTTTTCTAATGAAGAGAAGGAAAGCGAGAACAGCGCAAAGAAAGAGATGTCAAGATTGAGGTCGGCTGCCCCCCTCACAGGGTCAAACTCGAGGGGTTAATACCTGGTGTCCGACACTGCACATAAACTCCGCTGAGCTCATCACACTAATTAAACAGACACACATCCTCTCGGAGCTCCGATGGCCAATCGCTGCCAGCTAAAAAAGCAGTCCATTCATGGAGGTTGGCAGGGTGTGCATGTAGGGTGGGCTGGGGAAATGCTACCTGCCCTTCCTCAGTTTGATTAATGTGAAGAACAATGGTGCTCTTGTGGCCCGCAAGCCTCACTCCACTTGGTTCTGGTTCACTGCTCGAGGAGAGGGAACTGCATGTTCCAAATTCATACCCCCAGACGAACCACCACCTAGCCTAACAACTTCTCTACCACTGCCGCCTTCTCAAAACACCTCCATGTCATGCTAAACACGCTGAATGCGGTCGCATCAAATGCAGAACATTGTTAAAATAATCTTAAAGCAAAGCGTAGACCGGCTGACAACAATATCTGTACGCTCTTTTCTTTCCGGAACTTTCTCTTTGCCTCATCACAAGGTTTTGGGAATGCTGCTGTATTCCATATTTGAACAAACACTGAAGATGAACGCTGGCCAGACGGGATTAATCGCTACAGGAGTCCTGGTCATGGTGACCTTTACTAGAGAAAGCTCGTCATTGTTTTCAGCTCCACAAACAATGGAAACAGCTTCAAACTTCAACAACAAAGTCTAAACACTGAAATGACCACTGCAACACTAAATGATTTAAACTTAAAACATTCCCATTCTTTCTTGGTAGTCAAAGCGACCTCATCCTCAGGCTGCTACGGCCTACTGAAGTAGTGAGACTTGATTCTGTGAGATGAGTTAGTCAAGCAACAGAGTGAGAATCCAGTCTAACTTACCTGAAAATGAAATGCTTTGTAAAAGGCTTTAAAATGAACAGTATACAACTGTATTACCTTACTCTACAGAATTTCCTGTATTTTACACAAATGTTTACAGTTATCATTAAACTAAGAATCATGATTATTTTCAAACATCAAATCCTCATTAAAAAAAACAAACAAAAAAACAAGAAACGTAAACTGAAAATTTTTAAAGTTGCTGTTTATTTCTTCTAAATAAACAGCTTTTAAAACTAAACTTTGTGCCTTTAGACTGGAGCCAAACCAAGGCTCGAGTCCGATTCGTGGTTTCCTTATAGTAGCTCTGCCTGGGAGGCACTAAACCGACATTTATTTATATAAAAATGTCACGGATTATTACGTTAATATCTCATTTGTTTGTATTTCCTCAGACTTTAACAACTGTTAAATGAATGCATCACTTGGAAGTTAAGAGAAGCCAAGCCTTTGGTTTTGATGTTTCCACAATACATTAACTAGTGTTTTATGTGGGCCAGTTTTATCAAACGTGTCAGCGCATATTTTTTTTTTTTCTTGGTGTTGTTGTGAAGAGCAAAAGACAGCCAGCAATTACATTCATGGGATAAAGACATCAGCGTCATCTCTCTGAGGGAGTGACAGCATAATGTTATGCGAGTCAAAACTTGGGCGACATAATTAATTGCAGCACCTCCTGAACTCAGGACTTGTAGGGTTTTTTTTTTTAACCAGCGCTTTGCCAATCCTCTGAGCTTCAGCAATATCAAAACAGGGAGACAAATTGAGCCACCTGCACGTCTCCGAAGCTTGACAACTCATCTCACTTGCAAATTGCGAGCGTTTTGCCCCCCCTACAAAGGAGTCCATAGAGGCTAGCGGGCTCCTCACCGGCCAAGGTTTGATAGGTCTTCATGCAGCTACGTGACACTTTGAAAACAGTGGAGACATTCCATAATACTGGAGGCTGGAAAAAGAACATGCACAGTCCTAATGATGATAGTCCACACGGCTGAGGCTACACTGCTGGTCACACACTCTGGGCTGTTTGGAGAAGTGCTTCACAATTATCTGCAGTGAAGTTATATTTGAAAAACAAACCACGATTAGTGCGCTCCAAAGCCCGCAGTGAGGATTATGAAACACTGCCATGTTGGTTTTATGTCCCATTAAGTTTATATAAGATTTTTAAAACAAATCCGGCTGGTTACGAGACAGCTGAAAAGCTGCATTTCATCATTATGATTTTAGAGGTGAAGCCAGTTAGTCCAAAAAGATGTCTCAGTAACTATGGAGGGGTCACGGGGTAGGAAAAAGGAAAATCTTGAATCTGTGGACACAGTTTGCCGGTCCTCGAGGACGGCTTCCCTGGATTTCATTCATCTGTTTTCACATGAATGTTTTTTCTACCATATGGCATCTCAGAGGCTTGGAAGTAGCATGCTTCCACAGTTAAGGATTAGTACTGTATCTTATCGGCCAGTCAACTCAGATGTAAATAAGGATGCGTCTGAATATATGGGTGCGCAAAGTAAATGGTTGCAGCGATGTGACTCGCAGCTACTGTGCATCACAAAAAAGAGAGAAAACCCGACAGAGAATGAGGCTAGAGACAGACGTTTCAATTCCTTTCATTAAAACTTATTACTTTGTATATTATGGTATTGTAATCCTCTCGATGAGCAATTTTGTAGCAGCATAAACCATTATTTATCTCAGATTAATTAGATTAAAGACCTTTTAAATCTCGTTTGGTGCAGAACGCCCATGGAGCTTCTCTTTTCACAGCAAAGAAACATCAATAGATCTTTCCTGATGATCACTTTTTGTAGATTAGAGGATTGTTATTAATTGGTCAATTGGCTAATTGTTATTTTTTTCCTAATTAGTCACCGCAGAGGAAAAACAGGCTTTCTTCGGTGACCCTCATTTACACAACTGTCCTTGTCACACATCTTGTATTAGGGGATTCACTAAAATGCCAAAATCTGAATTATTAGGGCAGAACTGCACGACTGTGTGTTTTGGAGAATTCAAGGCTGGATAAAAATAAATAGAAGATTACAGATAACACTACTAACTCGAAAAAAAAAAAAATCTTATCACCCATTGGATATTGCAAAATATTGGCAGTCAAGCTATGAGAACACATTTCAGAGAAAAAGCCCACAGTGGTTTGTGTAGGATGAGGCAAGGTTACAGATATTTGCATTCGCAGCTGCCTGCCTGCTAATAACACATTCATAAACTAGTGTAGAAAAAAGGGTGCAAACCAAGAGTCACTGACAGTAACAATGTTAAATTCTTCTTAGTTTTGGTCTCTACTCTTTCCTGGTGGTTCCTGCCATTGTTTATGGACTATATTTCCACAAAAAAAAACCAAAACTTGGGGCTCTTTCTCATCCAAGAAAGCTGAACAAATGGCTGCCTTGTGACCAAAACCATTTGCTTTCTTCCTGTTCTACAACAGTAGTAGAAACTTTTCTCATAAGGTAAAGCAGGGAGAATGTTTATGAGGAAGACTTTCCAACCTATTTAAAGGATTATAAAGAATTTGTCTTCATAGTTTGTTTATAAAAGATGGACGCAGCTGATGTAGCCGTATTTAGACTCAATTTTAGTCTTTTGGCTGTCACCGTCTTGTTTTGTTGGTGCCAGTAGTGACTACCTACTTAACTTGCTACTTCACTAACACTTAATAGCAAGCCTGGTTAGCAAGATCCAAGCACAGTGTTTGCAATTAGTCCTGAGTAACAAAAAAAAAAGGAGAATTTCATCCTCCAAACTGGAACACAGACTTGTTGGATTGTTGGTACAGTTAACTTAATTCCATTTCAAACAGCAAGCCGTGTTATTCGTTAGATAATTACACTGTAAATGCTCCAAACACAGTCAAGCGGCCCAGAGTGAAGCCAAAGCAGCCATGCCCCCAAAGATGGGTGACTTTAAGCCTGTGCAGTTGTCATGAAGGAAACAAATAGCTATATAGAGCAAAACAGTTTTGTAACAGGCTGTTAACATGTGCTTTCCTGCTCTAAAGTTGGCCATTTGGGGAACTGCGGTATTTGCCACATCTGTGATGACTTCATTTTCAGTCCCCAAGGTTGGCTCTTGGTACTCACATGGATCAATCTTTTTGCCAAAACTGTAAGTACCTATAGCTACAAGAGCTGGTGCTAATTAAAAGGCACAAAGATCACATCTAATATTGATTTTGGGCTGATTTTTTTTTCTCTGATTACATTAATGTGTATGAACTTAATTAATATTTAACAACTGTTCGTGGCATTATTTTGGAAAGCATTCTCACCTAGCTCCAGAAACTGTTTCACAGTACTGTGATGTTTTTCAACTTTTAAAACTGGATGCTTTCCATATACTATGCTGCCAAAAGTATTTGCTCACCCATCCAAATCCTTGAATCAGGCCACAGGTGTATAAACCAAGCACGTAGGCATGCAGACTGCTTCTACAAACATTTGTGAAAGAATGGGTCGCTCTCAGGAGCTCAGTGAATTCCAGTGTTGTACTGTGATAGGATGCTACCTGTGCAACAAGTCCAATTGTGAAATTTCCTCACTACTAAATATTCCACAGTCAACTGTTATAACAAAGTGGAAGCGAATGGGAATGACAGCAACTCAGCCATGAAGTGTTAGGCCACATAAAATCACAGATGCTGAGGTGCATAGTGCAAAAAGGTTGCCAACTTTCTGCAGAGTCAACTTCAACTTCAACTGGCCTTCAGATTAGCTCAAGACCAGTGTGCAGAGAGCTTCATGGGATGGATTTCTATGGCCGAGCAGCTGCAACCAAGCCTTACATCACCAAGAACAATGCAAAGTGTCAGATGCAGTGGTGTAAAGCACGCCGCCACTGGACTCTAGAGCAGTGGAGATGTGTTCTCTGGAGTGATGCTTCTCCATCTGGCAACCTGATGGATGAATCTGGGTTTGGTGGTTGCCAGGAGAACGGCACTTGTCTGACTGCACTGTGCCAAGTGTAAAGTTTGATGGGGGGGGGTTGTTTTTCAGGAGTTGGGCTCATATTAAACCCTATGAATTAAGAATGGGATGTTACTCAAGTTCATATGCATGTGAAGACAGATGAGTGAATACTTTTGGCAATACAGTGTAGCAATGACCTGTAACCAGTGCTGTCAAAGTAAATTGAAGGTGATGGAAGGCAAAACAAATGTTAATTCTCTAAAATATCTAACTAAGCCTAAAATCAATAAGCAGACTGCGTTCTGGTTCATTTAAGTAACAGGTTAGAACTCACTATCACGTTGGTGTGCTGTGATGTCACATTCTCCTGGCCGTGCCTCCCCCTTGTA
Organism: Archocentrus centrarchus; assembly: GCF_007364275.1. Lineage (NCBI taxonomy): Eukaryota > Metazoa > Chordata > Actinopteri > Cichliformes > Cichlidae > Archocentrus > Archocentrus centrarchus. Next base: position 25,256,373 of record NC_044360.1, on the reverse strand, counting down.
AACTGTCCACTGCCATCATCTGTAAGGAGACCGGGCCACGCAGCTCAACAAGGTGCTCTGTATGAGGCACTGTGAAGCCAGACACTCTAAGACATTGGCAGACTTTGCTTAGCTCAGCCCAAAATGTGCAACACTCTCCCCTCAAACCCGGGCTTGTTTAGCTGCTGGCACATGAAGGCATCAGTCAGATGTATGCCAGCTGAGCTGAAGTGTGCCCACAGAGTACACACTGCAACATCACTACCAGTACTCGTGCCCTCACCTTGTCTACCTTGGCACTTTTTGAGTTTGATGGAAAGTGCCAGACAGCATATTTATACATCTTAATTAGCAATAATGAAGCCCGGTACCTGCCAACAGTCTGTTGCCAGTGGTTACTGTGTGGTGTTGACTAGACTGTATGCCTGTTGTTTGTCTGCTACTTACATGAGAACTGCACAATTGAAATGGGTGAAAGGATCATGTGTTTTGCTAAAACCAATTAGATTCACTAACAAACACCTAATGATGATGGATATTTAACACTTGAGGATGAAGATATTTAGCCTGAATGGGCCTTTTACATCATGTAATAAGTAAGCCTGTATCTATAGGAAGGTAAAGCCTGCAGGCTACACCATGCCCCAGATTTATAGAACATTATGAATGAGCAGGAGATGGTTATTAGCTGTTCGAACTGTTTGTCACGTTGTAGCTCATTCATTTTAAAGGGCCTGTCAGGACATGTGAACTACAGCAAATTCTGATGATGTTTAAAATCGCCATGATCTGAGGCCATGTTTGGATGCAAACATGTTTAGATCTGTCGGCCAAGATAAGTTTGAACCCTGCACAGCAAGATAGTTTTATGGAGTTGTAAAAACAAGTTGCATGGATTTTTAAAAATTTTTTTTAACCATGAAATAGGCTACAACCATCCTACTGACGTCTGGATTTATGGGCTGGTAATTCCCCTCTGGAGTAATTTGGCTGGTACATCTGCAGCTTAGCAGCATTCCAGCAGAGCTCTCCTGTGCTGTGAAGTCAGGAGATGACTGATTGATTGATTGTATTACTCCAGTTTTAGCATGGCTTTACAGAGCTGTAGCAGTGAGGTTCTAATGTGAGCTATCCAGCGAGCAGGCTGCTTGGGTTCTGGGTTAGCCTGCTGTGATCATTGCACATCAAAGTTAGGACCTAGACTTCCCAAAATAACACACTGCAATAACAATAAGCCGATAGATACTGTTCTAGATTACAGGAAATTTAACGTAATTCCAAACAGAATTATATGTAAAATGTCATTTTTACAAATTATAAACCTCTGAATACAGCATAGCTTTTATTATGTGCTTTTCCCTGGTAATAACACCAAAACTCGCGTATCAGAGTTCCTCATCACTGCCTTGATCCTTCCACATGTTATTTCTGGTGCCAGCTGCAGGCTAAAAATGATTAAGTGCAAACCTATAGTGTGCTGATGGAAGTCTGCAGCATTTACTGCTCAAAGACCAGTTGCTTTATATTATCACTTTTCACATGCAAGTTAGGAAGTGTTTTACCAAAAAAAAAACCATTCCCAGCCTGCAATAAGGTAAACCTAAAAAACACGCACCTAAAATTTAAATGCATTTTAAAGAGATTCCTGGTGGTGCAGTTCCTAAAATTAAAGACAACCCGCTAATTAAACAAACTATTAATTAGCTAGTTAGCAGCTAGCTACAGAAACTACATTATGTTAACTTTACCTTAATATCACCAGATACTTTACCGTTTGGTGCATATGTTACGATGCTGAGCAACAATAGTTAATTTGCTAGTAGCATCTTGTCTGTATAAACAGGACATAACAAAATGAAAAGGAAAAAAATGTAAGGTTAGCAAAATATGAGATGACACTGACACAGGTACACAAATTAATTGTATAAGCGTTACAAATACAAACTTAAATACCTTATGGAGAAGAAAAAACTGAGACATGCTTGAAAAACATGGGACGGTACCTAATGAGGTGGCCAGTCAGTGCTTGTGACCACTGTCCTGCTGCTCATTAATCCAAATATCTAATCAGCCAATCACAGGGCAGACATGGTCAAGACGATCTACTGAAGTTCAAACCAGGTATCAGAATGAGGAAGAAAGGTAATTTAATTGGCTTTGAACATGCCCTGAAAAAGAGAAAAGAGCGGCAGGTCTCTGGCCAAAAAGGCCTTGTTGATGTGAGAGGTCAGAGTACAATGATTAGTACAAAATCTCTGAGGAATGTTTCCAGCACCTTGTTGAGTCTGTGCCACAAAGAATGAAGACAATTATGAAGGCAGAAGAGGGTCCAACCAGGAACTAACAAGGTATACCTGATAGAGTGGTCAGTGAGCGTATATATAGTCTAATCTGTTACATTTCTTCAGCATAAGTGTGCTTGAGGTCTTCTATAGACAAGCTATATTCTTGTACATTTTTTGAACGTCACTTCACTCTTTAAGCTCTGACAGTATAATATGAATTAAGATGATTTGTCTTTGGTAAGTACAGTTTAAAAGTTTTTCTTTAAATTTAAGGTTAATATAGTTATTTAATGTCACTGCATCCTTTTTGCAGTTAAATGGGTTCTCTTCCTTCACCTTCACACTTGCTTGCTCTTCACTGCTGACACTTCTCTTTCCTCTGGTTGTCGTCTGGCTTTGTTCACCTGATACCAGACGCGTGGCAGCTATCAGGGGAAGACAATGCCGTCAATACAATGCTCAACGCAGGGATCCACAGCATGTTTGACAGCTGATTTATCTCAAGCACCTATGTAAAATGTTAACTATCCAACAACAAAGGGTCCTACGCTAGATGAGTGGGTGCGGTCTGATACTCTTGGGAGTTGGAGGGGGTTGACCTTGACATCTGGCCCCCGATCATGCAGCTAGTTCAAGCCAGCTGCCCAAATAGGTCTGGTTTTTCCCCTAAAACACCTCATCCATCTGCTGAATTTCGTGTCATATAAGTTTCTCCATGATTGCCCGAGGCACTTCCATTCACAGACACGCGCAGGGTGACACTGATCCCCGCTTTGACGCCCATCCATATTTAAAGGGGTGCGCAGGTGACCTGTGGGTGGCCCTTTCTGGCACGCTTGGGCTCTCCTGCGCCCACAGAATCTTGCATAACACATTTGTTAGATATTTCCTCAAATTACAGCCATATGATATAATGCACAATGAGCTAATGGGCTTTAGTGTAGTAGGCACTCAGATGACACGTGCCACCATCGCACAAGAGATGGGGATGAGGGAAATTCAATCTGTTGATGAATGTGTAAGGATGACAATGATCGTGCCAATTAGCTTATGAATACAACAGGTGACACCTACATAAAGCCCCAATTACACGCTTTTTGATGTTCAGGGTTCAGGCACCCTGTCAGTTAAGATAAAAAAAAATATTCATTATATATGATGCCACTTCTGTTACCTATAATTTAACATTATGACAACAGGCAACTTATACTTAGTCTCTTATAAAGTCTAATTCTTCAGTCAGCACAGGTGCTTATGCTGCCATTTCACCTGTAGCATTTCAAGATTTAAAGGAATTAAGTGCTTTTCAATTTATTATCTTACTCGCGTCTGCCGTTGCCACTCCTATGCAGCTCTGGGGTGGTGTGCACTGGCAGCTGGTGCATTGCTGAGATGCACCTCTTCAGGGACGACTAAAGTGAGGTGATTGGGGGGGGGTCATGTTTTAACCTGTTATGTGGCAGGAAGACGGGGAAGCAAATCATCTCCCACAAAAGCATCGACTGGTAAACAACACGAGTGCTTCTTGTCCCAGAAGATTTCACACAGCGCTGTTGCACACGCGGGCGAATGAAAGTGGAGTTTTTAAAAGCAATCTTGCTACTCAGTTGTCAAACGATGCAACTTCTCTCTCTCTCTCGCCTGGAGGGCATGGGAATTTCTCCAGAACAAAAGGAAGCGACGCTTTGAGCAGGGAGAAAACAAAAGCTTGACACAAATCGGCACAATTATAAACACTAATTGTGGTTTAACTGCCAGCGAGATCAGAGTTAATTGAGAGTGGCTTTTAATTTATCCACAGGACAGGTGTTAAACGGAAGAGACAGCGATCCACTTTATGGAAGATTTGCATCAGATTTGCGCTGCACTGTTGGATTAAACAGATCTACTGCAACAGATTCACAACACACTATAAAATTTAAGTGTCATTTGCCATTAGAGGTTTTCAATGTGCCTCAAAAACAAGCAACGCACCAGTTTTTCCTTTACTGTAACTTTATTGAAAAGGACTTAACAATCTTACCTGTGCCTTTCAAGCTACATCCAGTGAAACATTGGAACTGATTTATAATAGTCGTGGTAATATCTAAAAGTTCATGTTACAAACTGTAGCACACGAAGAAATTGGTGAACAATAACTGCACCATTAAGTGCTATTGTTGGCACTTTACATTGTAACCATTAACAGCATTATATTGTCATAATACATACAGTTTCTACACCACAATGTAAAACTACAATAATAATAATAAAAAAAGAAAACAAAAACAAAAACATACATTCGTATCCCCAAACATCCAGGAAAGTCTTGCATATTTGCTAATGTGTAAAAATTAAACACAAAAAGATGATCTAACTTTCACATCTGTTAATTATACAGTTCTGAGTTAAATAGATTACAACAAGGTCATGAGGTTTGATCAGAATGAACCCACTAGAACCCAATCAAGTGGATCAAAGGTTTAAAAGTTGGCTAGTGTGTAAGTGATACATAATCAAAACATGACCGACATGCAGAAATGACAAGAATTCAAACACCCATTTAATTGATAATTGATTTGTAACATTACAAAGTCTGAATGAACTGTGAGACCAATCTCAAACTCTCTCTCACTCTCACACACTCACACTCACACACACACACACGACAGAAACCAACATGTTTGCTTCAAATTATTATTTTAGGTCTCCATCATGTTGGGGCACCAATAGCTACCCATGTTTAATTGTGTTGGCCTCTGTGCACTAGATGCCATTCATTCCTCTAAACTTGATGACGCTTCGCTAAATAGCGAGATCGTTCATAAACGCCGTCATCATTTCCTTCAAAACTGTGTGCCACATTACAAGCACCGTCAGGGGATTTAGCTGCAGCTTAAGTCTTAGTGTCTGGCAGCTGTATGTGGCCTATGGCAAGCAGCATCATCGTATCAGTGAAAGACTACCAGAGGAGGATTGTCAGATCCCCGCTGGAGCTTTAAGTCATCTTCATCAGAAGGTTCAATGCATGCTTCATCAACAAGGGAAAAAAATAAAAAATCCCCGTGTATGTGCACAGTTTGTTGGAACAGGGCGGACATTTACCTAAAACTCTTAAAATATTGAAGGCGCACACTGATGAATATGCACAATTGATATAAACTTAAATTACAGTGTGGGCCACTTTCTATAGGAAAATTTGCCTTCAAGCCTTTTAAATGCTTTGCATATTCAAATTTATTGTATGAGAAACATTATGCAAAGAGGCAAGGAATATTGATGCAGATCTTCCCTTGTTTTTTTGGGGGGGTGTAAAATATCGCTTTGCACTGTTGTTGTCAAACATAATTTCAAAATGCTTTTCATTTAGATTTGCCTTTTCGTATGACATCTACCAAAGCACCAAATTATGTTAAATCATAAAGCAAATGTATCAATCAAGCTAAAAGACAAACTGACAGCCAAAATTAATTAATTTGAACTACTCACCCCCATTTTTCATTTGAACTAAATAACCCGAGGGTGCAAATGTACTGACATCAAATGTTCTCAGACGATATCTTTTTGTTAGTTAATCATTCGAGCATAAGGGGCACATTGTAGCCTTGAGAGTAAAAGACCTGTTCCAAACAAGATTTTCTCTGATATACACGATGACCTACACTAGAACACCACTGCCAGAAATGCACACGTTTGCTTTGCTAATGAGAGATTTTGTGTCTATAACAATAATAAAAAAAAAAAAAAGCATGAGAAATAAAAACACTTCAAAGCCCGAGAATCACAATCGAAGCCAGTTATCAGTTCATTTGAGCTCACTGGAAGATGGTGAATAATGTGGTTTTTTTTATTTAACCTGGCTAACACCTTTCCCAGGAAGCACAATTTCAAACATTTTAAAAATGTGTAAAAACTCAAAACTTGAAGCGATTTTGCAAGTGACTATACAGAATATACAACGGAGATCTCGAAAAGATCAATGAACACCTGGCAACCTACCAATACAGACCGGTTAAAGCGGTTAGGAAAGCCCAAAACACACGAGTCCAGAATTAACACTTCAGCCAAAGTTGGAAGGCAATCAGTGAGAAGCTGATTCTTAGCCATAAAACACCCATGGTTCCAAAAACGAATTTAAACACTGTCAGCATTGCAAAATCATACAGATAAAACATCAGATTACCATTTTCCAGACACACAGGAATTAACCAGTGCCTTTGCCACATGATCAGACAGCATAACCACCAACAGTAACTTCCATAATGTGTGTGGCTAAACAAAAAACAAAAGAGGGGGTTAAACAAAAAAAAAAAAAACACACAGTCATGAAATGTTCTCTTTGGATACTCCAAATACTTTAAAGGCAAGCAAGGATCAATGACCTTGTTAGCGTACCATTAACATACAGTTCAGAGTTAAGTATGCCGACTGCGAGACATTCAGTAACAGGAGGTTTTGGCCTTATGTTCACACACCATCTGATAAAATAACCACTTTCACAACAGAAACAATGTAATGACTTGTGTTCGAGTGATGTAACATTCATGAAAATGTAAATTGTGTTTGTGATGACAATCCACAGATAAAGTGTAGCAGTTTGTCTCACCTGTGATTTTTGTGATTTCATACAGTGTAAAGGTCAAATATTTTTAAGACATAAATAGTACAAAAACCACCAATAAGGATAAGATGGATCTGTTAAACGTGGCCACAATAAGTAAATGACATTTATGTCACTATAAAACATGTTTAACACTGTGAATACAGCTGGAATAGACAGCTATAAATGTATACTACAGCTAAAGATCTTGCACAAACCATAGACTGTATATAAAAGATAGATTTAGCCTCTGGGTCTAAAAGTAAAGCCAACCACCATTTTTTTTTTTTTTTGACCTGCAGGAGGTGGGTGGTGAGGCCTCTGTGAGAAAACAAGCCAAACCCTCTCAATTCACTACTTTAGGAAACATTCTTTTTGCTTTTAATAAAGTGTGGCATTTTGTAACATGTGGTCCAATTTAGAGCAAAACAAATGGATAAAGCAGGCTATTCTTTAAGGTCTGCAGGCTACCTTTATGATTGAAAAGTTCCCAGTATATGAAGTGTCCTTAATTTCTCAGTCCCATACGCCACCTGATCACCAAGCCTGGGTTCACAGATGGCTACAATGCTGAACTTGAAGCCTCAAAAGAGAGGGGTCCATAAACCAAACCAGCAAGTGACACCACAGTGGCTATTTCCATCTGTGTTTATACAGTCTATGGCACAAACACAAGTAAAACTGAACTTAGCTTTATCCAAGACCAGCTTAATATGGGTACCAGCAGTGAGATCCACCAGCTGCCTTGCAGCTAATTTGGCATTTGTTCAGGAGAAACAGATAAATGAACAAAATTAAGGAGCATAGTTTAACATAGAAACCGTAACCCTCAAAGTGAAACAAGAACAGTTAGCTTTTGATCGTTATGGATTACCTAAGTGACATTCACTGCTTATTTACCTCAAGAAATTATCAGTGAATTCTCATTAGCACCCAGTGACGTGGTAAAACACACTGTACATAATGAATTTGAGCCCAAAATAGGAATTACACATACACGAATACTGAACTAATCAAATGAGAAGTATGTTTTTGTAGATTCAGTGTTTTTACAATAGGACAGGCCGTGGAAGAGGATGCTGGGAAACAGCAGCACAAGGTACCTTACAAATACATTGAAAATCATATTCATAAGTAAATAAGCTGTGAAAATTTGATAAATAAAGATTACTCAACATAAACCCACATGTAGAGTTTAATACAAAAAAAAAAAACTGTCTGAAGTAGAGGAAGGCTGTTCAAATCAGTAGCTGTAACAAAGAACCCCAAGCTTTTCTATCAACTCGAAATAAAGAGATGAGTTTTACTCCAACATGTGATTACAATGTAAACAAGAACATTACCAGCAGAATATAAAGCATTACTTTTACGATATGATTATTGCACTTAAAGTAAAAATTATCACCTCCAGCGAGTGACTGTAAGAGCCTTGGTCAAAGAAAATTAAATGATAGTCATCACAAAAGGAATAAAAAAATAAAATGTCAGTAACTGATAAAAGGAATGTACATTTGTTCTTGGGGTGGGGGGGGGGTGGGGGTAGGTGCACACCTCAGTAAGCTAGAGACAGACAAGACTTCCAGGAACTGTCTAGCGACTTCTTACCCTAAATATCTTCCAGTGTTTCTAAGAAAATCCATCACTCAAGCTGAATGCAAACACATCTGCAGCCCGGAGGAGGCCTGGGGAAAAAAGCTGATGCTGCGACGTGTACCGCAGTTTAAGCGGCAAGTTTTTGACTTGCACTTGATTGTAATTACAGTACCTACAGCTTCATAAACCCCTTGACCATATTTCAGCAAACAGCACATAACTGTGACTAAAGCATCTGGTAAACATGAATTTGGCAGCATTTAGGCTGTAAGAGCTTCTCGGCAGATGATGGCAACTGTGTGTGCAACAGACCTCTGTGGGTTGACAAGTACAGCACAGCTAAATGTAGTTGGTGTGAATAGACTTGACTTAAATCAGCTGACTTTTTCCTGTTGAGGTACCTAAGAATACACTCCAAGAAGTACTCATGAAGAAATTGTAACGCAGTTATAAGAAAACTGCAAAAACTGTATGATCTTAAAAAAAAATATGTAAAAGCCTATAAAAATTATAATCACTGAATAAAAATGCTCTAATAACTCCACAGTAATTAATGAGTCCCATTTGTTCCCACTTATTTTGCCACCTGATATTGATACATGAGCTATTGCTGAACCTTCATTAGTACCTTTTCATCCTGGGTCTTTTTTCTACTTTTTGGAAATTTTGCCTGCCTTCTTTTTTGGCTCGTAGGGTGTCCGTAGAATGCTTGGCGTCTCCTCCATGACGCGTACGAGTAGGTTATCAATGTAGTCTTCCAGCTCCCTGATGTGGGCATCTTTCTTTTTCACCACTTCTTTCTGTTTGATGAGTTCCTGCACAACCTCCTCAAAAGACAAGTTGCTGTAGGCGGCCACACTTTCCTGCGTCGCCGCCTGAAAATAGAAAAACCAGGAAATGTTCAATTAAACGGCAGCAGATTTTGAGGTAACTTGCCTCACAATGGCCATACTGTGCATACATTTGTTTTGTAAAAGAAGTCTTAAATGTCTGACAGTGGGGATGACAGTAAACATAAGTCTTTATGCTACAGACTAATTAGGCTTGTTGGCAAATAGTCACATGTTTATGTTTTGTGCTGTTAATAAAAGCTAACTGAAGACTGTTAAGATGCGACTGTTCTCCTGGGTTTTAGCTCTGATGTCAATTAATTCTGTAACAAATGCACTCATTTAACACTAGTGCAATTTACAACAATTTGATTTTGGCCTATCACAGACTATCAGTGTATAGGCTGTCTGACATGCACCCATGTAAAATTTTTTCTTTTGATCCTAAAACAAAACAAAACAAAAAAAATCAGAATAGATGATGGAGGCAATTCAGACATTGTCTCATTAAATAGTTTGTCTAGCTGTGCAGCACCAACTCCATCCTAGTCTTAGCACTGTCAGCAGCAGATACGACAGAGGTAATGGTGGTGTGGAGTCAAGAAGTGCTTTCATGGTAAGCTGCTAACTACGTTGCAAAAGTCTTGAGCCACCCCTCATTTCTTTTTAATTTTGCTTCCAAGGAGCCAGACTTTCTTGTATTTCTTTTAAAGTGGTCTTGAGCAACAGTGCTCCAGGATTTCTGAAGGTCATTCAAAGTTTTTCTTTGGACATTGGCTGCTTTTTCACTCATTTGCAGTCCAGTCCTTGTACTTGAACATTTTCAGATTTTTTTTGTTTTGTCCTTTAAGCCACTTAAAAATCAAAAAATGTCTCATCTATGAATCTATGAAAAATGCCAACTAAGGTTGAGAGGCATAAAATTGTATTTTTGAACCAACAAGGTGATTACAAAAAGCTATTAGTTGAAAACTTGGCATATCTAAGCATGGTGTGCAGTGTGTCCTTAAAAGGAAAATCTGAGGAGACTGGACAAAAGAGGTGGTGGTAAGCTTTAAGAAGAAGAAGAAAAAAAAAACTACCTACAGCAGATGAACAGTATCTGAAAGTCATATCCTTAAGAAATAGGGAAAAATAATCCAGCTGAGACCTGACACAGGACCTGAGGGACACATCTGGACCTTCAGCTGATCCATCTGCTGTTCACTGAAGCCTCATCAGCCTAAAGCAGCCATTCTTAAGGAAGGGAAACAGGGAGAAAGGCTGAGGTATGCCAAATTACTAAAGAACTGGACTGAAAATCAGTGGGAACAGGTCTGATGGAGTGAAGAATCCAAATGTGAAATGTTTGGTTCCGATTCTCATAAATATGGATGGAAGAGGTCAGGAGAGGGGAGAGACAGCGAAAGCCTCCAGCGATGAGTAAAGGAGGCTTTGTTATGGTTTGGGGCCGCATTTCAGCCAATGGTGTCGGAGATCTTGTCAGAAATTATGGAATTATGAACGCAGAAAAGTAAAAGGAAAAAAATAAGAAGCTTGCCTTCAGATTGTGTTAAAGAATAAAGGCGGTCGTACCAAATACTGACTTTCAAGTTTGTTAAAACTGTACAAACTCTGTTTTCACCTTATATGCAAACATACATGAAAATGTTTCAATAAATCGCTGCACCTATTTCACATTTTCATCAAAATATAAAGAAATGCCAGGTGGCTCAAGACTTTTGCCCAGTAACCTACCTAATCTAAATTAAAGGTTACAAACAGGGACTCCCATGTATCCCTGTTTATCTGTAACTTACAGTTACCTTAAGTCATGGCTTAATTGCTCTAATGGTACTTATTTTTTCCTTTGCTTTCTAGTACTAAAACATACAATCTGTTTAATTCAAGAAGACTCAGGCAAAACCTCCCTCTACTCTGCCGGTACTTAACAATAAAGATTTCCAAAACAATTTAATCTTTGTTTTGAGGAGGAAATGCCAGGCTGCATATTTCTACAAATAAAGGTCATGCTAATAAATGCCAAAAAAAGGGATGCAACCCAAGCCCAGCTTTGCTCTTTGAGGACAATCTATTTGGACAGAGCAGCGTGGTACAGTATGTGCAGATCATATTGCGCGGGTACGAGAGGAGCTGTAATCGTTTTTAATGAGGGACCACTTTATCGCTTCAGTGCTGGGCATCCTCCCCTGAACGGATAGAACAGCAAAGCCTTCACCCTGTTTAAAATACCACACTTATCAGCTTCCACTCCCATGCACCATTCAAGCCTTCACTGCTGGGTAAAGACAATGCAGAAAGAGCTGGAGCAGGACTGCTTACCAGGTATCTTATCGCTTCTAACAGCATAGAGGCTACTGTGGGGCGACACAAACCAAAATGAAATATTTGCCACAGAGATTAAATGTCCAACGTAAGGAGGGTTTCAGGAATAGAGCTCGGTAACCTATTCCTCACACACAAACACACCTACAAAAAAAAAAAAGCCATCTCACTGAAAGATACTGCACTTAAGCCATCTGAGAGGGAATAAGAGAGCAGACAGCCATATGGAAGGATGTTGGTTTCACGTACAAGTGTGTGTACATGCACGCACGCGCACACACACACAGCATAGTAATCAGGAGCTTTAGTGGCTGGTGACAAAGGCCTGGAAATGACCATGAACTGGCAAAGTAATGATGACCATTTTTCTGCGATCAGTAGTGAGGAGAAGATAAGGCGCACACTTGGCATTCTCCAGTTGTGTCATTACAGTTTCTAATGAGCTCAGCTTTGAGAATCTAAAAGCTCAGTCCTTTGAAATCTCTCACTGCCCTCCCTCCCTCCTGCGTGTGGTTAATTAGGGCCTTGAAGTAGAGGAAATGGGAGCTGCCATTTCTGCGAGGCACAGCGGCATGCACGGGGGCACATGTGTGGATACCGACAGCCCTCAACACCCACAGAGAAAGGTGAGGAAAGCCATTATCAGCATTCTCCTTCTCATTTAGGCATCACTGCAGCTACTGCCCCCCCTTCTCCTTCGTATATATCAGTTTTGCTGTGTAATAGTCTGCGAATTGTAACCACTAAACTACTAATAACTACTAAAGAGTTAAAAAAAAAAAACTTTATGTACAAATAAGGTAATAATGATTTAAAATAAAAAGTATTTCTGTGCCTGATCTCATCAAAAAGCTGCTATTAAACAATCTGTGTAATACGTAACTATGACTGACCTTACAGGCCGAAATTTCACACCACTTCAAACTATGATTAGATCAGACATGATGACCGATGTATGCAGCTGCTAATTAGTCTGAGTTTCCAGAGGTCTCACAAATCCATGTCACCAGCTGCTTAAGAGTCCTCAATTACAAAATCTGCCTGGCAGTACGTATAAACTGTACACAAATGCAATTGTTGAGTTCATTTCCCCTTTTTTTTCCCCTCTCCCCACCTTCAGCCACTCTCAGGTAAAGTTGACATCTCATAACAATATCACCTTCCGAACCACATGCTTTTTACAAGGAGGGTTTCTTACAATTTTCTTGTCCTTCTTCTTCTGACCAAAGGTGATGTCAGGTCCTGTTGGTTTTTTGTCACTGCAAAACAACCAAATGCAAAGTCAGTAATCACATGAAAGCACAACACTGTATATTTTAGCAGAATTTTGCCAATATAGAATCTCTGAGGTACTCACCCCCTGTGCTAGTACAGGAAATATATGAGAATAATAATAAATAGATTACCAAGTAATAAATAATATGCTTGAAGCCACCTTTTTCCACCCATGCACTACATTACAAATGACCGCTGAGCTAGTGTATGACAAAGGCAGCAGTAAAGATGATGGACTAGTGCCTACAGAGATAAGTGGTTAATTGGGTGGTCTATCTCTTCAGGGGATCTCATTACTATAGCTCAGAGGGCTCCGTTATCAAACCCAGGCACTCTAAAGAGCCACTAATGACACCTTCCAGTCTGATAAACCAGAACTTAGCTGCAGTGCTCACCAACTCTTTATGCAACACAGGAAAAAGATGTAACTGGCTCAGTGGAAATGTTTGAATAATACTTGACAACATAATGAGAGGGAGAGAAAGGGGGTCTATCAGAAAGTAGATTTCAATCAACAAGGTATTCAAAACTTTACTGGAAATCCATAGCAAATATCATGTAGTGCAGTGACTATTACATGGGGTACTAAGATCCTGTTTTGGGATTTTGGGATGATAATTTGATTATATATGAAAAACACACGAGTGACATGCTGCAATCACTGCTGTGCAGGAGCCAAACACAATGAGTCTGAAATCCACATCTGACATTAACTGAAATATTTCTGAAAAGACGGTTGTCGTATTTAAGTATATTCACTTGTAAATTTCAGGTGTTTTGGACTGACTGATTAACTAAGACAAACACGGAAAAAAAACCTTAGAAAAAATTGTGATGATGGTAAGATAGCCAATAAAGCTAACAAAGAAAAACAGGACTACCTGGCTTTGTAGTTGGAGCTGAATGGGTTAGTGTCTGCTTGTGAGTCTCCACTAAACGGGTTGGGGGACCGCAGGTCTCCGGAGCTCCCCGAACGCCCCCCGTTGTTGGTCTTGCGGCCTTCCTTCTTTCCTGTCACGCGTTCCAGTAAGCTGACCTTCTCCTTTTTCTCCTTCCGCTCTGGTCGGTCCCACAGCTGCCCGTGCTCCCCCTCAAATGGGTTGCGATTGCGTGGGAGCGTGGCATACTTCTGTGGCAGGGTGTCAGTGATATCAGTGAAAGGGTCACCGTGTGCTTCGCCGTCCTGGAAGCCTGGCACCTCGCTCTGGGAACGCCTGTGAGGGCCACCTGTACTTCCTGGAAAAGAAATCAGAAATGTTACATTTAAAACGGGAAAAATATGTGATTTTCTTTTAAGTTTTTTTTTGTAACAGGGTTTGGAAAAAGCTGCCTTTTTTCTAGCTTTTGTCAATCCCTGATATATCCTGTGAGAATGGATGAACTCAAAATGGTCAGTTCGTTAACAGTTTAGACAGAAGAACCTGTAAAAACCAAGTTGATCTCGCAGCCTTCAACTAATCTTTAATCAGCAGTGGTTTATAGGAGTCATTTTAGACATTTTCATATCTGCAACTGCATTCAGACTGTTAGAACTTGAGAATAGTTCCCATCCAATTCAGTACTAATTACAAAGAAACTTTCAGGAAACTCAATCTTATCACAAGGTGCCTGCCAATGATTATCCGTACCCTTAGAAGGACGAGAGATGACTTACGGATAATGTAAATCAGACTACAATGATAACTGACTGTAGCTTCTCTTAGCAGGAATCAGAGTTTTACTGCTTGTCACTAAATTACCATGCTGCATGTATAAAGTCTAACGTGATTACCATCACAGATGAACATTTTTAAAGATGAAGATGAAAAGACAGCTCGACCCACCGTTACGTACAGAACTCTTAACTGTTATAATTTTAACACTTAAGAATGAATGCTCGCTGAAATATTTTGGATACTGCTTGGACCACTAACCTCCATCCTTGAAAACAAAATCAAATGAAAATGCAGAAAATACTAAGTGATCATCAGCAACTTCAGTTAATATGGGAACTGGTGGTGTTTTAAAACTGTACCAGTTCTTCAGAGATGAGTCAAGCAGCAATAAAAGTTTACCAAAACAAAACAACAACAAAAACAAAAAATGCATTTCTTTAACTGACAAATGAAAAAACTACTCTGAAAAACAGACGCTTTGGTCCTCACCGCTCTCTTCTATGGAGTTCATGGAATCCAGTTTGGGTCGAAAGTGGGTCCCAATGAGATCTGACATGGAATGTGCTGCAGAGAGTTTATGGGCCCCGGCCAGCAGTGGTCTCTTCACCTTTGCTTCAGGCTGGGATTGCGGTTCTGGTGCGACGGACTGACGGCTGGGCTCCGAGTCACACACAGCGGAGCGAGGCAAGATGGCCGAAGAAGTGTCACCGAAGCCGCTCTCGTGTTTGCGACCCTTCACTTTGTCCTTAAGTTTGGAAAAAGGTGAGCGGGGCTTTTCCTTCATGGAGAGGTCAAACATGCTGGCTGTCATGTTGTTCCTCATGAACTGAATGCTCACTTGAATGCGACCTCGTTCTTTCCTCTTCTTCCCGGGCTTGGACTCCAAGGAATACCAGCTAAAACGAGAGTGCAGGAAGCTTAAGCTGAGCAAATTCAATGAGACAATTTATATAAAAAGAGCAGGGTTTATAAAAATCCTCCGAGTTGATTACACGTAATGCAACATAATTCAGGAAGACAGGGACACAAAGTCAATGTGGTAGAAGTCCTTACACGATCAAACAATATGACAAATGGAAAAATAGCCCTCATTCCTTCTAATGGGCTTTACATACATCTTTATGGCTACCACTGAAAAGGCTAATTTGAGAAGACTAATCCAAAGGAGACACAAATGCAGGGGCTTAAATCATTTGAACTTTTTTATGACACATATGAGAACACAATTTATAATTCAAAGGATAAACATTCTTTACAAACTGACCTAAAAAAAAAAAAAAAAAAAAAAAAAGCCTGCTGCAGAATAATATAGACCATTTCAGGCTGTTTTTGGGCTCCTGTTTGTTTAACCTCTCTGCTTTTTTCAACTGGAAGTAATGGGATTTATGCCTTCGCTCTGAGCGAAATAAAGTGGCATTTGCACAAATCTGGCCTTTGTTCAGAAATGCAACGACAAGCAATTGGGAAACTGCAAAGCCACATCGCAGGCTTTGCACACAACAGTTCATACATGCTAATGAGACACATTCTCTGTGTTAGGGGGCTTGTGAAGGAGGCCATTAGGAAACCAGCATCAGAATGAAACAAGCATCAATATTTTCTCTCTGCATTTGTCACAAACATGTAACATATTCTAAACTACGGTGATTTCATCAATATAACCAAGTCTAAAAATGTATGTAAGTGTATTTGTTTGACTTCAATTACTGATATTTTCTCCGAGAGTTAATGAAGCTTTACAGTACTCCTTGAAGTCCGGCATGAAATTTCAGTTATCTGTTTAATCGGGGGGAAAAAAACAAAAAAAAGTGTTGGTATTGGCTTTTTAAGAAATTGCAGCTGTTGAACGCTATTCTAATCCATCTAGCTCGTGTCCCAGGAGCCTCAGTCATGAAAGGCCTTGCTGGGGCCCAATTCCCAGGCTGCGCGCCATGCTCAGCCTGATCAGCAGCCACAGCATGCCGCTGCCGTGGGGCCGAGACTGCACCTCACGTGTGTCTCAAGGCCAAGATAAACCTCGCTGTACTTGGAACCACAATCCTCCCACTCGGGCCCAAGCCGCTGGGAAACTCCTCACAATCAACAAACACAGGTGCGCGATAATTATGGGCTGCCTTCTCAGATATCAGTACGGGCTTGCCTCCCCAGTATGCCAGTTCAAAAACATTGCGGATGGGCCGCGGTGAACAGAGACCCACTGTGGAGTGTGGCCATAGTATCAAGAGCCCTGGCATCATTGTCAAGTACAGCTGCAGCTAGCAACAGGCCAGCTAGCAAAACGGCAATATCCATTACAGAACCACCGCTGAAAAAGTGCACAGCCTCAAGGTGCATCAGTTGAGGCACCTAAATAAATAAAACCCATTCACACTGATTATAACATATTGTGATTCTCCCAACTGATGGGCAAAGAGGAAGTCCACTAATGTCCTTCCCTCCTGAAATGTGCAGCAAGCTAATTAACACCAGATCCAATTTGGTTTTGCAGTTCCTGTTTGCTTAATGTAGGGTTAAGAAGTGTGTGTGCGTGCGTGTGTGTGTGTGTGTGTGTGTGTGTGTGTGTGTGTGTGTGTGTGTGTGTTGGGTCATCAACCAGTCATGAGTTTAGCCAAATATAACACAATCTCTAAGCTATGATGGTCTACATTGTGTTAATTTGTTCTAATGTACATTTATCCATTTTTCTCTCTCACCTCAAGTCTTTTATACAGTAACTTAAGAATAATGTTGAATAAGGACAATCCCTATACCAGAATGACTTTACCTGAAGCCAGCTAAACAGCCTTAACAAGCCACCTGTTTATGAAAGAGGTGACTCAGACAGACGCCCACTATTGTCCACCAATATGTAGGCACAGGCAGTTTAGAGTCTGGAGTCTCTGCTTTCAAACTTCAATTCCTTTTGTGCCGAGAAAGGCACAGTGCATTGAGGCAAGATTATAACATGAGGGGAGCAACTAAACTTTACACAAACAAGCCAAGATTCAATCCCAGGTTCCTTTGGCTGTGAAGGAGAGACCATATTCCAGTCACACCTTTGAAAAAACTGGGAGTATAGGAGTGGCTAACAAGACATGTCTGGCCAGCTCCACTAGTTTCAGTTGGGCTAACTGGTGTCAGCAATTAAACTAAAATAATCTCTCTGCAATGTAGGCCGGTTCATTGCTAAGCCTCAAACAAAAGAGCTTCGTGAAGATGGAAAAAAACAAACAAAAAAAAAAAACTAACATGCTCGCTAAGTGAGCATGAAAGTGTATGACTGATGTGTCAAATAGTTTAAAAGTTAAGTGCTTCTGTTATAGTATTTCATCTACTCTGCTCTGCTTTTAACATTAAATCTGATGTATTTAATAAAGTGCATTTCTAAAGCAAGTGCACAAAGGGAATAAAGGACAGTGCAATGGCATTTAAATCATGTGGTGCAACAGGGCTGGGTCATGACCTTAATTGAGACCACAGTGCAGAATATAACACGCAAAAGACAGTGCATTTGTGAAGTCTAATGTCACAGTAATACTTGTGGCAAATGTGACAAATAACAACTGACTTAGCTCATGGTGTAATCCACTTATGACTGGAAAGGTTGTGCAAATATTTTCCAATTCCTCTCAAGAGTCTGTCTCTATAACAACAAGACATCACATACAAAACACCTTGAATAATGCACATGTGATGCTAATGTCTTAGGACTATACTATAAACATACATGTTGTATGTCCCATGATTTGTGCTAGTGTTAAAACTGTCACAGGTTTTCTCTTGAAAGGACGGTGCTGAGGCTCTTCAAAGTACTGTGGTATTTTATGACTACTAGTGTATATACGTTTACATATAACCCGTAAATATCACAGACAAAAAAAAAAATACATGGTTAGACAATAATCTTCTACTTTTTAACTGGCGGTTTTCATATTAAAATAAGTGTAAATGCACCTGGAGCCTACCGCAGCAGTTTTTATCCCAAAAAATTAACCGTTGTGGCTTTTTATGATATCTAATACACTTTTACAGTTTATCATACTTACTCAGTTTTCTTTCTCTCCTTGTTATCAAATATTTCATTAAGATTGATGCACCTCTGACCCAGAAACTTGTCCATCCCAACCAAAGAGCGATGCATCACTATAAGGCAGAGTTCATACACTTCTGGGTTGCCCTCCAAAAGTAGGCCAGGCAATTCGAAGGAGGCTTCTTCTCTCCACACAGGGTTAAGTGTCTTCTCTGCCACTGATGTTGAGTACTTCTCCTTGCCCAGCTGGATGATAGTGTAGGCATCATTGGTGCCATTTTTACCTTTGGGTTGTAAACCAGTTGCTTGAAGAACAGTGGCTTGGACATGGGTTGGAAACCACTTTTGAGACTGCTCGCCCAGTGACATTGTAAGCACTGGCTGTTAACTGAAATCCATTCAAAATAAAGTAAAATATTATTTATGTAGCTGTTTTTTTCAGAGAGTGCGACGTGCAAGAAGCAGCAATCATGATTCACTACAGTTTGGTGTCCATGTAGGTGTTGTCTAGAAGCAACTGCTACAATCAATCACAAGTTTGACAAACTGAGCAAGCCTCATCTCCTGTCAGATCACAGATGTCCAAGCCACTGATGAGTCATCTGCTAGAAAAACAGAACAGAAAGAAACAGGAGGATGTCATTATTTTGCCAAGAACTAAAACATGGATCTCAGATGCACAGAGAGCACTGATATTAAACCAGGCAGCCTACTAATGATTTGATGGCAGTCACTTTTGAAGTAATACGGCTAAGCAGAACTCACATTTTGCACTGTATGATTTTGCTGAATATCTTTAAATATATGTCTCTAAGATGCAGGTTCAAGACAGATATTGATGATCTCATCCAGTGACACATTTTGGAGTCATTGTAACTGAATTAGTGAGTCAGTCAGGGGGATATGGACCGTTTCAAGGATTATTTTCAAATTGAAAATAGAGGTTTTGACTGAGATTAAGAAGCTGAGCACATAGTGAAGTAAAGCAGTCATGACTTATGTCTCTAGATAACTCTAGGTGACGCACTGACAAGCTGTACATTAAAGAAGTGATACAAGTAGCCACAGAAGTCATATTAAGATGTAATGTCCCTTTAAGTAAGGCTCTTTCCACAGGTTTGTCATAACTAAATGTTTATAAACTGAACACAACATTCAAACGATGCGAGGCGAAATTAAATTGCGACTTTTTTGGTGAAGCTTTGTCAGGGTTACATTCAGTTAAGGCTGCAGGATAACGTTAGCATCATGCAGCTAGCTGCTGAGCGCACACACAGCATCACCCACACACAGACACAGACACAGACAGAGACACACACACACACACACACACACACACACACAGACACAGACACAGACACACACACACACACACACACACACAGACACACACAGACACACACAGACACACTCAGCTGCTTACCTCGGGGTCATTTTAACCAGGACTACACTGACACTCAGCGCTTCAGCTCGGCACAAACTCTTTCCACAAACACACTCATGCGACACATTCAGCTACTGTTCGCCGCAGCTACTGTTATTGTTGCAGTCCATTACTGCTCACTGCTGACGGCCGCCGGCGAGCTTCACTTCCTAATCTGACGTCACTTCCGGCTCACCCCGGTGAAAGTTGAAGTGTCAAAATAAAAAAAAAAAGGTGATAGCGCGCGCACAGGTACGCGCGCACGCTCTAACGAAATTAAAATGCAGATGGAGAAATGTAAACATGATTTAAAAAAAAAAAAAAACTCTACCCATAATCGGCGCTGAGTTGTGGGCATACTGTGCAGGTAAGCAGTAATGACGGGATATGTAACTAATTTGAGCTAACACACTCGCTGTGAGAGATTGTTACACACGTGTGTGCACAGCGTGCGTGTGCTCGCGCGTTTCCTTGAGTGGTAAATCACACAAACACGGGAAGTGCTTTTGTTTCATGAGTGGGACATGCAGGTTCAGATAAGGGGTTCACTTGAATGAACACGGACATGCTTGTCACCCCACTTGACAAGTGCATCTTAACCAAACACACCTGTCTGTGTGGGTTTTTATCGTTCTGCCGCAACCAGTGCAGTATGTACACACCACTGGCCCTAGGCTCCGGCTGGGCCATCCATCAAACTGAGATTATTGCACTTATCTAGAGTACATCTCTGAATGAAATGCTAAGGCTTAGTGAAATATTAGGCTGTACAAAAATGTGAGTCAGATAGCGTTGAATACATTCGTGGATCTCACTCTCATGTTTTACATTAGCTGTTCCATTAGGGGAATATGACAGTACATTGCCACTTTGTAACCGTGGCTTTAAAGCATGTAGCAAGTGGCAAAATATGGGACATAAACTGTGTATCACATTTAGTGTTGGAAAAAGGCTTTTATGCCACTTAAAATGGATTTACAAATAAAGCGTGTTTTGAAATGTAATTTGAAGTTATATAAGTCATACTCTGTGCACTTTTAGGTTTGTGTTCTCTACAGCCTTCCTCAAGTAATTCCTTCAGCTCTCTGATATTTAGGTAACGTGAAAGTATTTAAATAAAGTCCTGTAATATTGAGGGGCTACTCCACACTGCTAAACTGAAATATTTGTATTTTTATTTAGACAGGGACAGTGAACAATGAAACATTAACCTTGTATAAAACCAGGAGAGGTTCATTGTACCAGGTTTTAGCAAAACTGCAATTTTCCACCTGGGAAGGTAAATAGAACAATAAATTAAAAAATTGCATTAGCTACAAACATCAAATGATTTAGATTTAAAACCTTCAAAATCCCTACATCCCACCCCAACCCACAAAATTATGACAATTAGTAAAATTAAGATAGTACACTGTCAAGTCCCAGATCCTAAAAAAATCCAGCAACACTCCAATCCTTCAATTACAAATGTATAAAATACATCAATCAATAATATACAATCACAATTTACCCTAATTCACAAATGCGTGTATTTTTGCTGTGGCATCCAATGTTGTGTGAAAAAATGTGAAAGCTCCTACATGTTAGCAGCTCTGTTGGAAGAGAATTCCACTGATTTATGGCCACAAAAGAAAAGGAAGATTTCCCAAATGAAGTCCTAAGTTTCTGGAATACTGCGCTCTCATCTCGTAACTGACCAAGTGGCTTGTGATGCATTTTCAGAGCTGAGAAACGCAAATTCTAGTCGCTTTGTGCTCTGTGATAAATTTTATATCTTTACAGAAACAACTAGAATTCCCAAGGTGTCCTGTAATATTGTGTTAGTATTATATTTTTAAATGTGCACGATTTCTGAGAGCACCCTGATCAGTACTCTTTTGAGGGGGACCGTACATCTTTATCAAACCTTTTGTTGTTGTGTTTGTGTTTGTCTTTTACATGTGTGTAAACACATAAAATCCAAATTCAATCCCACTTCATTTAATTGTAGGCCACTGTGGACATTGTTATAAATTAGCAAGAGAGTCTTATTTTGCTAAATTTAAGTTACAGTAATTAATTCACTTGATTTGACTTGTCAGTATGTAAAAATAGAAGAGTTCAAGGTAATTTCAGATACAAATTATATACATATAATTATATAAATAATGATGGCATGATGCATATGTTTGCTGCTGAATCCCAAACCATTCAGAACAGTTTTTGCCAGCTGAGCTATTGCACAGCAGGATAATAGAGCAGATGAAATATGTACATCTGTGCAATTTTCTAGAAATATAACTGTAGTCATTCAGGCTCCAAACACTAAGTGTTTGGCAGTATTCAGTTCTCATATGAGGGTAGAAGCTGTTCTTAAATCTGTTTGCCTGTGACATGATGGGCCTGAAGTTTCTATCGGGGCGGGGGGGGGGGGGGGGGGGGCAGCAGGTCAAACAGATGGTGTCCTTGGTTTGACAGGTCTTTCAGTATGTCGGCTGCTGTACTGAGGCGGCGAGAGCTGAATATGTCTCCCAGCGAGAATATAAAATTGCATATGCTGTGACACAAGCTTTTATCCAAGTGACACACTCCTATTAGACATTAGATGGAAGTGGGACTGTGCAAAAAAATGTGGCTGCAGAGTGTGAGCTCTCAGTGACTGACCCACCAATGGGTTAAAATACAACAGCGAAGATTTGATTGGTTTGAGAGATTACTCATGAATGTGTGGTGGCCAGCAGGGGCAACGTTAGAAGACAAACAAACCCACAAAGACCAGTGGGAGTCTGATGATTTTTGTTTACAACTCAGGTCAAGATGTGATAATGCTTCAGTTTGAATAATCGCACTGTGCAGCTGCTGGACGGCGTCCAAGTGTTTATGATTTATCCAGTCGCTCCACTCACATTCCTTTTCGGGAACACTTTACTATCTGCTGCGCTTAGCAGTGTCAGGATTGAGCTGAATGAAATAACAATCAGAGACGTGCAGATACACAACTAGGGTCATGACACTCTTCCCTTAATATGACAGTAAGTCAAACTCTTTCATATATTACCCTCTGTGTGAACATAATACCACAGTACTTATTCTCAGCGAGATAAAAACATGAAAGACGCTGCATTCCAACATCACCTGTATCCTTTTATTACTCTCCCCTCGAAGAGTGGTGCATTTAAAAACAAAATATCACACTATAAACTAGAGAATAGTAATGTAAGCACGCCGTCTGCATTTTGAGGGAACAGCGCAGAAGGTCATAAACTGTCCAGCATGTAAGCGAACCTTCTTGCATGGCCCGGTCCACATGTTGAACCACATTAGCTGTGGCCCCTAACGGCCGCCATCCACTTCCCGCACATGGTTCTGGTTTAGGCCCCTTTCTTCAACACTATATAGGTTGTATTACATTTATTAAACACTTAAAAAAAAAATCTCTGGCTGCAAGGTTGTCCATCTGTTGAGGACAAGAGAAAATATATGAAAGAAGCATGAGACTCGGCGGGGAGAGGGGAAACAGTTGTGATGTCAGTGCTGGTCTTAATGTGGTGCAGGTCAAAGTTCTGGATGGATGACTGATTTAAAAGGTATAGCTTTTAGCTGAGTGAACAGTCAGATCACAGATGAATTTTAATCAAAAAAGAAGGAGAAAGGCACACAAATCACCCCTGCTTTGCTCTCAGGAATGTTTTTGTGCATGGCTTTGATATATAGGTGCAGATGTGCGACTGCAGCATGACGAGCAGAGCTAAAAAGGGCCGCTAAGCCGGGGCCACATGTCAGCCCGGTGACTCCCTAAAGGTCTTGATTTCTACCTCATAACCTTAGAAAAAAATAAGTGAAATTAGCACTAGAAAAAAAAAATTGCATCATACTCTCATGACTAGTCCTTTTTTACTTGTGCTTATGTTGACGGACTAATTTTTTTATGAAACAAATATATATGTCATGGCCGGGGAGGAAACGGACGAGGAAGGACTCACATGAAGGACTCCAGAAGCAAACATAACTAAAAAGGGGATTTATTTCAACGGGGAGACACAAATACAAAAACCTTGGAAGGGAGGCACAGGGAGACGAAGGGCAGGCACAGGGAACACAGGAACATGCGGGCACAAAACATCAACGACGCGACAGAGAACAAATGAAAACTGAGGGCTTAAATACACACTGGGTAATCAGGGCAAGAGGAAACAGCAGGGAACAACAGGTGAGGCAAATGAAACTAATTACACAGGGGAAGCAAAGCTAAACACAAAGCACAAGGAAATCACATTGGCAAAATAAAACAGGAAGTGATAAACCAAGGAACACGCAGACAAGTCACAACACTGGGAACATGACAAACATACAGGGAGGACAAACTCAGGAAATAAACTATTAACACAAAACGCTGGGCCAACGGCCCAGGACATGACAGTACCCCCCCCTCAAAGGCCGGCTCCCGACGGCCAAAACCAGAAACAAAACCAGACAAGGGTGGGAGGCGGGGGACCAGGAAGGAGGGCCCGAAACAAAAACAGACAGGGAGCAAACAAAGTCAGGAACAAACCCAAAAACACAAGGAAGCACTGGAGCAAGGGTAGAGCACAGGGGCAAAAAACAATAAGCAAAAGGAACAGAACAAAGAAAAGCAAGGGCACAAGCGGAATAACAGTCCAAAAACCAGAGCAAAACATGGGGATGAGAAAACAAAAAACAACCGGATGAAAATAAAGCGACGGCACAAGGCCGGAGAGCTCCAATGTCCAAAACAGGGGGTCGAAACAAGGAACAGTCCAGGAGCTATGACAAAACAAAAAACAGCAGGGGAAAAAACAGTCCACAGTTCAGGGGAGTCAGTGGGAAATCCAAAACAAAAGACACACAGTTCAGGAGGCCGCAGAGGCCAAGGGGCCACAAAGCAAAGTCCCAACGAGGGAGGCCGACCGCGCTCCCAGCGGCGGCGGCGACGAGGACGAGAAGGAATCACTGGAGGCCGACCGCGCTCCCAGCGGCGGCGGCGACGACGAGGGGGAGTCACTGGAGGCCGACCGCGCTCCCAGCGGCGGCGGCGACGACGAGGAGGAGTCACTGGAGGCCGACCGCGCTCCCAGCGGCGGCGGCGACGAGGAGGGGTCACTGGAGGCCGACCGCGGGGCGTGCGGCGGCGGCGACGGGGAGCAGACACTGGAGGCCGACCGCGGGGCATGCGGCGGCGGAGAAGGGCGACCCCGGGCTCTGGTGGGGAACCCTCGGGTGACGTGGAGCGCTCGGACTGAGCGGAGACCCCCACCGGCTCGGACTGAGCGGGACCCCCTGGCTCGGAGCGCTCGGACTGAGCGGAGACCCCCACCGGCTCGGACTGAGCGGGACCCCCTGGCTCGGAGCGCTCGGACTGAGCGGAGACCCCCACCGGCTCGGACTGAGCGGGACCCTCTGGCGCGGAGCGCTCGGACTGAGCGGAGACCCCCACCGGCTCGGACTGAGCGGAGACCCCCGTCGGCTTGGAGTGAGCTGAGCCCATGGGCTGAACGGGGCCTACATAGTGAGGCACCGG
The DNA here is from genome assembly GCF_007364275.1 of Archocentrus centrarchus. Classification (NCBI taxonomy): domain Eukaryota; kingdom Metazoa; phylum Chordata; class Actinopteri; order Cichliformes; family Cichlidae; genus Archocentrus; species Archocentrus centrarchus. Next base: position 25,230,902 of record NC_044360.1, on the reverse strand, counting down.
ATGCGTAGGCTGGGACCGCGGAACAGGGCACACTGCTGCTTTATTGAGCAGCAGGGGCTGCTCGAGGAATAGCCGAGGTGCAGGGGCTGCGTGGAAGCAGGCCGGGAGACGACTGGCTGCGTGGAAGCAGGCCGGGAGACGACTGGCTGCGTGGAAGCAGGCCGGGAGACGACTGGCTGCGTGGAAGCAGGCCGGGAGACGACTGGCTGCGTGGAAGCAGGCCGGGAGACGACTGGCTGCGTGGAAGCAGGCCGGGAGACGACTGGCTGCGTGGAAGCAGGCCGGGAGACGACTGGCTGCGTGGAAGCAGGCCGGGAGACGACTGGCTGCGTGGAAGCAGGCCGGGAGACGACTGGCTGCGTGGAAGCAGGCCGGGAGACGACTGGCTGCGTGGAAGCAGGCCGGGAGACGACTGGCGGCGTGGAAGCAGGCCGGGAGACGACTGGCTGCGTGGAAGCAGGCCGGGAGACGACTGGCTGCGTGGAAGCAGGCCGGGAGACGACTGGCTGCGTGGAAGCAGGCCGGGAGACGACTGGCTGCGTGGAAGCAGGCCGGGAGACGACTGGCTGCGTGGAAGCAGGCCGGGAGACGACTGGCTGCGTGGAAGCAGGCCGGGAGCCAGAGAGAGCGGGCTGTGAGCTAGGGAGATCTGGCTGCGTGGAAACAGACCGCGAGCGAGAGAGATCTGGCTGCGTGGAAACAGACCGAGAGCTAGGGAGATCTGGCTGCGTGGAGACAGACCGAGAGCTCGCTGACACTGGGGCCTGAGAGGGAGCTGACACTACTGGAGCTACAGAAGGAGCAGGAGCTGAGGGAACTGGGACCAAAACCGAAGGAACTAAGACAGGGGCTGAGGGAACTGACTGAGAGGGCACTGAAACAGCTGACACTGGGGACCGAGGAAGAGTTACTGGAGCTGACTGAAGGCGAGGGAGAGCGACTGGAGCTAGAGCTGACTGAGACCCTGCTGCTGCAGCTAACACAGAAAACCGATGCGAAGGCTTGGACCTGGTTGCCCCCACCCGCGGAACAGGAACGGGTGCAGAGGTCAGCCCGTCCGTGGCTGCCCCCACCCGCGGAACAGGAACGGGTGCAGAGGTCAGCCCGTCCGTGGCTGCCCCCACCCGCGGAACAGGTACGGGTGCAGGGGGAGCTGGAGCCAAGGGAGCGGGAGCAGGGTGAGCAGAGGGAGCTGGAGCTAACTGAGGGGTCTGAGACTGCGACTGAGGAGGAGCTGGAGCTAACTGAGGGGTCTGAGACTGCGACTGAGGAGGAGCTGGAGCTACAGCTGACTGGGAACACTGCGACTGAGGAGGAGCTGGAGCTACAGCTGACTGGGAACACTGCGACTGAGGAGGAGCTGGAGCTACAGCTGACTGGGAACACTGCGACTGAGGAGGAGCTGGAGCTACAGCTGACTGGGAACACTGCGACTGAGGAGGAGCTGGAGCTACAGCTGACTGGGAACACTGCGACTGAGGAGGAGCTGGAGCTACAGCTGACTGGGAACACTGCGACTGAGGAGGAGCTGGAGCTACAGCTGACTGGGAACACTGCGACTGAGGAGGAGCTGGAGCTACAGCTGACTGGGAACACTGCGACTGAGGAGGAGCTGGAGCTACAGCTGACTGGGAACACTGCGACTGAGGAGGAGCTGACACTGGAGGAACTGACACTGGAGGAACTGACAGAGTGCTAGGGTGAACAGACATTAGGGAAACCGACTGAAGGCTAGAGGGGCCTGAGTACGTCAAAACTGGCCGCGTGGAAGCAGGCCGGGAGACAGAAAGAGCAGACTGCGAGCTAGAGAGAGCAGGAGCTAAGGGCGTTAGAGCTGACTGCGAGGAGACTGACTGCGAGGAGACTGACTGCGAGGAGACTGACTGCGAGGAGACTGACTGCGAGGAGACTGACTGCGAGCTAGGGAGAGGAGCTGACTGCGTGGAAGCAGCCTGAGGCACAGCTGACTGGGGAGACTGAGACACAGCTGACACCGGGCACTGAGAATGCGCTGACACTGGGGACTGAGAATGAGCTGACACTGGGGACTGCTGTAGGTGGAGGGTGGAGGTTAAGAAATCCTGCACTAACCCATGCAGAGAGCCAAATAACCAAGGGTAATCATCGACTAGCCCTTGCAGCTGGGCCGTGAGCTGTTGCTGTTCCTGCTCACATGGGTCAGCCAGAAGGTCCATAACCAGTGAATCCACCCAACGGATAATGGTCTGCTTTGCCACCTCAGGGAGGGGAAAGGCAGGGGGGTGACGGGAATAATTGTCCGCAGGCATAGTAGCGTTGAAGCCAGTGTTACTCACGGAAACGGAGGATTGGGTGTGAAGTGGTGAAGCGGTCCGCGGCGTTATACCGCTCGGGTCTCGGGGTGCCTTCCGCCGTTGCTGCCGGGAACTCCCTCTCCTCCGCGGCTGCCGAGGAAGGGAGGGATCAGCGAAAGGGGAGGCAGGTGAGTGACGATGACGGGGACTGTTCAAAGACGCTGGGCCCCCCAGCGCTAGACGAGTGCCGTCGAAAAAATTGGAGCCGGAGGGGGTTTTGTAATGGTCGCGTCGTTCTGTCATGGCCGGGGAGGAAACGGACGAGGAAGGACTCACATGAAGGACTCCAGAAGCAAACATAACTAAAAAGGGGATTTATTTCAACGGGGAGACACAAATACAAAAACCTTGGAAGGGAGGCACAGGGAGACGAAGGGCAGGCACAGGGAACACAGGAACATGCGGGCACAAAACATCAACGACGCGACAGAGAACAAATGAAAACTGAGGGCTTAAATACACACTGGGTAATCAGGGCAAGAGGAAACAGCAGGGAACAACAGGTGAGGCAAATGAAACTAATTACACAGGGGAAGCAAAGCTAAACACAAAGCACAAGGAAATCACATTGGCAAAATAAAACAGGAAGTGATAAACCAAGGAACACGCAGACAAGTCACAACACTGGGAACATGACAAACATACAGGGAGGACAAACTCAGGAAATAAATTAACACAAAACGCTGGGCCAACGGCCCAGGACATGACAATATATAAGTAAAGAGTAGAAATAAGTAACTTTAAAGCTGTAGCCATAATTAGATTTTTGAGAACATTTGGCTTTGTGTCCACTTTGCTGACTTCCAAATTGTATTTTTGATTTTTGCTGTTTAAGTCTTTTTTTCTTTTTTGTTTGTGATAGACACTTCCAAACCCAAACCCGGGAGCCCGTGTTGTGACGCCATCTTTATTTATTTTATCCCAAGTCCAGAAATTAGAATACTGGTAGCAGCAGTATCTCGTTGCACAGTTAGGTATGGAATGAGCTTGAGATCATGTGCGGGCATCCTGGGCTGTCATGGTGAAAATGTTAACAGCTGACTCGCAGTGTTCAGTCGCTCTAAATGGTGACACAGTGAGATCTCAGAGATAATTCTGGTTTCAGAGTGTGCTTCTGGCATCCTGGACGCATCTTGTTAAAGATATTTCAGCAATGCCCAACAGGAGGTGACCTTCAACCTTCCCAGTTGGAGGGATTTCATGTGTCTCTTTCTCAAGCACCTGGGGCCACCTTGGAAAAGTATCTGAACTGGTTGATAAATGGTGGAAAATCAGTGCGTGGATGCCTCTTTGTGTAGACTGCATGTCTATTTGTGTAAATGCTGCTTTGTATATTCAAAGCGTGTACCTCATTGATAAATTTGCTTGGCGCGGTGGTTAACAGTGCTGCCTCACAGATAGAGGGTTGAATCTCCTGGTTGGCTGTGTGGAGGTTGCAGGTTCTCCCTGTGGGTTTCCTCCCACAGGCTAAAGTGTTAACTGGTGATTCTAAATTGGACTGACCACCGTCTGTCACAGAGACTGTACCCCACCTCTCACCTTTCTTCATTTGTAATGTTTTCAAATGGTCTGAATTTTGGCTGTTGTACATTGTTTATTAAGGAATGGCACATGTTTAAGCTCAACAAATAATAAGACATTTAAAAACTTATCAGTCGTCGTGCTTGTGTGCTGATTCAGCCGCCATAAATGTTGCACTACTGATTTTTGGGGGAGCTCGCTAAAGGCCTGTGTAAATTAGCGCACCCTAACATGCACAGTTTAATGTCAGCAGCACACACTGGGGTCATGTTTAACAGGGCAAGGAAACAGGTGTCCGTCCTGCACCAGTATGAAAAAAACTACCCGGGCCAGAGGAAGCACCTACATGTGTATGCCCTGCAGTCAGCCCCGTACAGGATGAAATAATTCATCAGAACTGTTCAGAAGAGTCATTGTGAGGCAAAGTTCAGAGGCATGCTAATGACAAGAGCATGCTTGCAGAGAAAAGGGAAACTGTCAGCTCTGAATGAATTGGGAATGGCAGAACAGAGGCTAGGCTGCTTCAAATTCCTTATATCTTTATATAATGCATGTAGAGGGTTTGCAAATGTCCACAAGAAATTGGTGGTTGTGTAGCACATGGTGCATGCATTATGTTACTGTGTATGTTACTCGCCTGGCTTGTTTTACTACAGCACAGCCTGTTGGATACTTGAAGATGCAGATACAACTATGTTGCTCATTTGCAATAACTGTCAGTGCAATTTTATCAGCTGAAGATATGAAAATATCAACTAGTTTCTTTTCTTAAATCCTGCTGCTGAAAACACAATTTTCCACAGTCAAAGAATGCAACTGCATTTTACAGTGGAATCATTTCAAGTCATTGCAAGTAACGATTAAAGAGTCTTTGCAAATATCACGTTTGTAAGAAAGTTGAATAGCGTACCAATATTTGCAGAGGCATTTGCATATTTGCATAGGCACTATTTTATCTAATGGTGAGACATTTACATGTAGAAAGAAATATTGCATTTGGACAGTAAGCACATTCAAAAACACAAAAATATGGAGGATAGCATTACTTCAGCTCTCTAGAAAGAAAGGAGTGGGTTGTATCATTACGTTTACCAGTGTTCAGAGCTTGGAGCAGAAAAGAATGATCTTATTACCACTTTCTACAAGGATAAACATCCCACACAGTTCCTCAGTCTGCACAGTTTATAGCAATTTGCCTATATTAAGTCTCAAATTACCATTTTTTTGTACACAAATATATGCATTAACACTGTAGCAAAGTCAGACTTATGTATAGATAAAACATTGTATCAATACAACAATATATAAATAAATAGATATGAATAATGTAGGTTTTACAAAAGAAAATTAAATATGCTAAAAAAAATATGAAGAACAGTTAATTTTACTTTTAAAGCCACAGTTTTTGAACCCACTGTATGGTGCTTAGAATAGAAACTTTTGTTACTAGTGAATCAAGATTTTCACTAAAATCTAATTTCCTGTTCCTTGATTCATGGCATCAACTTTTTGACCCCTAAATTTACTGAAATCTGGTATTTTTTGGCAACTTTGTCTTATTTCCTGTCCTAAGAATTCTGCAAATTTAAAGGAAAACCTTGATCCTTTGACTCTTACAGTGAGGGAATCTGGTGGATCTGCTGAATTTTGCTGGCATGGTTTGGGTCCACTTTTCTGTGTAGAGACTCAGAGAATAAATGCCAGGGTACCTACAACACATTATTAAGACTCTTTATACTGGATATCCTTTAACGTGTAACTCATCTATATGTCATCTAAATTAAATGACCAATTTTTATATTTAAAAAAGATGTAGGCAAAAATTTAAGGTTGCCTTCAACTGACAAGCATGCAGTTATTTGTGTAATATACAGTCAGATGTCAGTAGACAATTTCTCAAAAATTGCATGCATAAATATACTGACAGTTCTTTAAGAATTTATGGGTCAAAAAGATGGCATAATGCCCTTAATGTTTCACTGACAGGAAGGATGTCAGGAGGATCATGAATACAAAAAAGATAATGCCCCCCCCCCCCCCCCCCAAATAAATCTCCATGTCGATGACCTTTATGTTCTCTCTGCTAAAGGCCAAGAACGTGTGAGCACCTACAACCTGGAACGATGAATTCTGTGCTTGATTCGTCAGGTTGAATGACAGCTGCCATGATCTGCCATAGAGAGCAACACCTCAGAGGGATGGTGGTGCAGTGTGGTGTTACTGTAGCACTGTCACCTGATTACAAGAATGGTGTGTGTTTGAATCTCTGAGTCTTTCTCTATGGAGTTTCCGTGTTTTCCCTTTGCTTGTGTGGGTTTCCTCAGTGTTCCCACAATCCAGTAACATGCATGGTAGGTTAATTGGTAGCTCTAAATTGGCTGTAAGCATGAATGCAAGGTAGCAAAAGTACATAGAATAAAGTGCTGTATGAATAGATGTGTAAAAAAGTAAAATATGGCTTCTATTGGAACCTCTTCAGTCAGGCTAAAAAGTGCTATATAAACATCATTCTCCTCCCTTGCAGCGTTGCTAATATCATCATCAATGCTGTGTTGTGGGCCACAACATAAAGTGGAGACTGACACAGGAGTTTGCAAATTTTGGATGTTGATTTCAATAAATATCTTAAAAAGTATGGGGTAAATTGCAGGAGAATAGCAAAGCAAGCTCCAGCAGCAAAAGAGTGGAGATCATGCAAACCTCTTCAAGGAAGCCTTTTTTTTCACACCTTCTCCTCATTCTCAAGCCCATGCACCACCCAAAGACTCTTGCCTGCAACTGCAAGGCTGGTTGGGGGTTACAGAGGTGCATAACTATTATAATTACTACAGAACAAAACAGCTGAGTCCAAAATTTAACCTCCTAAATTGAAAATGTAATGCTTTATGCCTGTTTTTTTGTTTTTGTGTCTTACAGCAGAAATATGACAAACAGTGTGTGCTGCTTGGTCTGCTGAAGGTGTCTGATCAGTTCCTCTGAAGTGGATCCTCTCTCAGGTCAGACGCACCGCGGCACCCTCCTCCATCCTTCTCCGGGACACAGCGCTTACACTCTGTGCCGTCCACACGCTGCATCTTCATACGGGTTAACATGTCTTCCAGATGTTACGATCACAGCATTTTCACTAACACAACTATATTCAAAACTATATTAGCCCTCATCTTTTCATGCAGTGATGGCATATTGATAGTTGTTACATTGTTAATATGACAACAAAGGTCAAGGTCTATGATGGAGAAATGTTGAAGTATTGTCTAATTTCTGTGTCATATCAACCACAAAAGGTTACTCAGATGACATTAAGCAGAGCTGACATCTCTGATTGGCAATTTGAGGCTCATGACCTTTTGTGATGTATACAGTATTACTGTACTGAGATTTCCTGATATTGCAATGACTGGTTTGAGTAGATCGCTCTCTTTTTTTAAGCATCAAGACATTTCCGTTCAAACCAGCTGAGGTGTGTTCTTTGCCTCGCTGCGCCCACACAGCCACATTGGCCACAGGAGAATAGCACAGTGCTGCACTTCTTGCACATGCAAACTACCTGTTACAATAGGTAATATACTTACGAGTTAAAGGGGCAACCAGCATCCTAATCAGTGACCATTTGGCACCATTAGGTGCATCAGTCATTTGTGAAACAGACTCCATCCATGTCGCACCTGATGGTTAATCCCTTAAATTTGAATTGACTCTGATAACAACACTCTGCACTCTAAGCCTTTCCATCTGTTTGCAAATAGTTACCCATTTTCAATTATGAATATGTTTAAAACCTCATTCTAATGCCTGAAAAAAAAGGTCACATTCAAACATGGCTTTTGCCACAAATATGCTATTTTCTAGCAGAAAGGCCAATTTGATGCTCATCATATGCCCCGGTGTACCTCAGCGCTGTTTAAAGAACATCAATGCAAAGGGGGATTAAATATTCCTGTATTTTGCTAATCATTTATGAAATGCATAATTATCTCAGCTGCTTGTTGAGTGGATTAGGAATCATTGATTCTCTCTCTCTCTCTGTCAGTGTATATATAGTGTCTACCTAAACCTTTCAAACTCCGCAATAGAAATATTCTGGATAATATGTACGTATATAGTTGGCAGAGCTGCACTCCGGTTCATATTTCATGCAATGTGAATGACTAATCCATGAAATGTGTGGGTGGGATGATTAACACAGACACCAGCACTGAAAATATGTTTGCTTTGAAACTCTGAATGTGATATGAACATGAAACTATGAATAATTGGCAGAGAATAGGAGCCTGTGTAGATTTAGAACTCCGAAACGCAGTTTATGACTAATTGTGTTAAGTGAAAATGAAGTGCACTTTTGTTCCTGGGATAATTAGCTTTTAAATGTTGCGAGGGTGATTGTGGAGGCTCTCCTGGGCTCCGCTGCTTTTGGAGTGAGCCCTCTAGCTCTCCCATGGGGTAGCGGCGCTTGTTACACGCAGCCTGCGGGCCAGAGGAGAGGAGGGAAGGCAGCACTTGTTAGGAGAGCAGCACGCACAGGAACATTTCTAGCTGGTAGACAACGTGTTGTTTTGGCTAAAGCCAAAGGTTACAGTATCATTTTCAAACTTAATCAGAGTTGTTACTATTTGTGACAAAAAAGATTCATTTGAGCCTTTTTCAGCTGTGGGGTTTTTTTTTTACACGCACGATAAATTTTGTTAATGAATGCACAATTTTGGGAGCTTCCATTCTAGATGATAATGGTGATTTATTTACTATCGGGACTGCAGAGTGGATAAAAAGGGTGTGCTTTTCTTAAACTGCACAAGAAGAGCTGTTAAAAAAAAGTTTCGACCTTTTGCTTTGTCTGTGTACTTTGGTTGTATTATATATATATATATATATATATATATATATATATATATATATATATATATATATATATATATATATATATATATATATATATATATATATACACTGTAGTAACTTTTGAAACTGTTTCCTGTAATATTACAAATTTTTTTTGTAGTTTTTACCCAATGCACTCAAAGGCAATCTGGTCCCTTTGAGTCTTTGAATAAACACGCATTTCAAAGTGCTGATGAACAAACCTTTGCGACTCCACTAGCACTTCTGTGAAGGTTGCATTTTGCCCATCTTGAGCAAGAGTTCCTTCTGTTAATAAAGATCTGGTTCCGGGTGTATGGCTAATTAATATTGCTGGGTTAATTACAATTACTTACTGAAAACGTCTTTAAATGTAACTCAAAGTTATTCAGGTCGAAGCGGGAAATTTGGCCCCAGAAAGAGGCGAAGGAAGGAGGAGGATTTAGTAAAGGCGGGACAAAAATAGGTGGTTGTGGTGGGAAGACGGCGAAAGAGTAATTGTTCGTTGTGAAGGCCACAAACAGAACTCCTGCTGTCGCTGAAAAATCAAATCTGTCAGCAATTAGAAGGAGGCCAAGCAGCACTTGTCAGTGGACAATGGGGCAAGAGGAGAGGAGGTTAGCAATTATTAGAGCTGATAGAGTACCTTTATTTATCTAAACAGCAGGTTAGTTGCCCAATCTCCTTCTTTGTCACTTGTTGCTTATGTGAAAGGGGCACCACTTAATCCGAATAGTGTTCCTTCTGGCAACCAATGGGTATTATACCCGCGCCAAGAGCTGGAGAGGGCTGCTTTTCAGCGTATGGAAGAATAATCCAGGGGTTGATCTCATGCTCTTGCAATGCTTCCTTTGCTCAAAGCACTGATCAGGATCCCTTACTTTTGAAGCTATTTATTAGAAGTTTAGGGGGGGGTGTAGGGGGGGGGGGGGGGGTCACTAGTTTAAAACATCTAGTCATTATCAAAGACTTCTGCTCCTTCAAGGGGCAAAAGCCCACAGGGTCTCAGAGAAGGGATTTAAGATGTGTGGGGCTTATTTTCATTTAAAGCCAACTGCAAATACAGTCCACAGTATAACTCAGTGGTTCTCACAGAAATATAGCAGCATCTTGTAAACTCGGGTCTTTTGTTGAGTTAATGAAAGACACAGAGAGATGTTACTGAATGGTGGCTCGGGGGGAATATTTTTGGCTCTTTGTGCGTTTTTCTTTTTTTTTTTTTAAGACTGGAAACTTCACAATTAGTCTGAGATGTTTAATAGTTTCAAATTTGTGAGAAATGTTCTCACCTGAGGTTTTAGCAGTCTTGTAAAATACATTAAAAGCCAATTTAATAGCAAAATATAATGATACAAATAACACATTAAATGCTTCAGAGTGGCGGATCAGTTTGTGATATTAATTTATTAAACACGCTCTGCGAAGTTCATCATTTATTTTTCTTCATTTCCTTCACAACACACAATTTTGGGGTAAAAAGTTTCTTGTGCTTTATGAAGCTGGTGAGCGTAAAGCAGTTTGATATGAGCGCTTTGTTTCAGTGTTACAGTAAACTGTCGTCATGTGTTTTCCGAGCGTGTGTGCCGTAAGGTAAAATTTGCTCATGCAGTTAATTGCATTAGTATCTCTCAGGTGCAGAACGCAGATGCTTTGCAGCAGTTTTACGTCAAGCAGCGAAAACAATTTATGTTTGACAAAGTCAGCAATGTGCTGCGAGGAAGGAAACGGGCTGGGGTGACTATAAATTATTAGATAAATTGTTAAGTTTATGGTTCTTTAAAAGAATCATGCAGAATGGCTAAACTATGTAATTTGCTGATGATGTGAATTCATTTCATTAATGACGCGCGTGTATTTGCAGTGTTTTCGACTCGCACTCTGGAAGCTGAGAGCTCAGAAACATCAAGTCAAATGTGCGGTATCTTCCAGTGTGCTTGATAACTCTTGTGCTGACACAGGCTAATTTCCTCAAACATCCATAACTGGGTAGAAAATTAAAATCAGCTTCGCTCTCAACGGCTGTGCCCGATTAAAATTCAAATTGGAAATTTTATTAGTAATGTTTCAATAAAACTTTGGAAAATAACAAGAATTGACAAAGTTTATTTGAAGTCTAATTGTTAGAGTTAGGAGGTTAAAGTTTATGACTAAATGTTCTTCAGATATTGAATATAAATTAATCTAAATATTTATTTTTTCACTAGCCTATAATGAGCATCTTTAGAGGTGAGTCGCTTTCAGTGTGTTTGAGCTGAATTACAGTGAAATCACTGCCTAATGTCGGTGATCTTTAGCTCCTTCTGGCATTTGCCTCCTGACTCAGAACGAGTGGGATATTTGGGGTGATACGGCCCGATTGTCAATGAAGTATGCAGAGTGTAGTAAAGTGGTGTCTTAAATATCCCTGTGTGTATGAAATCCAGATGTGCAAAATATGAAATCCCATAAATCACCAGAGGCTGATAAACTCTCTACATTTGGTCACTGAAAAATGCATAAGTACATCGCTCATGGCTCAAAGCAGATTTCTAAAGATTACAGAGATGCATATTTCTAAAAAGTGGCAGGTTTTAATGTGGTTTACAGAGCGCTGGGATGGGAGAACAAGCAAGCAAGAGCCATAAACTGGAGACACCGATGGCTGATTCTTTAAGTCGACATTTAGGTATTTGCCCGTTTCTCACACATGCAAACATGTGCCGCTAAGATGCATTACTGACAGATATGAAAAACTCATTTGTACTCGTTGTCAGGTACGAACTTAACCTCGTACAAAGAGACACGTTAGCTGGAAAAAGAAAGAAACTATTCATGTGTATTTGGGAGTAGAGTGGAGATGTTCTCTCTCTCTTTTTTTTTTTTTGTGTGTGGAAAAAGTAAATCTAATACTTTCTCCGCTGTTAATTTGTAGAAAATTACTCTGATTGGAGTAGAGGGAAACTGGTGGTCATGAAGAACACACGAAGAACATTGTTTCTTTCTTCAAAATGCTTTCACAGCTTAAACAAATTTAATAAGACTTCTTTTGACTGACAGGAGGGTGCTCTCCCACAATGTCTTCTTTTTGCTCTCACATTCCTCGTAAGCAGCTGTGCGCCGTTTTGAATGAGATGAAGGCTGAAAATGTGTGCCTCGCGCGCATGCACACACACACACACATACACACACACACACACACATGCTATCGACTTGGAACAAGCGAGACTCTCATACAAGTCTCTGCAGGCCTGAATGTGCTACTCATGACACATCTCTGAAGAGCTATTTTACGTCATTGAGAGTTTTGTAAATTCAATCAATGTGCATTACAAGCAACGACTACTTTATTTAAATCCACTCGAGTTTGCGAGTGTGACATTTCCTGAGCCGGTTGCACAGGAAGAGATGGATTTTACATTTCCTGCAGCAACATGTTTGTTTTTGCGCTGGACAAGGGAAGACCTTGTAGGGATAAACAGGAAGAGATAAAAGAAAATAATGCCATCTGTAGAAAGTCAAAAAAAAGGGAGGAGAAGAAAAGCACGGCGCTGCCCAAACGTCTGTATTTGCTCGAGTGATCTCTGGCACAAAACAGGCAACGAGAGGCAAGCACTAAAGATGTCTTACTTTGCAGTTTCTTTTGCTGTGTCTCAGTGGTAGTTATGTTCATCAGATTTCCCAGCCTCACTGAGTCAGAGGCACAGTGGAGGTCTGTGCAGGTGGCACGGCTGTAGAGCCCGGCGGGGGTTTTCTGCTCCCTCTCCTCCTTCTCCACAGGTGCTTATTAGCACATATGAGCTGCCACATGTTCCCAGCCTGGTCACCGCCCGAGGGGGCAAAATCAGTCTTTGCCCGTAATCTCCACAGCCTGACCAGGCCCTCAGTACCGCTAACAGGGGCACATGGTGTAGCGTTTATGAAGCACAGCAGAAGTATTATGCTGCCGTTTTCTCTCCTCTTTGTTCCACTTCTCACTCAACTGCTGGATAACCTTTGTAAGCATCTCTGCCTTTATTTCCATATTCCAAGTTTAAGGTCAGGATGAAATGTGATATCAATGCAGATAATACATGCATGTAAGAGATATCTTCTTTCAAAGGGTAATTCAGTTTGCAAGCTCTCGTTGCAAGTGTTCTTTTAACAGCTATCTAACAGCCCAGAACTTGGCCAGCAGTTGAAATGTTTTGCACCTGGCCGGCATGACAGAACCCCATTGTCATCTTAACAGCCCCCCACTCAGTGAGACATGTGAATGGTTCTGCTGTGTGTATGTGAGAGGGCATGGGGGGGGGGGGTGCGGCTGGATAGGAGCTATCGTGTTTGAAGTGGGCATATGGTCGTCGCATTTGCATTTATGCCCTTCAGATTACTTGTTTAACTCGTGCTAAACACCTCACTCAGTTGGGGCTAATTTGATGAGGTCATGGTATGACCCCGTGACCCGCTCTCTCATGTTCTCTAAGTGAAACCAGCTGAGTCACAGAGTGGGAGAAAGATGGAGGGAAGGGAAGGGAAGTAGAAAGGATCTCTGCATTGTGGCTGGACTGGCCTGGCAATCGCTGAACTTCACGTGCTCATCAATCTGGAGCGGCGTGTCTGCCGCTCGGGGGACACTTTTCTGCCGTGAGGCCTTCTCTCAGCCATTACACAGCTCTGCAGCTCTCCTCTCAAGCAAAGCATCTAGTCAAAACACATTCAACAGACCTGGAAACAATAACAAATGCTCCAGATGCTCCAGCTTCCTATCACTCTACTTTCCACTTTGAAGATGTTTGTAAGAGAGGATCGCGCCTATATACATTCAGCCACAGATGTTTGTGTGTGTGTGTGTGTGTGTGTGTGTGTGTGTGGCCAGCCCTCATAAAGACATTTATTATTATTTACATATTTCAGAACTCTTAAGAAGCGATTTAACCGTGAATTATTTTACATGAGCACCTTTAAAATTATAGTTTTTAAATTGAAAACAATTTTTTTTTATGTTTAAAATAATATTAGCATGTTAATAACAGCACAGCTATAAGCATGCATAGACATGCATATGTAAGCACACAGACACACACAGTCACACACACTTCTCTCAACATGAAAGGCCAGGCACAGGAATAGTAAAAGCCCTCTTATGGAATGTTAGTGAGGCCTGTTGAAGTACTGATCCACAGCGGCAAACCGGCTCTTTTCTTCTGCTGCAGACTCAAGTGTTGTCCAGACTCCAGAGAATAGTCCCGTATGGTCTGAGGGGCTACATTTTCCTAACCTCCAAGGCACCGCCGTGAAGGCGCCTCAAGAGAGCCTCTTCGTGTCAAAGGGGGAAAGCCATTCAACTCGAGAACGGCCTCTGGCTTTTGATCAGTTCACAAGTACAGTTTTACAGGGGGAACTTTTTTTTTCATGCAATGGGAAATCTTCAAACACTGTGCGGAAATACATCTCTTTCGGATGTACCTTAATAGGTAGTGCTTTTAACATGGGAACTTTCACAGCCAAGGACTTGCTTGAAAGCCTCCTCGGAGTAGTGAAAAGCACGCTCATCGCCCAGGGTGTAGATGGTCCCCTTTAAGAGCTTCTCTCTGTCCTGATTTTCCTCCAGCCAGCGGCTTTGTATGTTCACTGGAGACCCACATTGACTCCCAATTAAGGGATTAGGATAAGATATCAGAACCATTTTTCAAAACACATAACATTTACTGGCTTTCCCACAGCACTTTGGATCACCCCCTCTTATTCTGGCACACTTTAACTTTATTGTTATAGACGGAGCAGCTGTTTCAGAGCCCAGCGTGTTATTAAAACTGTTGATCTAATACTTGCAGCATCCAGGATAAACTGTTTTCATTCCATTTTGACCAAATTCAGTTTTTTTATAAGCTCGTGTTTGTGCATAAATTATGTATGCCCCTTACTCTTTTTGAATCCATACTTAATCCTAATTTGAGATGCTAGTTATAGCGTGGGGTTGCGTAAATATAGTATCAGAGGTCTTTCCGAAGTGGGTTCACATTCAAAGGTGTTGGAATGTCAGGTTTTATTTGGGGTGTCTCTGTGTTTCATGTGTTTCTCTTGGCACTCTATAACTGCCCATTATGCTCCTATTAAAGTTCATGTTGCTGGAATATTGGGAAGAGGGGGGGGTGAACTAAACTCTCCTCAAGGTCATGTTCCAGTGGAAAGAGCCAACAATGCCAGTGCTAATCCCTCCTCCTCCACCACGCTCTGACCCCATCCCATGGCTTGTAGGACTCTGTGGTGGGAGAGGACAAGAGGCCCAGCTTGTTCCTATACTCAGACCAGCATTAGGCAGCCCAGAGCTCCTGGATTATCTGCCAATTAGCACCAATTGTGCCGGACGGCATTAATGTAATGTTCTATATTTTTTAATACCGTTTAATTTTTCCTCCTCTTCTCTCCCCTCCTTCTCTTTGGCCTAATCAAGATTGTCAGCACTCTCTTTTGCCTTTTCTCATTTAAAATAAAGAGTTGGGGTTTAATTTGGCATTAAGAGCGTAGAATATGCTTGCCAGCAGAGCGTTTGTTGGAGGGGAGAGAGTCAGCACAGGAAGGGGGGGGAGAGAGAGAGAAAAGAAGGAGAAAATCATTTTATGGGAGATACTGTGAAGGACTTTGTTGAACAGGCCGTGAGCCGCAGTGTCCTGCTATATTAGCGGGGAAGTCAGCTTTGTGCCGGAATAACGTGTGCCTCACTATTGTGCCCCCTACGGTGGAAGGGTTTGGTGGGTTGGATTAGGAGACTCCATTACATTACCCTAATAACTTGATAAGCTGCCTCATCCAGGCAACTGATCCTCAAGTATTAGCACTCACGGCTCGTTACAGCATTTCAGCAGCTGTATCTGCAAGACAGTTTGATTTCTCATTATAACCGACTGATAGAAACACACAGCTGCAAAAGATGGTGTCTGAGGGCACCATGGTGTGCACTTTCTTTCAAGGCAGACCTGTTTTTTCATCAGAGAATTCAAAGAGACCATTGCAGTCATTTTTCCACTGATTTGGACTGGCGTTGGCAATAAACAAAGTCAGCAAACCTCCCTTCAATTTAAGAGGCTAAATGATAATCTTTAGTCTGCTATGAGGGAATTCCAGGAGAAATTTTATTGCTATGAAAAATGTTTTACAGTTTACACATAATTGACTCTGTACTACCTATAAAAGTAACTAATCATTATAAAGGTAGGTACTTTTCACACGGTTTAATTATGAAGCTATTGCAGGTGTTAGGGCATGTCTGAGGCTTGATTATGAGACACGGTGTTATTTTTATTGTCATCTTTTTTTTTTTTTTTTCAGAATAGACTCATTTACCTGCCTTATATAAGACAAGTTGTTTCCCACACACGGCGGAAGAGGAAAAATAAGGCAAGTTGGCAGAGTGGGAGAAAAATGTGAAAAAAAAAGTGAGGAAAAGAGGGTGTAAGACGACAGCAAAACTGAGCGTGTGAAAGCATATGAAGGAATTTTTATTAAAATGCTAAATTTTTGTCATTTTAGATCAAGTGAATGATGGAGAATGACCTTCATTACAATGTTTGAACATATAAAAAAAAAAAAAGTGCCGGCATGAGAATGTGGCAGAGGAGCGAACAGATTACACATAAAGCCGAGCTCTTTGATGTTAACTGTCCAGCCCAATTAAGCCCGAGGACATGTGTGAATCCCGACGCTTTCATGGATGGATTCAGGTGACCGTCTGCGTGCTGCAAACCATACACCAACCTATCCCAGACTGCCCGTATAAATTAAATCACTTTTTTTTTTTTTAACCTGAATTTTAAAATGTAAAAATAATTTTCATCTGATTATTATTCAGGTAGTTATTGGCGGTTTCTATTTAAAGAGAATGCAGAATTATTAAATTAAAAGTAATAACATTTAATTAGTGCCTAATTTAACAATCCAAGCTAACGTGGTAAGGATTTCCTACAGTACATTGCACTCCCGGTGTGTCCAGAAATCTAGCTGCTGCTGCTGCTGCTGCTGCTGCATGGAGGAGCTAGGTGAGGGCAAGGGGCCACTGGTCATTAGCGATCCAGCTTCCCATCATAGTGTTAATATGGGGTCAGGCTGTGGACTAGAAATCCAAAACACGCAGCTGGCACAAATTCAGGATCTTCACGGTTGCTGTTTTCACAGCGGAGTGAAAACAATCCTCCGCTGTGCCCCCCCCCCCCCCCCCCTCCCCCCCCCCCCCCCCTCCCCCCCCCCCCCCCCCCCCCCCCCCCCCCCCCACCACCCCCCCCCCCCCCCACCACCCCCCCAGTCTTGCCGGGCTGACCTTGCCCTTGGGCCACACCACCGTACACCACCCCAGCTGTTGTCACTCTGCAGCCACAGAAAAAAGCCCGGTTACTTCGCCTGCCCTTCTTGCTGGGACCTTTTTTTCTTTGCTGTGGGCCCTTCCTGCAGGTGTGCTAAGGTCCTACCTCCCCCTGTTTGATTACAGCACAGGCCAAACACCAGGGCTCTCCTCCGCCCCGGTCCTGCGGGTTTGATTCAGGGCCTCCAAATGCCTTTTAGATCCCTAATCCTAAACACTTAAGCCCTTCCTGATGGGTTCAGCTCCAGGTCCCAGCGATTTAACCAATCCAAATAGTGAGAGCACTGAGGGGTCGACTTCGGCCGAGTTGCCTTTTGCCCTTTTTTTCTTTTAATTCAGCGTATTAACCCTTTCCCACTGATTGAAGATCAAGAGATGCAGTTGTAAAAACACAAGTGTCATTATTATTTTTTGAACTGTTACACCGCGCTTCTTTTAACACCAGTTCTGGTACTTGAATCCTCACAATTACATCTCCATTTTCCACGCTTTTCATTCAGTCGGAGTTGCCGTCGAGCACGAACACAGATGAAACAGCTTCGGTAGCGAACCTTAAAAAGACATGAATAGTTTCTGAGATCACTGAATTTTAAAAGATATTAATGAATCCTGCACCGGCCACAGTGCAGCATAAACATGACCAAAATGAGCCACAGAGAATTTCTTCTCCCTGAGTGTATACGTTGGTTTAATTTTTCCATTTTCCTTTTGCTGTTTGAGTAAACAGGGTTGTCCGGGCCTCCACCTGTTTCATGGTGCTTGAGAAATGGACTTTTCCTGAAAAGTCTATGACCTCTGACCCATCCACAGCAGGAAGAGGCTGCCAGCAGGCAAATGCCCTCCTGTGTGGCCAACTGCCATTTAACCCCATAATTGTTACAAGGCAGCTCCCGCCTCGTCCAAAAACTCGGTTTCCGGAAATCGCTCTTAAACAATCAAATAAACGCACATGCAGAGAATTTGCTGCGCCCAAGGCATTCAAATGGAGCTTGTAAAGCAGTGATTTCAGATTTGCTGGTTGGACTTGACACCTTTGAAAACACGCAAAACACTGATGAAAATTATCCCTGCGTTAATTGAGTCAGAAATATATATTTTGAAGATATTTCAGTCGCAACAAGCATTACAAGCTGAAAAGGTATTTGTTTTCCCAAGTCAAAAACACTCGAGGTTGTCATTTTGTTTATACAAACTAATACAGTTCTTAAATTAAATAAGTGGGGAAATCTTTTCTTTTAGCCAGCAATTCACCAGTTAAGATCATTCCATTTTTGTTTGCTATTGAATCGCACTCGGCCTCAGGCTGTGTTGTAGATACAGTATCCACTTTACCTTTATCATGCAGTGCTCTGGCCCATCAGGCTTTCTATGTGGTTGGCTGCACTCGGTTATTTTTTCCATCCCTGCACATTTGCTTTTTTGCTCGGCGCTCACCTCCAGACTCGGGCTTAGAGTGTTTCCCCTAGCAGCCTTTCTGATAGCAGTGCGCTCGGTGATTGCTTCCCAGGATCAGAGCGGCATGCAGCACGAGCAGGCGGCTCAGCATACCACACATGCTGCGAGATCAAAGGTCATTCTTGGAAGCCCGGGATTATGGGGGAGGTAAAATCATGTTTTTTATCCTATCGCTTTGTTTTTGATCACCCTATCTGACCCACCTCAACCTGCACACCCATGCCACCTCTCACCATAGCCCTTGCATTCAGGTGTTAGTTTTCAAGAGGGGCTCCAGGTTGAAGGAGGGCTGAGGTTTGCTAATGTAAAAAAAAAAAAAACTACAGACAAATTGGATGCAACCTTTAGTGGCGGGTTTGGAAAGGGCTCTAAAGAGACTCCAAGGTCAGTGGATGTGGGAACTGCTGCTGTCTCCTGGGTCTGATGGAAACAGTGACCAAATCAAAGACGGCTCATGAGTGATCCGTTTACTGAGGTCACATCTATTTATTACTGCAGTGGGAGAGTATCATATATGCAGCAGGTCTTTAATGGAAGGAACAGTAATGACATCTGAGGTATGTCATCAGCAGGTGTGAATGACTTGTCATCTTGGAACTTATCATCCAAGTGGCTGCAGATTATACAACTGACTTAAGACCCATATTTACCTGTGTGTGTGTTTACACTGCGCTGCCATCACATTACTTTGTGTGTGTGAGTGCGGTGTGTATTTTTGCAGCCGCAGTCACACTTCTTTTATTTTTGGTATCAGCGTACAGGACCTCCTCTAACTTTTAACTACAGAGAGCTGCAGCTCATTTGTGTGGTGCAGGGTGTGAAATTAACAGAGAAAGCATTCCATTGTATTAATGTCAAATATGTTCAAATTTGTAAACAAATAAAGCAAATACACAGTGCGAGTGTGTCATTGACTCAGTCTAGTAATTTCAAGGCTATTGTAATAAATGTCATGGTGTTTTTCACTATTGTAAGGACACCCAACATCAAACACCTTTAAAAAAAAAAAGGTATGTATTTAATTATTAAATCACAAAAATATTACCCTATGTGTCATATTATGTCTCTGGGGCATATTTGTTTTGAAAGTTTTTTTTTTTTTAAATAATGTGTCTTCTACCCCGCATGTACTCATTCATCTTGCTGAATTAATTGTAATGTTTAGTAAATGTTGGATTTAAATATTTTACATTCGGGGAGTAAGAATTTATTTAAATACATTTATTCCGGTTGAGTATAGAAGAAAGTCAAGTGAATATTAAAAAATACCCTTTAGTTTTACCTGTGTGTTGGGATTAGAGGGAATAATCCAAAATACACTTAATGCAAAAATAATAAGTGCATTTGAAACATGTAAGTAAATGTTAAAAAACAAAATCTGTAACTTAAATATTGTGTGTCACAAAATTTGATAATTAAGTTTATTCAATTAAGGAACTTATATGCAGCTCTAAAAAGTAATTGTTTAGGAATACATAAAGTTGTAAAAGGTTTTGCTTACATTTATATTTGAATGGATTACCTTAAAAAATAAACTTAATTAGAGATTAAGTTTTCCATAAAATGTACATTTGTTGTGCAAAGCAGCATTTCTCTGCTGTATATTAATGCAACAACTTTCCCCCACCTCACTCAACTTTTTTTGCTTTTTCTCGATCGGTCTGATATTTTTAATTTTATACAGTTGTGCGTGAAAGAAGGAGTGGAAGGAAAATTAAAAAGAGGTTATAGCTAAAGGCGGTGGAAACGCACATAGTAGAGAGAATTATATTTTTGGATTTTGCTCTTCTGCTACAAATAAACACATTTCACCACAATTCCCCAACCAAAATTAAATTAACACATTCATCCTCTCAGCAGATCTTGTAATATTACTGTAAACCCACATAATGTGTGTCATTTTAATCTCTCAGAGCAGTTGTCGTAAAATTCTGTGGATGAAAGAGGCGAGTTGAATGAGTGGTGGATGAAGAGACCCTGTGGAGAGGAAGCCGCTGCCCTCTATGTGATTCAAAATGCTCTGACAGAGTGGGAGAGGACCATTAAGTGGTGTGTTATTTACACATCATAAGCCAGTCTATTATATTGACACCCAGACGACCTAGTCCACTAGTGTTCTGCGAGCGCTGCAGCCTCGCTCTCTGTTTGCTCTCAACACCAGCATGCTGATGGGGTGATTTTCTGATATGACATTCCAATGCTCTGGACTATGTGCGAGATCTTTTCCTCTGAAATAGTCCGAAAGCATTCATTACCCGCCGAGAAATGAGACAAAAGGTCAAGAAAGCGGTGCGGCGGGGTGGAGCCATGTGAAGTGGAGGTGGGGTTTACAATCCAATTGGGGATTAAGTTATCTCTTATATCTCTTACTTACAATAAATCCACACGTCTCCATCAGAAATGTCTTGTTTAAACTGTGGAAGAGCATGAAGCAAATGTTTGAGTTTATTTAAAATTCATTGTTCAGTATTACATTGCCGGCTGGGGTGAGTCCTGAGATTGCAGAGGTGAGCGGGCAGGCTGCATGTTTTTTTATTCTGATCCAGGAATTGCAGAATTGCCATCCAGTTGTTGTCCTCCGCACCATCCTGCCATTTACCAATGGCATCAAAATATTTGACATCCTATAATGGGATCGCATCCAGAGTAATTCCTGTAACTACTGTTGACATAGGTGCCCCAAGTAAAATAAATCTATTTTGTCCATTGATGTGAATGAACTCTCTGTGAACCATTTAAAGCATTAATGCAGATAAAGGAGAATGCATTCCCTTCAGCTCATTAGAATATGGCTACCACAGAGTTATTATCACTGTAGGCTCGCCTCTGAGTGCTTTAAAATTTCAATAACATCTCAATAAAACTGTAGGAACAGCGAAACAATTATCTGCTCAGGAGTATATAGTTCAAAGCTATCTTCAATAGGATATAAAAAGTGATTTAAAGACATTTTTGCAGAATATCAGAGTTATTATGAGAGTTCTGCACCCCAAAGCGCGGTGACTGGCAAGAGAAATTATAGCTTCAATTTGTCTGAAATGATTTACAGAGCTCAAGAAAATAACATTGCTGTTTATAGTCTTCAAGGATCTCTCTCTCCCTCTCCGTCTCACACACACAGACACACACTAGTCCAATGCAGTAGCCTTTGAAAATAGTCTTCACGGGCACTAGCAAAATGCAATTACGAGAGTTTTTTTTTAACCCCCAAAATATTTGTTTAGTCATTTTAAGGACTGCAGGCACAGTGTTGAGTACATGTTCTGAATTTTGGTTGATTTTAACCAACCGACACAGAATTGAAGCGAGATGCTCTTTCTAAAAACATGCATGCTTTTAATTTATGATCACAAGCAAGCCGGGTTCTTTGTTTTTTCGAAGAAATCATTACTGATTGTTAGCAGCATGGTGCTGACTGTGTAACAATGCAAGGGAGAGCCTCTAATAATCAACTGAATTTATTTTTAATTTGTTTTTTCTAAACTACAGGCTGGAGATAATAGAGCAAAAAAAAAAAAAACAACTCAGGAGCCAATCATTAGCTTCCATCCTAAACTCTTGTGAGTAAAATAATAAGTCTTCGTTATAGCAGGGATCCCTGAGAACCCGACAGAGTTTATGAGCCCCAGATTGTGCTGCAACTGTAGACACAAGTGTGACGAGCACCTTGGTGGAGTCGGTGAACAAATTGCTAACCATAACAGTTGATTAGCACTAATTGTTATTGTCATGAACGGCAAAAAATGGGATGAAAAACTTAAAATTTTAGTCAATTTGATTTAATTTATTTTCATATGATGGATATGTGACTTTGGACATGCAGAGGGTAAGTTTTAAAAAGTAAAACAAAGTTGTTTTTTAAGCTTTATTTCCCTGCTATACAGTTCACTGTGCATGAATCAGGTCATGATCCTAGCAGAGTAGAGAGTCGTGGCACAGCCACCCGTCTGTGTGTTTCTATGATGTGTTTATTAAATGAAATGCGTGCACAAACCAAAACTGAAGGCAGAATTCAGCCTAAATTATAGCGCATGTAAGTTGTACATTTAAGTTAATGATCACACCTGGTTAGGAAGTTCCTGAATCGAGCTTATTAAGTCATTTTGAGCCGGGTTTCTTTCCTTCATAAATCAACTGAAACATGTAATTTAGTGCCATTTATTGCTTTAGAATGTCTTAAACTTGAAACTAGAAATATCATTCATTCTCACAAAAAAAAAAAAAAAAAGGATAAATCTGGAGCTCTAAATTGCAAAACTATGTGGATAATTCATTACACCCATTAAAATGTACAGCTACTGGAAACTGAGCTGAACTGAGCATTAGCACCAGCGGAGGGTTTTCCAGCTGAACCTTTTCTGCTACTTTCCATGTCTAATATATACCTAAGTATATGAGAAAAACATTAAATCAGTTTGAGAATAATGTGGGCAGTAAAGAAACTGTAAAAACTAATGAGAAGTTGATAGGAATCTGTGGTAAACTTGGCAGACGATTTCCTCTCCTCACCTCTGCCAGGAGTAGCAGCGGCAGCACCCACCAGAGTTGGAGGCGTCCCACTGGGAAAGCCTCTCTGTGGTTATCATACCCCATCTAGTGGCTGCAGTGGGTTAAAGGAGAGAGGAGGAGGAGGAGGAGGACAGTGTCAGCAGCATGTTTCAGATCTCAGCTCTCCACTTAGGAGCTGAGTTGATGTACAGATGGATGGATGGAAAGACAGAAAACAGTTCTGCTTTGATTGAAATCTATCTTTGGATGCACTGCACTGTAAAATTAAAAGAAAACAGGGACATAATTTGATTCATTTTGGTTATATGACTGAGTATCTCATTAAGAAGAGCTTCAGTATGGTCTAACAATATAGTACAATAACTCATAACCGTCCCGGGTGCAAATTGAATTTAATTTCAGGAACAAAAAACGGCCTATAGAGGTGCTGAGACTGAAGCAGTACATGGTTCGTATTACAGAGATATGAAGCTATAAGAATGTGTGAAAGCAATGCCCTCTAGATCCCCTCTTTTCACAACCTTATTATCCAATTGAAAACTGATCTTCAGCGAACTCCCATTGTGTGCCTCTCTCAGAGAATAAATGCACCAAAATTGATCTCAGGTCTCTGAAGTGGGCCTGCAAAGCTGGAGTTTACAGATGGGACCATTTTATTCACTTCTGGTGGCAATTTACAAACATGCAAAACTGAGAGCTCTCCACCACAACCTGCAAGCCAAATGCAGGAGTTCCACCTGCTTGATAACCTTGTCGGGGCACAATTTTCTCCCATACGAAAAGAAAGAAAGAAAGAAGGAAAATGTAACAATAAAAATGTCAAACAATGTGTGTTAACAATTCGACTCAGTACAGTAGGATCGTCTCGGCGAACGAGCAGCCGGTATGGAGGATCTGCTAATGTATTGTGACTCCTGCTGTCAGCAGTTCAGCTCTACACTCTCTTCCTGTAATTTTCAGCCTTCTCCACTGCACTGATACCATTTCAAAAGCCGTCTCACTATCACTCACAGTGAAGCTGTGGGGGCTGTTAACTGTTTGCTCCGGTTTTGATGTTTTACATTGTATTAAAAGCAAAGAGAGATGCTTTCAGAAAAACACCTGTGTGGCCCAACCGAATAAAAGAGATTCACGTGGAAAGGACTACAAGGCTGTTTTGTGCTATATTTAAGGTCTGCTCATAAATTACACCATCCAGTCTATTTAAAGGTACAGCCTGGCGATCCTGAATCCTGTGATGTATGTGTGCATCTTTTTTTTTTTTTTAAATGTATTTAAACATTGAGAAAGCCTCTCTAGTTTAGAGCAAGTGATTAAAAAAGAAAAGTAGTTTATGTACAAGCAGAAACTGACTATACAGTTAGCACCATGACAAAAAGGTCAAAACAGCACCTGTGAGTAACCAAAAATATCGAGCAGTGACTGGGGTTAAAATTAACACAGAAAATGCAACTAAAATGTAACACTTTATTTTAACCTCACTGTTTACTATTCAGATGCACATCCATCCATTTTATAACACACAGCTGTAGGCAAATATAAGGTTCTATAAAACAAATAACGATAAGAAGTTAGCTCCACAAGGATCTATGTTGGAACCCTTATTATTTCTTATACGCCACTATGTTCCTGATTATTTAGTTTATAAATAATCTTTTCTGGTTTGGTTGACTGATTTAACAATACATATGCGAAACCTAAGGATAATGTAAGTACCAGTTAATTAACTGTGCTAAAGTTAATGTAGGAGAAATGTACCAACTTTCTTGTATTTGTCTCATGCATGCATGTTTATAATTAAACTAAAAGAATTAGACTTTGTTTTCTTTCTTTTTTTTTAACTTATTGCATAAATTATCTTTGCCCCATTTTGATCTATAGTAATATCATTTGGTGTTTATATACTTCTCTAATGTTCATAAGCTTCACCTACTGCAAAACAGATTTAAAATATTGAAAGCTTTCCTAAACTCTATATAAAGAAAGGACAAATATGACCTTGGTCCTTAAACCTTTTCTTTTGTGATCAAATATTAACTAATGCAATGCATTATTTTCTATTAGATTGCCATGTACTTGTCATGTAATGCTATGAAAAGATAGAATTCAGACACAGACATGACATCATGTAGAAAACTGATATAAGAAACTGTTTCCCTACTGTCTGACTGCCTTTAGACTGCCTTAACTTTAGGGAAACAAAATTACTTAAAAGTCCTCCTTTTCTCACCCCCACCTCCACCAATCATCCAACGTGTTTCCTGATGTACCACCTTCTGATGACAGCACCTGAAGTAATCATGAGTCTGATTTAAAACAAGCCAACGACAGCGTCAGGATTGGGCAGAACAGTTGCTCTGATAGGTGAAAAGCTGTTGCGAGCACCTATTATATTAGCTGTTTCAACCCATTTCCTGAGCATCCTTTTAATCAGGCCAAAGCCTAACCACCATTTCATTTGTTCATCCAGTGGGTGATGCAATCCCCGAAGCCAAAGCTCTCTATTCATTAGATTGTTTTAATGTGCCTGAAAGCAGTTGTGCAAATAAACAAGCCGTTACAGTGAAAAGAGAGGAATCCCTGCGTCTGCGCGTTAACCCGGGAGGGACTACAATTCCAACTTGTGTCTTTTATCGTATTAATCCCAAGCAACGTCATTTTGCAGGTCCCAGAAAAGGACTTATAAATTGCACCTAATAGGCTTCAAATCAGCCACTAATTAAAACTGCATTAACCTTAATGAATCAGAAAAATTGAGACCCCAATTTATTGGAGTTGTGTTTATACAAGAGCTGGTTTCAATAATACATGACGCAAGCGGCTGTGTGGGATGAGCCTGTCTTCCTAATGCGAACCTCCTGTGAGTGTGTGCCTATGTGCGTGTGCATGCATCAGTGTGGTGGGTTTTGGCCCTCGTCATCATTACAGGCCTCGTTAGAGGTTAACTTTAGCAACATTCAGGCGTCTTTAGCGCCGTGGAAGGAACCGGAGCCGCATGGTGCCAATCAGCGTCACAGGTGTTCATAATTGTCTGTCTAATTGCTTCATTACTGGTGAGGAGGCCTGAGCCCCGTCTGTGCTTCCATCACATCTGGATTTTGGGAAGCCCTCTCCAGCTCAAATGAGAAGCCTCTCCTGAGTTTTAACATGTATCTGCTTGTTGCCGTGATTTCCCAGGAGCTCGTCATTTATTTGTACGCCGATTCTGACTCAAGCTCCTTTAATGGAAATTCCCTTGGCTGGCAGGGGTGGAGTGCTTATGGCAATTTGTTGACAGGGGAAACTCATTTGTTTTGAATGTATGTGAAAAATGTAAAGGAAAAATAAAACATGCAAATGATGTCTGATGTAGCCTTTTGCTCCAGTGAAGTATGAGGTGGGTTTTCTTTTGTCTTGGAGTGTTTTTGTGTGTTATTGCAGTCAATTGTATGCATAGAAGACCCCTGAGATTTCCCTCAAGAGACCTGCTGTCCTAATGAATCAAGCCTCTCCAACGTGGGAAGTACCTAAGGGGGAAAACTGTGACTCTTTATTAGTGAGACTTCGGCAAACCTGCCAAACTCACCATCTACACTTGTCTTATGTCAGATTACTGACTACAATTGAAAAAACATGGTATGACCTTTAAATCCTCAAATATCACTTCATGTCTTTCTGATTAGTCACCGTCTAAAGACTACAATACTTCTCCCCGTAAGGAAATGGGCGATAGATTAGGGTGAGGTCACCGGCGTTTAACATTTAACATGCCATTTGCAGGAACTGCCGCGAGATCTCCTCTCTGTCTCACACTCAGATAAGCTCTGGGACACCCATGTGAAACAGTACGAGATGAAACCAAGCCTTGACCTCAAACCTCCAGCCACCTTTGCCCACCGACACAGGCTGTTATGTATCCAGCTCATGTCAAGCCCAGGCCTGCACTGGCCAATTAACTTTGAGCCATATGGATTTCAACTGTGGCTTCTGGCAGATGTTTGTCCAGCCCATCACTCAATTTGGTTCACGAGGGATTTGCTGTCACCTTTTGGGAATTTTGGAGAATTCTACCAGATTTTGATTATCAGTCTTCATCAGGTGGATTGGTGTTTTCCCAAAGGTGGAATTACGGCCCAGTGTGGCTGTTATTTATGCATGAACGTGAACTCAGTTGCCTGCAGTGCCAGCAATCACTCCTGGGAATCTCTGCCTATGTTCACCTGCTCAGATTAGAAGAATATTATGGACTGATTGTGGACTAATGTCCAGTGACTGAATTATTTCTTCACGTGTATAAAGTTTATTAATTATAAAGCATTTTAGTGGCACAGTTGCTCTGTGACTACTGTCAGATGCATATGGGCATGCCATGACTTGATTTTCCCCGACAACAGAGCTAAAGGCTGCTGCTTCTTCACTCAGGCATGCTGAAGTCCTCTGAGAGCTTGCTGCTTTTTCATGTCACACTAAACACAACAAACTAGCCTTGATTTGTATCATGCTCCACCTCTTGCTGATGTTTTGTGATTACACGCCAGAATCCAGCTATTATGATGTAATTAGATGTGACATAATGGCTAACAATGAGCATCTTATGTATACAGTCATCTACCAGCCTCCTTTGTTGCTTATAATTCTTCAGCGAGACAAAAATACGCGTTAGTTTACTTTTACAGGCTCCATAGTTTCCACCCTCCCCGTAGCTACAACCTAGAGTCACCATTTCCTGCCACCGTCTGCTCCAAATTGACTCCACAGTGAGTATTTCAAGTACAAGTGGTGAAATGTTTCATGTTCTTTGCAGCTTATGTGCAACAGACTTGGCAGCAGCACAATAGCTATGGGAAGTGATTTATTTTCTTAAAGTAATTAAATGCCTACTTGATCATTTTTCAGAGAAAATGTGAGAATGTGGCAAACAAATTAAAGGAGCACTCCATGACTAAACCTATCCCTAGGATTGGTGGAAACATCACAAGCGAAACAGGAGCCAAACCTTCTTAATCTACGTAGCGACATTTGGGAGTTTCTGAGGAAACAATTCGGAAACATGCATTCTATTTCTGTTTGCACCCAATTATTAATTTCAATTTATGTAACCCCACTTACTCCCACAGTTTAATTAATGACGCTTGTTATCAGCTGTGTTTAAGAGGTAATGGACAATGCTGAATTTTGAGTGTTTACAGCGCTGGAGAAAAAATCCTGCTTTACCCCTTTGTAATGGACTGCCAGCAAACAAGAGATTAACAGTGTTTGTCACTCTTCCTGCAGCTGTGTTATAATGCAAACCTAGGAGGGAGGGGGGGCATTAAGCACATAACTTTGAAATGGTGACATGAAATAGCTACCATGGTCAGAAGAACTGGCATGCCCCTCATTCACCTAATCCATACCATAATTCCTGATCTAATTAGAGGAAGGCTCAGTGCTAGGCCTGCCATAAAAGAATGAAGAACACAGACAGTCTGTGTGCCCGGAGAAGGGAAGCCATAGTCAGTGAAGTAGAAAGAGAAAGGAGCAGGAAAAGAAGGGGGAACAAGGAGGAAAAGCAAGCACACATAGTTAACTGAACAGGTAATTCTGATTTAAATTGTTGTGTGCACTTCCTAATCTGCTTATAATATTACTGTAAATTTCATAAATGATTATAAACAGCTTTTAGTAATAAAATCGTGCCAGTAAGGTAAGGATGGTAGAGCTAATTTACTCGAGGTGCTAATCTCTTTGTGAGCTAACAAGCCAAAAAGGAAAAAAAAATAAATAAAATTCAGCATCACAGTTATTCCAAACAAGTTAATCTACCAAATAGTCTCAAAAAATCTGTGGAATAATCAATTGGAATGATTCGAATGGGGATTTAAAGCATTTTGCATGAAGCTTGTGGGTTCTAATATGCTAGTATTTTTTCATATGTCATGAAGGGAAGAAATACTTGTAATCATTTGTGCACTTTCTGTGGAATTTCTGACCACTGGTCATTCATGGATACTTGCGCTGGTGTGCTTGCGTTGCTCTGCAGTTTCCCTGCAAAAACACTGGCTGCGCTGCGGAGTTTCTCGCTCTGATCAACTTGATCCATTTTCTTCCAGTCAATTCGAAAAATGCCGGCAGAGCAAAAAGTAGCTGGAACTGGATAAGAGGAAAAAGTGGTACTGAATAGGCCAATCACAGCTGTTGCCAGCTGTGTCCACACAACCTGTAGTCACATTTCCAGGGAGGTGCACATCAGGTCATGGGGTAGGTTATGGAATAGGTTTTCCGAAGGGTTTGTGGTTACACTGCACCTACAGCGCATCGTTTCACTGTTAGGAGCTGTCCTTTAAGAGTCCAAGCAGCAACCTGAGGGGCTTAAAAATGATGCCATTGCTGAAGTTTCATGATCCATTTGAGGCTGGATCCAAAGGTGAGTCAGTTCCCACAGACTCTGGTGCTAAAACTCCAGACCTTACAGCATAAACAAACACGCTAACAGCCTGATGTAGAAATGACTTTGGTAAATGTAGACAATTGTTCCCTTTGCAACAACTGTACTTTTCGCATTTATTTTTCAACTCATTCATTTAAATTTTTATTAAGGCCTAAATTTTGCAACAAAGGAGGCTTTATGGTATCTGTCTGCCATGTGTCACTGAAATTAATTTATGTCACTGTACTAGACCTCTCAGCCATCCTTTTGGAGCATTTTAATGCAATTATCACACAAATAATATGGATTGCTGTATTTTTAATTATACTAACAGGTCGTCCATGAAGTCTGCACTCCCGTTTTATTAATGAGTAAAATGTTAGTAATTTTATTGCTAATTAGGAAGAATCAGTGTCTGTTTGGTTTACTCATACAGTCCCTGGGTCCCATTTAAGGTGGGCGGTGTTAGCTTAGCATTCCATTTAGCATTCCACATGCTGATGGCCAAAGTTGTTTTCAGCAATTAAGTGGGTTACTTAGGGGCCTGTCCACACGAGCACGGGTAATTTTGTAAACTTTGTAGATTTTTGGCCTTTCATTCACATTTTAGGTCACTGAAAACAGAACTTTAAAAAAAAAAAAACTCTTTCCACTGTTGTGATTTTCAGAAACTCTATTTCTGTGTTTACATGTGGAGTAGGAAACTAGGAGACTTTGTCTTCTAACGTCAAAGGTGTGCAGCCTTTGGTGATGCCAGACTGTGCACTTTGTTATTGCTTGTAGGACTCAGATTGGCTGACATTTCTATGTGGTTAGGGTTATATCGCCACCTGTTGTTTTGGCTTGTTCGTTAGATTGAAAGTGGAAAAATCCCCATTTTTAAAAAATACCTGTGTAATTGTGGATGTAGCCTAATACATATCATGTGTGCAAATGAGGCAGTAATAACGTGAACCTAAACCTTTTTTTAATTTACAGGAAAACAGCACAACTTAAATTTGGGAATTAATAAAATCAAATGTGTACAAAAGTACAACAGATGATAAGAACAGTGTTAATAATAATGTTACCTTTTTAAGATACAATGAGGGGACACCAAAGATAATACAAATGGTTCCAGTGGTGAAGAAAACAACCAATAATGAGGCAAATTTAAATTAGACTGTTGATTACATGTCAGTGTGTAGTCTGTACTACACTGTAATAAATGTGTGACTGTACACCAACATTGGTATAGGTAAATTGTTAAAAAGGACAAAGGCATATATAATGAATGAAGCAACAGCCAAAAAAAATTTTTTTTTAAAACTGTATAAAATAATTAATCCTGTTATTCCCCCCACACAACTCCAGTAGACAAACTAATGCAATTCTGTTCCAGAAACCACATTTCTCAGCACAGATTACTAATTAAATGGCGGGTATTGCTAATTTGTACTCTAGAATTACTCCTCCTAAATCTCTCATTCTACAGGGCTCTGTGGATTATTACTCATACAGTAAAAACTCCAACTAAAAGTCAAACTGTTGCAAAGAGCACACGTGCTCAATCTTTGTTCGCGATGCCGAAACCTAACATTTTCCTTTTCATCTGGACAAGATGAAGTCATTTACACAGCCCGGCCCTGTTTGGCTTCAAAGTGTCTTTTTGAGGTCTCAGGCTGGACACTTGCTGCAGGTGCAGTGTTGGAAACACTGATGCAACACCAGAAATGGTCGACCCCATTCCATACAGGAGGGGTGAAGAGCGGCAAAGGACCAAAGTGAAGTCACTGCCTCGTGCTTCTACCTGGTCGGACTAAATTCAAATTTCCAACATTTGCAGACCTTTCAAAACCAAACTGCATAAAACCAAGTGGTGAGATAAGATGCCTCCCCTGGGTACCCGGGTGAAAGTAATAAAAATCACTCTGCTGCTCCTCCAGATACAGTAGGGCTACAATAAGTTAGCTGGGGATTACGCTGTTAAATAGCCAGAGGCTGCGCGTGTATCATCAGCCTGGATAACTGCACTATTGCATACTGCACAATCGTGCATTGCCAGTAATGTATCTGTACTCTGAATTACATTCATGGGGATGTCAGTAAACTCCCCTGTGATGTATCTTTGTGGGTTAAGAAATGAAATACACTGATCCACAAGTGAGATAGATGCGCTTACCAAGGTCAAGGAGGCTCCCCAGCGTAATTACACGACTACCAAACACAAAGGGCATTGTTATTGGACAAGTATAATGCCGCACATTACCAGAGCAACACAGCTGTTTCTATCAGCGAACACTAGCTTGGGAAGACATAGGGCGGGCATCAATTTAGCCTACTTATCTAAAGTCTCTAATTACTTGGTTTATTTGATAAACAGAACAAGGAGAATCCTTAAATGATTCTGCAAGATCCAAAGGGGATTAATTTCTTACTCCTTGAAAAAACAAATCACTGGTAGAATCCCTTATTTCACTCTTTAATCACGCATTAATTAGGAGCAATAGGGCACCAGTTACACTTGGCATTTGGTGAGATTGCAGGGGGGGGGGGGGGGGGGGGGGGAGAGCCTGCATTAGCCTCTCCAGAGGAGGAGGCAAGCACATCAGGCTAAGACAAAGATGACACAATCAGACAGAACAGCAGGAAGCGTGAGTTGGGAAAATGGGGATCTGAGCTTCTCCAGCCCCATTCCCACACAAAGCACCCTTTCCTCAGACAGAAACATTCACTGCATGCTCCTTATATACGCTATCTTTCCATTCATCGTAAAAACAAGCGTTATTAAGTATGAAGAATCTAGTGTTACATATTCCTGCCGGCCTTTAGTAGCAAGTTATGATGTTTTAGGCAAAACATCTTGTGATGGGAAATGGAAAAACACAAAAAGGTGGGTCACGCACAAGTTTCAGGAAAGAAAACCACCAAAAGAAGAGAAACAACAAACCCAGCTATGGAACAACAGAAAAATTAACACTGTTAATTAAGCTGTTAAAAACAATTAGAACATGGTCGCTAGAGTGAGAAACAGCAGCACATGAACTTTTAAACGTCTGTAAGGGCAATAAAAATGTCCAGTTTCGAGCGGGTGGAAGTAGTGTGCAGAGCAATGAGGGTTAATCATGGGAGGCTTAAACTCTGGGAGCAAAATCAAAAGAATCACACTCAAGGAGAAAAGACCGAATGCGCTGCATGAAGCAGGGGCTAAACACCTCGGCTATGTTTACACGCATGGATTGACTTAATGAACATCCAATTAAGGTCTGTTTGAGTTATGTTATTTACAATCAGCTGGCAAGAATAAAGCCACTGAGTACCTGTGTAACTCTGTTGGTTCTTAAACAGCACAAGTCGAGTCTTCTCCTGCAGGCGACAGAAGTACTTTTCTTCTTTTTAATCTTTATTAACTTTAAAACACAGATACTGATTTAAGTATTAAGTTGACTTTTGTGGCACATCATAGCCTATTTATGCAACAAAAAAGCTGGTATGTAGCCACATGCAGTTCTTAAGCTCTGCATTTTGTAATTTTAACAATTCATAGGCTGGCACAATGATGGTAATTAACTATTTGGACTGAATGGATCAACTGCTGCATTTATTTAAACCTGAACATTTTCATACTTTTTCTTGATATAAGATTTCAGATCCTCTACAGCACAGGACTACCTGGCTTGTATCATTTTGAGGGATTTTTTTTTTAATGCAGAAAATGTTTCAGGGGATGGTCTGGACTGCCAGTTTAGTACCTTCAACTCTTGTGCTATGGCGCCATGCTGCTGCAAAATGTACAGATTATTGTTTGGCATTTTCTTGCTGAAATCAGCAAGATATTCTCTGAAAAACACTTTCTTTGCATGGCTGAATATGTTGCGCTACAGGTCAGGTTTCTCAGGTCCAGAGAAGGTGGAGGCATTTCTAGTAGACCTTTAACTTTTATAATTTTATGGATGCAGTGTAGTCATGGCCATGATACCACGTATGTAAATGATGGGATCTTTTTCAATATTCTTTTCATGCTATACACAGTCATACTAATGAACCTATCCCAATTGTTTTTAAGCTTTTATAACTTTTCCAGTATTTTGCTTACTGTCTCAACTTTCTTGAGATATGTTGCTTAAATCAAAATCAAAAGAGTATATATTTTTCTTAGTTTCAATATTTGATATGACTTCCTATTATTTTCATTTAAATTTAGGGTTGAATGAGCCTTATATTCTGTCTTATGCATTGATCACATCTGACACTTTTTTGGAAATGTGGTTGTAAACTGTGCCCCGGGGGCAGTTCAGTACTTTGTTCTCAGAGTTCGACTAGTCAGTGGAGAGTTTCATTTTTCCATATTGGGATTTTGGGCATATTAGGAACTGCAGACTGAAAGTCTGTAATATGTTACTAGGAGCATGTTAGGTTTCAAAGTGCAGGATGGCTTTCTGTTTTTATGCCAAAGCAACACATTTTACATTAGTCTAAAACGGCCTCTAAAGGTAGAGTCAGTTTAACCAGATTATTACACATGCCTCCTTAAAAAAGGCTCTTGATCATCTGGAATAACAGTAGCAAACCTTTGAATATTGGATCTGCACAACATGCTTATCCAGATACCAAAGGCTGGCAAAAAAAAAAAAATCACATTCAAATGTCTGAACTTCTTACGCTACAGCACCTCAACCAAACTGCTATTAAACGGCAATTATGTCTTTGCTTACATTTTTTTTTTTCTTTTTGGACGACTCCTTATCTAAGATGAAAACCGTATCGAACGCAATGAACAAAATGGTGTGTAAAATGTATTTTGAAACCATTATGCTCTCAGCCTGTTTTCGTATTTTGTGAGCTTAAATAAAGAGGTAGCTTCTCAAGCAATCTCGGCCTTGTTTGTTTAACGTAATTACTACTTGTCCTCCCATCCTGCCGGCCCAGATGATGCATGAAAATTACCATTCCCCTACTTCAATCAAAGCAGGAGAAAGAAAAGGGAGAAAGGGGGGAACAGAGGCGAGCAGATGGGAGGGGGAGGCAGTGAGAGAGGAACTCTGTGAGACACACAGAGCTCCCTCCCTGCATGACAAGAAAGGGCACTGTCTCTGATTAATTAGCTGGAGTTGGTAATCAGTTTAATAAGACTGAAGTTGATGGTGAGAGGTCCCCTTTGGCAGAGCCACGCTAAGCTTAGCACTCTGTTCAGGGCCCTCGCTTTCTTCCACCAAGTAAACATGCAGTGTCTATTTACATAAACAGTTGTTTCTTTTTTGTGGGGGGCTGTTTTTCCATCCAAACCGCCTGAAAGCCCAACACCACCGCTTAAGTCACTCACAACAATGGCAGCAGGGATAGCAGACAAATTCATGAATTTTTCACCATATGAGAACTAATTAAATTGAGGCCTTTTTGAAATGAATATAGTGTGAGGTACTCACCAGCCCTACGCACACAAAGAGGCTATAATTCAGTGATTGAATTCTGGCTTGATAGCATTCAGTCTTTTGCTATAGTGAGCTATACAGATGGCTGGGGTCCTTTTCATTCTTCTCTCTCTTAATGGCAAATCTCATTATGGCACTTATCACTGTATGGTAGAACAGGACAGGAACGATGGGCCACAAAGCTACACGGTGCAGGAATTTGTTACCTGTCTGCTGTCGAATATGATACTTACTGTTAGGCCACATCATGATGAGAATTTCAAATGAGATTATGCAGAGATTAGATGCAAAATGTTTATTTTTACAGCACATGTGAAATACTGTCAGACTTTTTTGCTTAATTATGTCAGTAGGACATAAGAATGAATAAGTTTTTGGTACTGATCATGTGAAATGACCCTGAAGCAAAAATTCAACATGTGCTTTTGTTTTGAGAGAGACTGATATCGCTGTCATAATGCTCAACATAAAGCAACTTGGCATGGCCACATAATTACCGTATTAGGCCCCAGTCACACAGGCCCAGAGACCAGTTAGTGACCATCTACCTGATGAGGGAAAAGTGTGTATTCCTCCAGCTGGTTTTGAGTGGCTGCTGGCAGCCGCTGTGAATTCGACTGCAAAAGCATCAAACACAAAGACCAATCAGTGACCCCCCTGCCAACCACTAGGGGGAAAAAGTAGTGCGTGGTTATGGGATGTGTCTGCAAACACTCACCAACTACTCACCAAGTGGTAGTGAAAATGTGGACAGAGCAATGCAAACAGGAAACAGCGATCGTTCGCCTTCAAAGTAAAAGTTGCACTTTTTGAAAATGTTTTGGTTGTGGCAGTAAGGTGCGACTTTAACTTTGAAGGTGAATGTTCTCTGAGAACAAAAATGCTTATTTGCAGACAAGTCGGCACCTTTTCATTCGATTGCAGGAATCTGCCCAAAGCAATTGCAAGGAGGTTTTTGGGACCCTTTTTGCGACTGATTTCACCTAGCATCAGCCAGACATTCCCAGCAGGTCGGGGAATACCGACCAGGCTCTAACCCTGTGTGAGAGACAGACAAGCAACGTGTTAATTAGAGATCTTCTGAACTCTTTTGTTACTTTGGGACAGAGCCAGTCTTGTTGTTCCTGTATTTTCAGTCTTTATGGTACCTTAAAAACAGTCTTGGCTTTAGCCTCATAATGGACAGCCAGGGGACTGCTTTTGAGTTTCTCATCTCACCCTCAGCAAGTGAGTAAATTAGCCACTACTTTATACATACTTGTATATGACCCTCAGGTCCAACTGCTTTCCCCCCCTCTGAAGATGTAAATTTTTAAAGACATCTCATAAAAACAAAACGTTTCTTTTGGAGACACAATTCAGCACAATTGGGGACTGTTTTCAGCTGTGGACTAATCTGCATTTGATGCTTTAGTATTTTTCAGCAGCAGGAAAGCGAATGCAGAGTGCCCAAAACCTACTACAGCGTGTGTTCATTGTAATGAAGGAACATTAGTGTGGCTCACTGATGTGTTTTTAATGGAGCACAATGGAGCTCTGTGGCACAGAGGAATGAGACAGGCTTTGGATACACACACACACACACACACACACACGCACAGTGCTCACTAGCAGCATTAATTCATTGTTGGTTTCTGTGTTTTTGTGGGATTTGTTATTAGTGCGAAGATTTCACCTTCAGCAAAAGTTTGGGTGAAATTTATGGAGAAAGTTAAGAAGGGGGCGGGGCATTTTAACATCTGTAAACTGAACCCAGATGTAAACATGCTCCTCTATTAGCTCAACATGCATTATCTTTCCAAATGAATGATAGTGGCTCTTTAGTTTCAGATGAATAAAAACATTTGAAGCTAGATGGCCTTCATTTCTGAACTACTCGGTCCGTGGTCTTTCTCATCCTCCTTTGTCCTCTGCACCTCATTTCTGCTGCTATGATTAAGACCGCTCTTTGCCCCGTCCATTTGAAAATGTTTAAGATAAATTAATCATATGAAGCCTCTCACATGACATAACCTCTTTAAAAGTATAATTCCACTTCCTGAATTGTTCACTCTGTTACACTTAAATCTAATAAGTCATGACTTAGACAAGTCTTGGAATAAAAAACAAGCTGTTGCTGTCATGGCCCAGCAGTTTCTATCTAAAGTAAACTCTGAGGACTGAGCCCGAGATAACGGAGCACCACATCGCCCTGTGGCGTTAATGATCGTCCGCTGTTACAACACAAAGACAGTCAAGTAGCAGATAGAGCACAGAAATAATTTAAGCAGTGCTAAGTGGTCTATTGTCATTCAAATGATAAATTATGCTTGGCAGAGGTTTTAAAGTCACTTTTACAAAGCGTTGCTATTGTTTGTGTCGAGACAAGGTTTTAACGAGTCAGAATAGAGGGAATTACTTGGGAGAGTTTAGAGTTCCTTGGGGTTTGGACACAAATTGGTTCCCTGCTCATTGGGCCTGCCCGGACTGTTAGACAAGCCTCCAACACGACAACACTGGTGCTCATAAAAGACTGCACTGATGAGACAACAGTGTATAAATGAGGATCTGGAGTCAACATGACAGCTTGTGTTAGCGTTAAAGCTAGAGGTGATGGAAAGTTAGGCTTGAATTCACAATACTGGGGGGAAAATAAATCGATTTTCTCACCAAAATGTACAGCGTATGTCTCAGTGGCTCTCAGTCTTTACACTCCAGGATTATCATCTTTCGGTTTTACATACAGTGTTTAGAGACCTGGAGCCTATCCCAGCTGCTGTTCTATAAGCGGCTATACTAGACTACAATACTATACTAAACTGTAATTTTCCTATATACTATGATATGCATATATGCTCACTGGTCACTTCATTAGTTATACCAGGTTGGACCCCTTCCTGCCTTCAGAATTACATTAATTCTTCATAACATAGATTCTGCAAGTTGCTGGCAACATTCCTCAGGAACTTTGGTCCATATTGACATGATAGCATCACACGGTTACTGCAGATTTTCTCATGTGAATCTCTACCACATCCTAAAGGTGCTCTGGATTGAGATCTGGTGACTGTGGAGGCCACTGGAGTAGAGGGTACTCATTGTCATGTTCGGGAATCCACTTTGAGATTTTTTTGAGTTTTGTGAAATGCCACATTATCCTGCTGGAAGCAGCCATCACAAGATGGGTACACTGTGGTCATAAAGGGGTGGAAATAATCAGCAACAACACTCAGGTAGGCTGCGGGGTGTAAATGAGTTACTATCAGCTGAAGCAGTCTAGCCTTTTCCCTCTGATCTCTGGCATCAACAAGGCATTTTTTGCCCAGAGACCTGCCGCTCACTGGATGTTGTGTTTTTCTCAGGCCATTATCTGTAAACCATAGAGATGGTTGTACTGGAAAATCCCAGCAGATTAGCAGTTTCTGAAATACTCACTTTTCTTCCACATTCTGATGCTTGGTTTGAACTTCAGCAGGTCATCTTGTCTTGTCTTCATGCTTAAATGCATTGAGCTGCTGCCATGTGATTGGCTAATTGCATTAATGAGTAGCTGAACAGGTGTGCCTAATAAAGTTGTCAGTAAAAGTATGCCAGGGGTGTTAAACTCACTGTAAAATGTTTTTATTTAATGACCATTTATTAACTAAACAGATGATGAGGTCTAAGGCTTAAAAATCTTTAAAAGATGCTAACACCTACACATATTCTATCCACCCATCCATCCATCCATTCTCTTCCGCTTATCCGGGGCTGAGTTGCGGGGGCAGCAGCCTAAGCAGTGAAACCCAGACCTCCCTCTCCCCAGCCACCTCCACTAGCTCATCCAGGGGGACCCCAAGGCATTCCCAAGCCAGCCGAGAGATATAAACTCTCCAGCGTGTCCTGGGCCTCTTCCCGGTAGGACATGCTGGAGCACCTCACCCGAGAGGCGCCCAGTCAGATGACTGAACCACCTCAGCTGCCTCCTTTCGATGTGGATGAGCAGCAGCTCTACTTTGAGCACCTCTCAAATGGATGCACTCCTCACCCAATCTCTAAGGAAGAGGCCAGCCACTCTTCGGAGGAAGCTCATTTCTGCCGCTTGTTTCTCAATCTCATTTTTTCGGTCACTACCCAAAGCTCATGACCATAGGTGAGGGTAGGGACACAGGTTGACTGCTTCACTTTCACGCTCAGCTCCTTCTTTACCACGACAGACCGGTGCATTATCCGCATCACTGCAGACGCAGCCCCAATCTGTCTGTCGATCTCCCGCTCCCTTCTCCCATCACACATATTAGAAATCTGAAACTAAACAACAACAGAATTTTATTCCTTTTAAAATAACATTAAAATAACAGGAAATAATTTTTCTTTCCATAAATTTCCACTTGTGTGTAATAATATCAGGAACAGCAGTGCAACTTGTTAAAAAAAAAAAGAATTGTTTCTCTGCAACTTGTACAGTTTGCAAAGCCATCCCGTGGGCCGAACTGGACTTTTTTGTGGGCCAATTCTGGCCCAGGGCCCATGTGTTTGACACCCCGTGCTACGATATGCCAGGCTGAACACTTATTTGTATTTCTTTTGAAAGGAGTCACATGTGGGTGTATAACATATCACAATACAATTTTTTTTCTTTCAAATTGTAGTTCAGGTTATTTTGACCCACTTATGGAAAAATGTAGGTTCACAACTTCTACTTATGAGGGTTAATTCAGTCTGAAGGGACCTCTGCGGTCTTGTTGCATTGTTATTACAGTGTTACCAGTGTTAATTGATCAGTAACAAGTTTAGAGTAGTTTCTTCCACCCTCTAATCAAGCCCGTGTCTGTAATTACTTGCTGTGCAGTGGGTGAGTGTTCTTCATGTAGAAACTCAGCAATAAATTACCACACAAACTGTAGTTACTGAGGCTTTTCCTGAGACAAATCAAGGTAATGTTAATTACACCATTAAATTCATTCTCTTAGAGTAAATCCCCCCCAGCTGCTTTAGATCACACTGTATCCATTCTTAGGTCAGTGTAAGTTATACATGAAAGGAATGTTTATACACTATGACAAAAGGGGGAGTCTTGAATTACCGCATGCTCGTTGTTGAATTCAGACTACAATAAAAGCTTTTAACACGTCAATATATCTGTATATGTAGCCCAACATAACCCAACTGGTCAAATAAATAATGTCCTTCCCATTTTCACAGGTACTCGCCCTGCTTAAGATGTCATTACCTCTGTTGGGACTGTTAAATGGTTCCATAAAGAAAAATGAAATATTCATTAACTTGGTTAATAATTCATTCAGATAAAATGCAATATGTGGTTTGCAGAATGAAGATGAATACGTAATGAGTGCATGCTCAGCATATTTGTGCGTGGGAATGTTTTTATTTCACGATAGCAAACGGAGGAAATTAATTGAAAGTTCATTTTCACTCTTTTGTTCTACAAGTTAGGCTAAATGATAAAATAGATGCTTTCGAAGCAGTTTTGAACTAAGAAACAATTAAGAGAGTGTATATGTAACCCACATAATATAGAATGGTTTTTAATTAGCGCAGAGTAAGTGCATTTAAACAGTTTTTATAAATTAGAACTGTTAGCTTGACCTAATTCCCACAGTTTGAGAGGACTGTGTGAAGCACTTTGTTCTTTGCTGCCTGAAAATTGGAACCATAACCTCTGCTTATCGTGTGACAGAAGCCTGCAGAATGAAACGGTGCATTGATAATTTCGTGAAAAGTTTTGTCACTGCTGAAAAATTTCCAGTTGCTGCTCCAGATGTCACACGCAGTCTCCTTACTCTCCCGTCCACAAACAGCAGGACGCGTGCGCGCGCTGCCTCGGCTAACGCGAGAGTGCTGAAGTGTTCCCACACCGCCCCACTGCCGTGTAAACACTGCTCATCCAAACACTGTCAAACTAATTTCCTCACACCACAGAGGTTCATTTTGGCTTTCAGATGAATCAATTCTTTCTCTAATTATCAATTGTGACACCCATAATCACTCTGAGAGTGTAGCGCTGAATAAATGGCATGTCTTTTGTGTTATAATTCTGTGCATCTTGACAAACATGACCCATTAAACAACCCTGTGGCCTTTTTACGAGAGCGACGATTACACTAATTAAAACTGCAAAACACGCGAGAGGGCTGCCGACGTGCCAGAATTAAGCAGGTCATTAAATCAGCCGAGGAATATGTCAACATCCACGCTGTCTGTCACTCCCACCGTGCTACTTTGAGAAGAAGGAAGAAGGTGGGGGGGACCTTATGTGCAAGAATACAATCATAACTGACATGATATCAAATGTAAAAACTAACATGTTACGGCTCTAATGTGGAGGCCTGAGGCACAAAACTAAATAGGACATAAAACACCAACAAACTAAAAAATCTAAACACGTCACACTTTCATGATGAAGATGTAAAACTCTTGGTTTGTTTGTAATTCTAAACTAATTAGAGTTTTGTTGTTCTATGAAATGCCACAGTGGTGTTTTGCCTCTCAGCTCCACTCCATTTGGAAACCATTAGTTTTCCAAATGGAGCTGAACATTTAAAAAAAAAAAAAGTGTGAACAAAATCCCCAAAAAACATTGCAGCCAAAATTTGATGTGAAAACTATTAACGACACATAAACAAAAGCCACCTTCCTCTGAGCTACACCGAGCACTAGGTGTGAAGTCTTCCTCAGCGTGGCTAGCCTTTATCAGCAGCATCTCGGAGATCTCTCCTTCGAGTTAATCCTCTCCCAGCCGGCGATAGTGGCAAGCGATAATGCTGATGTTTTGTTACCAGCAACATATGTTCCCTTTCGTACAACAGCAGCTTTCCAACCATTTAATGGGATTGCTGTTGTTGATTTTTTTTTTCCTTAACCCCGCTTTACACAACAGTTTTCCTAGAAGTGCTTCGACGTGTGCCCAAGGAATTTGTCTCTTGAGTTTCGCAACAAATCAGTCAGGTCAGGGGCTAAGATTGGCCTCCAGTAACAGACTGCTGAAAACGGCTCCTCAACATGACGGGAGAGGAAAGTGGATTTTCCAGCTTAAAAGCAGACTCATCTCTGCTCAAGGCATTATGCTGTGTTCAAAGAGATTAATAAGTGAGATGCTATTGATATGTCGCTGCGCTGCTCTTGGATCAGCGCTGGTCACATCAACTAGTTTTAAAATAAGGCTACATGGCCACAAGTCCCATACTGTGATGTTTCTTGGCTTTTGTTTCACACCATTGGATGATAAATGTAATCCTACAGCAGCTCAACCAGCCTGCAGTTTTCTTGGAACCCCCCATTATCTCTGAGAAGTTTTGCAGTGTTTATGAAATATGCAATAATCAGACCTGCATCCAGTAATTCCCTGTAATAAATGTCTTGTGCTAAAGCACTTACCCAAAAAATTTCAAAGGCCCTAAAATGTTTTTTTGCTTCCCTCTTAATTTTGCTTCCATTAATGAAGCATCTCTGATGTTTCCTCACTCTTTAGTCAAGATATATTTTTCATAGCATTCATCAAAGTGAAGAAATCCCATGTTGTACTTTGATGTGCTTAACACAGTTTTAACTTGTGTCTCATTACAGAGATAATTAATAGTTTAATTAGCACCAATTCTCACCAACTGACAGCTTCTCCGACGCACAGTCGTGTGTGAGATGATACAAAATCCAGTCTTTTTTAAGTTCAGCAAATTCTTTCACACTCCTATTTGGGTTTCTTAGGCTCAGGTGTTTAGTCTCAGAATGACCTACAAACTTTTGTTGCTGATGTTTTCTTAAATTTACTCCACACTGATTCAGCCTACGCAGCAAGGCTATGAGAACACCCCACCTCACCAGGGGACAAACACGTGCAATGCAAACAACTCAGGTGGATTAATTTGAATTCTCATTACCTTGAAGCAAAGCAGTCGTTTTTTATGGTTTGGTTAAAAAAAAGAAGAAGAAGAAGAAAAAAAAAGCAGGCATTATGACTAAAAGTAATTATCTTTCTTGTGCTTTTATTGTGCGTGCTGGTTGCAATTAACACTTCCTGGAATCTGAATGAGCATTTCAGAAGTGTTGAGTAGCTGTGGAGGCACTGCAGATCAAAAAAAAAAAAAGATCAAAGTAACAGCGAGAGGAATGGACGGTTTTGAGACGAGTTTACAGATGCTGAAGAGAGCTCATCGCACAATGAGCAGCGAGTGTAGGCTTCGAGAAAACAGCGTGCGCCTCTTGTTCGGGCTCTGAAACAATAGCGAGTCTCCCGGCATGGGTGAGGGCCAGCAGCAAAGCCCCCGTTTCAAACTTCCAGTTTACGACTGCTCACAACAGTTTACAGCAGCCAAATTTCATTTTCTACTCCCAAATCCTATCGCACATTATCCTGTACATTGCATTAGAGCTCTAATCTTTCCTTTCTCTTCCCCAGAAGAAGAAAAGAGTGCCTTCATGATTAACCCACTTTACAGCAATAAATAAACGCATCATCCAGTAATGTACACCAGATTTAATTTGAGGAGGGGGGGGACGCTCAAATCACTGAAATGTAATGAAAAATAACACAATGCAGACACCAGTGGCTGCCTTAGGAATTAATTTGAATGCTGCATCATTTTTTTTCAGCCTTTTACTCTCTGGATTGGGTTTTTTTTTTTTTCCTCTCAGCCAACTGCTGACTTTCCTGCCCTCACGTGCTGCTGGTGCAACATCTTCAAAATGTACAAAAAGACAAACAAACAAACAAACAAAAAACACTTTTATCAAATTAACAAAAACAACAAAATAAAAATCTTTTTCCATTTTTCCTCCATGTTTGTCACATGTAGCCCATGTTGCTTTTGGTCTCCCATCGCTTCTTCGCCTCAAAACTGCAACACAGAAAAAAACCTTTATGAATACATTTTAGCCATCAACTTCAATCACTGCATCAGCAATCATTCAAGGCTCTGGCTAATTCAGGCTTCAGCAGCTCTATCTTAACTGTACTTGAACCCAGAGTGGTCACACACGGCAGAAATGATGGCAAACATAAACATGAGAACAGAGACA
This sequence comes from Archocentrus centrarchus, assembly GCF_007364275.1. Taxonomy (NCBI): domain Eukaryota; kingdom Metazoa; phylum Chordata; class Actinopteri; order Cichliformes; family Cichlidae; genus Archocentrus; species Archocentrus centrarchus. The sequence goes on along the minus strand of NC_044360.1, from coordinate 25,187,123 downwards.
GACGTCATACCCCCAGGCTATTTGCTTCTTCCTTTTCTGCGCTGCCCTCAAAGCTTCCTCTTCCTGTTTGCGTTGCACAAAGTCACGGCAGTCAGCAGCTTGAGCGATTTTCACGGCCATCTATTTGGAGGCAGACAGAGGAGAGGCCCATTAGAGAATGAAAATCAGTCTGTGGCAAGAAAAACCCCTGACTGATGTGTGAGGGTGGCTTCTTGTCAAAGTCTCTGCTGCCTGTGCTGCCTCCTCCACACCACAGCAAAACTGTCATTAAACTAAACTACACGTGAATGCCGTACAATCCTGCAGTTAAGCAAGTCTGGCAATATGTGACGTCAGGATTGGTGATTAGGTGCAGCGTGCCTGACAGAATGTAACCACAAAAGCTTGCATTATATATATAATATAGTAGGAATAAATGCTTTTTTGCATGCATGTAATGAACATATAACAACATATATATAATGCATGACTTGTTCAGTATGTTGTTATATGTTCAATTATATGTTTAATTCATTCTCTGCAACAATACTTTTGCAGTAAATACCTGCTTATTTCTATGAATGCAATGTGCAAAGTCTTAGAAGTGATGATACATTCAAAGTGCAGGAAAGAGGGGGAAAAATTAAATGAAATCAACATTTGATGTGACCATCCTCTGCCTCCAGAATACTGTTCTCATTTTTTTTCACGATGCATGTCTTGGAGAAAATCTACTTCAGTGTTTTCTGTTTCTCTATGTGATCCCAAAGCCACTTATTCAGAGCTCTGTAGCAGGGCTCCCCTTGTTCTTGTTTTTGCTGAGGATTTTTACCCTTCCCGATGAATCGAAACATCTAAAGCTTTTACACAGGTTCTGAATGGGTGCTAAACCTGAAACCGCCACAGAGAATAAGTTGGGGCAACATCAATTTCAACGACCGGTTAGCTTTTAAAGAAAAGTTGCAACAATTGACAAATTCCAGCTTCTCAAATGTCAATATTTGCTTGTTTTCTTTGTCTTTCGTCAAAGAGAACTGAAAGACGTCACTGAGCTTTCTCACATTTTTGATGGCACATGATAAATTGAAGAAGAAAATGTCACATTTGAAGATTCAAAACAATATTTAGATGCTCCAATATGTAATACACATACTGGGACATATTGTAAAGAACTAAAAGGCCACAGCCAGTGAAACATAAAGATAAAATATACAAACCGCGGATATACACATGGTCTCTAACCACGTTACCAATAAATGCAGCTTTTTTTTGTGAGCGTGTGAGTACTGTTTCATTAAAATTCACCTTATATTTACTTTATATGTTTTTAAGCTTGCAGCCCCCCCCCATTGTTTCTTTAAGATTTCTTTTTTAATGTGCAAATTAACTACTAAAACAATGGAAGACAATGTCAGCTATGCTGCCGCTCGTTTCCCCACCACTTCCAAAATTCCACTCCTCTCCAGTGCAAAAGAGACTTTTCTTTTCGGAGCAACGCAGGCACTCCCTGAAATCAGAAGTGAAGAGAATGACCGTGACTGTAAGAGGCAAACATTCAAATCCCAGGGAAGACATATGTGTGTATTGTGAAGCAGAATAATCCCAATAACCCCAGTCACACAGACGCACGGGAAACAAAGGGAAAAATCCTGCCCCCTCTTTCACTCCTGAGATAGGTTTATTATTGAAGCAAAGGCAAACTTTGATAAACAACTTGGAACAATTTCACCAAACCTTTGGGTAATTCTTTGTAATATTCAGAGTACAATCAAGGGGGGAAAGAAAGTCTTAAGGTAATGAAGAAATGTGCCACCACTGCGCCACTTGAAGAAAAAAAAAAAAAAAGACCTGCTGGAAAAAAATGTTTCAATTATAATTAAGTGGGATAAACTTTATTAGAAAGACTGAAACTAAAATATCTCCTAATGCATGCTGGGATTAAGCAGGTCAGAGCGAGCAGGCAGGAAAAATTAAACTCTAAAGGCTTTTTATCACCATATTTCAGGAACCAAGGGTGTAAAATGTTCTAATTTGGGATACATTAAAAGCCATAAAGGTCTTTCAAAAAGATTAATGGTACTTTGCTTGGATTTAAGATAAGGGCTCCGGCTGGCTGCAAGTACTGGGCTCCGGCTGGGCCCTCAAGGCATTCATCTATACAGTCACTGGAAGATTTGTGAGAGCGTCTGCATAACCTGAAGCGTACATACTATGACAGTTCTCCAGTTCTTTGCCATTTTATAGGTTTTAAATTCCTCAAATCATGTTTTCTCCTCTTTTCTCCTCCCCTCTCCTCTTAAGGAGAGTTATGGGGGGGGGGTTGCTCAAACATTTGCAGCCGATTTGCGAGCAGATAAAACCACTTCAGGGTGTTCCCCGCTCCTTGGCAGAGTGGTGTAGGTGCTAAATGCTTCTGAGTGGCTCTGATGCATGCTGAGATTATAAACCACACATTTATTAAATTGTTGACAAATCTGAGAAAGGCTCTTGCTCTCTGTGTTTGCAAAAAAAAAAAAAAAAAAAAACCCACATTGGCTCATTCTGGGAGCAAATCAAACGAAACTGCATGATGCTAAATGGTTTCATTTGGAGATTTACTGACAGAGCTTTTTCTTTTTGCCTACACAAGGATTACCCACATTAACCTGCTCTCCTGTGGGGTTGCATTTGAAATGCAAAAGGTCTTGAAAACACGCCTTCCTGAACATTCCACAAGCAAAATTAAAACCCACTTCCACGGCCCTCATTTCCACACCCCCCCCCCCCCCTCTTTTAAATTCACAACACAGCTTTTACTATATTTAAAGCATTAAAGGTCTTTAATATTTTCCCTGTTTTTTTCCCCTTTATCAGTTTAGTCTACACTCGCTGATTGTCTTTACTGGGGCTCAACATTAATGTCAACCAAGTTACCTAGGAGACAGAACAGATCAAAGAGACAAAAAAAAAAAAAAAAAACCCTCAAATGTCTGATTAATCAAGCCTGCAAACAGCTTATTTCTTTTAGCCTGCATGCAAGTATGAAAATGAGATTCCGAGAGCAGTACATTGTGCAGATTTGTTCATTCTTATCTGAACAAAGCCAGCGGCAGCTTATTTCATGGATCACTGGCACTGTCAGCGCTGTGGCGCCGAGCAGGTGACGGCTCCTCTTTCTGTGGCGAGAACAAAATTAGCAAAAAGTCGGCACAAATTAGCCTCTCATATTTTCAGTAATATGACATTATTTTTCATTTACTTTTTTGATCCACTTTTCAGGATTTTTTTTTTTTCTCCCCCTCCCCTTGCGTGCATCTTAGTGCCAAATCCTTTCACATCAGAGGCTGGTGAAAAATAAGAATGGAAGTACAAAGCAGGAATAAAGGCAGGAGACAGGAAAACCTCCTGCATTCTTTGTTTATGTGGCTCCTAAAAGGCAATTCTTCCCACTCCACCTCATATTAATGTACAATTAAATGTCCATCACATGCATGTTTCTGTGCCTTGTTTCTCTCTCTCTCTCTCTCTCTCCTGTGTGGCCTGTGCGCAGCCCTGCTAAAAACAAGGTTTATTCAGAGGATTAATTCTCTGACCTTTGGAAGATTTGAAGGCAAAAAAAAAAAAATTCAGCCTGCACAATGCTGGCACTGCAGCAGCAGCAGCAGCGGCAGCAGCAGCAGCTTAAGGCCACTAGGAGGGTTAAGTCAATAGTGCCGTTTTCTGTTCATCCATGTTTGGGTCGTCATGGAGATTCAAGTAGAGACCCAAACATGGGGCCTTGATACAAAAAATAAATACATAAAAATTTGCATTACCGGTGTAAACCGTGCACAAAGTGTACCAAGTCCATCATAATAACATTTTCACAGTTTTTTTCATTTGTGTGCTTGTTTTACTGCATTACTCTTTAGTAGCACAGGGATCATAAAAACATTGTGGCAATTAACCAGCCAGTGCAAAAAGACAATAGCTGAATGGAAGATGAGAAAAATACGTCTCCATGTGGATAAAGTGTTAAAGCTCCTATTAACAATATGAAATAAATGATGGCTTTAAGGAAGAAATGGCCTTAAATCCATTCATAAATTTCCTATCCAGGAAGCCTCTTCCAATTAAAACGTGTGAGAGGTGGATTAACAAGGGCTATATGGCTTTGCCTCACTAAATCACCTCCCCGAGCTGCTCTGCTGCATTTGACGTGTAAACGATTAATGACCAGCCTAATTCCCTTATCACACTACCTTAATGCCTAAATAATGTGGCCTTAGTCAACTTTGGAAAGCAGGGCTATATAAGAAAGGAATGAATATCAGATTAGGCAGCTTGTGTGTTATTTCAGCATAATTTCTTAGGACTGAGGTGGAGGAGAGAAGAAAAATGTGTCTCTGACTGCTAAGCCTCAGTGTTGCAGCAGGACAGGGAAGGTCAAAAGATCGAGAGGTCAATCAATGCCACCCATATCGTATTCAAAAGAAAGGGATACAAGATTTTATTCAGTCAGTGCATTATTTGAATCTCCGAGGTAAAACAACAGACTGGAATAAACACAAAAAAAGCCGGTCCTAGGATCACCTGGTGTGTCCATATCCACCTCTGGGATTAAAAGTGCGATTTTGCTGCTATTTTCATTATCAGTTTGTCTACAGATTATTTACGATTCACTCTTAAGTCTAATTTGTACTAACCCTTGGAGGGCTTTTAAAAGCCCATTCAACACACAAAGATCCTCATTTTACTGTCACAGAACACAAAGAAAGAGATCCTGTACACAATGTTGTTTGAAAGTGACTCAAATAAAATGGAACAAACTATTTTTTAATTTCCAGTATAAGACATTCACTCAGTTGCTTTAAATGTTGCACAAGTAAATAGAGCTATTATTAAAAATGCACTTATTCTTTGCTTTACAGTTGAAGATTGTTGAGAAAGAGAAAAATGTTCAGACCTGTTCATTTACTTACTAAGTATTCTAAATATTTTAGCTCAGAAATGAGAGGAAAATGCATAAACTCTTACCAAATAAGCCAGGGAAAACTCCACGTTTCCTTCTAAATTGTGGTGGAGCCAAAGTATAAAGTTGAAGGAAATGGAAATAATACAGTAAAATATCTAAAATTTGTATGCAAGTATATGAGTAAGCATATGCTATAACAATGCATCACTGGCAAATCAAGTAATTGTGTAATGGACAAACTGTCATAGCTCTGCTTGGGAGTTTAATAGTGATACTGGAGAAAAGGCAAATCACTGGGTAGGAACGTCTAACACTGAAGGATAAACAACTGCAATGTGTCATTATTTTCATTATAATGCTGCTCAAATATCACAGCACACGCCTTCATGCTGTTATAGTCCTACTAAAGTTTCTGTTTTCTTTGGGGCAGCCTCATTAGAGCTTTTTGTCATCTTGCTTCCCCTTTGACAAACAGAATTACATGGCGAGCCAAAAACAATGGCACTTGAGGGAAGGCACAGGCGAACAGCCATGTCTCCATTTCCTTTTCTAATAATCTGATCCTAGATACATATGACATGTCATCTTTGGGGAACAGACAAAAAAAAAAAAACATCTCTGAAAGTTCGTCTGCTTTGTGCCATTCCATTATCTCGCCTCTTCTGAGTAGGGTAGGCTTATTAGCAAGCTTTGAACTCACACTTAGAATAATATGCCATCAACAGTTTTATAAGCTAATTAGAAAAAAAAAACTGTTTAATTAATGAGTGACTGGCAATAAAATGGCAATCATGAAAAAAGAAACCAAGGGTGCTAAGCTTCCACTACCACCAATTAAGGCCTAATTACAAACAAATTATATATGTGTTTTGCTGTGGGCTTTAATTTAAAAAAAAATGGCTTTAATTAAAAGAGAAAACATGCTAATTAATTAAACAGCACACAAATCTACATTGAAAAGTATGCTTTGTCTATCAAGTAATTAATGAAATACAATAATCCAAATGAGATTCCCAGGCATTTGATAAAAGCTTAGTACCCATTTCAAAATCCATTTCAAAATTAATGGGCGAAAATTTAATGTGAGTCATCCAGAGATACAATAAAAGTTCATTCAGTGATAAATTGCTTATGCTGAAGGAAAAATGAACAAAGAGGAGAGTTTCCCTGAACTCTCTGCGAGGTGGCCTGGGGGGGGCTCGCAGGGGAGACAGAGTCAGGCTCCTTCTCTGATGTGGGGCGGGGAAAGTCAGGATCTGATAAAGCCCACTTTCCACAAAAGCACTGCTCATTAATTTTTTGATTACAAACACAGGGCATGGCGGGGGGAAGGTGGCGAGAAGAAAAAAGGTGTTAAATAACATAAATATCATGAAACACTCTTAGTTCAGCTCTTTGTTTCAACTAAGCCACCATGTCTCCTCTGACAAAATGCCGCGCCACCTTTGTTTCACAGCATTTAAGCGAGGCTTTCCAAAGGGTAGATTTCAAGGACAGTGGGGCTTTTCCTTTCAGCAGCTGCACTATTGAAATGCTAGCTAGAACATAATGAGGGATATTATAACCATCCGCGTGTTCAAAAGCTACAGAAACTATAAATGGCTCCAGTTAATACATATTCATATGGCTAATTGCTGTATGATCCAACTGTTAGGCGGGACCAGTTTTTAAACGGTTTGGACGTATCAGGTTAATATTGCTCAAAGTGGCATCAAAAGAGAGGTCCAACACAAAAGGTCAATCCAGACTACATGATAGCACTGGTCATAAGTGCAGCTACAATATATCACTGCAGGGCTTTGCACTACAGCATGGGAGACATTCGTTTACAGCTCCTGATAGACAAGACAATGCCTCTTATAACATAAAGTCAAACTGCCAAAACGGTTCAATACCAATACCAGGTACATCTGAAATAGAGCCCGACCGATTTATGGGTGGGCTGATATTATCAGCTGATATTAGCTATTTGCCAATCTATTGGTAAATCACCAAATATCGGAATAAGTCATAAAACTGACTCTAGTCTGGAACATGCTGTGTAGGTTGTAGTTTTTGTTGTTGTTGCTGGTTTTTCTGTTGCACTGTGTGGACTGAAAAGAAAAACTGACTTTTAGAAAAGGCTTCTTTGTACTTGTGTCCATGTGCATGACGACTTCCATCGTGATGGGGAGGCCAGCAGCAATCCAACTTCTTTTTTCATATTTCATATTCTTAAGCCCCTGGAAGTCATGAAATGGACCTGACATCCACGATTGTGGCAGACTACAGAGAGTTTCTGTTTTGAAGTGCTAATGCCACTCTAATAACTGTGATGAGCGCTATGGGGGAACCGTAAGCTCTAACACAGCATGATGGCCTTTTGTAAAGAAATATACCTACTTAATGTATATGAAGCAAAGGCACGGAGAGTTTTAAAATATCTCAGTGGCTCTGTTTAATTAAATATATATTTATTATAGGGATAATGCTGAGTGAAGTACTACAATGAGAAGGTAGATTAGTGCGGCAAAGAAAGTACTGTACTATAGCATCCAATTTAGTGTACAGTCATTATATAAAAAGTGCTAATTGTTCAGACAATTGTATGGTTCTGAGAAACCTTCAAAGGACTTTCAGTCATTTTAGTTATTTAATCTGGTTCAGTGAATATAAGCAGCCCTGGGATGCACTGGTGACCTATCCAGAGGTGTACCTGCCTCTCAACCAATGACAGGCTAGCAAAGGTCCCAGGCCTCCTGCCCTGAAATGAGTAGTTAAGAGGGAGGGAGGGATGGATGGATATAAGCTTGTTGGTTGTGATGACCTGGTGGCTAGATGGTTTAAATTATATTTAAGTGATCATGGTGTCCCACAGGGATCAATCTTTGGTCTGTTGCTCTTCCTGTTACATATAAATCATAATAAATCCACAGCTGATTGTGACTGTTTTGTTTGACACTGATGATTTGTCTTTGTCAATCATTGTTGATGTATCAAACAAAACTGAGTAGATTTCAGGACCTTACTGTGCCGTGAAAAAGTAAATATAACCCTTGGAATTTTTTATTTTGTTTTATTGGCATAGTTGGACAAGCAACCATTTGATGCTGTTTGAAACAGTGCCTACTGATAAACACAGGTAAACATAAGATAACGTAAGATTTTCTTTACTACTCATCAGTTATAATCTTTTCACACTGGCTCATTTACCCGGAATAGAAAAATCAATCTGCTGGATGCTATCAGGCCTCCTGACAGGCTTTGAGCCGTTTATACTATATGTGTCTGTCACTTCTTGTTATGCTAATTACAGAATTAATTAGGCCGTATGCAGCTTGCTGCAGAGTAAAATAAAGTGCAGTAATCAAAGGATGGAGACCCAGTCTTAATTGGAGGACTTGCACCTTTTAATCTAATGAACTATTAGGACTACTTTAGAAGCAAGAAGCTTTTTACATTGTTTTGTGTCTTCTAAGGCATGTGAAAAGAAATCTAAATGTGCTGAGGAGAATCAACAGGCATCTTTATGAGAAAAGAAACAGTTTATTAGTCTACATTAGGAAGCTTTGCCAACAGCACTGTAGACAATAATAACATTTTGTTACCTAAAAAGGGATGTGATTTATTTTCTGCATCTTTTTTTTTTTTTACTACTTAATACTTTCACTTAAAAAAACTGAACATGTCTTAATGAATTAATCTAAAAACAAAGACTTTCAGCCTTGAGACATATTTAAAAACTGTAATGAGAATAAAACCCCGCAACCTGCAATATCCAAGCAGCGTGTCTTAGAAGTTTGACAGATGAAAGACGACATATCTCCGGATTTATAAGGAGCCTTCAAAACAGGTTTTTACCAAATTGTTTTAATGTTCAGATTAAAAAAGGAAGTAGAGCAAATGGAAATCATTAATTGATTTGCGGGAGCTCAAAACAGCAGAAACAAACATTTTCGTCTTATAAAAGAGGGGATTCTGACAGCAAGCTCTCTATCTTCCTTCCATTTCCCTTTGCTTTGAGGAGATAAGTGGGAATGCATTAGATTGAGGATGAAAATACTCTGAAACATTGTCATCCAACATGTACCAGCATTTTCTTTACAAAACAATGCCTAGAGGGACAAACAGGCCTCTTTAGTTCTTCACAGCTGTCGGAATGCTTTTGCATTTTTCGCGAAGAAAAACCTGTTCCTATTCTTCGAGTGAAAAGCCTGCTACAATCATGTCGTGATGTTATGACCGTAAACAAATTAAACATCTAAGAAATTCCGTGCCAAATGAGCCACTCAATTATAACCTTGAAATTGATTCTGGCCACAGCGGAGATTATTGATCCTCTAAATGTTTGTCACAGTGCTCCTGTCAACGTGAACAGGAAGGCGGTAAACAAACATGCTGGTCCTAAATGCTATCTGAATTACAGGCCTCATTATTTAATATATACTACAGTCCTTTATAACTGATCCCGAATCCTTCCAACTTTCTGGCCTTTAGCTTCCATTTCTCTCCCATTTTTCCTTTTTCTACTATAAGCAGGACCGCATGTCTTTGTATTCGAAAGAAAACCTGTACAACTTTGCATCACCTAGCTTTTAGGGATTTAAAAATGGTCAAATCTATACTCTCTTGAAATGAAGTTATCACTGCCTAACAATGAATTGCGGCTGCCAAACTGCTGTCACGTCCCATCACGGCTCTGGCAAGACACAAGGCAGGTGCCAGGGAGGCGAGAACCTCAGCTCAGGCTAAAACCAATCCACCAGCGCTCTAAGAGGCTTTCTGAAAGTACAGCACAGGTGCCACTCACAAGAGCTTTCATTTAACTCCCTCATATTTGATCACTCTGCTCACAGTTAGAATGGAAATATGAAAGGGCTCTAATGCTTGCACACCAATGTCTATTACACAGTGGAGATACTGGGTCACAAATGTAATGCTCACACAATTAGCACAGTTGATATTTTCATTTAGAAGCCCCCTTATCCATTCAAGAGGTTCCAGTTGCAAACTGTGTTTAGGATTATTTGCTTTAAACCAAAATCATGTCCAGATGAAATAAAAAACAAGAAGAAAAGCAATTACATAGTTTTGACTGCATGATGCTATGCTTTGTTCAAAAAGGCAATGGCACTTGAAGTTTTTTTCACCTCTTATGTTTCTTCTCCACAGCTCTGGCAATAATGGCTCATGCTGCTGCCCACTATGCCAAAATGAGAGTAAAACTTACATTTCTGTACGTTTAAATAACTTAAATTTTTATGTTGAGCAATGCTAAACGAACGGCCCCTCCAACTTTATAACTCCAAATTGAAATCCTGAGCAACCAATAAAACCTGAGCCTGCAGTACATTCCATCTTTGTGTTGCCACTATTATAAAATGAAAATGCTCATGCGACGCTGTAAGCAAAATGCATCATAAAACAAAGAAGTTTAACTTTGATGCTCCAGCGGAGAAGTAACGCTGCAGCTGTATGTCTTTTTAACCACAATTATGTGTGTGTGGGCTACATTTTATGCTAAATTAGTTTCAAACCACTTGATCCTTGATGCCTGCCAAGGCGGTTAGTTACAAAACTTCAGGCACTGCATTTAGGGACATGTACACTTCAAAGGTATGAAACTCTTACCTGGAGAATGATTTAACAGTTGGCTTGAAAGCAATGTACCCTTCATTAAAAAGCAGAGCCAAAAGTCCTTTAGACACTGCAGCACTTCAAAACTAAGGGGAGGGCTTTCCATTAACTCAATGGAAAAGGGCTGCAGGACTGAATGGTGGATGTCTGCGTGTGTTTTTGTTCCTCTATGTCTTTGCAGCAGAAATGGCCACGGATCCATTAGCCTGATTTGTCACAGCGGGAGCACCCCAAAGATCTCTTATCAGCACAACGTACCTCTCGAGTGGCGAGTCTGTCGCTCATCTCCTCCGCCTTTGCAATGTCCCCTTCAGCTATGGCCCTCTCTATGCTCTTTTCTAGGCCGGACTGCAGAAGAGGGGAAAAAAAAAATCAGTTTTTTTTTTTTTTTTTTTTTTGGAAATAGGGGTAGAGAGAAAAAAAAATCAAAGAGTAACTTCAAAAGTCCCCAGGGCCTTATTTTTAATATGATTGCCATTACTACAAATATGTAGATTTCGCTTCACAAATGAAAACCTTTTTGATTGGATATTAGTGGGGAAATCTTAGAAATGCTACAGGAGATTACCAAACATAAATGTGACTCTTTAATTACACATTTCCATTACAGGCCTAAGCAGAGGGGGGTGCTGAGAAGCCCCCGGTCACTGATGGCAAGGCAGTTCTGCTGTGATGAGACTATCTGAGAGAGCCGAGTGCCAGATTTCTTCGGCCCCCCCAAATTTCATCATGGTGAAAAAAAAAAATACACACTGGAAAGAAACTGCAATTATTAATGCATCCCCTCTGATGTATTGTTGACTCACTGTAAAAGTACAGTAAAGTAAACATCAAGTTTTAAAATGCAGAATTAGCTTTTCTCTGTAACTCTGTGATTGGTCGGTTCTTATTTACTATGCTTATTATAGTTTGATATCCTGCACGTATTCTGGACAGACTCAATCCGACTCATGAACTCCGTTATAACCTGAAGTTTCTCACAAACACAACTCAAATGGACAGACAATCATCCTTTATGCCGTGAAATGTGTCTAAGGTTAGAGTTAGGGAAACCTGCTCCCAGATAAGTAATCACATCTGGCAACTGTGATATAGTTTTTCCTCAATTACATCACTTCAAATTGTTTGAAAGACTTGCCAGACTTGAAATAATATATTAATTACAAGGATCTGCATTTGAGTGATGAAAGAGACCCTCATTATGATAATGGGGAAAGTTCTGTTACATTCAGCTTGGTACCGCATTCAAAACGAAGCTAAATTCTTTTTTTTTTTTTTTAAAAAGAACTCAATTTTATGCTGCTGAGATAAATTAACCACAAAATACTCCAAAATAATCATTAAAGGGATTTCACATTGAAATTAGAACAGTTCCCATTCATTGGGTCACTCATAATGTTCATCAAGCTTGCAAATATTTTTTGCTTCATTGGCAATTTGCAAGTGTTTTGCATTAAAGGTCTGCTGATCTTTAAAAGCTGAAATGTACTCAAATGAAAGGAGGTTTTGTTTTAAACTTTGGTCTTTGTTCTAGCTGCAGTCACAGAAGCTGTACCCGGTACTCTAACTCTCCTTTTTCCAAGCAACACTCAGATTTTCAGTCTTCTTGCAGGAAAAAAAAAAAAAAAATCCTACATCTCACTTGAATCTTACCCACACTAGAAAGCAGATTCACCCTAATCTTATCACTAAATGTAGCTGAGCATAATCCCCCAGTATAGTTCTCAGTGTCAGGTTGAGTTATTGTAAAGGCTCCTCTAATCCACATGTCATATCACGTAAAACAATGAGACGATACAGTGGCAACGAAACACAAAGGATGTGAAGGTGTTCCTAACAGCTAAGACAGATACAGTCTTAAACCTCGGAAGATAAGTTGGAAGGCAAGTCTTTGTTACCTTCGGAGGGGGTTTGGAACATGCAGGGGGATGAAATCGATCATTTACACCAAAATACTGCTTAAGCTCATCCCAGTGCTTCTCCGGCTCCTCTTGGCGCTCTCTGCTGACAGAGAAAATGTGTGTTATTGTTCACATATACCAGCATTACAATAAGACAAACTATATTTCACTAATTCCACCCCAGTGTCCATCCTTTAATTAAATGGACTCTATTTCCGTTGTTACCCTTCTAATCGGATCTATGTGTTTTTCATACATTATGGTGACAGCATGTTGTGAAGCAGTTTGCTGTTATCTGCTGCACTGGTTAATAATTGGAACTTGATAATACAGATGATTTGACGAGTAATTGCGTAACTATTGAGGTAAGCATTTTTTGCATGTTTACAAGAGATCACATATTATACTGGTCATCGTAAAACAACTACATTTGGCTAATGTGAATATCACAACTTGTTACCATTGTGTGCAAATTGGTGAGTTTTTCTTTCTCTGTGTTAATGTGAATCAGATACAGAATCGGAACCAGCTTTAGTTTTAGTTTCTCATGAAGACCATATTTTTAGCAGCCCATTTACTTCTGATACTGGCACACAGCTTGTATGTATATTTTAACATTTAGCAGAACAAACCTCTTCCAGTTTACCCAACTATTTATAGTCTGTAATGTTGTAGAAACATCCCTAGGTGGACTGTTGCAATGTAACAGTACCTTGTTTGTGGAGGTTCCCCACTTTCTGTTCCTGTTAAATTACATTAAAAAAAAAAACAAGTTAATGATATGCAGGTTTGTTTGGTACCAGTCTGCACCAACTAAAATTTCAGTTTTTAGTTACACCAGTTGCACCAATAAGGTGCTAGATTATCTTTAAAGAAAGTGGCCTGAAGTTTCTATCAAATACAAAGGTAAGTAATATTTTCTCAAAAAATGACAAATATTTTTGTCCACTGGAAAAATGTGCAAACAATAAGAGCCTGACTAATATACTGGTTGGCTAATATTATGATCCAATATTGGCCTGTCACAAATATATCATAAATACATTTTGTTGTAAAAGTTGTTTGGGGTATTTTAGAAACAGGCTTCACATAGTTTGTCCAGCAGAGCAGCTCCAATTTCACTTTCTCCAAAACTCTCTGCACAGCATGTGTAGCAGAGCAGCAGCTGAGATGACCATGATGCAGAGTAAAGCAGTGTCATAAGTATAAAGTACTAATATTGGCCGATATATTGATATTTGAACTACTGATCTCCTCAAAACTACTGTATCAACTGGGCTTTCAAAACAATATACCACACTGACTTTCTGCTACATTACCTTTCTTTCGTTTTCTTCTTTTTCTTTTTCTTCTTTCTTCGACCTTTAATGTCTGAATATCATCTTTCTTCCTCCGCAGATCCTGGAATTTCTTAAACACACATACAAAGTGAACACAGCATCACCACCATTGATTCTTTCCCGCTGCAGCTGCACAGATGTGACATAGGAAAAGGCATCAAAACACCGGATTTCTCCCTTCAGATTAGCTGTTAGCTCAAGTGTAAGACGAACCGGGGACACTGCAGCAATGATGTAACTTTCAGAGTTAGCTTCACTTCTACAGGCGGCACCAAAACCTAAGCAGCTAGCCTGTACCTCACTGAATAAAACTTAAGATCAATGCAACATACTTGCCACATTTCCTGGGATACGCCAGGCATACTGCATGTCGGAGAGTCACTGTCTGCAGCTTGAGCCGACTGTGACACCTCCGATGAGCCTGTGTTTTCACCTTGCTTCTCCTCTTCAACCAAATCTTCCTGCTTTTCCTCATCATTATCTGGACTGAGGTCGTCTTCGGTTAAACCATTGGGCAGGAGTCCGCTGTACATACCGATTCAATAGATTATGTTAGGTATATACAGGTAATTTGTTATTACACTATATTTAAAACGGTCCGTAATGGGTAAACTACAGACTTCCACAACAGATGTTGGAGGCGACTCTCATTTCCGGGTAAACACTGTGACGCTGCCTGCTAAACGGCAGCTATTGGCTGATACCGAAAAGCGCTGAGCACAATGTCCAATCAGAGCCGCATTAGCTGGGGCTGAACAGCTGAGCACGAGAAGTAAATAAAAACCTCTTATTGGTTCTTATTGGCAGGAACAACTTTGAACAAGTTTAGGTTTTATTTAAAATATTCCTTAACGGAACCGTTTTCTAAGTATTCGGGCTATTAAGCTCCGAATAAGAGCAACTCCAGGTTTACAGAAAAGTGAAACAGCTGCTGGAGCGTTTCTAATTGAGGTGAGCCAGGCTGCTGACAGGTCCGTGAATTACCAGGAATCATTCAGATGTTAACCTGTATTTGTGTTATGTTCTCTGTGAGATAAGCTTCATTCTATGACCAGTAGTTCGCAATTTGCTTAAACTGCTTTGGGCATTACATTATTATTAGAATGATTAGCATGCAAATCTTGTATAGCCCCCGGCACTGGCAGAGGCATCTAGCCTTAAATTGCTCTTTCACACTCATTCTCATTAGGCTCTCTTTTGGTTGCATTTTATTGCAAGGCCCGTAATATACATAAATTACTGCCTGTATTTTCTGTGCTATATATGAGTGTAGCATAAAGGGGAAGACCAGTGACACTGACGTATATATTAAAAGGTCCATATCCATCGCTCAGGTAAGGCAGACACTGAAAGGGAAGCACACTTTGAGTTTGAAGTATTGTGTGCTATACTAGAAGAGAGTTACATAAAGCATTTCTCAATAAAAATGAAGACCTGTAACATTTTCCCTATTTTAAAAATTAACTGGCCAATCTATGGAGAGTAAATAGTAGAATATAGCTGAGTGAAAATGTCAAATATTCTCTGAATTTTTCTGAAATTGTCTGTTTTTCTCTTAAACACACATTTCTTGGGTTAGTCAGCCTGTACAAGGTATTTGAAGCCATAATTTAGGCTTTAGGGACTTACAGTTGGCATATTTTATAAGCCAAACATTTTTTTTTAACTAAAGCAATTGGCAGGTTGTTCAGTAAGAGTTTATAAATGCTTCATAAAGTAACACAAAAAGTGCTGAGATTTTAATGTAAGATTTTTTTTAAAAAGCTAGAGACCTTACTTTCTCCTTGACCCTCCTGTAGCCTAAGATGAGAGATGTTACTTAGTTTGGTTTTGCTAAATGCAGTGCATATTAAAGCTGACCGATAAGGCTTATACTATATTGAATGTCATGGAAAACATGTAAAAAAAAAAAAATCTCTATCTCATCCTCAAAAATATGCAGCCATTAACTGGTATCACTCACTCAGCATAATCACTACTTTAATTACATGTGTGACAAGTTGATGAGCACATCAGTGTCTGAAGGTAAATGAGAGCCACAAAGTCCTGTTAATACTAAACAAATTTGGCATTGCAGGTCTGAATCATTTCCTTATTGATTACTAGACTTTGTGTTCTATTTCACACTTGAATTAATGTCTCTCAGCTTTCCCACCATCCATCTCTCTCTCTCTCTCTCTCTCCCCCTCTCCTTGTTTCCCTCTCTCCCTGGCATGTGCTCCAGTTCATTATTTCTGTCATTTCTTGGTAATTTGGAGTTGGCTGTTTAAAACTTAGAGCCTCTTATTAAGTTTTGGCCATGGTGGATAAGAGGCAGGACTGTAAGAGCACAGAGATAAACTAATCATCTTAAAACCCTAATTATTAGTATCTTACTGTGACAGACTGTTTTTGCGAGGCAGCCAAATTGAGCCTCAAATGAGGAAAGGCATATCTGTGGAAGTGGTAATAATTTTAAGTCATCTCGATCTGGCTTGGTGTGGCAGAATTCATTAGTGCAGATTAGCACTGTGTGTACAAAGTAAATGAGATATCTAATAGCAAACGTGGAGGTCTGGGGACTCTTAATTTCCTCCCCAGTATGAGGGATGATGTTAAGAGGTGATTATATATATTTTAACACTGTGACTTCTGCTATGTAGATTTGTCTGCTCTCTTACCAAGCAGTTACACTAAATAGTGCCACTAAACTGTCGACCTCTCACCTCCCTCTGTATTTCAGCTGCAGAAAGGTGACAAAAATGAACCCCAAATCAGATTAAACTGTGTTACTCTGATGTAGAGGCAAGCTGTTTTTTTTCTGTGAGGATATAAAGGGAGTTAATTATGTGTGTAAGGAGAAGGTTGGGGAAAAATAATAAGATTACAAAGAATAATTTGCTGATATAATTACACCAAAATTGGGTACACACAATCGTAAAATACATGTATTGCTTGACCTGGGTTAGCCAGTGAAATAAATCCTCCTTCTATAGCCTTTGTTAATTTGTTTTTATCATCTCCAAGTGGTGTTTGTGCAGGCAGTTCAATTTGCATGTGTAATTCCACTGTGCAAATTGACAACAAGTAGATAATTCGAGGAAATAGGCTGGTTGCAGGCCCCTGCTATCTTCCCATGCCTATTCATTTTGAGGAACCGCTGAGGCATGAAACTCATACATCAACTATTTCCTGACAACGCTTAGGCTTATTGTCCCCTAAAATGTCATTACAGCCATTATTTATGAAGCTAATTCATTTATTAAACCATATTTACTCTGACAGAATTTGTCACATTCTATCCATATCCTGAGCATTGCTTTTGAACATTGTCTTACAATGAGTATGTGCGAACACGTACAGCCTCACAAAGTTTTGAATCAGCCCAATTTGCCTCCATAATAGCTGGAATACTGCGACAGTAGTTCTGGGTTTTGTTGACTTTTAAGGGAAAGTTTTATAGAAGCTCGTACCTCGCGTCACGGAAGGCCCTTGAAAGTACTTTGGTAATAGCTGACATTCTGTTTTGTGTTTTTACCCTAAGAGAGCAGAGATTGCATGAACATAATCAGATGGAATATTTTAGTAGCACTGATAAATCTGCCCTCTGACAGCCTCCTTCTTAAATGAGTATGTATTAGTCACTTTTAACGCATTGCAGTAAAGCTAAAGAGTTCTTACGTCAAGCCTCCTGGCCTGTTGCTGCTGACTTATGGATCTGTCAGTTTAGCGCAGCGTACTTTATGACAGTGTGGATAATTTGCAATTGTGAGCAATGAAGTAACACATAGGGGGGGGTCATAAATTTTAATGTTACATGTTCTCCCTGGATAATTCCGTCACACCATTCTCTCGTATCTCTTCCTTTGGACTTACCTGTCACCCAAAAGCACTTATCACAGCAGTGGCGATGAGTTGTGTTTGAACTGTTTTACAATATTGATTTGGAGGCATGACATTTTAATTAATACTGGGTGTTAGCTGTCATATAGGCCGCCAGACTCATTGGTTAGAGTATGAGACAGGCAAGGTGGGGGCAGTGGAGATAAGACTAAAGCACTTACAGTGAAAAGGCTGTAAAAAGGGATCAATGTGGAAAGAGAGAGACAGTCATGGGCTGAATTTAAGGTAGAAAAAACAGTAATATCTGTGCTCACTGTATTTCTGTCAAGGTTTATTCTCTCGCCAATAACACAAATCAGTGAGACACAGCGTGCCTTCTGTCTTCCACAGGTTGCAGAGTACATCATGGTATTGGGAGTCTGCGTTGCCAGCAAACCCAGAGAGAGTCAGCGTGCTGAGAGACGACCAGGGGGAAATTAGGTAACTTTGTAGCACTCCATTGAACAGCAATAAGCTTTTAGGGCTTAGCAAGCATAAACACATTAAACTGATGAGATTCATCAGCACTCTTGTGTCAAATCTATCGTGCCCAAAGGCAGAGCTCGACTGCAGCAAAGTGCAGAACAAGAGAAGGGCTGGAGAAAAACCAGCGCTATTTCCTCTGGATGTTTGCTGGTTTATCCAAACAGAGTCAGGTGATCAGCTGAAATTTGAACCTCAGAGTTTGACACGGATACACAGCTCTACTTTTGGAAGAGCAGAAATGTTTGTAGGGTCAGAACACTGGCTTGAATGATCGAAGGATTTATTTCATTGTTGATTCATCAATTTACTGTTTGATCATTAATTAGTCAATTAATTACTAATGAAGTACTGAGATGGGATCAAAAATGAAAAATAATAGCAAAGTGTTTGCAAAAGCCATCAGATACCAAAGTATTATCTTAAATGATAACGGATAGATACAGAAAATCATTCATACTCACAGCCATCAGGCTTTTCAGTTCTCATACAAATAGCAGATGAGGTATGTCAGAATCAATATGGTTATTCTTATCCTTAAATTTGCTCACTTAAATTTATAATAAACCTGAATGGTCAAAAATATTTCATACCAAACAGTGCATAAGCTGAATTTACAACAACAAATACAAATATAAGCAAACATATATCTATTATATACACTGCAGATAAGAAACTGTCTTTCCACGCTGTTAGTTTTATACGTACAGGTGTAGAGTATTGTGAGTGTATCTATGAGCAGTACAAGATACAAATACTTTAAAATAAATACATTGAGAGTATACTGTATGTACAGTATTCACAATCAGCTTAGGTCTTTCATAAAACGACAGAATATTGAGTATAATTAAACATGTGTATAAACTATGTAATTATTTGTATGTACACTTAAAAACGTCATGATTTGCAAAAAGCACCTTTATGTATAACACATCATTGTTTTTTTCCTGATGAAATGACAAAAAAAGTATATGTTTGCATTGTTAAGGTTGTGTTTTTAGCTTTTAGACTTATCAGTCAAGTCATTTCAGGCCAATAGCTGTTATAAATGTGTACCAGATTTAAGCCTAGTTGTAACTGCATGCCTCTGAACAGCATAGCGCTAAACATTAGCACATGTTCATTTGCAGCTAGTTCACCATATTTGGTATTTAATTGGTATAATCTCAGAGCTGCAAAGCTGGAGGACCTTACGCTGATAAAATGATACATTTAAATTGAAATATTTCTTCTCAAAGGTAAGAAGGCCCTTCAACTTTATTTCACCATTTATCTGTTGTCTGTTCTTTTCCGAATCATTATAGCCTCTTGCCTTTTGGATAGTTTCACTGGAGGCAGCCAGATCGGCATGAAATTAGCTCAGTTTGAATTTTTATACGGTCCAATCAGATGAGCTGAGATTGAATCTTTGCTGGCCTGCCCTACCAGAGTCCGACCCCTCAGATGAAATGGACTACATATTCATAGGTTCACTTGCATGGTTGATTATAGCAGCATAGATGGAAGGTACAACCTCTCCTCTGTTTTTCGTTATTCCAATTTTCCTCTGTCTGAGAGTGAAGACTGAATATTAAATATGCATTCCCCCTCGCTGGTTATCCAAGTGAATATAAGCGAATCACAATTTTACACAAACACACAGTGCACATCTGATCCCGTTTCTGAAGTTGTGTCATTTTTAAATGTCCCCTTCTAGCAGTCTACTGTATAATACACACACAGAAGTCAGCATTGTATTTATATCTAAATAGTTAGCGTTGCCTCAGAGCTATTTACGCTGACATAAAATAATGTCTTGGAATAATGGGAAATATTACCTGATGAATTAATTATGATGATAGCATCTGGGATAGGAGGCTTAAATGCCATCTTAAATTACATGCAGACATTAGAAAACTTTCAACTTGTCTCATTTGCATGAAAGAGGCAAAACTATGCATAAATATAAAGGCTTCCATGGAGAAGGAGACCTACACTCACTGGGAAACCTGATCACTTTACTTTAATGTAGAAATTAGAAATGGCAGACATAGTGATACTATATGTACAAAAGCTGTATGTCTGTTTTTATGTGTCTGTGTGTATATATATGTACACTATATATACAGTACATATCTCAAAGGTTATCACTTATTACTTTAAAGCTAAAATTGTTTTCATAATATTGCTGTGGCAATTTTCCCATTACCATGTTTGAATGTCAGAAGTGATTGTTTCCTGCAACAGTTCTCAAATTTTAATTGACTTACTGCACAAATGCCAATTTAGAAAAAGGAAATTAAAGTGGTTATTTCTCAGATAACGAATGTACTGAATCAAAATACTGATGTAATTCACTGCATTGTTTCATTATGTGCACTGTGCACCAAAGTCTAACAAAACAACCTATAAAAGAGGTCTGCTAGAGGATGTCTACCTTTTACTAAAGATTCAGTGAATTCAGAAATTCAACATATGATGTGATTTCTAATCATGCTGTTTTGTAAAAATACCCTACTGGCCTCCTTTTGTCAGAATAACGTGATGGTTTTGTCAGTCCAAGTAGATCCTGTTTACCTTTAGTTTCTCAATTAACTGCTTTACATTGGCGTTATCTGTAGTAAAGGCGCATGTGCTTCATTGTCAGAATATTTTGGACGCCTTGTATTTGTGTTACGATGAAGAATGAATCTTTCTTCAATTCTTTCGCTCTTTCCTTTTTTTTTTTCTCTTTCTTCCTCCCTTCCTTCACAAAAGAGCCCAGTACTAATTAAGCTCACACACACACACCTGCAGTAAGTTCACAGGTAAGCTCTCCATCACGGCATCATGGCAAGAAAAAGCCCCCATATTGTGGAAATCTCCTTCTCCTCAGAGAAAGAGAAGGGGAGAGAAAGTGGGAGAAGGAATGCCTTGCCTTCCTCATTACACTGCTGTCATTTACTCTTCATCCCCCGTACTCTTTAGTGGCATTAAGACGGGATGTAAATTTGACAGTTAACGCTGTTAGAAAATGGCTAGTTCAAGAAGGGCAGGAATTAGAGATGGGCATTAGGCGCTGATAAGCTCCTTTCCTCTGCCGCGGCGGCTGCTTAACATTCATGGGAAAGTCATCATCAAACAACGTTATCACAGCTCTGTTGACGGCTGAGGAACATCATCACTATGATAATTTTTTTTTATAGCTGTGAGCCAAAAAAGCACTCTTTTATTTCAGCGGTTTGTTAATGAGATAGGAGCTTGTTGGTATGGGCAAATGCAAACTTGCCACTCTCCAGCATTTGTTTGAGTCCCCCCACCACCACCCTCCCCCTCCTCCCATGACTCCTGCTGCACCCCCCCCCCCCCCCCCACACACACACACACACACACACACTGTTTAATGTTGCGGGTGGGGGGGTGGGGGGGGCATTTTATGTACTCCTTTCGAAGTGCTCTGTGTACATTGCTGAAGGAGGGCCTTTATGTGTACCTTTGCAGATCAGTCGCTCAAAGAGAGGAAAACACGGTTATATCAACAAACACTCTCTCCTAACAGCCCTGTAGCTGGCACCTGTCACTCACCTGGGATTTAGCCATAGATCTGAATAGAGGGAGAATTTCGATCATTATTGAAGCTGTGTAAACTCCCAGCAGCAATAGCATACGATCATCTCTCCTATTAATGATGAAAAGGCTACTTCAAACTGTTTGGTCTTGGGGCCTTAAGTAATTACGACTGTAAAACATTTTCATTGTTTCTTCTTATTTTTTTATTGAGCTCAGTTACGAGTAAGCGCAGATGTTTGTTTTTTTGTTGTTGTTGCTTTTTTTTTTTTTTTTTTTTTGCGCTCAGCTACCACTGGAGCAATTCACATGTGCACTAGCTGCCAAGGCTAAGCAGCTTTCTTATGGATAGGGATAGAAACTGTGGGCTGCAGATACCAAAATCTGATTTTGGCTTCATCATTGTTTGTGTTTGTGGAGTGGGTTAAAAGAGATTTAATCTTTAGAAATCCTTATCGAGGGAGTTGAAAAATCATCTCTAACTTGTTCTAATTACTTCTAAAAGTTTTGTTGCACTGTAGTTAGTAGGCAAAGGTGAGGTGATGTATGATGTAGTACTAAAGAGTTTATTGGGAAAGCTCAGATTTCAGAGATGAACTGCGATTAACAGCATACAGCTTGGTCTTTAGTGAGATGCCAGTGTAGGTATTTAAGGAAATCACCACAGGATGGCTGTAAATTTGACCCAGTATTAGCGTGAGTTAAAAAAAAAAAAAAAACAGAAAAGAATGCATATCTAACCCTGGTAGTTGAGTATTACGTATGTCACTACTTTTCACTGTATTTACCTGATTCAGAAATGTCTGCATGTATGACTGCATAATTCACATAGGTGACACACTGTCAGTGTATTTTAGTTCTCTCTAAGTGATGAGACCTTACTTGATGTGGAAAGAGCAGCAGTGTCTATTCAAGTCTCACCCAAAAAATATTACATATATTCTGCCATCCAGCACTAACATCTCAAAGCCAGGCAGAAGAAAGCAGCAGCAAACTGCCTGTCTACGTGATGCAGTGGAGCCTCAGGTAATCATTATGGCAGATGTAAAAGTCAACGCTTCCTGGCATAGAATTACACTAGACAGAGATTCTTGCATAAAATTTCACCATGATGATGAAAATTCTGTGCTCTCAGGTGTCGTAGTGTCAAAAACGGCTTTTTTTGACACAAACATTATGAGAATTGCATGGTGCTTCAGCGTATGGCTAATGATGGTTAGACTGGCACTGTGGTTTATGTTTGAAAAGCTCTTTCTTATTCCCACATTAAGTGCAAGAGCTCAAAAAGATTGCTGTTTCTCATTATATTATAAATAATACTGCGTTTTGTGCTTTTTAATCTTATAAATACTTTCTGTGCCATGAAGTCGTGAAGATAACTCGCTATATTTAGGACAAGAACAAATGACATGAGGCAGCCAAATTACTTTATAGATTAAATAAATGATCATTACTGTGTCATTACTTGCACAGAGATTGATTCCAATCTGGAAAAAAAAAAAAGAAAAAACTTTTGAATGTTGCTGTTTGGTGAAATCTTGTTTATTCATTAATGGCTTTGTTTAGAATATGAATGAACCGAAGGCATTTTATTACCCTCTAATGAGTTTCATTGAACGACTGGTGTGAGAACTGACAAAGCCGCAGTGTATCTTTGTGTAGGTCGGCCTGTGCAGTTTGGAGTGGTTTCATTTTTTCCTTGGAAAAATGAGTATGAGCCAAATAAATCACAGATGTTTTGCAGTTCCTTGTGTTTCTGTCTTGAGACAATTGCACAGCATTATCTGGGCCCTTTGTCAAGTTCGTTCAGCAGTCCTCTGTATTGTAAACCACCATTGCTCTGTGTGTAGCTGTGTTATTTTGTGCCACTTTTCGACTGTGGAGTGAGTCGATCTTGTGTCTATTTACCAGGGTTAGCAACCCAGAACCACATAAAAATAGATTTAATATTATAATGAAATAGGAAATGTTGCTTTTCTTTTTCCAATGTTAAAAAATATCAGCACATTATATAAACCCAGCAGTCATTTCATATATTTAAATGTTTGTTATTGTTAAACCATTCAGAGCTAGATACTTAATTCTGTTGGTGTACCAAAATCTTCAAATGAAACCAACAAAAAAGTCTAGAAGAAACATTTAGAGCTGCGTTGGAGGATCTGGGGTTGAGTCTTTGGCTCACCAGCTTGTAAACTCCTCACAACTAAGATACAGTTTGGGTTTCCTTATTTATGATAATGAAATGTAATTCCACCCTTTACTGACATGCAGCGCTCTTATACTCAGTAAATTATTCCCTTTTTACCCTTACCTCCATATTTTGAAACCATTACTTAATCACATTGTCAAAATCCCCATTCCCTCTCATCAATCCCACACTGAGCTTTATTTGTGATCCTCTCTTTCTTTTGCCCTCACTCATTTTATTCACTCCATTTCTCTCGTTCAGTTTTGCTGCACATTGGTGTTTATTTTTTTCGAGGATGACTGGATTACCCCTGCTGAAATAGCTGTTACTCAGATTTTAGGTCATCTACCAAATCCATTAGGGGGAAAATAACCCCTGTTTTTTTTTTTCCTGCTATTGGGCTGCTGTTTCTCATCTTTTGGCTCCAGAGTTTTACAGTGATGTAAGTCATCTCCCACACTTTTGTCTCCTTATAAATTTAAGGTTACTGTGTTATCAAAGACAAATGTTTTAAGAGAATAAGGCTATGTGATACATGTGCCTACAAGCCAGTTAAGAGCTCTACTTCTTGTTCAGTATGGATACTGAAGTGTCTCACATTATTATCAATAACAGAAAGGCTGCATGAGAGCCAGGTGTAGCAGTTCTCATAATTCATAATATATTAATTTATAATTAGCTGGTTTAATGAAAGTGATATCGCAATATTAGTTATTAGGTGTACAGTTTCAACAGAAACAAATCTGCTCATTCAGTACAATAAAAGTGGCCACATGAAAGAAATAAAGTGAAGAAGCAAAGAGTATTGAAGCTAACGAAGTGTATTACACACTTATTAAAGTAATTTTCACTTTGCCTCCCAGACCTGGCCAAAATCACTTTCAAATTCTCATTGTACTCCAAGGTAGGCTATGCAGAGATTTTTCTCCCCCCCACCCCACCCCTCCTTGTTAACTTTGAAGTAAGCTCAAAAACGTATAGGTAGACAGGGGTGGCATCAAATAATCAGCAACTTCAAAAAGCATGCTGCCACTTAGCACTCCTAAAGCTAATGTCCTCAAGACATTCAGAATGGAAATTATTCAAACTCATTTAGTGGCAGCAAATTGGTCTAAGTTCAATCAGAAAACAGACTGACACTGAACAAGAAGTGCAGCCTAATTATACTTGTTTGTCAAATGAAAATTTCATTTGGGCAGAAACCTTCGAGCAACTTCTTTTAAGGTGAGCTCCTAGTTGTATTATCAGCTAAATGCAGTAAAATCCATAATCATATGATGATAATGAAAATGGAGCCAATGTTAACATTCAGGCTTCCAGTGCCCCGGGCATATGGCGATAAAAATTAAGTACCATAGTCCTCTGCCAGGCACGCTGACACCCGGGCTGGTCTTTAGCCTCTTAGATGCGTTTTTGCATTTTAAAAACTTTATCAAAGCACTGTTGCAATGTGGAAAATGTCAACGTGAAATGCACTGAAGGCAAATTGGAATTTCATTAATAGTAAAATTATTGCTTTTGACTGATGTATTACTATGCCTGTTAAAAGCTAGAGAGTGGAACGCTCGTCTGTCTGGTCGGCAGTCTTGCCTCTTCTTGTCCCGTGCGATTTGCTTAAAGTTAGAGATCAACTTTCCTACTGAAAATGGAAACATGAAGTTGCTAAAGTTGCAGGAAGGGAAGAATATCTAGTTGAAGACACCCATTTATGGTGTGATCGCTAAGGCTTCTAACCAGAGTACCTGCAAACATAGTGAGCTTATTAAAGAAGGAGAGAGGAGGACAAAGTCTTTCTGGTGTTAGATACCTTCCACAATGATATCAAGGCAGTTTCATACTTGCTCTGGTTGTTCCTGCTTAAACATGGAGGTGATGCTAACCTGACGATTGACCAACACAATGTGGATTTGTGCTGTAGAGCAGTGAGGTGTCTTCTCATTGTTAAGTGTGGTGACATCTAATCTCCACGATAGAGAGGAGGCCCTTGAGATTGCTCTGTGGATTGGTATCACAGGTAAATAGGCCTAACTCGGTGTGAAGGTATCAGTTCACTGAGACTTGTGCTCATTCATGAAGCAGTGGTGTTTATTGATTTACCCTGTAATCCTCTCAGTGTCAATGTCGTCATTGACGGAAGAGAAAATGGGAATGGCGTGTTAGACGGAGTGCATTTTTTGACAGCCAAATGAGACAACAGATTAGTTTTAACAGAAGAGACGGCATTAACACTCTCCTGTGGGATTCTCCAATGTGACACTTGGTGGACCAGAAATATTTGTTTTTAAAAAGGTAAATGTTCAGCCAGCATGATAAAGAAGCTGCTGTACATCTCTGATGTAAAAACGCAGAATATTTATCAAAAAGAGTGAGACAATAAGCTAACCAGCTTCAGAATTAGGTAACTGTAGTTGTTGAATGTTTCTTTACTAGGTTAAATATGCTCGTATTTTAATTTTGGCATGCAATTCACATATAGTTGGCATTATTTCTCTGTATTGCTCTTCATCTCTCAGACGTATGAGTCGTTGTTATATGACAAATAAAAGGCTGCAACAAAAAGTTAAAATGTTCTCTTAAGGGACACCACAACCACAGCTCTATAAAACATTAAGTTTGCTGTGCAAATATACTCTATAAGTATTTGACTTGTTAAATTAATTAAGCACTGAACATACTGTTATGTTGCAATCGCAAAACACTGTACAATGCAATAAACAAAAGCAAGTGCTTCAATACAGTATAACAACATTTGTTTTATCAAAATGTGTCAAAAACAACGTTGTCTATTATCTGATAGTAAACCTACAGTTTCAAAGCTAGAATCCCCGGTAACTGTAAGTTTAAATTTCTGGAAGCCACCTCTTCCTGTGGATGCCCTCATGGTATGAATGTCACTATGTTGTTGGGTTTTTTTTGGTTTTTTGGGGGGTTTTTTTGTGCTAGGCCTGGTCACAAATACATGTCATGCAATGTAGACAAAGCATAAAAAGGCTTTGACAATATCAGTTTATGGTGACATATATATTAATCATTTTAAATGCACTCCAGATATTTTAAAATGACATGATATTACTGGTAACAAACAAACCACTGTACATTATAAGTCTGCTGTTCTATACTATATTAATCAGTCTGATAATTGTGTAACGTAGCAGAGCAGCTTTGGAGTAAACAGTAAAGCTCGTAGGGTTACCTACTTCAATAACATCACATAGAAATGACACTGCTACCTGGTACAGTACAAGCTTTTGGTAATTTAAAAGAATTTCAAACCAAACAATGTTGTCACTCTTTTCATCTAGTCTAATGACAGTATTAATTGGATTTGTAATGATGTTTTAGGCAAACCTATTTCAGCAGACATCTTTCAGGCAGTGGCCTTCATGATAACGATGAATAGTGCATGTCTGGCATACAGTAGCCGTGGAGCCCGCACTGAAGTATTTCATAGTATTTGTAGTGGAACTCTGACCTCTTGTGCCTTATTGTGGAAGTGCAAATTCTTTGTGCTATTCTCGCAGTGCTGGTAATAACAGACTCTGTCATGCAATATCTTTGTAAGTAGGGACTTATATTTAAGAAATTAAATCTTCTTAGAGGCCTCTTTCACAGTTCCTCCATATGTAGCATTTTAGGAACCCCTCAGGTGACATCCAGAAAACTGCCATAGTAGTCCCAGGCACAGGTTTGGTGATATTTTGAAAAGCCCTAAGAAATGATCCACAAGGATCCATTTATAGGCTGTTCACACTGGAACTGTGAAGGAACCTTTATAAGTTTCTGAAAGGGCACATGAGAGTGCTGCTTAGCCCAGGCTACTGTACCAACTTGTAACTGAACAAATTTGTAGTCAATGTCATCATCAAATCTGCATTTAAATAACATTTATCTACTGCCCTATGGTCCTACTTTCTTTTCCCTTTTTTGTTCATGACCTTTGCTTTATAACATCCCTGCAGTCATCCCCGTCACTCTCCACTGCACACAGTTAAAGCAAAATGCCATTAAATATTCCTAATATTCCTTAATCCTTCAACAATACTGCTCTAACTCTTGTCATATGCAACGAAACAGCATGATGAGTAACCTTTTTTCTAGGCGCTGCCTCTCAGTGTTAATTTTTCTAACTTGAACAAACAGTAATACTTGGCACAGGGCCAATAGCAAAACAATGGGAGTCAATGATAGTCTCTCGGAGTTCATAGATAACCTTTGGAAGCAGACCAGTTTGATACAATCAAAAATCCACCAGAAACACTGTGCATGTCGCACAACAAAAGGTCTAATATTTTAAACAAAAGTAAATGTGTCACTAAATGAGACAGAGGGCACACTGAAGTAATCCATAAGGTGGTTACTCTTAACAAAAAAGGAGCAAAAGAAGACTGTCAGCTGGCCCAATCATCTGTTGATTGCAAGTAATTCAAGAAATGGGATAATGGAGGTTTCATGATAAACATGAGCTAATGTGGAAAATGATGTGGAAACATTTGTTACAGCTGGTACTCTAAGTTTCGCAGACATCAGCAACAGTTATTTCTTACTATAAACCAGCCACAGCCACAACGCTTCTTTATCATTTAATCACAATAAAAAAGCAACAAAGAAAGAAGATAATAAAAATAAACCAGTTCAGTTGTCCAAATTCTCCTGTTATCTTTTGTCTCTTTTGATGTTGAAACCTTTTCTCTAAAAACATTGGTGCTCTGTAGTGTCTGCCCTTACCAGAATACCTCATTTTTATGAACCATCACAATACAGATGTTGAGAAATTTGTTTAAAAAATGAAACAAATGGAAAATGTGTTCTTTTTCAATTTTCTTTTTGATTTCTTGCTGTGCTGTGTTTGTTATGTTGGAGTAACTCTTGCTGAACTGTTTCTTATATTCCTCTTTATTCCTTTGCTGTCACCCGTGTTTCAAACTGTAAAGCCACTACAAGAAAAGTAAAGCCATTCATGGACTCCTGCATAATGCTTTTGCTATTGTTGATTCATCTTACGAATCCATCTTTGTCAGCCCGATGAATCCTAATGAAGCACAAATCTGACACATTTACTCCACAATGAGGGTAGCTGGCAAACTTTCTCTGGAAAATGAAACTATTATCTTCAACTAGACACGCACGGAGCTCAATATAAATAAATAAAGTCACACTTATCTAGTGGCCAGTGTGATTACTGTAGCCAGCGCTGACATCCAAATTGACTGTCTTATCATGTTGAAGTGATTTCAGCTGAGTACAGGCTGTAGATGAAAGCAAAATGATCTTTTAAATGGTAGTTAAAGATGGTTGCTGGATAAGTTGTTCCACAACAGTTTTGATCAATGAAGCATGCATTCAGTATATTGCCTATTTAGATATGTGAGATAAACTTAACAGGTCTGCTAAATGATTCACAAATTATATTTCCTTCAGTACAAGGTAATGACTTCAATTTTAGGACATATTGTAAATGCTTCAATAAAGTTGTGATGAGATTACAAGATCCATTTTGAACGTGTATTTCTTTGCAATATTTTTTTTTTTAAATTGTAAGTACATATATTCTTCTCAGTGGCCTTATCAAAATGGCACAAATATATGATTTTAAAATATAAATCATTTCTCCACTTAAAGTATCTATTCTTAAATTACAAATATGAATGTTGACAGCTGGTCAAATAATTGAAAATGGACCTTTAGGTAATATTTCAGAAGAAAGCTTTGACTGTCTAAAAGCCTGTGAATTGAATTTGCTGTGCTCTCCCACGACAAAGCCTGTCAGGTTGGAGCTCTGGCTGTGGAAAAAATGTCAAAGCTATTTTCCTCTTTACTAGTCAATGCAATGCTTGTTTAATAGTAATTGGAATCTTATCCTGCTGTTTGCTCATCATTTCCTGCACCTAGTTATTCCACACCTAAACTCTATTTAAGTTTTTAATAACATTTTAGAATAGTTCCCATTCAGGTAAACAGAATCTGATTACCTTGATGGATTGAAAATGTATGTCTGACGGTAGTTTATTTGATTTATTTATTCAGGGGACCTCAAATGGAAGGGACTTTAACTGAGGCAAACAAACGGTTTCCCATATCTGAAGTTTACAGAAATTGAGATTTTTTATTTTGTTAGCCTGTTCATTTCTCTTTTTGGTTGTGGAGAAAGAAAGAAAATAATGTCAGCTAGAGTCGATGTGTTTAGTCAAGATTTTTTTTTTTTTTTTTTTTTGGTCAACAGCGTAAAATAAAGAGTTATATCAGTCTACACAAACTCTCCACAATCCACCTGTTAAAGATTAAAAAAAAAAACAAACAAACCTAAAAACTGAATACGCGTACACACTGTGGCAGAAGCCAATAAGCAAGACTCTAAAACTATTCTGTGATAGTTTTGGATTTCTCGTGCTCCATAAGCCTCCCATTGTGTTAGAGGACCTGCTTTGTACAAGTGCTTGCCAGCTGCTTACCAAATGAGGTTATAGTGTTTCCCTATCAACTGTAAATTTCAATAATTTGTTGGAGGGGCCTCTCACTGTCAGTTTTTATCATATTATCAATGACGACTCAATTTTCCTCTGCCACTCCATCTCAAGCACTGACCCCTGGCCCTATTACAGTCCTGTAATGAAGTGCAATGGAGTGGTAATTGGTCCACATTATACCAGATCAGGTAACATTAGACTTATTTTCTTATCACAATGAGCCCTGCTGGTGACTCTGAATGAGAAACCAAACACAGTTTCTTTCTTATGCAGGCTATCATCCAAATAACTTT
Source organism: Archocentrus centrarchus (assembly GCF_007364275.1). Taxonomy (NCBI): domain Eukaryota; kingdom Metazoa; phylum Chordata; class Actinopteri; order Cichliformes; family Cichlidae; genus Archocentrus; species Archocentrus centrarchus. The sequence continues at coordinate 25,156,540 of NC_044360.1, read as the reverse complement.
TCAGCTAGAGACCCTTTTCCCCATTTCAGTTTTCCATTTCAAGATTGCTCTTCGAGTCCTCAGACTGCACTTTGTTTTCCAGTTTCCTCTACTTTAAAAGTCTCCCAAACAGCGTCTGAGGCAGTGCAGATATGAGGTAGAGCTTTCCCGAGATGGGGGAAGTACAGTAAATGAGACGGTAACACGACCATTATGTCTGCAATATTAGCTGTACAGTGCTCTACCTCCCCCTCACTCAATCCCCTCTGCTACAGCTTCCTAGCTTGGAGTTTTGGGCGCTTGGTAACTTTGGTTGTGACATTTTTAATGTTATTTTATGCATTTTTATGAACACAGAAAATTTCATAAGCTCGTGACTTTTTCAAAACTGTTTAAAGTTTAAAAGCGTATTTCCATTAATATTTACTCTGTTTTTCTTTCATTCGTTAAAAAAACACCATAGTGGAAATGCTTACTTTGCCCCCAGGAGGCACGTTATGTAGATTTGATTGAAATGCAATTTGACATCAGTTTTCTTTTACTGATTGCAATGATTTATGTTCCAAAAGTGACTGAATGATTAACAAATACAGTCAGATAACTAAGAAGATGTGCGCTTTCGCGTAAACCACCTTTGTATTGAGCATGTATTGTAGACAGGGGTCAGATACACTAATGAAACTAATGGACGGCTTGGTAAGCTACTCTATATGTAAAATTGACTAATCCAGTGCCAGTGCAGCAGAATATCACACAGCTGTTAGTCCACATCTGAACTTTTGTGCTATGAGAGGCAGGATGTCAGGTCTATGTTGTGGCTGAGGCATTCTCTCTAGCAGGGTCGCTCTGTGTGCTGAAAACACACACAGGACTAAAACGACAGGATATTGGATAACAAGGTTAAAATATAGAAGCAAAACTGTTCTCTTATTAAACTCAGGCTGCAGGGATTTGATTTGAGCCACCTAATAGATAGTGGTTTCAAGGGAGCCCAAACAAAAGGTAACGGGCCGGTCATGCTTATGGTAGCTAATGGCAGATTTAAAAGAAATTAGGGGACTCTTTTTCTACAGGAAATTGTACTTAAAGACAGGTCATGGATCACCCTGCTCTTCACAGGCAGCTTCAGAATCAGAAAGTGAACTTTTGTTGTGGCCATTATAAGGTCTGCATTGAAGAAAGAGGTTAAAGCTAAAACAAAACTAATTGCTGGAGAATGGCAGAGCTCTGTAAATAGATTCTGAGGTAAAAAAAAAAATTAACGATTAGGTGAATAAACTCTTAACTACTGATTTTGTAACCACAATTAAAGAAACTTAGAACTGAGCTTAACCTACGTGTATGTGCCAAAATGCAGTACCGTGCAAAAGTCTTGAACCACCCCTCATTTCTTTATATTTTGCTTCCAAGGATCTAGACGTTCTCATAATTAAAGTGCTCTCGAGCAGTAGTTCTCCACACTTTCTGAAGGTCTTTCAAAGTTTTTCTTTGGATATTGGCTGCTTTTTCACTCATTTTCTGTCCAGTCGTTGTACCTGACTATTTTCAGAGGAATTATTTTTGTTTGTTGAACCACTCAACGTTGACCGTGAATCATTCAAGCATTAAAAATGGCACGTAACTCAAGGGATGAACCTGTGTTGTGTCTGCACATAACAGACAACTTCCAACAACTCCCAAACACACCTTTAATGCAGTAAAGCATACCTGTATAGAAAAACACACAGTGGAACACTGTCAGCTGTCACTATCAGGGTGGCTGTGGCTCAGGTGGTACAGTGGGTTGTCTACTGATTGGTAGGTTGGTGGATTGATCCCTGGCTCCTCCAGTTCATGTATCCTTGGGCAAGATACTGCACTTAGGCATAGATAAAAACACTATATGAATGTATTTGTAACTGGGCGAATGAGTAGAAAGTGCTCTGAGTGCTTAACTTGAGTAAATAGGTGCTATATAAGTACCAGTCAGTTTGTAAGTCATGGATTGACCTCCCCAGAGCATGAACCTCAGCATCATACTGAAGCAGTGCAGAGTCATACCAAATATTGACTTTAAAGCTTGTTAGTATTGTATACACTTTGTTTTTACCCTATATGCTGTATTTCCATTTATGGTTGCATGTTTTAGTAAATTGCTGCATCTAAATGATAAGGAGTGGCTTGAGACTTTTGCACAGTCATGACCACACACTATGGCTTTGTATTTATTTTGCATTTACTTCCCCTTTTAAGTGGGTCAGTGTGTCCAAACCATGGCCAAGAAAACGTACTGTAGTCTTCAATACTTTCAGCATGCATGAGAAATGTTTTTAAAACAGATTTAAGCTTCTATTCATCTTAAACCTGCGTAAAAAGGATTTAAACTTTGCAGTCTCTTTTTGTTGTTGTTTAAGGGGCATTCATCTCTTTTTGCTTGTGTAATTAACTCAGTCTTATTATTTAGAGATCAATAAATTGAGATAGTTTACATTGAACTGTCGTAGTCATCAAGGACATGTGTAGTGATTTTCACATCTTTTAAATGTGATGCATTAAAACTGAATATTAAGTCTGCATCCCACCCCAGTCTACCATAATACCACATTGTTCTTTAAGGGATCTGATATTACATTTCTGCATGATGTCCATCACATTTGTTTATTATTGAATGTATAATTTTACATTTTCATTTTGGATTCACCTTCCATCTTTTTTTTTTTTCCATATTAATTCACCTATGGTCTTGTGACTGCAGGGAGCCCCATACAAATTTGTTATATATTAAATAAATATTATTGCTTATTTTATTTATTTATTATGGGGTTTTTTTTCTTTTTTGGGTGTTTATATATGCAAAAATCTCTATGAAATAAGCAAAACTGACCACAGCTTTGTAGATCAAGTACATATCTGTCCCTATAAGCAAGGTGATGTACTACTTTATTTAAAAAAAAAATTTGAACTCTTAAATTTGCTCTGTAATTTGTATATTTAACCACTCTCTGTGTAAAAGTGGCCGCATTTTCACAGTTATTTTCACATGGCTCCAATTTTTGTGATTTCATTATATTGGTTTAACTTTTCCCAGTGGGAAAAAATGAATTTTTTAAAGTGTTATGAAGTTTAAAAAAAGTATTTAGGTGTCATGGAGTGGTCCACCACAGTTTATCATCAAACATCAGTTTATCATTTAACATCAGAAGAAACGCCTGATGTTTAAAATAGTCAGTTTAGGTCCAACTTGCAAATGTTCAAACTTTCAAATGCTGAAGAAACTTAGGGCTTCAGAATTGTCTGTAGTGTGATATTAATGTTTAAGATTGTTATTATACTGGTGTAAATCTATGTGGATCCCCCTCTGCTTTGTTCTGTTGGCTGTCCATAGAGAGCCCGTCGGTGGGGATGGTGGCACTCACTAATGTTAAGTTAGTGTATCCTGCCCTCTAGCGGCTGTGTCAGTGTGGTATCATGTTGTTGCTATCAGTTTTTTTTTTTTTTTTTTTTCAGAGGAAAAATTTGAGTAAACTGGAACTTCACATACTGTGTAACAGTTACACCATACACATGATTCAGTTTGTCATATGCTTTCTGTGCCTGTGTGAGCATGTGCTCCGTGTACGTCAGCATTTGAGCGCACAAGTAACTTTGTAAGACTTTTTTAAGAATCATAAAGTTTAGACTCACTTCTTTCATCAGGAAGACAACACTGAAAGCCCTCAGAAAGTCACTGTCTCAGGTTCAGTGTTGCTTTTAAACTGTCACTGTATCACAAAGCAACACATTTTAAGGCATGCATCGCTTTTTGCAGAAGTTGTCACATTGGTCTCATACATAATAATCGTAACACAAGAATTACTGTAGTTCCTTGAAGTAAGTGTTGCTGCTCAGAAATGTTTAGCATTAGCTGCTTTTTTGAGTCGAGCATGCTCATTTATGTGACTTGTTTTACACCATCATTCTGACTCTAAACAGCACCTTGTTAAGGAAGTGAAAAAACGGAAGAAGGATGTGGCTCACGACAGGTGATGTGCATGTGTGTGTGTGTGTGTGGGTGGGTGCGTGTGCGTGTGTGTGTGTGTGTGTGTGTGTGTGCGTGTGCATGGGTGCGTGCGTGCGTGTGTGTGTGTGTGTGTGTGTGTGTGTGTGGGCGTACAGTATTTTTGAACAACAAGAACAGAATCAAATCTTAAGTGTTGTCTACATAAAAGACATTAAAGGTTATATGTTAAACTTTTCCCTGTGGTCCTTTTTGTGCACGCCCCATAATTCACCACATCTTCATCTGTATTTCTTTCATAATATTTTGCTGTTTATAATATACAGATATACACAGAACAGCCAAAAGTGAATGTAGCCGTCGACATGTTGCACATTCTGTCATGACAGTGGTGCATTTTCTCACTTCTTCAACTGCTTCAGGAAGTAAGGCAGTGTCACCAAAATCAGGAAACTAAGTGTTGCTATTAATACCACTGAGCAAAGAGCTATCGCTGGTGAAAGCTAATGCAGTTTCAGTTGATGAGAACAGGAGCTTCAGTAAACTAAGCCAACTGAACAGAAACATTTGGGCAAATGATGATCCTTTTAAGGTGATTTTTTTCTTTTTCACTTTGAGGCTTCGCGACCATGGAAGAACCCGTCTCAAGAACTGGTAATATGACATGTCATATATACATTTTTTCCCCCAGTTAGTTCCAAGTGCTAAAGTTTAAAGATGTACCAAAACTTTTAATATTAACAGTACAGGTTACCAATTTGTGATGTTTCACTTTGAAATAACGTGTTGGTTTAAATTGAACTGAATTTACGAATTTACTTTGAAGTCAAATGATCTTCTCTGCTTGAAAAAGAGGAAGCAAGCGTCTTAGACGTCCTCTGTGGTTGATTTGAATTCATTTAGAATTTGTCGCACATCTAAAATTAAATCATTTATCTCATCGGCCTTTTAATAAACCAATGGTAGGTCGCACTGCCTTGTCATTAGTGAGCTACGCCGATGAAGCGAATACTTGTATCGGTGCTCTTTCCTAGTTAACGTGTACAGAGGTGAACTTGACCTGATTAAACACTGTAATGAGTCAAACAAAATTACTCTGACCAGTGTTGACACAGTGCAATGTTTGCACAACTTCTTGTTGGCTCTGCAGTGAAATATCAAACAGATCAGACATTCATTCTCCAACCACAGTCACCTTGACATTCCACGGCTGGACAGCTGGTATGTTGTGGAGCATTTCCACGACAAACACAATCTGCTGCAACAAGGAACTCAACACATACTATCACCAGTGTCATGTCATTACTGTATTTTGAGCAGGACTGTGATTCGTTTTACGCAGTGAGGCTGGGTCAGCAGGTTTTATGCTTCGGACAGCTAATTTGGAAAGTGTTTGAATACTTCTGTTGTGCATACAATCACACTGTCTTGTGTCCTTTTTTTCAGCATATCCTGAATCCTTCTCAGCCTACGAGCTGTTAATTCTGCACACCACTGAGGCACAGGAGTGGGCGTCATATTTGCAGCAGATTTTGAAAAGTTCTCGAAAATTTAACAAAAAATCCATTTTGCTGTACGCAATCAGCACGGACGATCAGCTGCACGGATATAATTTTGAATATTTCCAGAGCTGCAAGTGCATCGTGCTGCTCCTCTCAGGGTTATTGCTTGACATCCTCTGTGACCATGAACTACAGGAGGCACTTCAGGGACTTCTTTATCCTCCACACAGAGTGGTGGCGTTTTTATGTGGCGTGTCTGAGGATGAAATGTTGACAGAGATTTTCCAAGACTGGCCAAGCTGGAGAAAACTCCATGCTGAGGATGAGCCTGCTGTTTATGTTTCTACCATTTTGGAAACAATAATTGCCAGTATGTAAAAATGTTCTCATTTGTGCTGAAGATTAATGAAGGTTAAAGTGTTTTCATAACTGTTTGTGACTATTAGAAACCCCAAAATTAAACATAATTAATTCTATTACTGAGCCCACAAAAAAAATGTTTATTTTGTCGGGATATCAAATGAACTAACAATTTTCACTTAGAGTAATCTTAAAGCGCAAGTTAAAGTGTATTTGATGATAGCAAAATCTTTAGAGTTGGATACCTTGAAAGTTGTAACATAAAACAGAAACTATCTTCATAAGTAAGTGAGAAAGTAGGTTGTGCTTAAACGACACTTTCCGAATAACTGAAGAAGGAACTTTGATCTAGACAGACTATATTAAAATGGTTTTATTTGTAGAAATTTTATGGGAAACTAAAGATTTTTGTAATAAATTACATTTCTTTTTCATTTAAAGGCAGACAAGTGGAGAGTGAAAGTGAAGCAGCTGCAGCCCTGGAAGATGTGTACATCATACCGACTGCAGATGACTATCCCAGCACTGATCAAATAGAGGAAGTGGAGCCGGAAGTGGCGCCAGAAGAGCAAGACGAAAATGTCCCAGAGGATCAAGAGCCTGTGAGCACAGTGAATTCAGCAAGCCAAGAAATGACTTCATCCACACACCTCACCTGTCTTACTGTTCAGCCGAACAGAGTTCTGTGCGGGGTCAGTAATCAGTAATCATCAATGTGCTATTTACATTGATCTTCTAGTGTTTAGTGGTGCAAAAGGAAATGTTTTGGTATCAGTAAAATATTACTAACATGACAGTTTATTCAACTTTTCCATTTTTTTAGAAACAGGAGACACTTTTTATCATTTTCAAAGACAAAGTAGATGATCAGTCAGTGCCAGAGGTGGAGTTTTCATCTGAAAATGCACCTGCAAAAAGGATGCCAGCCACAGTGGAGAATGAATACACTATAAGTGTTACTGCACCTGGCAAGTATCTATAGGAAGTAAACTTACATCTATGTCGAATGCATGATCTCCTAAACTTCTCTAATCAATTTAATTATTAATTTAAATTTTTTCATCTAGATATGCATGCTGGAATTGTATTCCTCACTATGTACACTGGCCAATCATGTGTCAGCCTGACTCCTGTTACGTATTATACCAGCATGGGAGAAGTCAGTCGGTATCTTGAAAATGCTACTGATCCTGTGAACTTCATCTGCCAGGTGAGACATTGTGCTATACTTTAAGTAGCATTGTTTTACTAGATTAATATTGTTGCAGTTTATGTAAGCATCTTTTTCTTTTTTTTTTTTTTCTTTACTTCCAGGCATTCAACTTGACAGCCAGTGCAACAGAATCACTGGACAGCATGCTGTCTGACTTATTAAAATCCAGGATACCTGCAACTGGTCTTCAGCTGTTTGGAATCAGACAGATTGAGGAAGACAATATGGCAACATGTAAGTATAACTCATGATTTGTTAACCTATGAGTTTGGTATTCATGTTTTCTGGGGGAATCAACCTCAAAAAACTGGTTTACATACACTGTATGGACAAAAGTGCTGGGCTGCCTACACATTACATGTACAGGAGCTGCTCACCCAGAGAAACCTATAACATGAAGCTCCTGGCGCACAGTTTAATGCCACAGGAGGTGTGAAACGCACCGCTGCTTGAGTGCGTGTGAGCGGTGAGCAGCAGTAAGTTGCCACCAAGATGGATGGATGGATGGATGGATGGATGGAAGAAATTTCTCAAACTGACTTGTTGCAGGGATGTCATCCTGCAGTGAGCTCTTTAGAATGACCCATTCTTTCACACATGTTTGTAAAGTGAGCTAGAAGCTTGATTTTTATACACCTGTGGCAATGGGACTGAAAACCTTTAATTCAAAGATTAATAGGCGCTGTAAACTGATCCTGTATGATAAAAGAACAGAAACTAAGAGCGGCTGCCATATAATTGGCTTTATCTGTTTGCTTTTCTTTGCGCTTCAGATCAGCGGAACGACGAGCTTCCTACTTTACTCCACTTTGCTGCTAAGTATGGCCTGAAGAAGCTGACCACCATTCTCCTTCAGTGTCCTGGAGCTCTGCAGGCTTACAGTGTGATGAACAAGAATGGAGACTACCCAAACACGCTAGCAGAGAAGAGTGGATTTAATGATCTCAGACAGTTCATGGATGAATTTCTTGTAAGTCCAGGGAGAAAGTTTTTCAGTTCTTTGTATTTTTACAAAGCGTACTAAGTTTCTGGTTGTCTTATGCATTTAAACAAATCCAGGAGACAGCAGACTTGCTCAAGTGTCACTTTGAGGACACTATCAACACAGACGAGAGTGCAGAGGTATATGAGATGATGTCAACTTCGTCTCAGGATATCATGATGAAGTACTCAGGTTGCACAGAAGATATATATGAGTCAATGCTAGGGATCAACCCTGAATGTGCAGAGGATCTATGTAAGTGTGACATAGACAAGAATGCATACTGCAAAACTGGTAGTAGCAGATGATGATGGCGCTGTATTGTTTATTTTTTTTCAAGATGAGGTGATGACTGCAGTAGATGAGAACCCTGAGGAAGCTATGCTTAGGAAGTTCTTTCAAGGTATGCATTTGAATAAGTTTTAAATAATTTCCTTAAATAATAATGCGTCCTGTATGGTATTGTGTGTTTCATGTGGTTACATTGTGACCTTCAGCAAAACCAAATGCCACTGAAGTCAATGAGAACAATGAACCCCTTCAAAGTGAGGAAGAGGAAAAAGTTGAACACAATAACTTCGATGAAATTGAGGAAGAGGAAGATCCATACAACATCTGTCCGGAGGATATCTATGATACGGTGGATGAAAATAGTACCTACAAACCAGTAGTCCTGAACCGTCCACCAGCCCCCATCCCCAGACCTGAAACTGAGACTGAGCTCGAAAAGTCTACAACCTACATTTCTAGAGGTACGGTGCAGTTCAATTTATTTATTTACATTTTATTTTTTTTTATATCATGAATCTGTCAAAATTAAGTAACTTAAATTTTTTTTTGACAGTATTTTCAGATAAAAGTACAGCCGAGAGCAAAGAACAGGAAACGGGACATCATGGAGGTAAATCACAATGAAAATCATTTCACTGATTTATCACAGTCTGTTATGCTTCTGTTTTCTCCTTTTTTTCAGTTGTATAAAGCTATTACTCATGGTTTCATTTGGCAAACCACTTTTGCAAAATGCCTTTATTTTCTGTTAACCTTGATTCTTTATCATCATTCATATAACACTATGGCATACTGTTGTGAGACACGGGACTTTTAATACCACCGCACTGGTCAAAACCAGTAACCTTTCTAGTTGACTCTGTGGTTACAGATAACTGTGTGTCAGGGGAATTTTTAGGTCTCAGACCACGCACCTGACTGAGAACAAATATCCGTGTGAACTTCCTACGGTGCGAGAGCTCTTCGTTTTCTGCTCCATATTTAGAGATTTAACTTTAAATGTTAAAAATTAAAGTGGAGTTGAAAACTGGTGCAAACACCAGGTTAAAAGTCCATTGCACATTCACAGCCAGTTTAGAGTTGCCTTAACACGTATGTGTCTGTGAGCACCCACAGGCACAGGGTGCTCACACAGGCATAGAAAGAAAATGTAAACTCAGAGCTGACCAAGAAGTTTGCAGTGAGGCAACGGTGCATTGCTGTGCTGCCTGGACAGCATTTTTAATGTCAACATGTCAGTGATTTCATCATTACATCTTCTTTTGTTGTCTGCTTAGTTTATGATCTTACGTTAACACAATATAGGCCAGGAGTGTAACACTACAGGGCAACTTAGCCGATGTGCACTGAGGCTGTTCTACTGATATGCCCTGGTTAGCCGTGTGCACTGATTATGGCTCCAGGTTTAAGCTGGTTTGGTCACCATGAATCAAAATACAGTACTGTTGTTGAACTATAGTCAGCAATACATAAAAAGGTCTTATTTTTGTTTTTGTTTTCAGTTATTTAGAATCTGCATTGTTTACACTGACTTCAGAAAATCTAAAGACATTTAAAATTTAAAATACAAAAAAGTTGTAGAAAATTCATTATCATCATACATAAAGCTTTAGTAAGACTCGTACAATATTTTGTCTCTACTTTATACTGTGTTCACTCTTAACTGTGTTCCAAACCTTTTCTGCTCATGAAATGATAACACAAAGTGTAAAATGTCACTGTGTTTTAAAACTTCCTTTTTTCAATGAAATGACATCATTTTCCTCCCATTCAGCCCTGTCTGTGGCAGAACTCCCCGTGCCTGCTTATGACCCCTACGCTGGGATGAAGACCCCGGGGCAGAGGCAGCTCATATCTCTGCAGGAGAGGGTAAAAGTGGGAGAAATTACTGTGGATGAGGCTGTCCAAGAGTTCAAGGCTTGGCAGTTTGATCATGAGCGGAGGGCGAACTCCATACGCTATCAGCAGGTAGATCGACAGTACAAACTTTGTGGTCTTCCAGGTGCTGATTGATGGTCAAGCAATAAATCTAACATGTGTTTCCTTTTTCTTTTATTTGAGGAAAATCTGAAGAAATTACGGGACAGCATCACCAGGCGCCACAAAGAGAGAGAAAAGACAGGAAAGGAACTTGGTAAAATAATTTATTTTCTCATGTGGAATCAGATCTCTTTCAGTATATACCGCCAGCATTAGTGTTATCATACTGTTATGATTCATTCGTGAGCAGCACATACTGAAAAATAACATCCCATTGTTGTCAGAAATGCTAATCTTTTTAATCTGGTCTTTTCCCTTAGAATATGAGATAAGTGCTCCCCTTCAGAGAAACTTATACTGGGGCTCCAGTATGACATTAGAGTGTGCCGTGTATGAGTCGGCACCCAGAGCGGCGGCTCCGCCACCTCCAGTGGCTCAGGTCATCCAGAGAGGCAGCTGGAAGACAGGTAGCACATCCAGCACATCGAGTGAGTCCAAATGCTTATTTTAAACTAATGATTGTCAAGGACTAAACAAAAAGGATTGACGTGTAGGTTCTCAGCTCTTGGTCCGTCTTTGTGTGGCTTTCTTTACGATTCCAACTACGCGCACAGTGGGAGAAATGTAGATCATGCACGTATGTAAGTCACTGGGGAAGTTCAGCGCATTTACCCCTGCTTGCAGTTTGATTTTCTGCCTCCACATTGAAGATGGAGAGCAAAGATCAAGGTGGCAGGGCTCTATGAGCGTCAGTTCTGATCATCCAGTGTTTTCTGTGCGTCACTTTTAGTTGTGGTTAAATATTCACATAGATGGTACTAGGCAACAGTGTTACTAATCATCCAGTGTTTAATGAGGGACCAGACAGAGTGGTCCTTGCTGAAAGTATTTAAATATTAGTATTTAAATCAAAACAGAAATTCGATACATCACTCACAGTTATAAGACACACGATATTAGTGTCACATTTTTAAAAGTGTAAACGTCTTAATTCAGATCCCATTTTAAATGTTTTAATTAAAAATGGATACTTAAATACTATGCCTCATGTATGTTAGCAAAAAGACTTAACATTTTAATTTATTTACTTAATAAAATATGAAAACTCAGATTATGGGTTAAAATATTAGGTTACTTGTTAACTTCTTAACTGTGTGATAAATTTATATGTCCCTGGTGATTCTGTTATGCTGTTCAGCTGCTTTTTGCAGGCATTATTTATGTCCATCTGTCCCCTTAGATGTTAGTACATACTATAATGTACTCCATAGATCATGTTTTTTTCTTGTCTTTATAACTTTGTTGTACATGAAGAATTATATTTCTGTGAACATAATTCCCTACAAGCACTAACCTCAGAGAACCTTGAAATCACGTGTTTTATTTTCACTGTGCTTTTTCTTGTCATCAGGCACCGAGAGCAACAGACTCAGCACCCACAGCACCTTTAGCTACAGCAGCGGTACAGAGCCTGACGAGGTGAGCTGGAATTAACAATGGGTACAAATGCATCTTCGAGGCATGTGGTACAGTAACTGCAATCTTTACACAGAATTGCATCATTTTGTGCTAGCTGTTTGTTCCACACTAAAACTTCCCTTTCTCCTGTGATGCTGCATACGTGTGACCATAGACATCTGCACGACGTAACTACATGAGCAGTAGAGAGTCTAATGTTCAGTTTTGTTTTATTCTACCCTCTTACTTCACCTTTTCATTTCCTAAAATACCAGGCAGTATATAAATATATGTTCTTTACGAAAGAGGTTCCTCCAAGTTTTCATTAACATTTGCTGCATGTTGTCAAGATGACAGAAAGATTACTGAGCTGGATGCCATGACACATGTTTCTTTTTTGTCATATCTTAGAAGCCTGACTCACACTGTTTAATGATTTGCTCAGGGTGTAACCAGAACAGTGACCTTTTACTCTCTGAAACCCCAACTTTTATCCTAAGTGTCTAATATCCAATGATAAGCCTGCAACCAACAAAAAATACATTGATTGGAAATTTTTTTTTATTATTATTATTCACATGTTCTTTAAAGTGCGAGAAACCAGTTAAAAACTGTGTGATCTTTGTGTGTTTTGCCAAGAATTTGGGACTTTAAAGTTCTTGACGGTATTTCTAGTGAAATTAGTTAAACTAATAAGTGATTTTAAAGAAAAGGTGTGGACTGTTATCTTTATCCAGTAAACTATTCACTAACTGATTCAGCTGGAAAACAACAGCATTAGACTGTTTCATTTTGAAGTGTTTCAAGTGTGGTCACATATACATTTAATTGTATTTTTAAAGGACTCGATAGAAAGCCTCTCTGCTCCACCGCGACCGCCACGGCCGGTCAGTGCTGCACCTTCCATTCCTCCACCCAGGATTCCTCCACGGAACCCAGAAAGGTCAGTCTAGAGAACAGTGATTCCCATTACTGAAGTGAAAGCAGAACCGTGCAGTACTGAGCAAAATGAGACAAAGCAGGTATAGGAAAAAGCGAGGCAGTGTGGCGTGAAAGTGTCTAATTACAGTCATAAGAGTGTGAGAGTATGACAGAAAAAGACTGGGAAAGCTTTAAAAAAAAAAAATCTATAAGCAGCACTGAGTGAGCCAGTAAATGATGAAAGAGGAAATGTTTACCCACCACTAATTCACAGCTGTGCGTTTAGGAGGAAGCCAGAGTGAGAAAGTGATGAAGATACTGCTGTTCATACTCTGTAAACATATAAATAACCTCCCCACACAAGGTGAGACCACTTATAGAAAGAACATTTTAAAAAGGAAACTAAGATCAAAGGCACTCTTAAGTTGGTAACTGCAACTGCAGTGAAATCCTGAGAAACACTGTTGATCCTTTAAACTGATAAATGCCATTCTGCGTGTCTTATCTCTTTAAAAAAAGATGTACAGCATGCCATCTGTAAAATCTGACACACTATCAGCTTGTTTAGCTTTTTGACATGTATATCTTATATTGTACTATTTTTATTGCATACAGACTAACATTCATTAATTCAGTTTTTGAATAATAAACAATTTATTCAATTTTTGAATAATAAATAAATGAAAAACACCTACCTACACCACGGTGAGAATGTTTGAGGTGCTACATATAGTGTACTAAAATTTGCCTGCGTGGGTTCGATTCATTCTAATTTCATGGGACTGTGAGATCTGATCGAGAGGCTTTTTTTAGCGTCTGTGTGTCTGAAGGTTAAATGATTAAGAAGATATTTGTCTTTGTCACATGAACATAAGAAATGACTGCATGAAGGGTGATGCAGTGCAACGCTGTTGAGATATAAAAACAAACGAGGACTGATATAGAATAATGTCAAACAAGCAATGCAGCATCAACAACAAAGGGGAGCAGCAATGTAACAAAAAGAGACACGGCAGCGACACTGCTATTCAAAGAGAGAGAAAAAACACAATGTGATAAGTAATATAGTGTGATATAAAATTTTGTGATACAGTTTAACAGCCAAAAGAAGAATCACGCTATTGAGGATATGACTTTTAGGCATTAGAAACAGGATATGGGATATTTACATTTTCAAGTGATGCAAAAAAGCAGCTGAACGCTGAGGGAGCTACGCTCAAATGAACTGAGCTGTGGAATAAAAAACGTGAAGTGACAAATATTTTCAGAAAAATATCAGTCTGTATCTGTGTAGCTCAACTAGCTTGTATGCTAACTACAACTAATCTTAGCTAAAAACTGAGCTAAATTGAAAACTGCTGAATGTCCCTTTAATTGTCAGTACACGGAAACATGTAGATTTTGTCCAAAATATTAGTTGTAAGGTTTATTATCCCACATACATACCTGAATAAGACAGTGACTAAATCTAGTAATGACACAGAAGAATTGCAAGCTCATCTGACAGAGTAGCAGTGACACCATCAGGGCCTTCATTAATTTAGTACCTAAGTACATACAGTATTAAAGTGTGAAAATTTGCCATTTTAAGCCAGTAATAAGTTATTCCCTTACTAAATGTTTGTGCATATAACTCAAATGTCAAATGCTGACAGATAAGTAAATGGGGCAGAATAATGTGCAACTGTATGAAACGGTGGTTTTGAAGTCTGGAGGTGTCTTTGCATCTTTTGAAGTTTTTTTTTTTTTTTCTTCTTCATGCTCAGTGATGATAAATTGGAGGCCAGAGTTTACTCTATACTGTCAATTCTGGTACAGTGTGAATAATCTTCCTACACAGTAACAGTGTGTTTCCTGTAGGGTGCCAGAAATGGTGCATGAGCGCTACATATCCTGCCCGACACGAGCACTTCCTCAAAGACCTTCGTACAGGCAAACCAACGCGGCGCCTCCTGTCCCCCGCAGATATCGATGACGGCTGCACATCTTCATTTTTCCTGGGTTTTGTGGCTGAAGCTGTGGGTTATTTTTGTGTAAGAAGGAGAACCATAAGGCTTTGGCAAGATGAACATTAAAAAGTGACAGTTGTATATTATTTAATTTTTTCCTTTCGTGTACATCAGTTTACCAAACCATACAAATCCATGACTTCTCATGACTGAGCCTGTGATGCATCTGTGATATTTGCTGTGGTGTGTTTTTACTGTAAAATATTTTTACCTGTAAATAAATGTGGAATATTAAAAAATATAATTGTAATGAATATTAAGTATCCTAATAAAAAATCATTATAATTCATGAGTATTATGGGCTTAAATTTTGATATATTAAAATGGCAATCATTTGATTTTCTTCAAGTTCTAATCATAATATTTCAGTGTGTTGGATCACTTGTTGTGTAATTTAACTGAGAAGTGATATTTCAGTCTATGCTAGTTGTAGATTTTGCTCTATTAAATTCTGCTTACTTTGCCTCAATTCCTGTCACCCTCCTACAGCTTAATGACTTACAGTTTAACTGTGAAGTTTGTACAGTATCATTCTTAAACTTCAAATCTGACTCATGTATAGATTGTGAAATAAGAATAAGAAATCCCTTTATCAGGCCCACAGTGGGGAAATTCAGTGTAGCAGCAGCAGAGGTATTGTACAAAGGACAAACAGTAACTAGGGTACAATAAAATAAAAAGTATAAGAAATAAAATAAAAAATATAAAAGGTACAAGAGATAAAGCAGAATGATAAAAAAAAAACTGTATATACAGAATAGACCATATGTACCAGTATAAATAATGTGTACATAATGGAGAACAGAACATACTATATGAAGGTTATATTACAAAATGGATTGCACCCGTTTATTGCACTAAATAAATACAGAGCATATTTGAAATGAGGTTGATTGTACAGTGCTAGTAATAGTCAACACAGTAGACCACTTCTATTCCTGGGAGCAGTGCTGGTTAAAAGGTCTGACTGCTGCAGGGAGGAAAGACCTGTGATAGCGCTCCCTGAAATATTTGGGGTGCAGCAGCCTGTCACTGATGGAGCTCCTGAATTGGGAAGTTTAAAGAAGTCAGTCAGTTTTGTTGCGTGTCAGACTTCATGGAATTTTTTTTAAATGTGATTAAAAAACAAATTAATTATTACTAAAGCATTCACAGTATTGTTGTTGTATTCTTTATTATTATTATATATGTTCTTCCGTACGTTTTTCGGTCGCTAATAACTCAAAAACCCTTCTGAAACCATTCTGGTATCATTACTGTGAATGCTTGCAAAGCATTGTATTGTTGTTGTGTTCTTTATTATTTATATATATTATATATATATATATATATATATATATATATATATATATATATATATATATATATATATATATATATATATATATATATATATATATATATGTTCTTCCATACGTTTTTCGGTCTCTAAAAACTGAAAAAACCCTTTAAGCTACAGAAACCATTCTGGTATCAAAATGTTCAGCTTCTTCAGGACATAAGCTAGAGAAACTATTTAAACTTTAAAATGAAGCCAAAACTTTCAGCTATTACTTAGTGTTTTAAAATCTTTTACAGTTTTAGCACAGTGACCGTTTAAGGACATTTTTCAGCTGTTTCAGAGTTTATAATAGGTGTGTATTGCGTTTGCTATAGTGGGAGACTTCAAAACTGTCATGTGGAAAATTTATTTTTAAACTGCCACTGTGTCCACACTCTTCACTCTACAGCCATCATTTTATGATCAAAATGTAGAGCTGCTTCTCTACTTTCAAACAATGTGTCTCTAAACCCTGTCAAATGTGCACTTTTTAAGGGAGTACCTTCCAACTTCTCCATTAACCTCCATAGTAATTTCAGAGAGGTGATTTTCTCCAAAGCAGAAATGAGCACCTTTTTTAAACTGCTCCCACAACCACACTTTTGAACCCAGGAAAATAAAAAATTACACCACTGTTTAGAGCAGGTCCTTGTGACACTCACAGTTCAAAAATTATTTTGATAGGAGCTATGGTTTTTGATTTAGAAGCAGTTGTTTGACAGGTGCGCCGAGTCAAATTTTTCAGAGATTTGGCCAAAGTGCATGCACCTCAGCAGGTAGGTAGGCAGTGCACCTGGCAGGTGTTTTCAATTGGTGCATTTACAAGCATTCAGCTTGGTAGAGCTCTCCAATATGTATGCATGCAAACCTCAGTGTTTGTGTGAGACTCCTCTCGGCTCAGGGGTAGAAAAGGTGACCATGAATGCAGATGAAACAGACAGAGTAGGTTCAAGTCCTGCTTTAAAGATTTTTTCCATTGAACTTTAAATCTTTTCATATTCAATGATATTATAATCATTCTTTCCACAATTTTCTGCACCTTCTTTCTCCTTGATGTTTAGGACAAAGTTTCAAAGTGTTCTATTTTTTCAAGTCATTTTTGACCCTTTAAAACTTTTTACATTCTTTGGCATTTGAGCAAACTTCAGTTGAAGAAGAACACTCTTCTTACTTTTTGCTCTGACTGCACTCATCCTAGGGGTTACTCAAAGGAAATACAGCTTTAATGACACAATGTCAGAACAGCATGAACAGGAAAAATGGTGGCCTGTTATCAGCTACCCTCAATAACAACACACTGACATCACAAACCAACAATGGCAGTGAAACCAACAAAACATTACTGAATAACTGATAAACATGGACAACTAAAACACCCATACACCAGCATAAACATTCCTACAAGTCCTTGCTCTGGTGGCTCGTCCCATTGGCTGCCACGATAATATATTCATTCTGTCCCCATTTTCCTGCACTTTGATTCTCCTTCATGTTCTGGACAGTGATTTGGTGTGCTTTAATTTCTTCAGGCATTTTTTTTTCTGTATTTGACAACCTTTTATATTCATTGATACTTTAGCAAACTGCAGTTGAAGAAAGAATTTCTTACTTTTCACTGTGACTACACCCAACCTAGTGGTTGCCCACAGGTACTGCAACTTTAATAACACAGTGTTAGAACACCATGAACAGAAAAAATGGCCTGAGGTCATCAGCTGCCATAGCCACTTCAGTCATGGTGGCCTGTTATCAGCCACCCTCAATAACAACATATTGACATCACATTGACATCACAAACCAACATTCACAATTAAACCAACAAATCATCGCTGAATAACTGATAAACACTGATAACTAAAACACCCATACACTAGCATAAACATTCCCACAAGTCCTTGCTCTGGTGGCTCCTCACATTGGCTGCCACAACATTAGATTCATTCTTTCCACAATTTTCTGCACTGACATGCTCTTTCATGTTTAGGAGAAGCATTAGGTGTATTTTAACAATATTCCCAAATATTATAAAAATATTATAAAAATATTATATAAAAAATAAATAAATAAATAAATAAATAAATAAATAAATAAAAAAAAAAAAAAAAACAATATTCCCAAATATTTCAGCAATGACAGCAATTTAGCTCAAAGCCTTCACCTGTAAAACATTAAACTTGGAGTCAACTCTCCAATATCTTGTTTTCTTTTTACAGCTACAGTTTAAATGTCTTCAGGAAGCTTTTTCACCCATTAAACCTTTAGATATTCCTTGATATTCTGACAGGCTACAATTCAAGAACAGCCTTTGCAGGGTATGGCTATTCCCGTGCTGGTCTATTGGTTATACACAGAAGTTGCAGCTTTTCCCACAGAAAGTCAGAATATCATGAGCAAGAAAGTGGCCCATGGTCTTCAGCAGCAGTTGCCACTTCAGTCATGGTGGCCCTTTATCAACAACCCTCAATAACAACAAAGTGTAACTGACATCACAAACCACCAATAAAAGTGAGACCAACCCAGGAATAAATGAATCACTGAATAAATGATAAACACCGACAACTAAAAGAAGAAGAAGAACATCAGCATAAACAGTCCCATAAGTCCTTGCTCCAGTGGCTTCTCCCATTGGCTGCCACAATGTTAGATTCATTCTGTCCACAATTTTCAGCACTTTAATTCTCCTTCATGTTCAGCACAATGATTCAGTGTACTTTCATTAATTCAGGCACTTATTCTATCTGTAATATTTATAGACGCTATAGCAAACTTCAGCAGAAGAAAAAAGAGATTTAACTCTTTGCCATTACTGTGCTCACCTACTAGTTGCACACAGGAGTTGCACTTAATTGACACAAAACTCAACAGGGAAAATGGCCCAAGGTCATCAGCTGCCACAGCCATCTCAGTCATGGTGGCCTAGTTCACCCATTTCAATATCTTTTATGGTTTTTATTCAGCTGGAGTTAAAAATTTCTTCAGGCTGTTTTTCTGCCCTTTAAGCAAATCGAGTTTAATTTAGCCACTTCGTTGACAATTTCGGCTGTTTTGAATTTCAAATTCATTTTCAGCATTTTTCAGCAGCTTAAACTCTTTCAGCCAATCAGATTTAAGCTCTTTGAAGCATTTCCTGGCATTTCAGCTCCAATCATTCAGCAGCAAGCAATCACAGTGCATTTTCTCTGGGAAATGCATTTTTCTAGTTTATTAAATTGTGATACACCATTTGGTCACTAGATGGTGCCCCATATCCTCTGTCCTTTAAAGATAGACTACAGCTTATATTTATATATTTTTTGTATGTAAAAACCTTTCACTTATTTTCTTTTATGAAGTGTATAACAGTTTAATCAAATGAACTCAGTGTTGTGAATATAAATGAACCCTGACTGCTAAAATAAGTTAGTTGGGAGAGAATTTTACAAAGTGTGATAGAGTGTAGACGGCTGGGACTTCTGGTCAAAACTTTCAAAGTAAAATCTTTACTGTTTAAAAACGACATCACATACAGTACTATGCAAAGGTCTTGACACCATCCCTCATTTCTTTATATTTTGCTAGGATAATGGGAAATAGCTGCAGCGATTTATTGAAACGTGTTTTTGCCTTATACAGAATAAAAGGCAAAAACAGAATTTGCACATTTCTAACAAGCTCCAATGTCAACAATTTGGTGTGACCACCTTTATTCTTCAATACAGTCTGAACTCTCTGAGGCAGCTTTCTTTCATTTCTTTAAGCAGTCTTCAGGAATAGTTCTCCAGGCTTCTGGAAGGACATTCAAAGCTCTTCTTTGGAGGTTGGTGGCTTTTTGCTCTGTTCTCTGTCAAGATGATCCCACACGGTTCTCCAACACCACTGGCTGAAATGCAGCTGGAAACCATGACAGAGCCTCCACCGTGTTTTACAGGTACAACTCATTGTTGCACCTCTCTCTTGACCTCCTCCAAACATACTGACAGCTATTTGAAGGCGACAGCTGACGAGCCGGATGCATCTCTCAGGTCCTGTTTCAGGTCTTTGGTGGATTTTTTTTCCAATATCTTAATTACTTAACTTTCAGATACTGTTCATCTGCTGTAGATAGTTTTTTTACGCCTGCTGCTTCTTCATTTGCTCTCCACCTATCCACTTTCTTCAAATATTTTAAGGACACCTTGCACACCGTATGCCAAGTTTTGGCTAACAGCTCTTTGGGAGTGGACCGGAGAATTATTGCTCAAGACCACTTTAAGAAATTACAATAATGTTTGTCTCCTTGCAAAATACATAGAAATGCGGGTGCCTTAAAAATTATGAAATTTTGCACAATAGATAGATAGATAGATAGATAGATAGATAGATAGATAGATAGATAGATCAGTGTTTCGAGCTTGTTCAGTTCCAGTGCGTACTAATACGGACTGCATTAACTCATACTATTTCATGTTTTTCTGTGCCTACGGCTCCACCCTTTGCTTTAGTTTCATTTTGAAGCCGCTAACTTCAGGCTTTTATTGTGAAAGGAGAGGCCCCGGGGCTGGGAGGATGTGTTGTGCGTCGGTGTTGACGCCGGTGAGTGTGAAGCGCTGACAGGACGCTGGTGGAGCGCAGCCGTCGCAAAGAGCTCAGTGAAGTGTGTCTGTGTGCATCAGCGAGCACAACGCTGGATTACCATCACAGAGAGGTGAGGGTACCTGCAGCGCGTCTATGATGCTCTTCTTTAAGGTTTTCTCTTAAGTCAGGTTCTTCTTATCAGTACATGACCACTTTATTTTCTTGCATTTTATTTACCAGAGGCTTTGTTAACAGCTGGCTTAACGTATGATGCAAATGCATTTGATATTAATTACTAATATTGTGATTTTAGCAGAGGTTTAGTAAATATAAATGCTTGCGTGAGTCAGTCGGTTTTGATTTTGCATCTCAGCAGATGGGCGCTCTGGCTTTGGGACAGTTGCTGCAGTAAAGGCACATCCATACAGTCTGAATGCGCCCCGCCATGGGTGCCGCACTCTGAAGCTGAATGCCCAAGAGAAAACCTAATTTCTTAATCTGGAAATTAAAGTCTTCCTGGCTGTACACTGTGCTGAGTATTAAAATCATTAAAAATAATAAATTTAAAAAAAGGCAAATCGTGCTGTTTCTTTAAGTTAGGCAGGCAGCGGTTGTCATTGTGAGTCATAGGGGGACGACTTCAGGCTACTCTACATGCGTACAGTAGGGCTGTGACATCAAGACCATCCACTTAATGGAATGCATATAATGCGGCATGGAGACGTTAGGAGCAGTTTATTGAACAGTGTGGTCAGACTCAACTGTAGCCGCTGTCATATTTGATTAGGAGATGTACTTGATAGGAGGCTGATTTTGTAGGATTATTCTCATTCCCACTCCTTATTCCAGGGACATGTTTGTGAGAGCAGCTGTGTTGTGTAACTGCACAATATTAAAAGCGTGGGTATTCTCTGTATTGACACAAGGACCTGAACGTTGGGCTGTATGTTCTGACAAACAGGTCTGCCTGAAGACTGTACAGCATGTGACATGAACAACTGCTTGGCAGCACAACTGTGATCACACACAGACTTACAGACTGTAACAAATATTATACATGCAACACAGAGAGGACACAAACATTTGCCAGGAGAGTGACTAAAGATCTTCAAAGCTATTTTTGTCTTTTTAATCACGTCTTTTTTTCTGCTGTCTTTGATTGAGAGTCTAAAAGTTTTGCTTGCAAGTTGCACTGGGATCTACTCTCTTCTCTTAGTCCCATTAAACACTCTGCTGGGGAAGGATTGCATGTTAAGCTCCATGGAGGTATATATTGACATTGTCACTATGTTTTTGAATTTAATATTGAAAGACAGAAGCATCTTTGTATGAAGCTTAGCTGGCACCAAGCTACATACAGCCATGATGTTGATGCAAGTCTAACCTACCAGTAGAAACATCTCTGTCACCCCTAAGCGCAGATCCCTGCCAGTGTAACTACATTTTTTTTGGGGGGGGGGGGGGGGGGGGGTCCCATACTCTTCCTATCTTAACTGAAGACTTAAGATTGGAGGTTTCTGTAATATATAAGATGTCTTCTTGTGAAATTTCAGATCTCTCTGTCTTCATTCACAATTTTAACTCCACGGGACCTGCGTAACATGAGGCTAAACAAGCGTGATAAAATATTAACCCTAGCACAAATAATTCATCAAACTGCACCAAGGACAGACCTGCATAGCTGCCACACTTTAAAATAACACAGTCACTTGTGCCCGTCTTATCATGGTTAATACAGATACGCACTTATCTGGACTTTGTTTACGTAGAAAGATCGGGAAATCCATTAGCTTCCCACATGTCCTTCCCACAAGTACAACAAGGACTTCTGGTTTACAAGATGTCAGCAGAGGAGTTGCGGCTGTTTACACAGAGATTTTAATAGGTGTGTACATGTAACACATCAGTCACATGTTTGGTAGCAGCTCACCCAGGAGCCATTCACTCACTCAGAGAGCAGGCCGAGCCCTATGACCTTTTGACTGTACTGTTGTGCAATTAAAACAACTGGAAAGTGAATTTTTTTGTTAAGTTCTAAAGGTTTTAACACGTGACTGTATTCACTTGTACAGCTGTAATTAATACTCATTTATTTTGCATTTTCTAGACTTGGTGCACAACTGTAAATTAATAGCCTGCTCAGACATGAGCATTCCTTTGATTTTCACAGGAGTGCTTTCTCTCCCAGAAATCAAAAATAGATACAGTGTTGTTTTCAGGTGTTTTAATGAGCAGGAGGATAGAGCGCACAGCACAAAGAATATTTGAATCTGACGTTTGCCTCTTGCTCTAATTTCGGCTGCAAAAATGTGCTCTTTCTTTGCGATAAGCCACAGAGGAAGGCCAGTTGGTATGTATGAAAGCAGCGCACATCAAGAAAAGCAGATATAAGAACAGATTGATCAAACAGCTGCCCGAGGATTTTATTTGCTGTGTAACTTTTCGAGCACGAGGTCCTCCATTTAGCATGAACCCTGCACAGTTGTTAATATTTGATGACGAGTCACGTTACACAGTTCTCCTAGATTTGAGAGGAGCTCTCCTCGGAAACATGAATCTCAAAACTGAATTTCAAAGATTTGCCAAAGCCAGCTGGCCCGGGGAATATCATAGTCTTGTTTTTCCATGATGATCTCCATGTGGTTTGGAAATCTGACAGACAGCTAGTCACAATATGTTTTTTTTTTCATTCAAGTTAAATTACCCAATGGGTTATGCAGTCTCCTCAGATTTTATTTGTGTTGCCAAAAGACTGGATAATTTAGCTTTTACTGTCGTATCACTCAAGTAGATACTGTCACTGTATTGTAGGCCCACTGTACCCATATGTTCAGAGTGAGTGTAAATAAAAGATTAGACATTATTTCCATGTGTGCTGCTATTGTTAGTGGACAGTGGAAGAATAATGAAATGATAGTCTTTCCTTGTTAAGGCATATCTTTTAGGGTCGCTTGTTTTAATTAGCAGGGGTTTATGTATACCAGCTGCGTAGTGACGCTGGATATTTGCATGACGTGAACGGAAAGCTTTGTAGTGGCAGCGTTCGTAGAGAACAGCCTTGTCTTTACTGGGAATAACGGATGGCTTTGGATCAGGCCGGATGCTTCAGCCAGACACCGGGTTTCTGTTTTCACTCCTTGTTAATGTAACAACAGGTTGCTTGGCAACCCCCCCTCCCCCACCAGCACCCCCCCATCGTCTGCTTTCACTGTCTCCTGCCATTGGATGAAGTGGATGGTGAAATGAAGTGTTATGCGTTGGCTTTTCAAGGTCCGTGGCACAAAGAAGCCCCCCCCCCAGAACACGGATGCATGTAAACAAAGCCGTGAAAAGACAATTTATGCTTTGGTGATGGATTTAAGCAGCACCCGCCTCCACTGCCATCACAAGCACCGTCCCTCACACCCCAACCCTAACCCTAACCCACCCGTGTCAGCACTGATGGAAAACAGCAGCATCACCGCATTTGTTGGCAGATAGTTTAATAAGAATCAGCAAATGTCCTCACTAATCATCTCACAGACCAAGCCAGAATAATCATGTGACCCTTGATTGCATCACAGCTTTGTATATCACTCTCTACAAAAATGTAACAAAGAGTAAGGAACATCTAATATTTTGCCACCTGTGAAGCCAGGCTGTTCCAGACGGAGCTGCCTGCCGTGTTTGTTTCTGGGTGTGACGGGACGAGTCAGACTGCGCCTGCATTCCTGGAATAGATAGATGATGGGGACCAGTTGGAGTCCCGCTGCATGCTCATTTCACACAAGGATGCCTTCATAGCACTTAAAATTGCTGGATTATCGCATTGCTGTTTATATTCACGTTTAGCCGCCATATCCTATGACTCAATTATCAAGTAGTGCTGTCACATAGGCGCTCGGAGAGTTATATTAGGGAACACACTCAGAGCTTCCAGTCCCTGTCAGAGTCAAAACATTCAGCAGAGATGAGGAAACTCTTTCAGCAATCTCTCTGACAGCTCACCTAATGTGCAAGTACCTCCCATTATCTAAGCCAGGAGGAATCTTTTGTGCACAGCTGTGCTCATTATGGAGTTATGACATTAAAGAAACGTCATGTCTTATTCATACTACCACATACTGCCGTGTTGTCTTATGGAATTAACTTTTTTCCCAATTTTATACTAGCTTTTCTCAATTTAAACTTTTGAAAGTAAACTCTCTGAAAGTCCCTTAAGGAGACGGCACAAAGCTACTTGGATATTCAGTGTTTATCCTCTCTGCAAGGTCTGCGATCCAAGCTTCCTCAGTCTTGGAGTGAAGCCTGGAGCCCTTGCTGTGAAGATGTATCACCCTGGGTAAATTGTCAGCTCACTGACATTCTTATTACGCTAGCTCTAAAAGCCTAGCAGGCATGTTAGAAGCAGCCTGGCTCTCTAACACAGTGTCTGTAACAGGCGGTTTGGTCCATGCAGCCAATTGCAGCCCTCCCCAGGACCTCTGCACGTACCAGCCAAGTGTTTCCTGTCCCGAGGATCTGGCCATGGTCACTTCCAATAACTGTCTGGGCTTCTCATGGATGCGCTGGCAGGTCGTTAGCCTCTCAGAGCAATGGGGGACACATCATACAATGACAAGTGTCGTGAGTGGGTTTGTTTTCCCTCCAAAGAGGACCTTTTATCTAAAGGTCAGGAATTATCCTCAAAATAAACCGTCAAATATGATAGTGATACCGTAGGGTCGCTTTAAACTCTTCTTCAACGAATTCAAAGGCATAGAAGTAGTGTTCATACAGCCCCAGCTTAAGCTCCATCCATTATCAACATGAATGTGTAATCCTGTTCTCAGGACTATAATGACTGGAGTGTGTAAGTTACATACATTTCCTTTTATGCTGCAGTTGTTTGAAATGAACTTCAAATAGCTTTGGTTGAGGAATGTGTAGAATCCCAGGCTGCTGTCCAGCATGGAAGCTGTTTATGGAAGAGAGTGGGGAGGGTGGAAGGGTAGGTGGGGGTCTCTTCTCAATTAGGAGGATAAGCTGCTGCTCCGGAGCGGCCATTTCGAGCCATGTTTGGAGCTGTTTGGTGGGATCTCTGCGCAGCACTGGATAGCTTCTCCCCTCTCTGCCATTTGTTGACAAAGCAGAAGTCAAACTGCGTTACGTAACAGCTCTTTCTCTCCGTCTATAGTACAGCTGAGCGTGTGACGAGAGCCCTTTTGTGTTAACATGGCTCACTTTTAAGGGAGCCTCTGTTTCACAGAGACCCTGCTGCAGAGAATCACAGTTCAACTTTGTATCACCCCCCCTTAGGTTAAATTTCAGAACGGACAGACAGGAAAAATCAATTTTCGTAAAAGCTGGTTTTGCTCTAGTGTTAGACGTGGTTATCAGCACTGACAGTAGCAAGTTTGGTTAGCAAGCGCCATCCATAAACAACTGTATGGTGCGCAGACCTTCTAAATAATGTCAAGTTTGGAACCATCTGCAAGTGGGAATTCAGGGAACCACAGTTTTTGACACTGCATCAGCGTAACTTTTCAGCTCCAGAGGTTAACACTTGGGTTAGACCAACATAGTATTGGATATCATAGGAGCAGGAAGTTGCTCCCTGCTGTCCATTGAATGTTTTCTTTTATTTCAATGTTAGGCGAGAGCCAGGCTACACTCTGGACAGGTCGCCAGCCATTCACAGGGTTAATGCAGAGAGACAGAAAATCATTCATGCTCATATTTAGAATAAGATGCATGTTTGTGGACTGAGGGAGAAAACTCATGCAGGCACAGTGAGAACATGCAAACGCCACACAGAAAGACAACAGTGGTAGCCATCCTGTGCTGTCCTAGGATTATGGGGTAGTTTGGTATTATATTTTGGGGATCAAACTTATAGGAGGGTTAGATGAGGAGACGAATACACTAAAGGCTTTCAGGCTGGAGCCAGAGACTGGTTTGCTTAAGTTAACATAAACTGAATACAGGGGAAAACAGTTAAACAACTATGTTAAATAAACACAATAAATACAACTACTGGCATCTTTAAAACTCATTACCTCCATGAAACACTCTTAATATTTTCTCTAGCAAATGAAGAATTGCATGGATAATGCAAAATTTCATGCATGGGATTCATTAACATACATATGAATTGCATTATAAACTGTACATTCAGGAAAAATTCCTGGAAAATGGATGGATGGGTGGATGGATGGATGGATGGATGGACAGAAAAACAGGGTCTATGACTTACAGTAGAAATCTGAAGCAGAGTTCTGCAATAGTCCTATACAATCATCAAGGAAGGAAGGGTTGTCAAATATACAAGGAGTTGAAATTTCCCTTTATTGGACCACTGTGGTGGGCTACCTGCATCATTTAAGGACTAAGACTGGTTCTATCTATGTTTTGTGCAAGATTGAGCTAAGCTCATGTTTTCGGTACTTGAATAGGTACTCTGAGGGCAGAGATTTGGGGTTTATGAATCTAAGGAGTGTAACATAAATTTCTTACCATGTTCAATCTCCAAATACCTTTCCTATAACTTGTTCCTGTTTCTATTGATTTTAATACAGTTAACAGAGTAGTTTTCCATTATAGGGCAAGATAAATTTCATGTTTAAGCAGCTAAATTAATACTGAGGAAGCAAACTTTTAAGTTGAGCTCATCATTAATTGGTTTGTGGGGAATATAAGATCGGATTTCAGGAAACAGGGGAAGTGTAAAACTGCGAGAATGATATGTGATTACAACTTTTAAATGAATCAGCAACAAATCTTTGAATGCTGGAGCCTGCAGCAGGAGGGAGGCTTTATTTTGAATCAGGGATTCAGGGAACTCATCAGCTGGTCTGCTGGCTAAGCTTCTGGGAGCAATGAGCCTCGCTGGGGGGTTTCCAGTACAGCCAGCCAGTGGGCCTAGATTACCAGTAATTGTTTATGAATGCAGGTAAATTTAAAAAAAGAAAGAATAAAAAGACAGCTAACATGAGTTGTGACTAGCACTATAACTATAAGCAGATTCCAGGAAACCTGAAAGCATCTGTGGGATCAAGGATCTTATGGATGGCTGAATCATCCAGTAGCAAATTGCAGCCATCATCTTTGGTCTGTCTCTCATCTGCTGGTCCTGCGTGAGCATTTTAAGAGGCAGGAGGATTTCCACAGTTGTTGAGTGGGTGCAGCATTCCCAGGTGGCATGTGGTGACAGGTCCATCTGAACGCGCCTGTTGTGAAAAACAAACAGACCCCCTACATAGCAAGGGTCAAGGTCAATGCTGGGACCGTCCCGCCCACATGAGACCCTCAAAGCTCAGCCAGACAGCTCAGGGGGCTTCAGAGGGACCCGATGTACGTCGTGGAATAAGAACTGTTTGTGCACATCACTGAGAAGGTAATATATCTCTCTCTCTAGATTTGCAGTGACGCTTTGGGGTGGCCATTGGCTTTTATGAGTTGTTTGTTTTGGCAATGTTAGCTACACCAGGGAGCTTTTGTTCAGTAGGAGGTTTATGTATCTGTGTGTGAGAGAGTGCTGTGTAGTAATGGAACTGAGAGTTGCATATTGGATGAATCATCTGGTCCTTGTCTGCTGTTTTTAGGTAGGTGAATATAATGATACCAAACCTGTAAATTGTCTTTTTTGCTAAATGTTATGAGACATACAGTCAGACTTTTTTTTTTTTTTTTAACTCAGAGAAATCAGCAAAAATAGCACTTAATAGCACATCTGCTAGCTTAAAAAAAAAGCTGGTGGAAAATGCTAACTTGAAAGTCAAACTGTCTTTTGAACCTTTGAGCTTCTAACTCGCCGTCTGTTGAACTTTGAACAACCTCAACAAATAGTGACTTAACTTCATATCCGCTTGCAGATAAGCTAAATAAACTCATAATTGATCTCAAGTGCAGAGCAGCTTCCTAGCTCATAAGGAATGATGGTGTATTTTGATATATTTTTAAATCAGATGGCTGATATAGTCTAATCTTATTCTGCTGTTTGCCTTGGCCTGACGAGCACCGTCCTAGCAATTCTCTCCCTTTTTTCACAGGCTGGATGGATGGTGCTCTCTGCCCTGCTCTGCACAGAAGCATCTCTTCCTAAAAAGGCCAGGGATGATCTGTGCTCTGAGTGTTTATACAGCAAACTGAACGCTGCAACCTGCCATGCCCCCCACCCCCCAACCCCACAATCTGTTATATTGGAGAATTTCAAACACTCTCAAAATGCTCTTTCTATAAATTTTCCATCTTGGGGTTCATCTGAGGATACAACGGAAACAGAATTGAGATCAGTGTAAGCACTCCTCAAAGGAATGCCTGTTAATGACTTTGGAAATGAGATCATGGATGCATTGCGTCTCTGGGATGCTGGGGGTCAAGAAGCAAGCTGATTTTATTATAGAGGGAGGGGAAATAAACACACGCACACACGGTTTCTGATGCTCAGGGACAGCTCAGCTCCAAGACTGGAAGATGTTTAAAAAGGTTTTTGCTTTGTGTCCCCTTGGGACTTGTTTGGAATCGTTCCCATTTTCCTTCATCCATTTAGGCCTATTTGTGGAGGCTTCCAGCTGGAACATCAGTCCCCAGCCTGTTCTGCAGGTTGTCTTATTTACTGCCATGTGTAAACACAGTGCACACAGAGTCCCACACAAACTCAGAACATACTGGAAAAGAGACGGGACAACTTTAAAGCAGCAGCTTCAAATTGATCACAGAACAAATTCTAGATGGATTTTGCAGCTCTGGCTTTTTCCTCACTGTTAGCGTCTTAGTTTACAAATGAAAACACTCTTTGTTACTGTTTGTGTATATGAACAAGTGACTGTTTAAGTGGCTTTGTGAGTGTGTTTTCAGTCTTAATCAGTCTTTTTCTTGGCATTTGAAATGGGGATGTCTCCTAAATCGGCTATGCAGGCTGAGCACAATGGGAACCCCAGCAGAGTGGTAGGATGTGAAAGTCACGTCTTATCACAGCTACTTTTCTGGTGGCCTTGGTGTTGCTTCTGTATGCACCACCAGTGCAGCTCAGAGTAAGCAGATCCCATCTTATCTTGAAGACCTCATATCACCCCAGTTGAGCACTTCACTCTCAGACTGCTGGCTTACTTGTGGTTCCTAGGATATTTATGAGTAGAATGGCAGGCAGAGCCTTCAGCTTTCAGGCCGCTCTTCAGTGGAACCAGCTCTCAGTTTAGATTTGACACCCTCTGTTTTTAAGATTAGGCTTAAAACTTTACTTTTTGATCAAGCTTATAGTTAGGGCCTGGATCAGGTGACCCTGAACACTCTCCTTAGTTACACTGCAATAGGCCTAGGCTTTTTGGAAGTATTTCTTCTTCATTCACCTCTTTTCACTCTGTTTATACCCCACTCTGCATTTAATCATTAATTATTATTAATCTCTGGCTCTCCTCCACAGCTTGTCTTTTGTCCAGTCTCCCTCCCCTCAGCCCCAAATGGTCACACCAGACGACCCCTCCCTGAGCCTGGTTCTGCTGGAGGTTTCTTCCTGTTAAAAGGGAGTTTTCCTTCCCACTGTTGCCAAATGCTTGCTCATAGGGGGCTCATCTGATTCTCTGTGTTATTGTAGGGCAGGAGTGTCAAACTCAATCACAGGACGGGCCAAAATTGAAGACACAGTCTGAGTCACGGGCAAACAGGATTAAAAATAATAATTTTAATCACCAGTATGAATTGGAATGGCCAGAAAACAGCAAATGTTTCCTCAACATATTAAATAAAATATAAAATTATATTTTTCTTCAAAAATAACAGGAAAATTTAAATATTTCAAGCTGATGAAAATTTTCGAAATTTTTCAGGTAAAAACTGTGATGTGAATTTCTGCACTTGACAGTTAGAAAAACTGTTTTGTTTTTTTGGTTGTTTTTTTTTTTTTTTGGACAGTGTAATCATGGGGTCCCATCACTGAAGCTGCACAGACGCATTAAGATGCTTCATTATGTCGCAGAGAAAGGCCGACTCACACAGCCACCCGGAGCCCTGCTGAGTCAACTCCTTTACTTTTCATGAACTTGACAGATTTCCGCGGGCAGCTCATCGCACCTGTGTGATGAGGCACGTCACCAAATTCAGAAGCTGTATTTTTCCGAAACTGTCGGTGATTTAAACCTTCGCCTCGTAGCCCCTTAACTGGCAAGGGCCCGGTGACGGGCCGTTTGTAGTCCCTTTTATATGGCAGGCTAGACCCTCCCATTTTTATTGACACGTCATTCGGCCAATCATGTAACTGGCTGCACCAAATCACCTGACAAAGCTACGTGACGCCCTCTGAGTATTATTGGCTCTGGGAAACCCATTTCTTAACATGATTGGCCGAATGAGGTGTCAGTCAAAATGGGCGGGTCTAGCCTGCCATATAAATGCACTTCATTCGGCCGGCGGACCAGACGCAGCCAGTTAATAGGCTATGAAATGGGTTGTTCAGAGCCAATAATAACCAGAGGGTGTTATGTAGTTTTTGTCAGGTGATTTTTTTGCTGCCAGTTAAGGGGTTAAAAAGTTCACTGTCTGTGTTATGATGCTTATGACGTGTTGTGCCTTCAGGACTTTGCTGCGCAGCGTTTCCTGGTGTCTGTCCCACCAATCTGCTCTTTTCCCCACGCACTGCAGGCAAGAAAAGAGACAGTTTACCTCAGATGTCAGCGATCAGGTCCTTTGCCTCGCCTGTGTGGAAAATCTCTGTTTTCCTCTTTTCATTTGGCCATTTTTGGGGGTCAGGCTAGCTTAAATATTACTGTAAAAAGTGCTGACCGATGTTTTTATCCGCTGATCGCTGATCACTGATGTGTCATTGGCAACATTGAAAAGGGGTTACTACACAGGTCTTGGCTCAACACAGCTGTTGCAGTGCATTGTGGGATTTGTAATATAAGTGGTGGGAGCGCTATTTACCCGCGGGCCATCAATAATAGCTAAATGAAATCATCTCGCGGGCTGTATATAATTATATCGCGGGCTGGATGTGGCCCGCGGGCCTTGAGTCTGACACATGTGTTGCAGGGTCTTTACCCTACAATATAAACCGCCTTGAAACAACTGTTGTGATTTGGTGCTATTTAAATAAGATTGAATTGAATTCTTAGACCCTTTCCTAATTAATTTCATGCATAGGAGCCTTTGACATCCCAGACTAGGATTTATATTCATGGATATACAACAGTGACATTGTACTCTAAGAATGCATTTAACAGATCTTTTTGGCAACTGATCCATGCTGTTGTTTGGACGTTTCACAGCAACGTTTAGTATCTGTGGCATGTGTTGTAATATCTCACTGGATGCAGCAAATCTTTCTTACATATATTAGATCGTGCTGTATTGTGTTGTAAAAGAATAATGGCTTTTGGCTTGAGTTTTTTAATTAATTAATTTTTTAATTAAACAATTCTTTGAATTACTAATTTAACTTAAAGTGAAAGGTTCCTCACGTGATTAAAACAGATGAAGCTCACTGCTTTCCTGTCTGTCTGAGTTGTATCTCGTTTCAGTGTGTAACCCAACCATGGAGGCACTACCACAATTTCATTAGCTGTATGTGATTCCTCATTACAGCTGTCTTTGCAGTGCATTCACTATTCCTGCAGCAGAACTTAGAGCAAAACTTGCTCTTCTGAGAAATTTTCCATATGTGCTTCAGTGCTTACATTCTAATAAGCCAGCACTGCAGCAGAGAGCTGGCCTGGTTACCAAATTCGTGCTGAGCAGCAGCTCCATCTGATGTGAAGTTTATTGAGAAGGATGCAGATGTTTCCACTGTTATGGAGCTAAGTTTGCTAAGTCACATGTGAACATTGGAGAGAAGCACAGCCGAGTGTAGTTTAACATGAGTGCATGAGTGGATTTTTTTTTTTTTATAGGTACCCACAGATGCATCTCTTCCTGCCATGACCCAAGACTAATTGGAGATTTTGTTTTGTGCCTCGTTAATCAACACAACAAAAAGTTATTTAATTGTTGCTCATAATTTTTTTATGCTGCATTCTGTCAGGATCTCTGTGTAGCCGCCGGCTAGTACTTAATAATACATCACATCGAGGAAAGCTCCTCTCATCCTCCCTGTGTTTCTCTTCCAGAGCTCTCCAGCAGAGGGCAGCGAAAGACCAAGCGCAACTCCCAGTAAGTCACCTCTTGGTCTGAGCCCGTTAAGTAATTAATTTAACTTATCACTATTTAACACAATAAAGTGAAATGATCTGAATTCAGCACTAGCATTAAATCTACCAGCAACTGTGTAGTGCCTTTGTTAATCCTGATAATGAATTATTTTAAAGTGGGCTGTTTTGCCTTAAACATACATTTTTTCTTCATAATCACACATAAAATGTCTTTTTGTCTCTTTTTGTGTGTTGTTTTTTTTTTGTTAAAGTCCCATCAGGTCCTCGAACAGTCTGTGCTGTTAGGATCACACCTCTGAAAAGCATGAAAGGGTCTCCTGACCTGATTCCTGCCGCAGGTGAAGTATCCATGTGGCTCATCAGTGTTTCAGCTACTGTGACTGCGGGAAACCTCATACTCACACAGAAAGCTTAGGAGGCCTTTAAAGTCACTTGTGGAAAATTGGGTGTTGCTTTATTGAACAAAAAAGAACCAAAAAAATAGTATGGGACATGCTTCAAATGCCCTACTTCCACCTCTGTCAGTGTGATCATGGCAATTAGCTTTACAGGACAGTAGGATATTAATTTGATGGCCTGGTTTTGGTGTAACAGTTCTATTTCAGTCATTTGGAGCATGAGGTAACAGAAACTTGGAGTCTCAGCAGCTGTCAAACAGTAATGCACTTGGAGAATGCAGCACAGAAAAATAAGACTACAGTGCCTTAAAAAAGAAAAAGAGCAACTGAAGTGAGATTTTGAATGTTTCCAGATCTGGACCCGAGTAGAGTTTGCAAAGGGAAAGGCGTGGTGACTCTAAGGGCCACCCTTGTCCACATAGATGATGAGGACTGCATCAGCGAAGAGCCAAACGTCATCACAGCACCAAGTAAGTCATAACAGCTCTCCACATGGTGAAGAAATACACTGCTCAAAAAAATAAAGGGAGCACTTAAACAATAACTCCAAGTAAATCAAACTTCTGTGAAATCAAACTGTCCACTTAGGAAGCAACACTGATTGACAATCAATTTCACATGCTGTTGTGCAAATGGAATAGACAACAGGTTGAAATTATTGGCAATTAGCAAGACACACTCAATAAAGGAGTGGTTCTGCAGGTGGGGACCACAGACCACTTCTCAGTACCTATGCTTTCTGGCTGATGTTTTGGTCACTTTTGAATGTTGGTGGTGCTTTCACACTCGTGGTACCATGAGACTGACTCTACAACCCACACAAGTGGCTCAGGTAGTGCAGCTCATCCAGGATGGCACATCAATGCGAACTGTGGCAAGAAGGTTTGCTGTGTCTGTCAGCGTAGTGTCCAGAGACTGGAGGCGCTACCAGGAGACAGGCCAGTACACCAGGAGACATGGAGGAGGCCGTAGGAGGGCAACAACCAAGCAGCAGGACCGCTACCTCCGCCTTTGTGCAAGGAGGAACAGGAGGAGCACTGCCAGAGCCCTGCAAAATGACCTCCAGCAGGCCACAAATGTGCATGTGTCTGCACAAACGGCTAGAAACCCACTCCATGAGGATGGTATGAGGGCCCGACGTCCACAGATGGGGGTTGTGCTCACAGCCCAACACCGTGCAGGACGCTTGGCATTTGCCAGAGAACACCAGGATTGGCAAATTCGCCACTAGCGCCCTGTGCTCTTCACAGAGGAAAGCAGGTTCACACTGAGCACGTGTG
Organism: Archocentrus centrarchus; assembly: GCF_007364275.1. Taxonomy (NCBI): domain Eukaryota; kingdom Metazoa; phylum Chordata; class Actinopteri; order Cichliformes; family Cichlidae; genus Archocentrus; species Archocentrus centrarchus. Next base: position 25,122,236 of record NC_044360.1, on the reverse strand, counting down.
ACAGACGTGACAGAGTCTGGAGACGCTGTGGAGAGCGATCTGCTGCCTGCAACATCCTTCAGCATGACCGGTTTGGCATTGGGTCAGTAATGGTGTGGGGTGGCATTTCTTTGGAGGGCCGCCCATCCCTCCATGTGCTCACCAGAGGTAGCATGACTGCCATTAGGTACCGAGATGAGATCCTCAGACCCCTTGTGAGACCATATGCTGGTGTGGTTGGCCCTGGGTTCCTCCTATTGCAGGACAATGCTAGACCTCATGTGGCTGGAGTGTGTCAGCAGTTCCTGCAAGATGAAGGCATTGAAGCTATGGACTGGCCCGCCCGTTCCCCAGACCTGAATCCAATTGATCACATCTGGGACATCATGTCTCACTCCATCCACCAACGTCACGTTACACCACAGACTGTCCAGGAGTTGGCGGATGCTTTAGTCCAGGTCTGGGAGGAGATCCCTCAGGAGACCATCCACCACCTCATGAGGAGCATGCCCAGGCATTGTAGGGAGGTCATACAGGCATGTGGAGGCCACACACAATACTGAACCTCATTTTGACTTGTTTTAAGGACATTACATCAAAGCTGGATCAGCCTGTAGTGTGTTTTTCCACTTTAATTTTGTGTGTGACTTCAAATCCAGGCCTCCATTGGTTAATAAATTTGATTTCCATTGATGATTTTTTTTGTGATTTTGTTGTCAGCACATTCAACTTTGTACAGAACAAAGTATTCAATGAGAATATTTCATTCATTCAGATCTAGGATGTGTTATTTGAGTGTTCCCTTTATTTTTTTTTGAGCAGTGAATTTAGAGGATGGTAAGAATAGCATGGCCGTTGATTTTTTATTTATTTATTTTTTCTGGGGGGGTAGACAGAGGATGTGAGTGTTGCTGTAATTTAAAGGGCGTTTCGTCATGTTCGTCTGTTGTAAAAATTCCGCAAGTGTATTTCAGAGTATTTCAAGCGTTTTGCTCTCAGGATTATATAACGCCTCATGCTTTAAAGTGTATGCTCAGTTGCGCAAGCTCAGAATTGTAATAAAGGGCTATTGCTCATATTTTCATGCAAGTGTCAAAGAGGTCTTTTGTTGTGGCCTGCCCACGCTGCACTTTGGAGCAGGCAGCCTTAACTGTGGGCTCGTTTGTTGTGCAGAGCACATTGGAACCGGACTGGAGGCCGGCCAAGGCTTTTGGGGAGATGCTTTAATTGTTGTAGAGTCTGAATATAAAGGCCATTGGAACAAATGGCCTTAACAGCTCACTGAATAGGCACTTTGTTCTCATGACAAAGTTCAGAGATTGTGGGAGAATCCTTTTTTTTTTTTTTTTCCTGGGGATATTAACAGCCCTGTACATGAAAACCACCAAGGAAAGCATTCACACCCTGCAGAATGAAATGGCGATTTATTTTATCAGCAATTATCTGTTGTGGTTTGCTGTTATAAACTCAGTCAGAGAATTTACTTTTTAAGCATCATCCCCAATGTTTTTGTTCTTGCCGCGCTGGCTGCCAAATTGAGAGAGTTTTGGACTCTTATTAGGTGGCTGGACAAGCCAGACGAGCCAGATTAATGGAGACAGCTCTAAAGCAGGATTGGCTGAGGGAGGCAGCAACAACACAGCTGATTTACCTCCTGTAAACAACACTCTGTGCCAGGTACGTTTACTTCCACCTCATTTAACACATGATCTGGGTTTGGCTTTTTGAAAACAGGGGGATCTTGTTGTTTTAGGGTGCTTGGTTTTTTTTTCTTCTGTTTCCTGACTTGTAAACTCGTATATTCTATCACTTTCAGAACAATTCACCTGCGAGCATAAAAGAAAATCAAACTCCATCCTTCACTGACATTCAGAACTGCATCACATCGACTTCCAGCTCTGTTTATCCCTGTACCAGCACAGTTAACCCCACCATAGTCCTGCTACAACACAACAGAGGTGAGCACACCTGTCTGTAAGCTGGGGACAAGAGATACAAAGAAGCTTAAAAGAAGCTTTGGCATTTTAAGCAAGCTTGACGTGTTAAGTGCTATATGTGTCACTCAGATCCACTGAATGTTGCACTGGAGCACCAGCATGTCAGACCAAAACAGCACATGCAGAGGGACCAGCTACCAAAACATAGAAGCTCAGATTACAGTTCACACACGGGGAGTGTTACTTTCCTGCTAATCACGCCACTACATCTTTACAGAGCAAGCAGATGTTTTCTGCTGTATTAGCGTTGAAAGGCTCATGTAGAACCTTTAACCGTGTCTTTGCGTCTCTCTGTGTGTTACAGATAACCTCTGCTTTCACATGTCAATGCTGAGTCACATTTCACTGTCACATCATGTCCTTGTCTGTGTTTCTCTCACAACAGAGCAGCAAAAGCAGCTTTCTCATTGTGAAGGTACGCACTGGGGTCTTGTTGATATCTAACACATATTTGTGATTTCTTTTTCATTCGTTCGACCTGCTGGCAGCAGTCCCAGTTTTATTACAGTGCAGTATTTTTTTTTTGTAAATTATTTCTTGACTGAACCGTCTGTCAGCCTCCTGCAGTCACGGCCAACTTAATCAGTTTGATACAAGAGTCATGAAGTGATAACTCAAGATATTTGCACCAATATGTTACCAGTGTTGGGAACACTGCATCATGCTCACATTATACAGAACACATTTAATTTTCTTTTTGTTTATGCGTTGCTTCTTATCAAACCTGAGATTTCACTCTTAGATGTTACTGTTCCCTGCTGCAGCACCGCTGGGTTGCACTGCAACATGCTGTTTTGTAGGTCGGCTTCTGTTCTTTCATTTATTTACTTGATATTGGACAAAACTTTCCTTTAGGGCCAATTGTTTGATGTGCAACAGAGTTTACTTTGGAAGCAGCTGCTGTGAGACAAACATTGTCTTACCACTTACATGTGGAAAAATTCAATGTAAAAAAGTTTAAAAAGATATATATTTTCTTGTATTTGTCAAGTATTTAATGCTGCACATTATAAAAAAAAATGTTTAGTTCATGAAAGGCTTGTTCCCTAAGTGGTAATAAAGCAATGATACTGCAGTTATTTGTATTACCAAACTGCATTCTGGGGGCACTGCTATAACTCACTAGGATGAGCTGGTGACCCATATTCCAAAGGCTACTGCAGGGACTTGGATGCAACTCTGCCCCCAGTTCCTCACATTATTCTGTTTTTGCATATCCACCATTTTAAGTGCCCCTTTAACAGCAGATACTTTAAATTTGTGGCAGGAAATCCACAGGTGGCTCCGATAATAACAATCTCCCTGTTAAATGAAAGGTTGAGTTCATTAGTGATATAAAACACATGCAGTTAATTCAGTAAACTCAGGAATTTTGCTGCTGCAGGCTTACTCTGTCTGGTAGAGCGGTAGTAATATCTGCTGGTGTGTTACAGACACTAGTGAGTCACTTCACTTAGTGAACTATCCCAGTACGCAATAGTTTCCCAGCATACACAATACAAGGGTCTTGGTAGTAGCTGAAGTGCATGATTCACAGCATTAAAAATCTTATTTTCTTCTATAAAATGAGATTAAAAAAAAAGTCTCTGTTATCTCTGCTTGATTTAATGCATTTTGGTAGCTTGGCCTTGGCCTGAATCTGATTTAAGTGCTGGCTGTCATATCACTGTGAATGTGCTGTGAACTTTAGATTTTGGCTCGCAGTTTTTTAATGTGTTTTTCTTGTGCTTTACAGACCCAACCCCAGAAAGGGATCAAAGCCCAGAGCCAGGAAGAGAATCTGTCAGTCCAGTCCCTGAAATGGACGGGAAGAGGCAGCGGCTATCACTGCACTCCCCCGTCCTCAGTCCTCTCAACAGGCCCATTGTGCCTGTCCGGGTGAGCAACCAAACCGACTGTCAAATGAAGACTAATCGACTCACTGCAAATGTTTAATGGGTGCTTTGTTTATATAACGCATGCGTCATTGATGCTATAACAAGAGGTAGTATTTATACAAAAAGCATGACCGTGTATTATATTTTTGATATGATTTTCTGATTGTTTCAAATATATAATATATAATGATCTAATCACACTCATAGCAAGTGTGTGTTACTAATAGCACTGTCAGTATTCACAGGACTGGAGCCTCAGAATTGACATATTTAAATAAGATGATGTCATTCTTATTGTACTTTATTTGATGACCATCCTCCTCCTCCTTGAAAAGGATGCAGGTGATTTTTTTCTGACATTCTCATTTGCTGGTTGTAAATTAATTGTTTCCACACTTTAATTTCAGAACACTGAAAAGTCCAAAGACTGGTATAAGACAATGTTCAAACAGATACACAAAATACCTGGTAAGGGATTTTTCTTTTTTCGCTCTGTGTTGTTTCTCTGTTTGATCAGTTTTGCCTGGTCTGTTTCTCTGTCCCTGTGTGTCTTTATATCTGTGTCTCTGTGTTATGTCACGCTGTCCTCTGTCTCTCCATCACCGTGCATAGAGCCTATTGAGGAAAACCCTTACCGTCCCACCTACATATTCCCTGAGAACTATGAGATTCAGGTGAAATCGAAAGGTATCTGATGGCAGTAACTCCGCTCTCGTTGGCTTTACTAATCTGCAGCCATCTTGGGCCCTCTAAAGTACTTTAGTTGTGTTTAATCTTTGGTCTAGCACCTATCCACCTCGAAACTGCATACCTCGAGGATGCAGAAAGGCTTTAATGCAATCTTTTCTGACAACTGTTTCACCCATCGCTGTTACGATAAGCTTTAAATACACTTAAAGTTTCGTGCAGAATTCCTGATCAAACAGAGAACAAATTATGGATTCATTTCTCTTTGGACCTAATACTGTGCAAAAGTCAGGAGCCAACCTTTGTTTCTTTATATTTTGCTAGGAGAATGGGAAATGGGTGCAGCAGTTTATTGAAATGTGCAAACATTCATGGAATTACAGCGTATAAGTAGTCTTCAGGAATAGTTCTGGCTTTTTGACAGCCACCCTTCAACTGAGACCATTTCTGATTCAGCAAGCAGTAGACAAAGCAACTGACAGGCCAGATGGATCTCTCAGGTCCTGTGTCAGGTCTATGCTGGATTTTTTTTCCCATTTCTTAAGGACATGACTTTCAGATACTGTTCATCTGCTGCAGATAATTTTTTAGGCCAGCCACTTCCTCCTTTGTTCTCCGCTTGTCCATTTTCCTGCACACCATGCTGAGATATGCAAAGTTTTTGGCTAATAGCGCTTTGTTCTTTCAAAAATACTATTTTATGCCTGTCAAACTGTGTTATCGTTTGCATGATGTGTTTATGAGACACATGATGTGTTTATGAGACAGGCTGCCAGTAACAAAGTGCCTAAAGATACAATTTAAAATGAGTTCTTTACTAAATTGTTTGTTATGTGTAGACACAACACTGGTTCATCCCTTGTTAGGTGTCTTATTATTCATAAGTCAATGTTAAATGGCTCAACAAACAAACAAAAACATTGTGGAAATGGTCGGTGGCTCGAGACTTTTGCACAGTACTGTATGCCTTTTTCACCAAACACATTTTGTGACGTTACAGCAGGAAAAGGGCAGGTGTAAATAATAAAATCATGTACTGTCCATGTTGACTGACACATTTTCTGCTTAATTATCAGAATTTCCTACTTTCAGACATGGCACAAAAAACTATACCCTGAGTTTTATTACAGTTATTGGAGCAATTTATAATTTAAAAGAAGAGATCATGTCCTCTCCCTCTACTGTTTCCTCCAATGAGTCGATGCATGGATAATGCACGAAACCTTCAGGTGTATTTTTCCTTTTATATCACAAAATGTAACAATCCAGTCATGGTCTCTCTGTTAACCATCTATTACTGCAAATTTTTGGCTGTAGTCTTTTTAAAAAATATTTGAATATTTTGTAGATGCTTATTCTAACTTCTCTGCAGTAGTGGCATCTTTTGCCCATTGTTACTGGGATGTAGTGCATTATTTCAGCCACTAGATGCTGCTGTTGACCTACATTAAGGTTTCTAGACGGTCTTGCCCAGAGTTGAGTCTGTCCACAAGATGCTCATAATAATGCTCTACTAGCCAGTGTTTAGGGTTGAAGTACTAGATGGTTAAGGTCGTCTGGCTCATGGTTTTGGATTTGCACATGTTAGCTGCCAAGGCAAGATTTTTATGCAAACTGTAAGGACATGCTCAGTGAGCTCTCATTCTCTGTTGGGCGTTTTCAGTCTCAGCTCAGCAATTACATGAAGTGAACAACTTCCATGTGTAGCTGTGACTGATATGATTCTGTGAATGTTACGAGCTCTCTCTTGCTCTACGGTGCATTACTCATTCAGAGCCTTAATGCTCATCGATGCCTGGATCCCTTTTTAGCTCAGTAATGCTTCCCGTGAAGTGCTTTGATTTGACACTCTTTGCCTGTGTTTGGTCTAATGGAAGGTGGGAGGCGAGAGAAAACACGGGAAAATAGTGTCTTCATTTTCTTCTGAATTATTTAGTATTGTGCTATATTCATTACTTTTAAGTAACAAAGATAGGCAGAGATAAAATTAGTAATAAATCACTTTTTATTGCTTGATTCTCCTCTTTCAGATGATGGTCCCACCCCCTTTGGCTACTTGGAAGATGGTGAGCGCATGATTGGTAGTTCAACCAAAATAACATTCTAAATGAAGTGTCACTTTTTGACACAATGCAGGTATTGAGGTATTTATGTGCCTGTTTTCAGTGAGAGCAGTCCCACGCTCAAAAAGTGACAATGAGGTCGATTCAAGAGGCCGCTCGATGCCGGTGCCAATGCGGTCCTCTTCCCTCAAACCCTCTTCCCAAAGGTCAGCATCTTCCATCTGCCCCAGTCACGTTCATGTTTGTTAGTGAAGAAAGAAGCTGTTTACAGCTCATAATGCTTCAGACACCAAGATACTGAAATATTGTGGTTGTCTTTTTTTACCTACAGTGCAGTTAAGTGTTACTAAGCATGGCCGCCTGTAGCAGGGTAAAAAAAAAAGCTATTCATTCCCTGACTTTAAAAATTGGCTTCCTCTAGTTTTTACTTGAAGTGTGATTAGCGTCACCCTTCCACAGCACATGTCAGCACTGGCACAGTACTGACTCTGCGCTCAGAGACATGAGTGATGGAGTGGTGATGGCAGACAGGTGATGGAGGATAAAGTGTTGCCCACAAAAGCTGCAGATGACATGTTGAGGACTGACCTTCCTTGTTCCTTGGTGTTTACGGATGCATTTCTAAACACATTGTTATCAGCTTTGCCAAAAAGTGCCACTCCATTCTTGATGCTCAGGAAAATTTTCATCATCAAGATTTTTTTGTTTGTTTGTTTGTTTTCTGAGAATAAGTGTAAGATGGGGAGCCTTTTTTTTTAAGTGTTTTCTGAATAATAATTTTATCCTTGACAGTCTGTGAAGAAATTCTCCTGGGAAATGCTGCGTTCTGTTTTTTGTTACTGGGTCCAGTCATGTTTCCTAATCAAATTACTCATTTAGCTGAACTGTGAATTGGATTTTCTGTCCTATCATCGTTAGAGACAGAGGACAGGGAGGCAGGCATAATGGGGGCGGATGTCATATTTGAATAAAAAAAATGAAATATCTTAGCCTATGCTGGTTGCTATGGAGACTACTTGATAAGGATTGGCTGTCTTCGATCTCACACCCCACCCTTCCCTGATTCCCGCCTCTCCACAGGAACGAGTGGGAGCCCCCGGATAAAAAGGTAGACACCAGGAAGTACCGTGCCGAGCCCAAGAGCATCTTTGAGTACGAGCCGGGGAAATCGTCTGTGCTGAAGCTGGACAGAACGGTATGCTAGCCTCCTGCCTGTTTCTCTCTCTCTCCCTCTCTCTGCCATTGTGTTTTCATGTCGTGTGAGCCGTTCCCCTCTCCACCCATCACGCGACCCGTACACCCCACCACCACCACCACCACCTCTGTGTCTAAGCTCCCGAGTGGCAGCTTTACTAAGAGCTCGACAGGCGACGTATGTGTAGCCACTACATTCCTTAAGGGTGTCCTGTTGCGGTGACAGACGATCCTGCTTGGAAGCAAGCAGAGGAGTATCACTTACAAGGATAGCCATTGTCTTTCTGTGTTCAGTTTAAGGTTATTGAGCTGAATCAGCTCAGGAGAGCATCCCAGCACAGACACAAAACATGGATCCTGCATGTGTCCTACAGAGGAAATGCAGTGCTCTCTGTCATACTTTCATTTCTTACCTCGAGAGTTTGAGGTGAACAAATGATGCAGCATTACTCAGTGTCCTTGAGGGTTATCTTTTGTGTTTCATAGGTTTCAGGGTTTTTTTGCCTCCCTTACATAATATTGAGGACATGGGGATATTCAGTATTGAAATGAAGTAGTTGGTTATGTAATTACTGTTTGTCTGAAGCCCATTTACATCAAACTAGTAGATGTTGTTAGCCAACACATCTACTAGCTAAAGCCGATCCTCCTAATGAATGCAGTGCCAGCCAGTGCATTCATTAGGACTGTGCTCCAATTCATCCTGTGACAGCAGTAAAATAATGAACTCTGTTGTTTTTAATTACAAGCACAAGTTGTTATGCCAGATGAGTGCCCGTGTTAATGGAGGTGGTCATTTTCTTTTCGATCCATTCATGTTACTCTAAGTTGTGGTGTTTTCAACAAATCACTATATTTCTACATATCAAGAATAAGCATGCGTGTGTTGTTGGCCATTAATTGTATGTTTGTTGAGTAGATTAGAATAAAACTGATATGTAGTTCACATTAAATAACAGCCTTATGTGGGCAAAAGGCTTAAAGGATTGTTTCATATTCATTTTTTGTGTTTTGTGTGCAGTACACATGAATCCATACATACACTAAGCTATTTTTGGTGGCTGAAAGTGCTTCTCCTTTCCCCCTCCTAAAGCAACTGCACTGAAAAGATGCAAAGTTGCATTCAGAAGTTCAGCAGAGGCTAACAGTATGCTTCAGCAGTCAGATCAAGTGAATGCCTCTCAAAGTTAACCATTTTTGTGCAAAAATATCTCACCGAGTTGCAGAGAGTAGCCTAACAGTACGGACAGGGAAAACATTTACAGCTGCTTGCTGTTGTACATACAGTGTGTGTATGTGAGTATTGTATTGTTGAAGGACTAATTTGAAACAACATGTTCATGCTTTAAATTGGAAGATGTATACCATTCTCTTTGTCAAAATATCCAGCTTAGCATAGCACAAAGGATGTAAAAGGGAGAAACAGCAACCTTGCTAACACATATAAAGCTTAATAACTTATTTAATGGTGTTAATCTGCATTCCTGGAGTTTGACAGACGTTGGGTAGCTGTTTCCAGCCTTTATGCTGAGATAAGTGATCTGTCTGCTGCCTGTGGCTTCATACCAGTCTTCTCATTTTACTCTTTGCAAGAAAGCAAGTTAGCAGTCTTCTAAAATATTTCAAAAACTATTCAAAAAAACTTTGGACAGAGAACACCTACAGCATTGCTTCAAAATTGTCCCTTTGGTTAGAAACTGGCTCAGTCAAGTCAATATGATAGGCTCATTACCTTGGTGTGTATATTCTGTGCTGTCTGAACTGTCTTCTCTTTGTCTTTCTCCTCCTCCTCCTCCTGTTACCATGCCCCTAGACTCAGGATGTAAGTCCAGAAGATGTAGATTTAGAGAATGAGCCTTGGTATAAATTCTTTTCAGAGATGGAGTTTGACAAAGCGGTAAGTGATTGCTGTCTTCAGACTGACAGCATGTTGTATTATATTTTTATTGCATGTGATAACATCCATGTTCAAATATTGTCTAAACAAACCGTGTATGTCTGTAAGGACTACTTTAGTTTCTCCTTCTGCTTTTACTTTTTTTACTTGATCCTCCCTGTATGTGAACAGTTATGTAGTAACCTGTGAGAGGATCATTTGTTTCCTCTCATACTAAAATCCTGTCATATATACGTTAAATAACAGCCTTGTATGGCTTAATAAGACCGATGACTGATCAGCTTTAATCTGCCTCTGTTCACTCGTCTTAATCTCTTTTATTTTATTTTCATGTTCTAAAAATGTTCAGCATGTGAAATCAACAATCAGGACCAAACTTTCCAAAGTGCTTTATATAGCTACTGTCATCCCTCATTATCACATCATATAAAGGATTTTTTTCCTCAGTGGTGCCTAAAATAGAAAACAATCTATTTTTATTGCTCTTTAAAAAAAAAAAAAAAAAAGAAAAGAACATCTCAGCATTTTATTTGCATCTGTGAGGAAGAGCGAGCACAATCCACTCAGACAGCAGAAAACTGCGGCCTTCGTCCCTGTGCAGTTTAGATTAAAATGTTTGAAAAGTTTGATTATTGATTGGGATCTTTTGTGGAAGCACCCTGTTCCTCTGTGTCTTGAACTCAGCGCCCAAGAGAAACGCTTTGATGCGCATCCTGCCAGCTCGCATACATATCATAAGCCAGAAGCCTGGACTGGCTGATTTGCACAGAAGTCACTCTTCACTTGGAGAGGCTGCAGTCCAAATGAGCATTAGGTTCCAAGATAATCCCAACCACTTCAAATAAAAATTGCTATTTGTCTGCTATCTTTACCAAAATATCCAAAGGGGTGCTGGCATGGTGAAGCAGTATACAGTGTCATGACAAATCCATGCCTCGGGCATTAGTTGGCACCAGACAAGTGTGGCGCTGGCTTCCCACAAGCAGATGTTGATTCTCCTCGCTCTCTGTCAGTTAGAGCCACACCCTGGATCATATGAGGTGGCACCACTGGCTACGGCATGAAGTCATGTCCTAGCATCAGCCAGACGCAGGGGCAGGCTCTCCTGTGCCGGGTTAGTGTATATGTGGAGGAGGTTTAGCGGTGGAGGCAGCCGACTCTGTCTCATGGCAGCCTGGATGCTTGCCAGATGAGCTCGGCTTGATGACTGGCTCCTGTTTAATGTCAAAGTCACTTCTAAAGCTGCACCTGGTATGCGCAGTATTTGACCTTAAAGGGCCAGCCAGACACACTGGCTCATTGGAGTTTGATTGACATATCAGTAGTCACTTGGTATTACCGGAGGAGAGATATTGCTGGAAGTCTGCAAAAATGTCAGTAATCATGGGTTAAATGAAGAACCAAGCCAGTCTTCATTTGGGTTTCGCTCTTATTAGTACCCCTAGAGTGCTGGGAAGAAGCACTTCTGCTAATTAAGTCAATTAATTTAAGGGTAAATGTTCCTAACTATAATATAAGGTTTCTGATGCCTTGATTCCTTGGTCTCAATCTTTATAAGACCTTGTTATAAAACTAGGCTTAGTGTAAGTACATAATACTGTCACTCTTTTTTACTATGACCTGTCAAATCATTATTTGTCTACTAGTGGCCACTTCTAGTCACTAAGTGCAAGTGACCTGTGTATGATCACAGTAATGGTCCTCTTGATTGTCACAAGTTCAAGGTTTAAGAGAAACCTGAAAACACATCTAGTGGCAGTCATGGTCAAGCACCGGCTCATCGATACACACGGCTAGCTGAAACTGGAATTCCACACGTATCTCTGGTCAGGAAGAGCATTTTGGCCCCCCTGCAACCGACACAGTGACTCCATCTGTCCAGCATATGCTGGTGTGGGGGCTGCTGCCACACTGTCTCAGCGCAGAGTTACACAGCACCTCCCCCTACCACCTGACATATTCTAAAGGAGGCAACTCTGTAAGCCAGCCAGCTCATTGTGCTTTCATATTTAACCTATGTTATACACTTAACCTTTACCTTTAAGCATTTAGTGGAGCGGAGAAGAGGGGCGTGAATGGCTATAACAGGGCATTCACAATGAGGAAGCTGTTTGTTTTCATGAGAACATATCAACACAAAATAAGGGGCTGGAAAGAATGGGATTCGTGTTACCGTGACCCGCTCATGATCGCTATTTTGAATATGAACGCTGCCTACAGGAGTCTGAGCTCTGAGTAGACGAGGACACCTGTTAGGAAACATGCACATAAAATTCTGCAGAAATACTGTCATTGGTGTTCCACAGGCTCACAGAGGCCTTTATCCATGTCCATATACAGCTTTTGGACCCTTGTCACAGCTTTAAGCAAGTAGTTTAAACCTTTATGTGAGTCTCTTTTTGTCAAACTATTATTCAGTTATCACAAAATAATGTGCTCTCAAGTGATATCAGTGTAGGATTAGTTTGAAAATGAGCAGTTTGCACCTTTTATATAAAGAAAAGTTTGCATAAACTGACACTAATCAGGCATCTTGTAAATAACCAGATTAAGATTCCATTCATTTACTCCAGATAAGCCCCCTTGCCTGTTTCCTGTTTACTTTCCACTGATGCTGTGTGTGTAAGCCCAATTTACCCTGGGGTGTCAGAGGACACTATCTTCTCCCTATCAGACATGGGGGGGGATGCAAGATGTGGCAGAGCAAGGAAGAGCTGCTGATAATTCAGTGACATTTGTGTGTTCCCCGAGTCTACATGGAACATTTAGCTTTATAAATAGATCAGACTATAGACCTGCCAGCCTGATATGTTCTTCTTATAAAGACAGGCACTTATTCTGAAAGGTTATTAATGATCCTTCTGCCCTGGCAACTAAGTGGAAAGGCATGTTGTGGCAAATGAGCTGTTCAGAATGTTCCTTGTCTGGTCATTGGTGTGGGAAGCGGACGCTAGGCCGTGCCACGGGGAAGTGGATGTGGCATTAACAGCAAGGCTGGGCTGGCTGGGGTAGGGATTGTGCAATCGTATTTGCAAACAACACTTGCGCTCTTATTCATAGTGCCCGTGTCACGTCTGTTATTTTTGCCTGCTGTGACGTCCGAAAAGAGGAAAGCAACAGAAACAGTGTGCTAAAATTAGTCTGCTGTAAACCATTCAAAATGCTGGTGCTGCCCTGCTGCATGAATGATCCCCCCACACCCATGTGTTTTGCAGATAATAGCTGCTACTAAAAACAACCAGTCTTATAGTTATTTAAACATTTCACTCACTTTGTGCTCAAAGTGTTTGTGTTTCTTTTTTGCATTTCTGTTCTTTGTCTTTGCTTCTTCTATGAATGTGTTTCAGTGTCTGAAAGCATTTTTATCTTTTTTGACAAGTGTGGTGTGTGAGGTCAAGTATTTAGTGTGTGTGTGTGTGTGTGTGTAATTTGGCCTCCTTGCACCACCAGCTGGTTAATTGTCCCCGGTTGGGTCCAGTGATAATGAGAGCGACTCAATATCAGACAAAAGAGATGGCTTCACCGGGAGACAGCAGCCCATTGGCTAAGCCTGTGACAGCCCCCTCCCCGCATGGGCGCCCCCTGACTGATGCACGCCCACCCACCCACCGTCCCCTCCCTTCCACTCTCTTTACAGCCGCTTGTTTCTCCAACTTGCATGCAGGCCAAAACACACGCTTACTCCTCTATGCCAAGCCAGTCCAGAGAAGCTCAGAACCCCGGGTGCTCGAGACAGAAACCTAGAGCAGCGAGTGAACGACAGAGAGGGAGAGAAGAGAGAATCTGGCCACA